>NC_138769.1:6519069-7119069 GCF_965119305.1 Pelophylax lessonae | reverse complement strand
ATATCCACATGGCCTTCCTCCATGTAATATATGGAGAGATGCTTCCATAGTACAATTTGTTTGGTAAGATACTACTGTGTGTACTTGTTTACTCCTATATGTCTCCACACGGTTTTTCTTGGGAGGTGTATATCAGTCTTTCATCACGATTCACCTATATACTTACTTATGGCTCTACAACCTTCTATAAGTCCTTATAGACAATATATATTACCTAACACTAGTACTAATGGGTATGCTATTACATCCTTATCCAGGTGGCTCCCAGGCTCCACTACCCCTGGGTTAATCTTCTCTCTATATATACCGAACTCTGTACCTATCCATGATTGTCCCTTCGTTATTCATTACCATTTGTCTGCGGTGACAGTTGTCCTGCATAACAATTATACAGGTATGTATGTACCCAGCTATTTTTTGGTATATATACCACCTCCTTATACCCAATAGATAAAATAAGCACTGCGTGGCCCCCCACATGTGATTCTATGGGTGACCTCCGGGGTGCACTGCCCATTGCGCCCATGGAGTTTAGCCGCTCACCTGGTTTGCACTGACCCAGCCGGTGACTGAATACACCACTATGAACATGCATGTAGTTCTCTGATTTTAGATGTTCATTATTATAATACAAAGTTTGAAAACTACCTATACCATCAGTAACTCTGTATGTTTCTATCCTATATAGAACCATTTTCTTTGATCACAAGCAGGCTCCAGATGAAGCTTCTTTATGAGGCGAAACATGTAGAGCAACCTGATCAAGCGTACTACTAATTTCTGTCATCACGTTTCTAAGTATATAAATATGTACATGTAGTCGCATTATGTGACTAATAATATGATATGTGTATGATTACATCAAATAGAACTGCTGTATGTTATTCATTTCTGACTGGTTAACCCATTTTGGCTCCAGTCAATTTTTAATCAATATTTTCTGTTTTGTTTGTTTATATGTTTTGTGTGTTTCTCATGATTGCTTTTTGTGTTATGTTATTTGAATAAAATTGATTTTTTAAAGAATCTATGTGCCGGAAAATCCTTCCTTCCCAACCTTCCAATAATTTCCCTCAGAGATAACTTCCATCTCTTCCAGCTGACCACCTTAGTATTGGCAACTTCCAGCCTGCCTTCCCAGTTTTTGAGGCCATAATCGCCAGGTCCAAATTCAATGCCTAATATCTTAATTTTTTCCTGGGGCACTGGAAAGGTGTCCGGGAGATCAAACCCCTCACCTTCCTTTCCCATCCAAAAAACTTCACTCTTTTCCTGATTGATCTTGGAGCCTGATGCTTCAGAGTACCGTGATGTCAGAGAGACCACCTCCTCCGCTTCATCTGTCCCAGTGACAATCACTGACACATCATCCGCATAGGCAACAACCCTCAAAGGCGGCTCACCCGGGATTCCCACTGGTACCCCACACAACATGCTGCTCTCTAGCCTCCTGATGAAGGGGTCGATTGCAAACACATAGAGCAGGGGACTCAGGGGACAACCCTGGCGCACCCCAGAGCCAACCTTAAAGGACTGTCCAACCCAACCATTAACAAGAGGGAAGCTCTCTGCCCCCTTATACAAGACTTTTAACCAATCGACAAAACCACCCGGCAGACCGTACTTACTAAAGAGCAACCACAGGTACTCATGGTTGACACGATCGAAAGCCTTTGCCTGATCCAATGCCAGTAGATACTTTCCCCAGCCTGCAGCCCTGCACTGCTCCAAGGCCTCCCGGACAGCTAAAACCGCTGTGAAGGTGCTCCTACCCTGGATCGAACAGTGCTGATGGCGAGAAAGCAAAGACTCTGCTACTGCCGATAGACGCCAAAAAAGTATCTTCGCCAGCACCTTTCTATCGACATTGAGAAGGCTGATGGGGCGCCAATTCTCAATCATCGAAGGATCTTTACCTTTTGAAAGAAGAATCACAGCTGAGTGTCTCATGGAAGGGGGAAGCACCCCCTCAGCAAGACAACTGTTAAAAACCTCTACCAAATGTGGGGCCAGAATAGACTTAAAGGCTTTGTAAAACTCAGCCGTCAGACCATCCGGTCCAGGTGACTTTTTGATGGCAAGCTGTTCAATTGCCCTTGTCACCTCTTCAACTGTGATCTCTTCTGTCAAATTCATCAAAGGGACATCTCCACCATTTAGACCTGGAGTAGAGTCCAAAAAGCTTTCCATCTTGTCTCGGTCAAGCTCTTTCCTCCCAAGAAGTTCAGCATAAAAAGACCTCACGACCTCCAGGATCCCTGACCTGGACTTTGTCAAGGAACCTGTACTATCCTTAAGGCCAACGACCATCTTAACAGCTACACCCTGTTTGCAGTTCTGGTAAGGGTCAGGCGAGTGGTATTTCCCATAGTCCCGCTCCAGAACCAAAGAGGTATGCCGGTCATATTGACACTTCCTGAGGAGGATTTTCACTTCAGAGATTGCCCCAGGATCTCCTCCTCTCGAGACAAGAATATCCAGCTTCCTCCGCAAACGTTGGTAGGTCATTTATCTATTAAACTGTTTTTTATTGGCTAGGCCCCTGAAGAATCCAGCAATCCTCTTTTTGGTCAGCTCCCACCACTCAGCCTTGCTGCTACAAAAGTCCAGGATGGTCACCTGTGCCTGAAAGAATTCCTCAAAGGATTGTCTAACATGTTCTTCCTCAAGGAGAGTCGAATTTAATCTCCAGATGCCTTTGCCCCTCTGAGGGAAGTCTGAAGCATTCAAGACCACAGATAGCATACAGTGATCAGAGAACTCCACTGCCTGCACCACTGGGGGTGAGAAAGCAGAGGCCTCCTTCAAAAAAAACCTATCTATCCTACTCTGACTATTACCTCGATGAAAGGTGAACCCTGTGTCATCCGGAAGGTGCTTAATGTGCACATCCACAAGACCAGCATCCCTAACCATACTATTTAAAAAAATGCTATCATATCCCAGCCTGTCATTGAAGTCCTTCCTGTCCTTGGGCCTAGTCACAGTATTAAAGTCACCTCCAAAAACCACTTGCCGGGATGTAAAAAGAAATGGCTTGATCCTTGTAAAAAGGCATTTCCTGTCCCACTTTGTGTGCGGCCCATAAATATTAATTAGGCGCAGGTCCTGCCCTCCCACAAGGACGTCTAAGACCATACATCTCCCAATCTCCACCTCAATAACCCGCCGGACAGTTACCATGCCGGTTTTAAACAACACCGCCACCCCGCCATAAGGCTCGGCCGCAAGAGACCAGTAAGATGGACCATACCTCCACTCTCTCTTGGCCATATGAATATCTGCCAAGGAGGTGAGCCTAGTCTCCTGCAAAAATAAAATTTCAGCATCTAATTGGCTGAACAAAAAGAAGGCCATAGAACGAGCTCTAACTGACTTAATACTGGCGACATTTATTGTCACCACTTTTAACGGAGGGGGAACCGCCATTTGGGTTATTGGGTGGATTGCTTCTTAGCTCCCCTCTGCTGCTCATCACCAGAAGCCTCCCTCTTTCTTGAAGCCTCCTCCAACTCCATTTCAATTTCTGAATTCTGCTCAGAAGAATCCCCAGATGAGGAGATATCCCAAGCAGAAGTCCTAGAACGGTTGGGGACAGACACTGGGGCATCCTGTCCCTGTTCCGTCCTCACCGTCTGTCTCTTCCGCCTCACAACCTTCCTTCTCTCCTCCAGATACTGCAGGTCAGATTCAGAGATGCTTTCATCTCTTGTTTTCTTCTTCTTCTTTGAAGCATTCACAGAAGACTTCTTTACAGAGGAAGCCGCAGCAGCACCCTTTTTGGTACCCTCTACCACTGGTGGGTGGGGGGCTTCTTTAAGGTCACACTTAGGAAGGGAAGACTGATCGGGAATAACTGACTCAGGGGACACAGACTTGGAAGGTTCTGACACAAGAGGAGCAGGTACAGTAGGCTGGGGGGACACAGGGACAGACACAGAAGGAATACTTACAGATACAGGTGGGCACAGGGACTGGGGAGGGATCCTGAACAGGACCAGGGGGGTCAGTCACCGCAGAGGAGGGTGGTACAACAGGGGCCTCATCCTCCATCCTGTCCAGCCTTAAGAGGTCATCTATCACCTCTCTATCCATATTATGCCAGGCTTCAGGACATCGGCTGTAGGGGTGGCCAAGGCGCAGGCACAGGTTGCACCTTATCGCCTGGGTGCAGTCCCTGGCCACATGACCCTGTCCCCGACACACTGAACAGATCAGTGCTGAACAAGAGGAGCTAAAATGCCCCTTTTCTCCACAGCGGTGACACAGTTTTGGCTGACCGGGATAAAAAATAGTCATCCTATCCCTCCCTATAAAGGCAGAGGAGGGCAGGTGACGGACAACATTCCCATCCCTAGCCAACCTGACCGTTAACCGACCAACCCCCGGTCCAGATGCCACGCTCATCATAAATTTTATCTGGCCTGGTCAAAACATCCCCATAATTTCTCAACCAGACCTCTAAGTCCCGAGCAGGAACACTCTCATTTGTGAGGATAATAGTGATTTTCTTTACTGTTGACCTTTGGGAAACTGCCACTGGCACCAGACCTTCCCATTCGGGTCTTGACCTGCACCGAGCCATATATCGTTCCCAGAACAGGTCAAGACCCTCTGGTCTGGTGAAACTAACCGTGTACTCCCGACTTCCAGCCACATGTATCAAGGCATATAGGTCATTAGCCCCAAAACCCATATCCAAGATCAGGTCCACCACCATACGCCGTGCTACAGGAACTGCACCACCTTCCCATTTAAGGAGGACTACGTTCCGCCTTGGACCCCCAGCAGGAGCCATAGACCCAAGACCAGATCCAATGGTGCTCATAGTGGCAGCCTGCGAGGGAAAACCCCGATTAGAAGCAGAGCTCCTCCTTGATTGTATTCCTGGCTTGATGATATTGCCAGGAGCACAGCTTACCACCTGTGCAAATGTAGGCTTATTAGGGCCAAGACCCCACACTGATGTCACATTATCAGGTACACTACTATTATTATTTTCGGCTAAATCAGCAGCATTATCAGTTAAACATACAATGGTGGGTCCCACCACACCTGCAATGTTATTAGGTGTAGTTACTGTTTCTAATGCAGTACCAAATGCTTCCTGCTGCTGCGCTGTAGAGTCCTGGTTAGTTATTACTGAAACAGTTTTGAGCTCAGCAGAAGCAGGGTTAATCGGCTCTTCTGGGTTTTGTAGTTCCTGAGCAGAAATGTCATTTTTTAAACGTAACATTTTCTCAGCAGGCAAAGCATTGCTGAGCACAGGGGTATCATCCTGGGTGTCACTGGGAAAACCCTCATTATTAGGCAAGGTGCTAAAAGGCATAAAAACAGTTTTGTCTATTACCTGAGACTTGATAGCCTTTATCTTATCAGGTACATGATCCAGCAAGTCCTCCACACCACCAAACACCAGCTTATCTCCCTGTTCTGGAGACTCCATTACCTGGATTACCTTTAGCATGCCTCCTGAGCCCTGAGATGGCAATGGGCTGCTTACCTCACCTTGAGGGGGAAGGGGGTCAGAACATGGGGTCTCCTCCTCCACCTCCATCTTTGCAAACCTTCGGTCGTTGCTAAACTTCTCCCTGAAGGGACCATCCCTGCCTTCCATCATGGCCACGATGGTTTCCTGATGTTCCACACGGACCTTAGCTAATTGGACCTCTGAATCCATGGATCCACGGTTCTTGCTGAACAAGCCTTCACGCTGCTTTCTCAGGCGCTTTAAATCCGCTCTAAGCTTGTAGAGCTTGTCTCTTTCCCTATTGAGGACTTTGATCCCGGCCACCACTCGCTCCCGAATGGATCCAGCATCTTCATCCTCACCAGGTGCAGAGAGATCACCAACCACGGCTTGTCCAGGAGCAGGGGTGCCATCCATCCGACCAGGGGATGGCTGAGAGCCTCCAGCAGGAGAGGCCCCGCTGGCCTGCATGGCCTCCCCAGGAAGGAGCCAGCAGGGCTGGGAGGGATTTCACCTAACTCCTCTCTCAAACAGATCGCCTGGAGCAGCAACAGACACACAGCCAGAGAACCTTCCAGCAGCCACACCCGAAGCTGAATGATGGGACACTATTCCTCCCACTGACACCAATGATGGAGCACTATTCCTCCCACTGATACCAATGATGGGGCACTATTCCTCCCACTGACACCGATGATGGGGGCACTATTCCTCCCACTGACACCAATGATGGGACACTATTCCTCCCACTGACACCAATGATGGGGCACTATTCCTCCCACTGACACCAAAGATGGGACACTATTCCTTCCACTGACACCAATGATGGAGCACTATTCCCCCCACTGACACCAATGATGGAGCACTATTCCTCTCACTGACACCAATGATGGAGCACTATTCCTCCCACTGACACCAATGATGGGGCACTATTCCTCCCACTGACACCAATGATGGGGTACTATTCCTTCCACTGACACCAATGATGGGGCAAAATTCCTCCCACTGACACCAATGACGGGACACTATTCCTCCCACTGACACCAATGATGGGGGCACTATTCCTTCCACTGACACCAATGATGGAGCACTATTCCCCCCACTGACACCAATGATGGGGCACTATTCCTCCCACTGACACGAATAATGGAGCACTATTCCTCCCACTGACACCAATGATGGGACACTATTCCTCCCACTGACACAAATGATGGGACACTATTCCTCCCACTGACACCAATGATGGGACACTATTCCTCCCACTGACACCAATGATGGGGCACTATTCCTCCCACTGACACCAATGATGGGACACTATTCCTTCCACTGACACCAATGATGGGGCACTATTCCTCCCACTGACACCAATGATGGGGGCACTATTCCTTCCACTGACACCAATGATGGGGCACTATTCCTCCCACTGATGAGGCGAACACACATGGCCAATGGATGAAAAATAAATGTAGTATAGATTTATTTAGAGGGTAGAGAAGATCAACATATATACAAAGTCCATAAATAAACATACACCAGACCAGTCAATGGTGAAGGCATTATGTTGTACATGTGAACCCAATGTTGCAGCGCTGCTTATATGTTAAATAAATAGATTATAAATATACACAACTGAAAATTTTGTGCAAACATGTGCAAAGTATATACTGTGCAAATCTCGCCAGATCGCGCAATAAATATACTCCATATTCATAAATACATAAATAATAAATCATAAAGTCCATATAAAGTGTCCATCAGGTGCAGATAAAGTGCTTCTGTGCTTCACTGTGTTCATGGATTGGGGAGATGCCCTTGTGGTTGTCTACTTACCACAATGCGCTCGGTATAAGGCATTCAATAATATCCTGCAGTGTAGTCACAGCCTTCCCTAGCAGCCTGCAATCCGCAATCATATAGGAGAGATCCTTAATGGTGGTCCTTTGAACATATCCCGAGTCCCCTTAACCACTTTACCACCGGAGGATTTTGCTGTCTTACGTCCAGGCCACTTTTTGCGATTCGGCACTGTGCGACTTTATCTGACAATTGCGCAGTCGTGCGATGCCGTACCCAAACGAAATTTACGTCCTTTTTTTCCCACAAACAGAGCTTTCTTTTGGTGGTATTTGATCACCTGTGCGATTTTTTACTTTTTGCGCTTTAAACAAAAAAAGAGCGTTTATTTTGAAAAAATAACAATATTTTTAACATTTTTTTTATATGAAATTCCCCCCAAAAAGATGTAAAAAATCAAAATTTTTTTAAATTTTTGGGCAATTTGTTTTCTGCTACCTATGTTTGTACAAAAAATCACAATAAGCGTATTTTGATTGGTTTGTGCAAAAGTTATTGCGTTTACTAACTAAGGGAAAGATTTCTGTCATTTTTGGTGTTTTTTTTTTTTTAATGCGTAATGGCGGCGATCTGCAATTTTTTTTTTTTTTTTTTTTTTGCGGGACTGCGACATTGCGGCGGACAGATCGTACCAGTGACATTACTACAGTAATCAGTGCTATATATATGCTGTAATAATGGCACTGGCAGGGAAGGGGTTAATTTTATTGGAGAGGGAGGGGTTAATGTATGCCTGGTCTTACTAACGTGTGTGGGGGGGAGGTGACTGAGTGACACAAGGACAGATCGCAGGTTCAGCTATGCTGAATCCTGTAATCTGACCCTGCCTGTCACTTAGGAGATCCGCCCGCTTTGTTTACACAAGCAGGCGGATCTCCAAACTCGATTCCCCGACGATCGGGGGAGGAGCAGAGGCGATCACCGCATCTCCTCCCCTGGCCCGACTCCCGCTGTGACTGAAAACAGCGGGAGCGCGCCTCCAGCGGCATGCGAGCGCCGCCTACAGGGGGAGGAGTCCAGCGACATAGGTCTACGTCGCTGGACGGAATTGAGCCACTTTGCCGCAGTACAGTCAACGTGACCGGTCGGCAAGTGGTTAAAGAAGAACTTCATTAGTTGCAAACTACGCAGCAGAGCAACGATCAACTGTTGATAATCCTGTAAAGTTGGAGATCTACCTTTTGTTGGGAAGAAATAGCTGTTCCTTTCACTAGACTGATTATCATAATGAATCAGTCCATGCACATAGTGAAGCACAGAAGCACTTTATCTGCACCTGATGGACACTTTATATGGACTTTATGATTTATTATTTATGTATTTATGAATTTGGATTATATTTATCGCGTGATCTGGCGAGATTTGCACAGTATATACTTTGCACATTTGCACTAATTTTTTCAGTTGTGTATATTTATAATCTATTTATTTAACATATAAGCAGCGCTGCAACATTGGGCTCACATTACTTTAAAGGCACTAGCACTTTAATTTGCAGCAGGCAGCTACTGATTGCACAGACACTTTCTTAATTTATATATTTATTTGCACAATACCATAAGCACAAGGTTATACCGACATACACAAAATGTTGTACATGCTTAAAAATTATAGTTCTATTCTCACATGATTGTAAATGGACATCCTAATGACTTGACGCGTTTCGTGAGGGAACTGCTCACTTCTTCAGAGGTAGATGTGCTTATGCATGTCTGTAAAAACATATATACACATCTGATATATCGACAGTCTGAAAAGTGCCTGGTGGTAATCTATATGGGGTGTAAAACCCCATAAAGGACCCTAAGGACCCCTTTCACACTAATGCGATTTTACTGCTCTTTTGATGCAATTTTGCCGCAATTTTGACTGGACTTTAAGCAATGCCTATGTCTATGGACCTCAAAACGCATTCAAATCGGCCCAAAGTATTGCAGGGACTACAGTCGGTCCCCGGGTTACAAACAAGAAAGGGTCTGTAGATTTGTTCTGAAGTTGAATTTGTAAGTCGGAACGGATATATTTTTTAAGTTTAGCTCCAGCCCAAAAAATAATTTTTGTTTTTTTTTTTTTTTTTTTTTTTTTTTTTTTTTGGATAGCATAGGGAAGGGTTAACACCCCTGTAACATTTGTTTTGCTGTCTGTGTCTCCCTTGTGAAGATTTCACCTCTTTCTGTCCCTGTGATAATTGGATTTTGAACATTTTGGGTTGTCGTGGAAACAAGGATTGGTGATAAAGCTTCGGTGGGGACACCTTTTTCCCATGAGAACTCTTCCAGGAGTGAATTTCCCTTCCTAGGGGGAGATTTCCTCTCACTTCCTGTTGTCTCTCGTCGTGTGTAAGTCAGATGTTTGTAGCCTGGGGATCGCCTGTACTTTGAAGTCATACAGATATGAACGGTTCTCATTGGAAATCATAGAGTACGACTTGTCATACAACTTGTCATACGACTTTGCAGTCCCAAGTCACAGGACAAGTCGCACATGTGTGAAAGGGGCCTTAATAGCACAACATTTGTTTTCACTATCGCCCTGATCGGCCTTTCTGTGCTTCTATCTGAGGTGGAATAATGATGAGCTTTATAAATTATAGAAAATGTTATGATTAGAATTGCAAACGATTACAGAGAGACGGAGACCGCTTGACACGTGAAGTCCTTTATTTCTTGTATTCTTGGCTCTTCATACATTCTAAAGTAAGTGGATAGGATGGAGATACAGCAGCTTTTTATAGTGTAGGACTGTCCCCGTAGGGCTTGCTGTGTGATGACTTCTTGGGCCTCCTCTGATTACCTGCAGACAGTTGCTGGGGGTTTTCACCCATCCATCCTTACTCCCGTTTACTCGTTACTCAATAAACAGTCCAGGGGTGTTGGTTTTATATTTATTGTGGAACTTGGAATATTCCACTATTCCCTTCTCCCATCCATCTGAACTATTCACAGTAGATGAGGACAACTCTCACTTGGCCCCACCAGGTTATTTGTGGAAGCAGACACACTGCTTTAACCATTTTGCCAATTGTATGGAATGGAAGAATGAAGTATTCTTGCTCTCTCTAGAAGCAGACTTCATTTATCTTCAGGACACTCTCCAGCATCCCCTTGACTGACACCCGTCCACTGACTCTTCTAGCAGAAGGGGTGGCCCTCACATGACAGGCCCCATGACACAGATCTGTACTCACTGTAGGCATAATGAGATCCTTTCCAGTGTCTCCTTTCCAGTCAGCTCTGCAGGACATCTGGGTTCAGCTCATTTTTTACTGAGGGGACTTTCAGGCCCTCAGGTCGACTACCCAAGGCTACATGGCAGCTTCTACATAGCCCCTCTCTATGCAGCCAGCCCTTCCCTCTGGGACCCCACTCTCCAGCACATGTGCCCTTGGCATTTATACAGTCGCCCAGCATGCACAGAGGCACTTTCCTCTGCCAATCACCGGGGCTGTAACAATGTCTGTGCCCTCACTTGTCAGGTTTTCTTCCATGTCCAATCTGCTTCACTATTGGACCAGTGTCCACCTGAGCACCATGAGCAGACCCTACCAATGGGTCCCACTCTCTGATAGGCAGAGAGCAATCTAAATTTACCTGGCAATCTCTCTGGTAAGCAGAAAACCCCCAAAATAATAAGCTTAAATACGGCAAAATATATTCAAAAACCTTCACCAGTGTGGCGTCTGTCAACATAGCCTGAAATACATGTAGGAAAAAGTATTTCTGTGAAAGTACAGAGAGGAAAGAAAGCTATAATGTGGCAGATGGGTGATAAATTAAATAAATAATATATTTATATATTTCAGGTACTGAAAGTCAACTTACGCAGCGCTTTACATATACATTGTACATTCACATCAGTCCCTGCCCTCAAGGAGCTTACAATCTAAGGTCCCTAACTCACATTCATACACAGTAGGGCCAAATTTTTTTTTTTTTTTTTTTATACAGGATCCAATTAACCTACCAGCATGTCTTTGGAGTGTGGGAGGAAACCGGAGTACCCAGAGGAAACCCACGCAGGCACAGGGAGAACATGCAAACTCCAGGCAGGTAGTGTCGTGGTTGGGATTCGAACCAGTGACCCTCTTGCTGCTAGGTGAAAGTGCCAACCACTACACCACTGTGCCGCCCACCACTACACCACTGTGCCATCATCTTTAATGTAGCAAAAATTCACAGTGAATAATGTAATAGTAACAAATAACTACATCAAAGATGAACCCGGGTAGAGTATAGAGCTCACTATGATGCGAGATGTGAGGCTCGTCCTGACAAGAAACATCAGACGTGGACACAAAAAATACTGAAACAAAAAAACAATATCCTCTGGATGCCAGAAATGTTTCCTCACAGGGGAACTTCAACAGACAACCGCCGTGTGGATGCTTTAACAAGATTGGATAAATGTGGAGTCACCCTGTGTGGACACCCCTGGTTTCCTAACACAGTCCAATATGCCTCCCTATTGGACCAGTGTGAAACATTTCAGACAAGCTGAGCTGCACCATGAGCAGACCCTACCAATGGATCCTCCTCTCTGATAGGCAGAGAGCAATCTGAATTTACCTGGCAATCTCCCTGTTAAGCAGAAAGACCCAAAAACTGCACCTACCTAGGCGGGTACTACAATAGTGTTGCACGAATGATTGCTCTCGCTCTGATGTTTGCGGTGGTGCCTCACATGCGTGGTGCAATCGCCATTTACAAATGTGTAAGTAACTGACACATGCGTTCAACTTTGCGCATGGGGGGGGGGCACTTATAAAAAAAAAAGTTTTTTGATTTGTTGTACCTTTTACATTTTTTTAGCACTATTATTGCTATCGCAGGGGATGAACAACATCCCTTGCGATGTCTGGAGTAGTGACAGGTCCTCTTTATGGAGAGATCTGGACTCTATTAGATCCCATAGCTCTCCTCTGGCCTGCATAGCAGCAGATCAAACTGAGATCGGTTTGATCTGCTGTGTTACAAGCCGGTAACGGCCTGTAAACAAAGAAACCGAAACCAGAAGTGACTAAATCCTTCTCTTCTGGTTTCTGATGTCACACAGTGGGAGGAGCAAATGGACTTAGATCAGCATTGGGCCCCTAGCAACATCAAGGGTCAGGTCTTGGGGCTTGAGATCTTGTTCCAGAGACTGCTGGCTTCCCATTCCTTGATCAAGACCTTTGTACAGGGAGTCTCCCATGTGGCTCCGTTGTGCACTATTCAATGGAAATCTGGAGTTTCTGTTGGCCCTCCTAAACCTGCCTTTTGAACTTATATGCGATACTTCTCTTTCCACTTTCACTCAGAGGTTGTGTTCCTCAGTGCCATCACCTCCACGAGTTCAGTGTCTGAATTAATGGCCTTTACCTTGACCTTTCTTGTCTTGGACAAGGTAGTTATGGCCTTTCACCTCTACCAGGAAATTGATCTTCTGTCCCTCTATCCGGCTCCCGTTCATCGGACGATCTTTCACCATTGCCTGGATGAAGTTCATGCTGTGCTAGGTTACCGCACAGCTACTCCTCCTATTAGAAAGGCAGACTCTCTTTATCTAATTATTGATGTCCCTGTTGACATTGAGCTACTCTCCCCCGGATTTCCAAGGCTGTCCTCTGTTCACACGTTGTCCAGGTTCTCTTCAGACCTCATCTGATGCCAGCATTGGGTGTAAGGGCCTTTAGACAGCCCTTTCTGTGTTTGGACAGGTTAGTGTTTTGTTACGGTTGCCCTCCTATCAGTTGGACTGCTTTTGGACATCCCAACGGTCTGAATTTGTTTCCCACTGTATTGGAAACAAAGAGATTTTTGTACTTACCTTAAAATCCATTTCTTGGGGTCCATTGAGGGACATAGGTCCCACCACTCTGTGTTTATGTTGGGAACAAACTGGACCAGGAACACAAATATTTTGTTTGTCAGCAACAAATCCTACTTCAGTCAGCAGTATAATCTGACTGAATTCCTGTATACCTCAATTTTCCCCTAAGAAAAAAAGTTTCACAGGAAGTACAAAAATCCGAGCAGGAACTGTAATCTAAAACAATCCTAGGTTTTTCGTTGCTTAACAGGAGTGATGGAGTGGCCTCCAGCAGCAAAAGGACAGCGCTTCGGAGGAGCAGGGGACCGTGCATGTGGTCTCAGCAGCTGCTGATGGTGACAGACTTCCCTTCTGATGGTCCTGTCGCAGTATGTTTACAGGGACCACATGGTAACCTAGTTACTCCTTTGTTGTTGAGTGGTGGGGCTAGGGTTGCCACCCCATCCCTTTAAATCTGAACACATATTACACTGGCTCTGAGGCCAATTTAATGCAGATAAGGCACTAAGTGAATTCAGTTACCACCCTAATCCGCCACAGAACCTGTGTAATAGGTATTAGGGTTTAAAGGGATGAGGTGGCAACCCTAGGTGGGGCACTGCAGTCTTATGGGGTGGTGTCAGTGCCCTCTCAACTGAATGGGACTGCTGTAGAGGAAAGGGGTCCCAAATACCTTGGTGTCAATTTGTTCCTTGCAGGTAATACTTCCTTCACCTGTCAGGTACTTTTGTTGCCTCTGGGGAAGCTTTCCTCCAGTTCCTATGTAATTAAGGAGGAATTTTTGTCTGCCTTGACTGGGGTACCGCAGCAGTTTTTCCAGGATACTTGGTTTGGACAGTCTAGGTCACAAACCAAAATGTACCCCTTCTACAACCCCCTCATTATCAGAGGAGGAAGTCGTGGAAGCAGAAGCATATGAATTCATAGCAGTAGATGGGAAGCTGGAAGACGACTCCTCCAATGATTCTGTGCCAGAGGAACCCCAGGGTCCAAGTTTACCTCGCTCCCAAAAGGCCTTTGTGAATTTTCCTGTGGAAGAAGTGTGCATTGCCACTTCTCAAGTTCCATTCTCAAAGGTTTTCGGGACTAGGATCATGGTCTGGCCATGTATTAGGGTCATGGCCTGTACACTCTCGCCTTTGTGTTTTTTTGGGTTTTTTTTTTTTTTTTTATATATTGACTGGAATTACCCTGTCAGGGTGCCCCCTCCACTGAGAGATTGACAATGCCCTTGAAAATATGTGTTCCTTTGGAAAGGGAGTAGGTCTTCAGTAATTCCGTTGATTTCTTACTTCAGTCAGATCCTAATAGGCCCGGTGCACAACGCTCCTGGTTATTTATATGCAGACAATATTGGGAGGTGGGCATTCTATTTTGCCATGTGGGAAGAAAGGCTAACACTCTGGTCAGAGCCTGCCACTCCTACTTCCTCAAGACATTCCTTTTGCCATTCTCAGGCTTCAGTTTCTAGGCCAAGATCTCTGTCCCAGCCCTGTGCCCTAGGCTCTGAAGTCAACTAAATCACAATGAAGGAATGCCCTTACTGGTTCAGGTGAGGGACATTTGCAAGCCTTTGTGTCTTGCTCTCGATCATCATCTTTCTCAGGGAGTGACCATTCCAGTTCCAGAAGACTAAGGTTCTGCGGGTTATTATAAAAACTCTTTATAATTCCAAAACCAAATGATGATGTTTGTTTAATTCTGGATCCCAAGCCTCTCAGCTGTTTGTTTGTGTTCAGAAGTTCTGAATTGAATTGGTGCCTTTGGTAGTGGCCTTTCTCCAGCCGAGGGATTTCCTGCCATCATTGGACATAAAGAATGTCTACCTACTTCTGATCTTCCCTGTCACAAGTAGTTTCTAGGGTTTACAGCGGAGGACTGTTATTTGTGGCCCTGGCATTCAGCCTGTCTATGGCTCCCGGAGTGTTTATCAAGGTCCTGGCTCTGATTCTAAACCTTCGATGGACCCAGGGGGGTCCCTGTTATAGGTCACTGGGATGTTTTTCTTTCTTCTGAGGAGTCAGACTCACATTGTACACAATGTATCTCTATGGTATGCGCCCTTGAGAGGTTCTGGCTCAATTCAAAAATTTCAGTAATCCGTATTACTCTCGGCTCAGTGGTTGGAACCCAAGCCTGACCCTGGGTACCAGAAGAGTGATTCTTCGCCAAAAAAATGCCTCTGAGGACTCAGGTGGCTTTGCTTAGGGTGAGTCTGATTGGCATTTGGCTTTGATTGCTATCAAGGTCAAGTTTCCTTGGAAGTCTTTATTTAGAGGGCAATTGCATGTATTTACTTGGCGTGTACCTTTTGTACACAGTGTCCTGCATTTTGCTCCTCTGGTCAGACCACTGTTGACTCCTTGTCATCTCAGTTGGTTCCTCTGCTTTCTTGAAATTTCAGTTTGAGCCATTTGGAACCTTCCTTCTAGTTCTTTTGACATGGAAAGTTTTTGGAATTGGCTACCCTTTCTTATTGGGAGCCGTTCCTGACACGCCACGTGATAAGGTAGTTTATCAGCCTTAGCCTTTTTTTTTGCTTTCCGTTTTAACCAGGGCGTAGGATTGAATTTTTGTCTGAAGCCTAAGATGTGGAGGGTCAAAGCTCTTCACACTTTGGGGGGGGGGTTGTGCTATCAGTCTTTACCTGACGTTAATTGCCGCAATTTCAACAATCAGAGTCTCTCGTGTACTTCCTAAGGGCCCAAAGAGAGGTCACGTGGCTTCCAAGTCTACTATTTTCTGTTATATCTGTCAGCTTATTTCACAAACTTACAGTTTTTGAAAGGGAAGTGTAAGTGCTTCCTCGGCTATTTGTCATCAAGCTTTAGTAGCTCAAGTTTGTGAAGCCACTAAGTGGTCTCTGGTTTTCACTCTTACAAAGTTCTACCAGGTGGCTGTTAGAGCCTCTGAGGACACTGCCTTTGGTTGTAATGTTCTGCAGGCTGCATGAGATTCTTTCCGGTTTCTGATTTTTAGGGTCTGTTGGCTTGTTCCTGCATTGCCCTCCTATGTTCACTGCTTTGAGATATCCCTGTTATAAGCATTCAAGAAGATACTTTGTGTTCCCTAATGTGTGTTACAGAAAATGTGATTTTTTGTCTTACCTGTAAAGTCCAATTCTTGGAGTATATCTTGAGAAGCCGAGATCCCACCCAGTCTTGTGATTTATAGTTTGCTACAAAACTGAAGCCCTGCCTACTAAGGAGAAGTTTTGCCTAGGTGACTTCCTGACTTTTGCCCGTGTCCAATCAGCCATAAGGTTTCAAGAAGTTGCTGAGATGGTTGATTTACCACAACTGGAGAGTGCAAAATCTGGTGTAGCCCTGTTTAGAAACCAATCAGCTTCCAGGTATTATTGTCAAAACTTAATTGATCAAGCTAAAGTTAGAAGCTAAATGGCTACCATGCACAGCTGCACCAGATTTGGCACTTTCCGGACAAAAAGTCCCATTTGTGCATTCATTACCCCTCCCCCACCACAACAATTTAGATTTTTTTTTTTTTTTTAAACCATGACATTTTCTTGATGTGTGGCAGATTTATTTATTAATGGCATATATATCACCAATAACTTAGAGCTTGATATACTGTACATTCACATCAATCTCTGCCCCTAAGGTGCTTACAGTCCAGGGTCCGTATCTCACATACCTGCTTACATACAGTGACTCCGGAAAGTATTCACAGTGCTTCACTTTTTCCATATTTTGTTGTTACAGCCTTATTCCAAAGTTGATTAGATTAATTTTCCTCAGAATTCTACAAACAATACCCCATAATGACAAGACAACGTGAAAGAAGTTTGTTGGAAATCTTTGAAAATGTATTAAAAACAAAAAAAAAAAAATCACATGGACATTATACACATGTACAGTTTCACAGCCTTTGCCATGACACTCAAAATTGAGCTCAGGTGCATTCTGTTTCCTCTGATCATCCGTGGGATGTTTCTACAACTTGATTTGAGTCCATCTGTGGTAAATCCAGTTGATTGGACCTGTCTATATAAAGTCCCACAGTTAACAGTGCATGTCAAGCCATGAAGCCCAAGGAATTGTCTGTAGACCTCAGAGGCAGAATTGCATTGAGGCACAGATCTGGGGAAGGGTACAGAAACATAACTGCAGCAATGAAGGTCCCAATGAGCACAGTGGCCTCCATCTGTAAATGGAATATCTTTGGAACCACCAGGGCTCTCCCTAGAGTAGGCCGGCCAGCCAAACTGAGCTATTTGGGGAGAAGGGCCTTAAGCAGGTGACAAAGAACCCAAAGGTCACTCTGACAGAGCTCCAGCTTTTCTCTGTGGAGCGAGAAGAACCTTCCAGAAGAACAACCATCTCTGCAGCGCTCCACCAGTCAGGCCTGTATCGTAGAGTGGCCACACGGAAGCCATTCCTCAGTAAAAGGCACATGACAGCCCACCTGGAGTTTGCCAAAAGGCACCTGAAGGACTCTCCGACTATGAGAAACAAAATTATCTGCTCTGATGAAACAAAGATTGAACTCTTTGGCCTGAATGGCAAGCGTCATCTGTGGAAGAAACCATGCATCGCTCATCACCTGACCAATATCATCCCTACATTGAAGCATGGTGCTGGCAGCATCATGCTGTGGGGATGTTTTTTAACGGCAGGAACTGGTTCACCTTCCAACAGGATGACAACCCTAAGAATACAGCCAAGATAACAAAGCAGGGTTGGGGGAGAACTCTGAGTGGCCCAGACTTCAACCCCATTGAACATCTCTGGAGAGATCTGAAAATGACTGTGCACCGACGCTCCTCATTCAACCTGATGGAGCTTGAGAGGTCCTGCAGAAAAGAATGGGAGAAACTGCCCAAAATAGGTGTGCCATGCTTTTAGAATGATACCCAAAAAGACTTGAGGCTGTAATTGGTGCCAAAGGTGCTTCAACAAAGTATTGAGCAAAGGCTGTGATACTTATGTACATGGGATTTTTTTTTTTATTATATTTTTTTAAGAAATTTGCAAAGATTTCAAACTACTTCCCTGTCATTATGGGGGAATGTTTGTAGAATTTTGAGAAAAATAATTAATTTAATCCATTCTGGAATAAGGCTGTAACATAAACAAATGTGGGAAAAGATGAACAGAATACTCAAAAGTGTCTACAGATAATCCTTTAATAAAATGCAGGGTGCAAAATCAGTCCAAATAAAAGGTGATCAGTGCAAGAATTTTTTCTTTTAAATAAATGTGTATATCGCCCCAATCTTCTTGTATAACTCCACACCCAACTCCCAAACTGCTTAAGATCAGGTAAGACCTCAAATATGGAGGCCTTGCTGCACTTTTTAGGAGAGATCCCTGCTGAGATGGATGGCACACACCAGGACACAGAATAAGGGCTCCCATAACACTCTGCAGAAGAAGCTCATGGGGATATAGAGATAAGGAAGGAACTCATAGTGTAGTAGTGTAAAACTTCCCCAATTAAAAAATGAATGCTACTCACATAAGGCAGATAAAATCAGGCATGTAGATAAATCGGCACAGTCATCACCTTAGCAGGTTTGATTCCATCAATGCTGTAGCTCAACCCAACATGTTTCGTCCAATAGGACGTTATCCGGGGCATAGGAGTATACATACATACTAGGATCAGTTTAGACAGGACCCAATTTACCTACTAGCATGTCTTTGAAGTGTGAGGGAAACCCATGCAAGTAGGAGAACATCCTAACTCTATAACTACGGCCCCCAAGGTGGAAGTGGTCATCACTACACCACTCTGCAGACTATTGTGGATTTCAGGCATTCTGATTTTGTCAATTAAAATCTGATGGAAAGCTTCAGAAATTTCAGCAAACCACCAACTGTACAGCCAGAACTTGTTTGCCCCTTTGCTAGTCCACTGTATATACTAAACACAGGAAACTTATTGTCCGAAGGTTACTGTTGTATAAATGTTGTATATTGTTCCTCCTGCTCTCCATCATACCTCCCTGAATTGCCATATTTTCCTTCTTCTAGGATTAAAGGACCTAACATGAAGGCTCGGATATGTTTGCACCTAGGAATTGTATATCTCATAGGAAGGACTTTTCCTGTCTTCTGGAGCCAAATGCAAAGGATCAAAAATACGCACAGAGAGTGGCTCCTCAGCTTCACTATAACAAAGTATTATCCTATCAACCATGAAGAAGGCACATTGCCATTATAATATCCTGCTTGCTTCCACGCTTTTTTTTTTATTCTGCTACTTTTAGATGACCATTTAATGTGATGACCTGCAGCTTGCCATCCATGTCGCCATATTATATTGTGTGACTGTGAAAGATGACTGGTAGTGTCCCCTTCCTGGATGGAAGTGTAAAGAGTTGATTGGAGCTTGTTGACCAACCATCACCATGAGTCTTCAGTGTCATTTTAAAGCACTTCTGGGGCATTTCAACAAAATGGCGGTCATCTGCATACAGACACCGACTCCCTGTTGCATAAATGTGAATGAGATGGCTTCAGCTCCTCCTATCCACCTGTAGAGAACGCCTAATTGCTGGCCATTCAAGCAGTATTATTTTTGTTTTGGGGTACTAGGATATTGGATACTTGTCCAAGTACCATTTAAAAAATGCACCCAACCCCACCAGTGGAGGGTGCAGACTGGAACCACTGTCTGGCTGTGACAGACAGAACCAGCACTAAAGCCTCGTACACACGCACCGATTGTCGGACGACCGATCGGCCGTCTTTTGTCCAGTGTTGTTGTGTTGGTTGAAATGTGCTCTAGACTGCACACGAATTTTGTCGGCCAACAACAACCAACTGCAGAAGTGATTTCATGTTCTGGTTTACTTTCCGTGTGTTTTTTCTTCTCTGAGCATGCCCAGTCTTGCTCATCTGATTTTTGTTGGCCGAAATCTGTACTGACTGAGGAACAATCGGCCGTTCTGTTGTTGGCCAACAAAAATTTTATAGCATGCACACCAGATTTTGTTCGGCCGAAAAGTCGCAGTCGGTTGTCGGAAGCATCATGCTAACAAGCCGACAATTGGTACGTGTGTACGAGGCTTAAGCCCAGGAACTCCAACAATCCTCTCCTGGGCTTCCAATGCTTTTACAGATTTCTCCATAGGAGCACAATGTAAAATCATAAACCGTCCTGCATTGATGTCAGCCCATTACCATTCAGTATTGTAGACTTGGATAGACCTTTTAGCTCTGTCCCTCCTCTGCCTGTAGCAATTGATCTCTATTTGAAGTGATCTGCAGCGGCATTGAGGGGTCTGGATCTGATCTCCACTGACCAGATCCTTCCCACCATCAAAAAATAAAGTTTGTATATATATATTGTGACAGGAAGTCAGGTAAATCTGGGAATGTAGTCACTGAGAGGAGACACATTCCCACCTGCTTTGAAAAGTTCACTGATACTATAGGGTGTTGGCTGCAAAAAGAGCCAGCAGGAAGTTGAAAACCATTCAGCTGTTCAGAATGAGGAGATCAAGGCCTCTATAATTTGTCCAGAGAAAATCTATTGAGTGCTGCCTCCTGTCGCCGTGTGGGCTGGGAGAGGAAGGCAGACATACGTGTACCTCCCGACGCCGTGTGGGCATGGGAGAAGGACTGCTGCCTCCTGTCGCCGTGTGGGCTGGGAGAGGGGGACAGTCGGATGTGTGCCTCCCGACAAGCTGGTGAGCACGGGAGAAGACCCCCTACAGCGATGTGAAGCTAAGGAGGGTAACCACGAGTGAAGACGTCTCAAAGGTGAGAAGACAAAGTGTTCCATGTGAAGAGTAAAGGATCCTGTTATAAATGAACATGTGCTGTGTGAAAGAAAACAAAGGGACATGTTCAATGGACAATGTTTGTGCTGTGTGAAAAGCAAACAAATGGACATTTGAGTGTCTGCTGTAGGATCAGCAGTGTCGGCCCAACAGTAGGTTGGGAAGACTTCTTAGGTAGGTTCCAGCGTGAGAAGGTAGCCGCCCACAGAGGCAAGGGTTTATTAGGTCAATTTTCTTCATACCAGTGCATGCAGCAAAAACATCAAAATAAAATAAAAGACAAAATAAATCCTTGCCTCTGTGGGCGGCTACCTTCTCACGCTGGAACCTACCTAAGAAGTCTTCCCAACCTACTGTTGGGCCGACACTGCTGATCCTACAGCAGACACTCAAATGTCCATTTGTTTGCTTTTCACACAGCACAAACATTGTCCATTGAACATGTCCCTTTGTTTTCTTTCACACAGCACATGTTCATTTATAACAGGATCCTTTACTCTTCACACTCTTCACATGGAACACTTTGTCTTCTCACCTTTGAGACGTCTTCACTCGTGGTTACCCTCCTTAGCTTCACATCGCTGTAGGGGGTCTTCTCCCATGCTCACCAGCTTGTCGGGAGGCACACATCCGACTGTCCCCCTCTCCCAGCCCACACGGCGACAGGAGGCAGCAGTCCTTCTCCCATGCCCACACGGCGTCGGGAGGTACACGTATGTCTGCCTTCCTCTCCCAGCCCACACGGCGACAGGAGGCAGCACTCAATAGATTTTCTCTGGACAAATTATAGAGGCCTTGATCTCCTCATTCTGAACAGCTGAATGGTTTTCAACTTCCTGCTGGCTCTTTTTGCAGCCAACACCCTATAGTATCAGTGAACTTTTCAAAGCAGGTGGGAATGTGTCTCCTCTCAGTGACTACATTCCCAGATTTACCTGACTTCCTGTCACAATATATATATATATATATATATATATATATATATATATATATATATATATATATATAATAGTGTTCTATATATAGTGTTGTATATATATATAAAATATCCTAAAAATCTTCCCTTTTGGGAATAATCCTTGGGTTCTAACAATGGCGCTGAGCAGGCATGCAAGTCAACTTTTTAGTGACCACAAGCCTGTGGGAAAAAGTTGCTGTCCTGATAGGAGCCTTTGTCAACCTGCCTTAATCTTCTTTTTTTTTTTTTTGAACAGATGTAACCTGCCTTAATGTTACGTGAACAATGTCCGCAAACCATTTCTTCTCCTGCGAGTATCGCAGTGTAGGAATAAATCTCTCCTAAAGTAAAAATGAATATGTTCACTTTTGAGCTTTACCTTTCCATTATGTTACAAAAATGTTGCACTAATGTGATAATGTTGATTATGTTTTTGGAGTAAACATATGAGGGGGGGTCACAAATTAAGCAAATGTTGCACTGGGAAAGATTACAGAGAAATGTGTTTTTTCCAATGTGGTACAGTTCCCCCCCCCCCCCCCCCCAAAAAAAAAGACTAATGCAACAAAAATAAATGTATCCAAATTTGTTACCAATTTTCAGTCCTATCTGTCCTGAAAAAAAAACCCCAGACAGAACGCGTTTGGTAGACAACAAATGCTAAAAAGTACTTTGTGCGGGACAAAGACCTCGCGGAAATGGGAAAAACCCTCCGGGACTCGGGAGGTTTAGGGAGAACAAAAGACCCTGGGACTCCGGTGATTAACCCTTTGTTTACTAGGATATGTTTATAAAGCACAGGGTAAACAAGGGGCTGAAACGACCTTACAGTCTTCGACTTGGTATTGGTCTTTACAGATGGCGGGGGGGGGGGGGGAGCTGCACACTAAGAGCTCAATTTACACTTGCTTAGAGTTTAACATGCATTAAAGTGTCTACCGCTTCAACGTTTTTGAGACTTCTGTGATGCTTTTTTGAAGCTTGGAAAACACCCTGTGTGTTGTTTTTCTATTTGTGTTAAAGGAGCCCAGTATATCCCCGGCTGAGTAGTACCCCCTGTTCAGCAAGTCCCCAGCTTATCAGTACCCTCGTTCAGCAGATCCCCTGCACAGTAGTAATCCCATACGCAGCGTGTTTTGCAATCATAATTTTTGAATATAGATGTACCTGGTGTATATAATGGGGGGGGGGGCATAAAAATGTATTGGGTGTGCTGTTGTACCTTTTGGGTGCCATCTGGGTTTCCTCAGCATGGGACTTGGTTTGCCCACCATCATGAGCTTCCATGGTGTGGGTAGGCTGGTTGCAAGCATAATAACAACCAATGATGCTCTAAGTCAAGATTGCACAGTGCCATTCATTGCTATGGTGATGGCGCTCAGCTCTCCTGGACCATGGCAACACATGACTCTGATTCAGGGCAGGTGGTATGCAGAGCCACCCTCACTATCGAGGCGATGGAAGTCCTCCACAACCCGCCTTCTGCTGTGCTGCTGGAGTAAAATAAATGGCTTTGATGTGAAGAAGGGATTCTGTGATTGGGTGGTTTGTGTGACTGGGAGACTGTGTGTTTGGTGCTCTGGGATTGGGGTCCCCAGCCTTAGCATGCTCCAGTGGTTGTGGAAGAGATCAGGCAGCTCTGCTGCCACACAGATCACTTCCACCTGAAAGCTGACAATCTCCTTGACGAGAGTACACACAGTCCCAGAAACTCTCGATGTGTTTGAGAGCTCTTGATGCCAGCGCTATTTGTAAACTATGCAAAGAATAATATTTGATCATGAAGGTAAGACCAACCATATACAAATAATAGTAGCGCAAAAAATGGCGATGTTACACCATCACTAAAAAAGCATAAAAGATCGTGCAGACCCAGGAAAATAACTAAAATCCATTTAAAAAGTCCCACAGTTCTTCAGCTAGAAGTATAAACAAGGTGATGTGCGTTCCAATTATAGAGTCCCGGTAAATGTGAGATACAGGAAGGAATTGCCTCACTCTCCACCACCAAGTGCCAGGGATAGTGCAAAAATGGCAACTCACCGGAACACAATGCTTACTCACTCTCGTGAACAAGCAAAAATCACATTAAGATATAAGGTCCAGTGGAGTCTTCACTGAGATTTTTTATTTATTTTGCTATTTGTAAACTGCAATGCGATTTAGGACTTTTAAACCACAGTAGATGTACCATGTAGCACCTAGCCAGGATGTCTAGGTGCATGTGGAAGAGAGAAGTCCTCTCTGTTTAGCAGACAAGGAGTGTGCTGCATCTACTCTTGGAATCTACTTGGGGTATATACCATGAATGGGAACGTTGTACATCTTCCATTGACTGTTAGTTTAGGCTTTATTGAAACAAGACGAGGGTTAGTAATGGCACCTTATCAAATGACTATTTTGATGGATTACCATTGTAGATGTGTATTTCTTTACATATTTTCACGTGTTTGCCTTCTGAATGTATAAGTGCCTCTCTCTCCTCCAATCCTGTCTCTTCAATGAAGCTGAGCTGTGAGTGAAACGCATTGTGTTGCTTGTACGGAATTATAAAGCTTTACAAGCACTGGATTTTGCGTTGTGCCACCGACTTCTTTTCTTTGCACTTACTGATAAACCAGGCCAAAGACCAACCCCTGCGTGGCGTTGGAACCCAGGTGGCCAAAGCAGTGACCCACCATAAAGGCCTTGGAGCAGCAAAAAGCTTTTGTTTTTTCAAATTTTTTTACATTGTAATGTTTTGCCTTTTATGGTTTTATATACATTTATATATTCGTCATACAAAGGGATGCTCTATATATTCATATTTTATGCACCCTGAACCAAAGCTTATTCATTGCTTTGCATAAAAATATTGTATCAGATCTGTTACTTAGTGAACTGCCAATAAATGTTCTGATATTTAAAATAAATGATTGTGGAGGAGTTTTGATTTCTGTGAAGAAATTTCCTGCTGAAGGTTTATTCCTCACCGCTGAGTCTCTTCCGTCTTCCTATGGAATGGTGTGCTGGAATTGTACTATGTTGGTACAAGTGACAAAGACAGAGAAAGATAGAGTGACCTAAAATATGATTTCAGGGACTTAAGAGAAGTATGGGAATTTTTTTTTTGTTTTGGAATCATACTTATCTAGGTCGATGCCGGCGATCACTCGGTTCTCAGTGCTCCCTGAGCAGAGAGCTGGTGACTGTCAGTCATCGCTGTCTGCCCCTCCAGTGCTCACTGGGCTGTTGAGGGAGCCGGAGCGGCCAGCTCTGAGAGGCTGAGCTGGGTGCTGGTCCAGGCATGTGGGCGGATCCCGACCACACTATCTCAATCTTTCCCTAGCCTTGACTGGTTCTGCGACATCAGCAGACTGCGGGCCTACTAAAAATGGGTCACGGGAGTGCAGAGAGCACCACAGAAGTACAGCCAAACAAGCTTTCCCCGTACTTCTCCTTTATGAGCTGTTTTAGGCTGGGTTCACATATATGCGAATTGGATGCATTTTGAACCGTATCCAGTTCACTTGACATGTCAACTGGCAGTCTTCTCTGTGGAACACATACACGATATTGTCAAAAGTATTGGGACACCTGCCTTTACACACATATGAATTTAATGGCATCCCAGTCTTAGTCCGTAGGGATCATTATTTAGTTGGCCCACCCTTTGCAGCTAAAACAGCTTCAACTCTTCTGGGAAGGCTGTCCACAAGGTTTAGGAGTGTGTCTATGGGAATGTTTGACCATTCTTCCAGAAGCACATTTGTGAGGTCTTCCTTGCCTTCCCAGAAGAGTTGAAGCTGTTATAGCTGCAAAGGGTGGGGCAACTCAATATTGAACCATACGGACTAAGACTGGGATGCCATTAAAGTTCATGTGTGTGTAAAGGTTGGCGTCCCAATACTTTTGATAATCTAGTGTATCTGCAGGCCGGCTGCAGTGCATTTTTAAAAAGAGTCCTGTGCATTTTCCAGTCCGGTTCAGGTGTAATTTCAAGTAAAATTTTGCACCTGAATCACACCTGAACCAGTAAACAAAACCATACTGGACGCCTTTTAAAAATTGAACTGAAACCATGGCTGGACATGTGGGAACCGAGCCTTAAAGAAAAAGATCTCCAAGGCAATATTCTCAGACTTACTGCCTGTACCGTGAACCTCACCAGAGAGGTAGCAGGAGCTTAGGGAACTTAACAAGTGACTGAGGAACTGGTGCAGGAAGGAGGGTTTTGGGTTCATAGAGAACTGGGTTGCCATTTTGGTCAGTTACCAGGCTTTATAGCAGAGACGGACTACATGTAAATGGGCAAGGTGCTGCTCTGTCGGGGGAGAACATGGCCAGAAGGTTGGAGGAACTTTAAACCTTGGAGGGAAGATTAGAGGGTACTGATGTGGGCAAAGTTGGCAGTGTGACTAAAGTACCTAAAACCAATGCATGTAGGCTGTCAGATTTCTTTGCCACCTTTAGAACAAAAACATGATTTTCTTTATATTATTAATTTGTAAAAAATTAAGAGGCACGTTTACTAATGTTAGAAGTTTGGTTAATAAAATTAAAGATCTGGAAGTGCTGATAAATGAGGAGGATTTTGACGCATAGAAATATCAGAAACCTGCTTTGACAGCTGACCTGACTAGCTTGTGACTGTCCAGGGCTACTCCCTGTATCTGAGGAACAGGGTAGCTAGAGGAGGGGAAAGGGTGTGCCTTTATGTCAAGAACGATTTGCTATGGAAGGAGGGATGGCATTGCTAATGTGACATGGGAGAAGGTGGAATCCTTGTGGTTGGAGCTTCAAAGGTAAGAAACAAACAGTAAATTTATAGTTGGTGTATGCTATAGGCCCCTTAACCTGAAGGATGCAGAGGAGATCAATCTTCTCTCACAGTTAGAAATGGTGGTGAAGCAGCTTAAAGTTATTATCAAGGGGGACTTCTGTTATCTGAATTTTGACTGGGCAGACAGAACTGCTCACTTATGTAAGGGCTCGTCATTTCTTGAATGTCTTGCAGGACAATGTCATGTGTGAGTTGGTGGAAGCCCCAACTAGAAATAATGCTCTGCTAGATCTACTAATTACAAACAACACAGAGCTGATTAAAAATGTGAAAGTAAGGGATAACCTTGGAAACCGTGAAATTACGTTCACCATAAATCATAGGAAAAGGACACACAAGGGTAGGACAAGAACACAAAGTTTCATAGAAGCCTACTTTACTAAGCTGTGCTACATCATACATAACATTAAATGGGATAAAATGCTAGAAACAAAAACACTGGGGAAAATGGTTCTTTAAGGACATACTAAATAATGGCATTAGCCAGTGCATTCCAATGGGCAACAAATACAAAAGAATTAAACCCGGGTAACTAAATTCTAGTGTATAAAGTCTTAACCAGAAAAAAAAAAAAGGGTCACCATCGGCATTCCAACTGTACAAAAAAAAATGGAATAAGAAATGAGTGCGATCAGGTCCGCTAAAATAGACAATGAGAGACCGTGGAGGAGAGTAATAAAAAAATTCCCCAAATGTTTAAATATATCATTAAGAAAAAGGGGAGGTCAGAGCATATTGAGCCCATAAAGGATAATCGGAGCTAGAAAAAACTAAACTCCTTGTTGTAGATGGGGGGGGGGTTGGGTTTTTGGCCACCTCTAGAGTGTGTGCTTTTCCCTTAGTTGTACCTAGCGTCCCGCTCCTGTAGGTGGCAGCATCAAACCCATCCATCACAAAGTATGGCTGTGTCCTTCAATGAACTAAGAGAAAAAGATTTTACAGTGAGTACAAAAATCATGTTTCTTCTCCTCCGTTTTTACAAAAGGAAAATGAGGGGTATAATAAACAAGAGAGTATTGTTAGTAACATAGCATGCAATGTGCCCTTGTGGCTAACATAAGCCAGTGTTTAAAAAAAAAAAAGACTTGGAAAAAACTTAATGTGAATAAATCACCACGACTGGATGGCTTACACCTAAGAGTCCTCAAAGAACTTAGCCAGGTTATAGCCAGCCTGTTACTCATAATCCTTAAGGACAGTTTAGTGGCTGGAATGGTATAAGCTGATTGGAGAAAAGCTAACGTGGTAACAATATTTGCAAAAGGTGCCAAAATATATACCTGGAAACTACAGACCAATCAGCCTAACATCAGTAGTATGTAAACGATTAAAGGGGATAAGGAACCATATCGAAGAATTTGCTGATTAAAATAGTATGCTTAGTAGTAACCAGCATGGATTTATTATTATTTTAATTATACAGGATTTATATAGTGCCAACAGTTTACGCAGTGCTTTACAACTTGAGGGTAGACCGTACAATTACAATACACTTTAATACAGTAGGAATCAGAAGACCCTGCTCATTAGAGCTTACAATCTTAAGAGGGAGGGTCACAAGATACAAGAGGTAATAGCTGTGGGGGATGTGTTGGTGGAGAAAATAAAAGGACAGCTGTTAGGTGGGGGCCAGATAGAGTTTTTAGGGATCGTCTGAAAGTGGAAAAAGTAGGAGAAAGTCGGACAGTTTGGGGTGGAGGACTGAAGGGGGGATAGCCTATTTAGAGGTGAGCCAATGAGCAGGGACTTGCAGTAGTTGAGGTGAGAGATGACCAGGGAGTAGACGTGTAGAACGAAAAAATTTGTTTTGTCATGTTACTAAGTTTGTTTCGTTATGAAATTTGTTTAGCTTTAGTTAAAGTTTGTTTTGTTTTCTTTAAAATTTCTTTAATTTATTAATTTTCTAACGAATTCCAACTTTTCAGAACGACTAGAATTCGGATTGGTCAAAAAATGATCGACCGATTTGAATTCTATGTGAAGAAATAGCTGGTTGTTAAGCAGCAGGTCAGGAAGCCATCCACCCGCGTTCTTAACCACCATGACCATGAAAACAATGCCAGCATTGCCCAGCAAAAGAAAAAATGTTTTAAAAAAAAAAAAGGGCGTGGGGTCCCACCCCAGTCCATACCAGACCCTTATCCAAACACACAAGAAAGGGGGGGGGACAAGCGAGCGTGCCCCCCCCCCTCCTGAACCATACTTCTCACCTCAAAACACCTCCTCCCTATGTTGATGGGGGACAATGGCCTCTTTCCGACAACTCTGGGCTGTGGTTGTCGGGGCCTGCAGGGGGCTTATCGGAGTCTCGAAGCACCCTGTAAGGGGGCCCCCAGATCCTGACCACCCCATGAGAATGGATATTGGGTACATAGTACCTGTACCCATTCACCAAAAAAGTGTAAAAGAAAATTACACAGAGACAGTTTTTGACAAACCCTTTATTAAAAAAAACAAACAGTGTCCCCCGATGTAAATCTGTAGTCTCACGCTGCCCGCTGACCCAAAAAATAAAATCGCTCTCGCAAACAGAGGGGCTATGCCTACTTCAGGCTCCTCCGTTTGACAGTTAATTTATAGGGAAGGGGCGGGCCACCTGTCTGTCACCTTGTGGCACCATCCCCTTCTGATGTCACGGACCAGTGCAGGCTGACCTAAAAAAAAAAAAACACTTTTAGATGCTTACTAACTATGTAAGAATACAAGCAAGAGGTGAAGGCAAGCAGGACACATGTACAGCTAGGATAAAAGCCAGAGGTCAGGGCAGGCAGCAGACATGGACAACCAGGATACAAGCCAGATATGGATGACCAGGATGCAAGAGCTCAGGCAAGCAGTGGATATTGATAACCAGGATAAGTTGTGTCTTGATAGATAGACACGGACAGCTAGGATGCAGGCCAGAGGGTCATGGCTAGCTGCAGACATGGAATATAAAGGTACATGCCAGAGGTCAGGGCAGTCAGTGGACATGGATAACCAGGATACAAGCCAGAAGTCAGGGCAGTCAAGAGATTTACCATGAAAGTAAGCGCATGCCCCAATATATACAACCACAACTATCTAGAGATAAAGTAGGGGTTTCTAGGCTAATTTAGGAGAAGGAAGACCAGAGAACCAATACATTAAAATTGAATCATTTATTGAATGTGTTTAAGAAATAATATACACAGGGGAATGTATAAAGGCACATATAAAACATCCCTCGTATGCAAAACATATGTTGAAAACCACAGCACAGAAATATTTCCCTATTATTGGAGCAATACATGTTTCAAGCTGATGTTGGTGCAAGAAGTCTTTGATGATATTCGGTTTGTGGGTCCCAATGAGCCAACGCGTTTCGCATCAGGCTTCGTCAGGGCCAGTGAGATCGAGCAATACCGATATTTCTTGCTGCAAACGAAGATTAGATGACAGGTAGGGAGAATCACAGTCCCTAAGGTTAGATATATAATTATCGGTGTCGAGTTATATCTATATTATTCTCCTAGGTGGATAGTATAGAACCCCCATATATCGGTGACAATTATTCCATCTGTCCTTTGTAAGAGTTTATTTCCTCTTCCTGGTTCATAGATCCAGGGGAAACAAGATAACCGGGCTCATGTGCTCTAGTTCATTTAGCTCACCTAGGGACATACTTGTCCGACTCAACCATAGAGTCCACCTTAATAGGGAATGGGGAATATACCAAACGATGCCAGGTTATGTGCTTCCGAATAGTCCACTGTAAATATATGGAGGCAGGCTTTCAAATGGTTTAGGTTAAACACCATTCAGAGTTATGATGCCCATTCATGACCCCATAAAAAAACCTCAATCTTGGTGGTTCTCCGTATGTGCCTTCAGGTGCTCCTAGTGACTAGTGACAGATTAGCAGCTCACCTTAGGAACAGACTCCTGAGAGTCAATACACACTCTGGGATAATCACTGCAGTCTGGTTTGCCTTCCCTTCACCGCCTCCTGATAGTCCCTCCAGGTTTATATGGCATCGGTGTGGAAAAATAAAAGCAAGATCTAGTGCTCTCTGATTTTAAGGCTATTTATTAAATCATAAATGGTGAAATCGCACTTACATTTCAAAGCACTTCAGCAGTGCGGACTTATCATAGCATCAAACGCTGCCTGTGGTCTCCGGGAATCGACGTGATGACATACAGGCTACTTCCCCGGAAGCGTTGCGTCATAGACTTTGTCAGCGGGGTGGACCTCACAACCCAGAGTTCCCCTCTGTCCTATACCGCACTCCCGCCTATCTGCCCCTTCCCCCCCCCCCCTCACTGCTGGGGATGTTGGGATGTGGGATGGACTCCAGGGGGCTGAATCTGGGTTACAGGCCGCAGATGGGGGTGGGGGGGTGCGCCGACGGCCAAACGGTCGAGCAGAGGGGGTTGTTACTGATTTTTTTCCAGGCACTTTTGGGGTCCTGGACTAGTTATGGTCCCGGGTGGAGGTGGCCTTTAAAGGGCGAGGTGCTCAGAAACGCCCTCCGCTTACCCCTGCCTCATCTGATGCCTCCGATTCTGAGTCTGCATCAGTCGCTGCTGACACTGGTCTCCCTGCCAGGTCTGATGCCTCGCGTCTTGACTCCTCTAATAATGCGGATGACCTTTCTACATCCACTGTCGCGCAAGACAAGGCGCTGGTGGACGCACTGATAGTGTCTGTGCGTGTTACTCTAAAAATGGGGGACGCAACTGCGACTGAGGCTCAGGTTACATTTGACACTTGCGAGCCTTTCAGGGCGGCAATGTTTTTTCTTCTTCCTGCATACTTTGTCAATATGTTTGAAACAGCATGGGACCGTCCACAACATTCCCCTGGGTCCCCTTATCGCTTGCAAGCTCTCTTGGGGGCTGTTCAGGACCTGGTAAAGCAGGGAGTAATATTTCCGGTTCTGTGTGTGGAACCTTTTCGGGGTTTTTGTTCACACTTGTTTGCAGTACCCGGGAAGGGGGGCAAGGTGCGTCCCATCCTGGACTACCGGCGCTGTATTGTTTTGTGCGGGTACAAAACTTCAAGATGGGATCCATTCACACAGTGGTGGCCTCCCTTCATCAGGGGGTCCTTCTGGCCTCCATTGATGTCAAGGATGCCTACCTCTGCCTCCCCATATGCGCAGGACACCAATGTTTTCTGCGATTTGCAGTGGGAGAGGACCGTTTTCATTTGTGGCATTATCCCTTGGTCTCGCTTGTGCTCCTCGGGTCTGCACAGTAGTGTTGGCTCCAGTTCTGGCGCTGTTGTGGTGGCAGGGGATGTCAGCCTTGGGAGACTGGCCTATCTGGGCCTGGCCTTGGACTCGCCTTTAGCCGGGTGTTTCTTCCTTCGGAAACATCCCACAAGCTCCAGACTGCGATTCAGCTGTTGTTGTCCAACAAATGGTCGTCCCTTTGGACCTGTATGTGAGTTCTGGGACTGATGGTGTCGTTCTTCTAGGCGGTTCCTTTCATTCATTCCAAACAAGAGCCCTCCAGAAGGAAACCCTTCTCAAATGGAACAAGACTCTAACTTCCCTGGACATTCAGGGAATGTCACCCTATCAGGGACAAACAGGGAGTCCCTGATAGGATGGCTTCGGTCCCTGATGCTCACTCAAGGGGAGTCCTTTGTTCCCAATTATATTGGATTGGATTTGGGGCTGAAAGGATAGTTGAGTAAAGGATTACACCTAGGACCGCGGCGTGGGGGACTGGTTAATAGCTGAGCCGTTGATCCTGACAGAGAAGTCAGGGGAAGAGGAACGTGGGGGAGGAAATATCATGAGCTCGGTTTTGGATAGGTTGAGTTTGAGGAAGTGATGTGACATTAAGGCTGATATGTCTGTTAGAAAGTTGGTGATGTGTGAGGAGACTGATGGAGTGAGCTGGGAAGGGGGGGATGGTAGAGAGGTAGATTTGGGTGTCATCAGCGTAGAAACTATATTGAAAGCCATGGGGGGCAATTTAACTGACCCAGGAAGGAGGTGTAGATTGAGAAAAGGAGAGGTTCAGGAACAGAACCTTGGGGGACCCTGATGGAGAAAAGAAGAGGAAGAAGAGTTGTAAGTGACACTGAAGGAGCTATGGGATAGGTAGGATGAGAACCAGTGAAGAGTACAGTCACAGATGCCAAAGGAGTGGAGTGTTTTTGAGGAAGAGGGGGTAGTCCACTGTGTCAAAGGCAGCAGAGCCGTCCAGGAGAAGTAATACAGATTAGTGTCCGTTGGTTTAAGCCTTTAGTAGGTTGTGAGTTTAATGAGAGCATTTTCCGTGGAGTGTTGAGGGCAAAATCCGGACTGAAGGGGATCAAGAAGTTTGTTCATAGTCAAATGGTCGCTCAGTCGGTTGTAGACCAGTCTTTCAAGGAGTTTGGGAGAGAAGGGAGATGGGGCATAGATTAAGATTGGTGGGATCCATTAAGGGCTTTTTAAGGATAGGGGTGACTAGCGCATGTTTTGGAGTTATTTTTGAAAGATCATTCTTGCCAGACCAACCTGTTAACTTGCTATGAGGAAGTGAGCCTGGATCGAGGGAGGCCAGTGGATGTGATTTACCTGGATTTTACCAAAGCATGTGATCCAGTACCCCATAAACGCTTAATTTGCAAAGTAGGGTCTGTTAGCATTGACTATAGTGTATGTACCTTGATAGAAAACTGGCATGGCCAGAGGGTGGTAAGTGGGGTACACCACAAGGCTCTGTCCTGTGACCAGTTCTGTTTATTTATAAATGATATAGAGGTTGGTATAAATAGTTCTCAGTGTTTGCTGATGATACAAAACTAAAGATGGTAATAACCTCAAAACGGGATATAGCAACTTTACAAGAAGACCCTAATTTAAATAATGGGATGAGAAGCTACATGGTAAATGAGGTTTCAAATTGGAAAATTCTAGGGGCAAAAAAAAAATATGAATGCAAGTTACTCACTAGGGGGAGAACCTCTGGGGGAATCCAGGATGGAAATTGATTTGGGGCTCCTGCTAGACGAAAGGTTTAGCAATAACATGCAATGGCAAGCTGCAACTAGCAGGGCCAGCGGACTATTGGCATGCATTAGAAGGGACTTTGGGGAGTTTGCTAAATTTACTTCAGAGATAAAACAATAAATCCACCACTTTATAAAACTTTGGTTTGGCCACATCTTGAGTATGCCGTCCAGTTCTGGTCATCAATCCTCAGGAAGGATGTGCTGGAACTCGAGAAAATCCAGAGAAGTGCAACAAAAGCTGAAAGAGGGCTGGAGGACCTCAGTTATGAGGAACAATTACAAACACTAAACTTATTCTCCTTGGAGAAGGGACTCTTAGGAGATATGATCACAAATTCACAATATACAAATATCTAAATGGTGATTCTGGTATTGGGAGGAAACTGTTCAGTCTCAGGTCATTTAAGAAGACACGCAGCCACTCAAAAAAAGTTGGACAAGTTTAACCTTAAACCACACAAAGGGTTCCTAACTGTTAGAGGACTAAGGGTGTGGAACTCCCTTTCACCTGTGGTGTCAGAGCAGGAAGTGTCAATAATTGAAAACAACAACAAAAAAACACTTTTAGATGCTTACGAACTATGTAAGAATACAAGCAAGAGGTAAAGGCAAGCAGGACACATGTACAGCTAGGATAAAAGCCAGAGGACAGGGCTGGCAGCAGACATGGATAACCAGGATACAAACCAGAGGTCAGGGCAGGCAGCAGACGTGGACAACCAGGATACAAGCCAAAGGTCAGAGCTGGCTGCAGACACAGTAACAAGAATGCAAGCCAAAGGTCAGAGCAGCCAGCAAATATGGATGACCAGGATGCAAGCAAGAGCTCAGGCAAGCAGTGGATATTGATAACCAGGATACAAGTTGTGTCTTGATAAATAGCAGACATGGACAGCTAGGATGCAGGCCCAGAGGGTCATGGCTAGCTGCAGACATGGAATATAAAGGTACATGCCAGTGGTCAGGGCAGTCAGTGGACATGGATAACCAGGATACAAGCCAGAGGTCAGGGCAGTCAGTGGACATGGATAACCAGGATACAAGCCAGAGGTCAGGACAGTCAGTGGACATGGATAACCAGGATACAAGCCAGAGGTTAGGACAGTCAGTGGACATGGATAACCAGGATACAAGCCAGAGGTCAGGGCAATCGGACATGGATAACCAGGATACAAGCCAGAGGTCAGGGCAATCGGACATGGATAACCAAGATACAAGCCAGAGGTCAGGGCAGTCAGTGGACATGGATAACCAGGATACAAGCCAGAGGTCAGGACAGTCAGTGGACATGGATAACCAGGATACAAGCCAGAGGTTAGGACAGTCAATGGACATGGATAACCAGGATACAAGCCAGAGGTCAGGGCAATCGGACATGGATAACCAGGATACAAGCCAGAGGTCAGGGCAATCGGACATGGATAACCAAGATACAAGCCAGAGGTCAGGACAGTCAGTGGACATGGATAACCAGGATACAAGCCAGAGGTCAGGACAGTCAGTGGACATGGATAACCAGGATACAAGCCAGAGGTTAGGACAGTCAGTGGACATGGATAACCAGGATACAAGCAAGAGGTCAGGGCAAATGGTGGACAGGGATAACCAGAATACAAGCCAGAGGTCAGGGCAGTTGGTGGACATGGATAACCAGAATACACGCCAGATGTAAGGGCAGGCAGCACAGGACACTAGCCAGAGGTTACAGTAATTACTGAGCCATCGCTCCTTCACACTCCACCGACCTCGGATGAATGTAGATGGGTAACAAGTGAGAATAGGTCACAGGATACAGATTAGAGGTCAGGGCAGGCAGTAGACACAGATAACCAGGATACAAGCCAGAAGTTAGGGCAGGCAGAAGATATATGTGAAAAATAATCTATAAGCTGTGGAGGATTTAAAAACAATCCTACAACTCTTAATGATATCTATTTGAAAAAACAAAAAAAAAAACTAATATTTCTCTGTCGCTCATTGACAGAAGCAGGACTCATATCTTGATTTCAGGGTTATACTGCCCCCTACAGGCGTAGGACACTAGGCGGAAAAAAAGTTCTGGCTACGCCTATGGGCAGTCCCAGGGGGTATACCCTCTCATTTCCTGCTGGATGTCAGTTTGTTTCCGCCTAGTCAGGAGTAAGGACCTAAGTTCTTTGCTAGGATCTCTGGTCCTGGCAAGCTTTTTTAGATATTCTGAGCCCGAGTCGCAGCATCCAATTTGGCCGACAGCCCCCCACCTTGGTGGAGAGGGGTTCTGTCAGGAGTTGGCACCCGCCTGTTCCGGTATGGTGAGTAAACTGTTCCCCCCTCTCCCGCTGACGGGTTTTGGGGTGGACGCGGGCCCCTCCCTGGGATGGTCGGACCCTCACAACCCAGAGTTCCCCTCTGTCCTATACCGCACACCCGCCTATCTGCCCCTCCCCCCCCCACTGCTGGGGATGTTGGGATGTGGGATGGACTCCAGGGGGCTGAATCTGGGTTACAGGCCGCAGATGGGGGCGGGGGGGGGGGTGCGACGACGGCCGAATGGCCGAGCAGAGGGGGTTGTTACCGATTTTTTTTCCAGGCCCATTTTCTGGTCGTTCCGTCTGTAGGCATGGTCCCCTTTAGCACCGCGGACCACGCGGGGCCGCCATTTTCTTGTAGCCTACATGTGCTCTGAATGGCGGCGGCCATCTTGGTACACCTGGCTCGTATTTCAGTGCATGAGTTTCACTGTATGGGAGTTCCTGGAGGTGTGCATGTGGGTGGAGCCCCTCCCTAGACCCAAGCACATTGTTTTGCAGACAGGAAGGTCGCTGCTGAGTCTCTCTGGGCCTTCTGGTGCATCTTGCTGTGAGTTGGTGAGCCTTGGGGTCTTCTCTCTCTCTCTGCTGGGGGTCCCTAGTGCACGCTACCTGACCACTTGGGGGTGCTGTAGCACGGCAGGGCGATATATAAAAAAAAAAAAAAGTTTTTTTCTCAAAATTTGCTAACGGGTTTCCCTGGTGTACCATAGACCCTGCTGAAGACGTGTCCCCATCTGACCCCCTCGAGGTGGTCGCAGGGCCCTCCGGTTCCCAGCTGAGTATAGATGCACTTTCGGGGTCCTGGACTAGTTCTGGTCCCAAAAGGAGGTGGCCTTTAAAGGGCGAGGTGCTCAGAAACGCCCTCCGCTTACCCCTTCCTCATCTGATGCCTCAGATTCTGAGTCTGCATCAGTCGCTGCTGACACTGGTCTCCCTGCTGGGTCTGCTGCCTCGCGTCTTGTCTCCTCTAATAATGCAGATGACCTTACTACATCCGCTGCCGCGCAAGACAGGGCGCTGGTGGACGCACTGATAGTGTCTGTGCGTGTTACTCTAAAAATGGGGGACGCAACTGTGACTGAGGCGCAGGTTACATTTGACACTTGTGAGCCTTTCAGGGCGGCAAGGTTTTTTCTTCTTCCTGCGTACTTTGACAATATGTTTGAAACAGCATGGGACCATCCACAACGTTCCCCTGGGATGCCTACGCAGAGGCTAGGTGCTCTCCTTTTGTAGAGTCCCTCATTTATCAGTGGACTGTGCCACCTATGGTGGATTCACCGGTCTCCAGACTGAATATAGCTACTACAGTATGATCCCGGTGGAGGATTCCCCGTCACTTAAGGATCCAGTGGATCGGGGGACGGAGTCTGTGTCCCGCAATATGTTCTCCCTGGCGGGTCTACTTTCAGCCGGTGTTTACGATTGCCCTGGTTTTGCAAACATTGGCTGCATGGGCTACGCTACTGCACCGTGCCCTGGTGGGGATTCCTCTCCCCCCTGTTGTTTCGGAGTTGTTGGTCCAAATGGTGCAAGGGCTGCAAATTGATGCCACACTGGACTCTGCTCTCATGCTGGGCCATTTGTCATTTTCGGCAGTGGTCCTCCGGCGCATGTGGTGGCTGCAGTGCTGATCTGCGGATCAGACTTCAAAGTCGGCTTACCTGATCTTCCTTTTCAGGGGATCGCCTGTTTGGGGCTACCCTGACTGACTTTATCAATGTTCTCACTGGGGGTAAGAGTGTCTTTCTCCCGCAGGCTACCAAGGGTGAGGACCCCCGTCGCTGGCGGGGACCCTCCCCTTCAGCACACAGGAAGTTATTTCGCCCCTCAGGGTCAGTCGATAAGGCAAGTCCTTCCGGCTCCCTCGGGGGGGTTCCTGGCGACCCTGGTGTGATAAACAACAATCAACTCTCTCCAGACCTGGGAACAAGGCCACTTCAGCCTGAAAATGCACCCCCACCAAATTGTGGGGTGGGGGGACGTCTTTGCCGGTTCCCGGACCCGTGGCTTTTCCGGATTCAAGACAGATGAGTTCACCAGGTCATGCGGTCGGGGTACAAGTTCGAGTTCGTTCTGCCCCACCGGTAAGGTGCTCCCGTTCAATGTGAGGCTGTCCCCTAAACACTTGCAAGCTCTCTTGGGGGCTGTTCAGGACCTGGTACTGCAGGGAGTAATAGTTCCTGTTCTGTGTGTGGAACCTTTTCGGGGTTTTTGTTCACACTTGTTTGCAGTACCCGGGAAGGGGGGCAAGGTGCGTCCCATCCTGGACTACCGGCGCTGTATTGTTTTGTGCGGGTACAAAACTTTAAGATGGGATTCATTCACACAGTGGTGGCTTCCCTTCATCAGGGGGTCCTGCTGGCCTCCATTGATGTCAAGGATGCCTACCTCCGCCTCCCCATATGCGCAGGACACCAATGTTTTCTGCGATTTGCAGTGGGAGAGGACCATTTTCATTTGTGGCATTATCCCTTGGTCTCGCTTCTGCTCCTTGGGTCTGCACAGTAGTGTTGGCTCCAGTTCTGGCGCTGTTGTGATGACAGGGGTTGTCAGCCTTGAGAGACTGGCCTATCTGGGCCTGGCCTTGGACTCGCCATTAGCCGGTGTGTTTCTTCCTTCGGAAACATCCCACAAGCTCCAGACTGCGATTCAGCTGTTGTTGTCCCAACAAATGGTCGTCCCTTTGGACCTGTATGTGAGTTCTGGGACTGATGGTGTCGTTCTTCTAGGCGGTTCCTTTTATTCATTCCAAACAAGAACCCTCCAGAAAGAAACCCTTCTGAAAAGGAACAAGACTCTTAAGCCTAGTACACACGCAACGATTATCGGCCAACCGATCGTCCGTCTTTTGTCCAGAGTGGTGTTTTATTGGTTGGAATGTGCCTAGACTGCACACAATTTTCTCGCCCGACAAAATTCTACTTCAGAAGTGATGTCATGTGTTGGTTTGCTTTCTTTGTGTTCTTTCTTCACTGAGCATGCCTAGTCTTGCTCATTAGATTTTTCCCTGTCGAAATCTGTACTGACTGCACGAAAATCGGCCGTGTTTTGACGGCAGACAAAAATTTTATAGCCTGCACACCAGATTTTTTTTCAGCTGAAAAGTCGGAGTCGATTGTCGGAAGCATCATACTAACAAGCCGAAAATCGGCAGATCGGTCGTCGGACGAAAATTCCCTGCCGATTTTCGATGCGTGTGTACGAGGCTTAACTTCCCTGGACATTCAGATCCGGCTCAGCCAGTTGACCAGGGGAGTCCTTTGTTCTGAATTATATGGCCGATTGTCACCGCGGATGCCAGTCTATCCGGGTAGGGAGGGGTACTCGGCAGAACTCCTGCTTGGTAGAGTTGGTCCCTGGAGGACTCCAGATTGGCCTATCAATGTACTGGGACTGAGCACGATCAGGCTTGCCTGGTTCGCTGGACCAGACATCTTCAGGGTTGTCCAGTGCGCATTCCATCGGACAATGCCATGGCCGTGGCTTATGCCACTCGCCAAGGGGGTACCGGAAGTGCCCTTGCGGCCTTGGAAGTGGCCGGCATCCTCCAATGGGCAGAACACTTTGTTCCAGCTCTCTCCGCTGTTCCCATTCCAGGAGTGGAACATTGGCAGGCTGATTTTCTCAACCAACAGACCTTTGATCAAGGGGAATGGTCTCTTCATCCGGAGGTGTTTCACCGGTTGTGCCTTCGTTGGGGCACGCCGGAAGTGGATCTGTTGGCATCCCGGATCAACAGGAAAGTGCTGAGGTTTGTTGCCCGATCCTGGAATCCTCTGGCAGATGCCACTGACGTGCTGGTTGCCCCATGGGGGCAGTATAAGCTGCTGTATGCCTTTCCTCCTGTCAAGTTGCTACCGAGACTTCTTCGCAGGATAGAGGCGGATGGGATTCCAGTCATTCTTGTGGCTCCAGACTGGCCTCGTCGCGCCTGGTACGCGACTTGGTCAGGCTGGTCTCAGACGCTCCATGGAGGCTTCCTCTCAGGGAGGATCTACTGTCTCAGGGGCCGATCTTCCATCCTGCTTGCGGTCGTTGGCTTTGCCGGCTTGGCTGTTGAGAGTCAGGCGCTTAAGGACAGGGGTTTGTCTGCTTCAGTTATTCCTACTCTGCTTAATGCAAGGAAAGTGACCTCTAGAGAGATCTATTATCGTACGTGGAAGTCTTATATTGCGTGGTGTGAGTCCCTCTGGGTTCCTTCGCATTCTTACTCGGTGGCTCGGCTCTTGGCCTTCCTTCAACCGGGAGTTGAGCAGAAGCTGGCTTTGAGTACTATCAAGGGTCAAGTCTCGGCCTTGGCGATTTTCTTCCAGAGGCCACTGGCCTCTCATTCTCTGGTGCGAAATTTCATCCAGGGGGTGCGGCACCTGGTACTTCCGGTGCGCTCTCCATTGCCATCCTGGGACCTTACTTTGGTGCTGTCGGTTCTCCAGAAACCTCCCTTTGTAAATATTGGGGAGATTCCCCTGCTTCCCTTATCTCAGAAGGTGGCCTTTTTGGTGGCAATTACTTGTGCGTGCATGGTGTCAGAACTGGTTGCGTTGTCCTGTCGTTCGCCCTATCTGGTGGTTCTTCGTCCGGATCCGCCTTCCTTCCTAGGGTGGTCTTCGGTTTTCATTTAAATAAAGATATCGTGTTGCCTTCCCTGTGTCCTAAGCCGAGCCATCCTAAGGAATTTGCACTGCACACTTTGGATGCGGTTCGGGCAATCGGTGTACCTGGCAACTACTGACTCTTTTCGTAGGTCAGATTCGCTCTTGTGATCACGGATGGCCTTAGGAAAGGTGTGCCTGCGTCTAATTCCAGATGGATCAGGCAGACGGTGGTGCAGGCTTATTCGATTAAGGGTCAGGTTCCTCCTTTCCCTGTTGAAGCGCACTCTACTCAGGCACTTGGTGCTTCCTGGGCTTTCCGCCATCAGGCGTCTGTACTTCCGGTTTGCTAGGCGACTCCCTGGTCATCTGTTCATACCTTTACAAAGTTTTACAAGGTCGATGTGCTGGCATCTGCGGATGCCTCTTTTGGCCGCAAGGTTTTGCAGGCCGCTGTTTGAGGGGACCCTTGGTCTAGTTTGGGGGGTTCTGTTTGATTTTCAGGTGGGTCTCATCTTCTTGTTCCAATGAGTCCTATGTTTCCTGGTTGGCTATGTTTGTTTTTGGCCTTGTGGAAGGTTTTCTGCTGCTATCCCACCCCTCAATTATGGCACTGCTTTGGGACGTCCCTACTGATATCATGATATGAGTCCTGCGTCTGTCAATTAGCGACAGAGAAAACTGGATTTTTGACTTACCGTAAAGTCCTTTTCTCTTAAGCTCATTGACAGACGCAGTACCCGCCCCTCTATGTTTGAGTTGGGTTGGTATGATTTCTCTTGACACTGCTTTGATACAAAACTGACATCCTATAGCAGGAAGTGAGAGGGTATACCCCCTGGGACTGCCCATAGGCGTAGCCAGAACTTTTTTTCTGCCTAGTGTCCTACTCCTGTAGGGGGCAGTATAACCCAACTGATATCAAGATATGAGTCCTGCATCTGTCAATGAGCTTAAAAGAAAAGGATTTTACGGTAAGTCGAAAATCCAGTTTTTCAATAGTGTTATTGTGTATGTGTTTTCTCTCACTGCTGCCATCATACAAATATAAGCAACACTACTCAAAGTGTAAGCCAATTCTCACTCCAACGTGGCGCTGTGAATACTCTATTATAGGTTTTCACCCATAATTACTAAAAATACATAAATAAAGTCCACCAAAATAGTGCAAAGCAAAAGTGTTATATCTTCTCCTGTTGAGGTTGATATCAACCACACACCACCTTGCGTGGTTTGGTGATCCCTCTCCCCAGCAGGTATACACTCACCAAATAGCAATGCCCCCCACTCTCATGGCTGGCATAAAAACCATATGTAACTATCCAGCTGTTCAGATATGCTGTATCACTGGGTATCTCCCCTGGATTCATAAATGGCCTTCCTCAAATATATCCGAGAGGACCAGTATAAGCGACTGAGAGGGCCAAGGAAGATCCTGAAATTGCATCGAGAACAGAGTTCTCTTCAGAGTATAGGTACTCCAGTGTTTTCTCTACTCGCTCCCGTACTACATGCAGGCGGCTGTGGAAGTTGCGGTGTTCAGTACACCAGTCTCCTCTGTCTGTATGGAAGGGGCTTGCAGGCTCAGCAGCAAGCGTCGGTTCAGGGTAGTTGTGGCCACTTCCACGCCATCCTGGAGAAGGTTTAGGGGGTACAGGCAGCAAAACACAAGAATATAGGACTTTTCCACTCCCTGGCCAGCTCTATTCACAGAATTCAGACTCTGTCTATTCAGGTACATTCAGGCCTGGACATACTACTCCCATTACAGGAGCACCGCCTTACACAGGAACCCCATCTGTCTATACAGACTCTACAGGAAGGAGGACGTTGGGTAGTGTGGGATGGAGAGGCCGGCTCTGTGATCACCTGGAAGGTGGGATATTTATGGCAACTCCAGGGGTCTTGGTAAAAGTTGGGTTAGGAACCTAGCCAAGGGGAGGGGCCTGCTCTGCCCTCACTTGGAAGGTGGGATATTTTGGGAATTTCAGAGATGTTGGTGATCTGTGGTTCAGATATTGTGGGATGGAAGAGATGATCTGCTCTGTGCTCACCTGGCAGGAGGGAAATTTTGGGAATTTCTGGACCCCACTATGCTGCACTCAATATGCAGTACAGGTGTATTAACCCTTTGCTTTTCCATATTCATTGTACATGTTTGTGGCTTCTCACCTATTTATAGGGCACCATGCCTGACACAGAGAACCGGTTATTTCCAGAAAGCTGGCGCTGAAGTCTGTTTATGTAACCAATAAAATATCACCTATGTCTCACTTTATAGACTGTGATAGAGAAGATAACAGACTGTGACTATACAGTCCCTTGTAAAAGTATTCACACCCCTTGAAATTTTTCACATTTTATCATGTAACAACTAAAAACATAAATTTATTTTATTGGGATTTTATGTGATAGACCGGACTTTGCTTGCTTTGGAAACTACAGCTTGGCAGCCCCCCTCACCTCAGATAATACAATGCAGCCCCCACCTCAGATAATACAATGCAGCCCCCACCTCAGATAATACAATGCAGCCCCCTCACCTCAGATAATACAATGCAGCCCCCCACCTCAGATAATACAATGCAGCCCCCCACCTCAGATAATACAATGCAGCCCCCTCACCTCAGATAATACAATGCAGCCCCCCACCTCAGATAATACAATGCAGCCCCCTCACCTCATAATACAATGCAGCCCCCCCCACCTCAGATAATACAATGCAGCCCCCTCACCTCATAATACAATGCAGCCCCCCACCTCAGATAATAAAATGCAGCCCCCCACCTCAGATAATACAATGCAGCCCCCTCACCTCAGATAATACAATGCAGCCCCCCCCACCTCAGATAATACAATGCAGCCCCCCCACCTAAGATAATACAATGCAGCCCCCTCACCTCAGATAATACAATGCAGCCCCCACCTCAGATAATACAATGCAGCCCCCTCACCTCAGATAATACAATGCAGCCCCCCACCTCAGATAATACAATGCAGCCCCCCACCTCAGATAATACAATGCAGCCCCCTCACCTCATAATACAATGCAGCCCCCCACCTCAGATAATAAAATGCAGCCCCCCACCTCAGATAATACAATGCAGCCCCCTCACCTCAGATAATACAATGCAGCCCCCCCCACCTCAGATAATACAATGCAGCCCCCTCACCTCATAATACAATGCAGCCCCCCACCTCAGATAATAAAATGCAGCCCCCCACCTCAGATAATACAATGCAGCCCCCTCACCTCAGATAATACAATGCAGCCCCCCCCACCTCAGATAATACAATGCAGCCCCCCCACCTAAGATAATACAATGCAGCCCCCTCACCTCAGATAATACAATGCAGCCCCCACCTCAGATAATACAATGCAGCCCCCACCTCAGATAATACAATGCAGCCCCCACCTCAGATAATACAATGCAGCCCCCACCTCAGATAATACAATGCAGCCCCCTCACCTCAGATAATACAATGCAGCCCCCACCTCAGATAATACAATGCAGCCCCCACCTCAGATAATACAATGCAGCCCCTCACCTCAGATAATACAATGCAGCCCCTCACCTCAGATAATACAATGCAGCCCCCTCACCTCAGATAATACAATGCAGCCCCCTCAGATAATACAATGCAGCCCCCCTCATCTCAGATAATACAATGCAGCCCCCTCAGATAATACAATGCAGCCCCCTCACCTCAGATAATACGATGCAGCCCCTCACCTCAGATAATACAATGCAGCCCCCTCACCTCAGATAATACAATGCAGCCCCCTCACCTCAGATAATACAATGCAGCCCCCCTCACCTCAGATAATACAATGCAGCCCCCTCACCTCAGATAATACAATGCAACCCCCTCACCTCAGATAATACAATGCAGCCCCCTCACCTCAGATAATACAATGCAGCCCCCTCACCTCAGATAATACAATGCAGCCCCCTCACCTCAGATAATACAATGCAGCCCCCTCACCTCAGATAATACAATGCAGCCCCCCTCACCTCAGATAATACAATGCAGCCCCCTCAGATAATACAATGCAGCCCCCTCACCTCAGATAATACAATGCAGCCCCTCACCTCAGATAATACAATGCAGCCCCCTCACCTCAGATAATACAATGCAGCCCCCTCACCTCAGATAATACAATGCAGCCCCTCACCTCAGATAATACAATGCAGCCCCCTCACCTCAGATAATACAATGCAGCCCCCTCACCTCAGATAATACAATGCAGCCCCTCACCTCAGATAATACAATGCAGCCCCCTCACCTCAGATAATACAATGCAGCCCCCCTCACCTCAGATAATACAATGCAGCCCCCCTCACCTCAGATAATACAATGCAGCCCCCTCACCTCAGATAATACAATGCAGCCCCCTCACCTCAGATAATACAATGCAGCCCCCCTCACCTCAGATAATACAATGCAGCCCCCCTCACCTCAGATAATACAATGCAGCCCCCTCACCTCAGATAATACAATGCAGCCCCCTCACCTCAGATAATACAATGCAGCCCCCCTCACCTCAGATAATACAATGCAGCCCCCTCACCTCAGATAATACAATGCAGCCCCCTCACCTCAGATAATACAATGCAGCCCCCCACCTCAGATAATACAATGCAGCCCCCTCACCTCAGATAATACAATGCAGCCCCCCTCACCTCAGATAATACAATGCAGCCCCCCCACCTCAGATAATACAATGCAGCCCCCTCACCTCAGATAATACAATGCAGCCCCCTCACCTCAGATAATACAATGCAGCCCCCCACCTCAGATAATACAATGCAGCCCCCTCACCTCAGATAATACAATGCAGCCCCCCTCACCTCAGATAATACAATGCAGCCCCCTCACCTCAGATAATACAATGCAGCCCCCTCACCTCAGATAATACAATGCAGCCCCCCACCTCAGATAATACAATGCAGCCCCCTCACCTCAGATAATACAATGCAGCCCCCCTCACCTCAGATAATACAATGCAGCCCCCTCACCTCAGATAATACAATGCAGCCCCCACCTCAGATAATACAATGCAGCCCCCACCTCAGATAATACAATGCAGCCCCCTCACCTCAGATAATACAATGCAGCCCCCTCACCTCAGATAATACAATGCAGCCCCCCACCTCAGATAATACAATGCAGCCCCCTCACCTCAGATAATACAATGCAGCCCCCTCACCTCAGATAATACAATGCAGCCCCCTCACCTCAGATAATACAATGCATCCCCTCACCTCAGATAATACAATGCAGGCCCCCACCTCAGATAATACAATGCAGCCCCTCACCTCAGATAATACAATGCAGCCCCCTCACCTCAGATAATACAATGCAGCCCCCTCACCTCAGATAATACAATGCAGCCCCCACCTCAGATAATACAATGCAGCCCCCTCACCTCAGATAATACAATGCAGCCCCCTCACCTCAGATAATACAATGAAGCCCCCTCACATCAGATAATACAATGCAGCCCCCTCACCTCAGATAATACAATGCAGCCCCCCCCCTCACCTCAGATAATACCATGCAGCCCCCCACCTCAGATAATACAATGCAGCCCCCTCACCTCAGATAATACAATGCATCCCCTCACCTCAGATAATACAATGCAGCCCCCACCTCAGATAATACAATGCAGCCCCTCACCTCAGATAATACAATGCAGCCCCCTCACCTCAGATAATACAATGCAGCCCCCTCACCTCAGATAATACAATGCAGCCCCCACCTCAGATAATACAATGAAGCCCCCTCACATCAGATAATACAATGAAGCCCCCTCACATCAGATAATACAATGCAGCCCCCTTACCTCAGATGATACAATGCAGCCCCCTCACCTCAGATAATACAATGCAGCCCCCTCACCTCAGATAATACAGTGCAGCCCCCTTACCTCAGATAATACAATGCAGCCCCCTCACCTCAGATAATACAATGCAGCCCCTCACATCAGATAATACAATGCAGCCCCCCCTCACCTCAGATAATACCATGCAGCCCCCCACCTCAGATAATACAATGCAGCCCCCACCTCAGATAATACAATGCAGCCCCTCACATCAGATAATACAATGCAGCCCCCCTCACCTCAGATAATATCATGCAGCCCCCACCTCAGATAATACAATGCAGCCCCTCACCTCAGATAATACAATGCAACCCCCTCACCTCAGATAATACAATGCAGCCCCCCACCTCAGATAATACAATGCAGCCCCCCTCACCTCAGATAATACCATGCAGCCCCCACCTCAGATAATACAATGCAGCCCCCTCACCTCAGATAATACAATGCAGCCCCTCACCTCAGATAATACCATGCAGCCCCCACCTCAGATAACACAATGCAGCCCCCTCACCTCAGATAATACAATGCAGCCCCCTCACCTCAGATAATACAATGCAACCCCCTCACCTCAGATAATACAATGCAGCCCCCACCTCAGATAATACAATGCAGCCCCCCTCACCTCAGATAACACCATGCAGCCCCCACCTCAGATAATACAATGCAGCCCCTCACATCAGATAATACAATGCAGCCCCCCCTCACCTCAGATAATACCATGCAGCCCCCCACCTCAGATAATACAATGCAGCCCCTCACCTCAGATAATACAATGCAGCCCCCTCACCTCAGATAATACAATGCAGCCCCTCGCATCAGATAATACAATGCAGCCCCCCTCACCTCAGATAATATCATGCAGCCCCCACCTCAGATAATACAATGCAACCCCCTCACCTCAGATAATACAATGCAGCCCCCCACCTCAGATAATACAATGCAGCCCCCCTCACCCCAGATAATACCATGCAGCCCCCACCTCAGATAATACAATGCAGCCCCCTCACCTCAGATAATACAATGCAGCCCCTCACCTCAGATAATACCATGCAGCCCCCACCTCAGATAACACAATGCAGACCCCTCACCTCAGATAATACAATGCAGCCCCCTCACCTCAGATAATACAATGCAGCCCCCTCACCTCAGATAATACAATGCAACCCCCTCACCTCAGATAATACAATGCAGCCCCCCACCTCAGATAATACAATGCAGCCCCCCTCACCTCAGATAATACCATGCAGCCCCCACCTCAGATAATACAATGCAGCCCCCTCACCTCAGATAATACAATGCAGCCCCCTCACCTCAGATAATACAATGCACCCCCTCACCTCAGATAATACAATGCAGCCTCCTCACCTCAGATAATACAATGCAGCCCCCTCACCTCAGATAATACAATGCAGCCTCCTCACCTCAGATAATACAATGCAACCCCCTCAAATCAGATAATACAATGCAGCCCTTGACCTCAGATAATACAATGCAGCCCCCTCACCTCAGATAATACAATGCAGCCCCTCACCTCAGATAATACAATGCAGCCCCCTCACCTCAGATAATACAATGCAGCCCCTCACCTCAGATAATACAATGCAGCCCTCTCACATCAGATAATACAATGCAGCCCCCTCACCTCAGATAATACAATGCAGCCCCTCACCTCAGATAATACAATGCAGCCCCTCACCTCAGATAATACAATGCAGCCCCCTCACCTCAGATAATACAATGCATCCCCTCACCTCAGATAATACAATGCAGCCCCCCTCACCTCAGATAATACAATGCATCCCCTCACCTCAGATAATACAATGCACCCCCTCACCTCAGATAATACAATGCAGCCCCTCACCTCAGATAATACAATGCAGCCCCCTCACCTCAGATAATACAATGCAGCCCCCTCACCTCAGATAATACAATGCAGCCCCTCACCTCAGATAATAAAATGCAGCCCCTCACCTCAGATAATACAATGCAGCCCCCTCACCTCAGATAATACAATGCATCCCCTCACCTCAGATAATACAATGCAGCCCCCCTCACCTCAGATAATACAATGCATCCCCTCACCTCAGATAATACAATGCAGCCCCTCACCTCAGATAATACAATGCAGCCCCTCACCTCAGATAATACAATGCAGCCCCCTCACCTCAGATAATACAATGCAGCCCCTCACCTCAGATAATACAATGCAGCCCCCTCACCTCAGATAATACAATGCAGCCCCTCACCTCAGATAATACAATGCAGCCCCCTCACCTCAGATAATACAATGCAGCCCCTCACCTCAGATAATACAATGCAACCCCCTCACCTCAGATAATACAATGCAGCCCCCCTGACCTCAGACAATACAATGCAGCCCCCTTACCAGGCCCGGAATGGGACAAAGTATAGGCCCGAGCTTTTTTGGACTGAGCAGCCCGCGAGGGGGGGGGGGGGCGTGGCGTTCATCGGGATGGTTGATGACAGGATTTAATGTTCCAGCTCCAGCTGGGACTGTTGCAATGCCACTGCCACAGAGGACCCCCAGAAATGGCAGATGGGTTACTGCAGGTTCTGGAAGACTTAGAGTGGTGGATAGAAGACAAGTCCCACAGTCGGTGGTTCTCCAAAATTCATTTGCAGCACTCTCAGAATGTAAGGACAACATGGATATGGACTCAAGCACAGAGGGTGAGAAACCATCGACTCCTATGTCTAATGTATGCAAGACTGCAGCCAAGGACAAAAAAGATAAAATGAAGTCTCAAAGGAAGCAGCTGTTGCTGGGTGATTCAATCATAAGAAGTGTGGAGCTTAAAGAAAATGGTTTTGTGAGATGTGTCCCTGGTGCTACTGCTAGACGAGATAGAAGACGTATTATTAATATTGTTAAGCAAGCAAAGCAGGAAGGGGACGTGGATGTTCTTGTCCATCTAGGGACAAATGACCTGGCTTGCAATGAAGTGTTAGAGGTGAAAAAATCTTTTATCACACTTGGAAATGACATACAGGATTTTGCATCCACCATTTCATTTTCTGAAGTTCTGCCTGTGCATAATGTTCAGAATGATAGGCAGAGGCGCATAAAGGAGTTCAACATATGGCTTAGTAAATGGTGTCAAGAGCAAGGATTTGGCTTTGTTTCTCATGATAGCTCTACTTGGAATAGAAAGGAACTGTACAAAAAAGATGGTGTGCATCTTTCTCTCAAAGGAACAAATATACTTAGTGAACAACTCCAAGAATTTGCGAAAGAGTATTTAAACTAGGAAGGGGGGGCAAAAGAGTGAAAATACAAGAGTCCAATTGCCCCCCGAAACAATGCCAGAACAGGTCAGAAGCACAGAGGTAAGAAATGATAAGCTCAGAGTCCTGTCTACAAATGCTCGCAGTTTAGGTAAAAAAATCAATGAACTTGGGTCAATAATGGAATCTGAGAATGTAGATTTAGTGGCTGTTACGGAGACATGGTTTAATGAAAGAAATGACTGGGACATAACCATACCAGGGTACTCTTTATACAGAAGAGACAGAGAAGGCAAGAAAGGAGGAGGAGTGGCCTTGTATGTGAAAGATAGCATTAAATCTAACCTAATACAAGTTGGTGAGGCCAACATAGAGTCAGTTTGGGTTACGTTGCAGTTTGCTAATCATGCAGTAACTCGTGTAGGTGTGATATATAGACCACCTGGTCAAGTCAAAGAACTAGATGATCTACTAGTTGAAGAAATAGCTAAAATGACAATGAAAGGAGAAGTTATCATTATGGGAGATTTCAATCTTCCAGATATAAACTGGAAAACCAAAAAAGCAAGTTCTACCAGGAGTACAGATATTCTAAATTCCCTACTGGGGTTGTCTCTGCAACAAGTGGTTGAGGAGCCAACCCGGAGGGAGGCCATTTTGGATTTGGTATTCACAAATGGGGATTCGGTATATGATGTCATTGTAGGCGAAACCTTGGGATCTAGTGATCACCAGTCAGTGTGGTTTAATATAAGAACTGTGAAAGAGTCACACCACACAAAAACAAAAGTTTTAGATTTTAGAAAAACAGACTTTTCAAAAATGAAATTAGTCATAAATGAGTCCTTATCAGACTGGAACGGATTACATGGAGTCCAGGAGAAATGGGACTACTTAAAAGGTGCACTATTGAAGGCAACAGAAAATTGCATTAGACTTGTCAGTAAAAGCAAAAAAAGGAAGAGACCACTGTGGTACTCAGCAGAAGTGGCCCAAATCATTAAAAATAAAAAGCTAGCATTTTGTAATTATAAAAAAACCCAGAGCAATGAAGATAAGGAAATCTACAAGATTAGGCAGAAAAAGGCCAAGCAAGTTATAAGAACTTCTAAAGCGCAGGCAGAAGAAAAACTAGCTCAGTCTATGAAAAAGGGGGATAAGACATTCTCCAGATATATAAATGAAAAAAGGAAATTAAAACAAGGAATAACTAAATTAAAAACAAAGGAAGGAAGGTATGTAGAAGAGAATAAAGGGCTAGCCGACTGCCTTAATGAATACTTCTGTTCAGTTTTTACAGAAGAAAAAGAAGAAGGACCTCCACTTGAAAGGATGACTAATGAATCGTTTGATGCATGTGTCTTTACAGAGGAAGACGTTCTAAGATTGCTGTCTAAAGTGAAGACAAATAAGTCACAGGGTCCTGATGAGATACACCCAAAATTATTAAAAGAGCTTAGTGGTGAGCTGGCAAAACCATTAACAGATTTATTTAATCAATCATTAGTAACAGGAGTCGTCCCGGAAGATTGGAAATTGGCAAATGTCGTGCCCATTCACAAAAAAGGTAGTAGGGAGGAATCGAGCAACTATAGACCAGTGAGTCTGACATCAATAGTAGGCAAATTAATGGAAACCCTATTAAAGGATAGAATTGTAGAACATCTTAAATTCCATGGATTGCAAGATGAAAAACAACATGGGTTTACTTCAGGGAGATCATGTCAAACAAATCTTATAGATTTTTTTGACTGGGTGACTAAAATAATAGACGGTGGAGGTGCAGTAGACATTGCATATCTAGATTTTAGTAAGGCTTTTGACACTGTCCCACATAGAAGACTTATCAATAAACTACAGTCATTGAGCATGGACTCCCATATTGTTGAGTGGATTAGGCAGTGGCTGAGTGACAGACAACAGAGGGTTGTAGTCAATGGAGAACATTCAGAACAAGGTCATGTTACCAGTGGGGTACCTCAGGGATCTGTACTGGGACCAATTTTGTTTAATATCTTCATAAGTGATATTGCAAAAGGCCTCGATGGTAAGGTTTGTCTTTTTGCTGATGACACAAAGATATGTAACAGGGTTGATGTTCCTGGAGGGAAATGCCAAATGGAAAAGGATTTAGGAAAACTAGAAGAATGGTCAGAACTCTGGCAACTGAAATTTAATGTGGATAAGTGCAAGATAATGCACCTGGGGCGTAAAAACCCAAGGGCAGAATATAGAATATTTGACACAGTCCTGACCTCAGTATCCGAGGAAAGGGATTTAGGAGTAATTATTTCAGAAGACTTAAAGGTGGGAAGACAATGTAATAAAGCAGCACGAAATGCCAGCAGAATGCTTGGATGTATAGGGAGAGGTATAAGCAGTAGAAAGAGAGAAGTGCTTATGCCGCTGTACAGAACACTGGTGAGACCTCACTTGGAGAAAGGTTAAAGGACCTTAACATGTATAACTTGGAAGAAAGAAGAGATAGAGGGGATATGATAGAAACTTTTAAATACATAAAGGGAATCAACTCGGTAAAGGAGGAGAGCATATTTAAAAGAAGAAAAACTACCACAAGAGGACACAGTTTTAAATTAGAGGGGCAAAGGTTTAAAAGTAATATGAGGAAGTATTACTTTACTGAGAGAGTAGTGGATGCATTGAATAACCTTCCTGCAGAAGTGGTAGCTGCAAATACAGTGAAGGAGTTTAGGGATAGGCATAAGGCTATCCTTCATATAAGATAGGGCCAGGGACTATTCATAGGATTCAGATATATTGGGCAGACTAGATGGGCCAAATGGTTCTTATCTGCCGACACATTCTATGTTTCTATGTTTCTACGGTACCTTTTTTTAGTTTAATCTGACAGACTGGGTCCAATTTAGATCAGAGCTGCCATATGATGCTGTTTTATTGTGTTACTTTAAATCCTGTTTTGATGGTTGAGTCCTAAAAATAGTATGAAGCAGCACAAGATGAGGGTTACTCTTATCAAGGGGTAGACAACCTTTGTGGGCACAGTGTGCCGAAAAATGTTTTCCCAAGAAATTGGGAGTGCCACATACATAAAAACCAACTGTCAACTTCATATAAAGTAACTGCTGTAAACCACTTGAATAATAGTAAGAAATCAAATGAGCTTTGTACCTTCACAAATCAGATCACCCCAATTCCTGCACCTTCACACCTCAGATCACCCCAATTCCTGCACCTTCACACCTCAGATCACCCCAATTCCTGCACCTTCACACCTCAGATCACCCCAATTCCTGCACCTTCACACCTCAGATCACCCCAATTCCTGCACCTTCACACCTCAGATCACCCCAATTCCTGCACCTTCACTCCTCAGATCACCCCAATTCCTGCACCTTCACACATCAGATCACCCCAATTCCTGCACCTTCACACATCAGATCACCCCAATTCCTGCACCTTCACACCTCAGATCACCCCAATTCCTGCACCTTCACACCTCAGATCACCCCAATTCCTGCACCTTCACACCTCAGATCACCCCAAATCCTGCACCTTCACACCTCAGATCACCCCAATTCCTGCACCTTCACACCTCAGATCACCCCAATTCCTGCACCTTCACACATCAGATCACCCCAATTCCTGCACCTTCACACCTCAGATCACCCCAATTCCTGCACCTTCACACCTCAGATCACCCCAAATCCTGCACCTTCACACCTCAGATCACCCCAATTCCTGCACTATCACACCTCAGATCACCCCAATTCCTGCACCTTCACACCTCAGATCACCCCAATTCCTGCACCTTCACACCTCAGATCACCCCAAATCCTGCACCTTCACACCTCAGATCACCCCAATTCCTGCACCTTCACACCTCAGATCACCCCAATTCCTGTACTATCACACCTCAGATCACCCCAATTCTTGCACTATCACCTCAGATCACCCCAATTCCTGCACCTTCACACCTCAGATCACCCCAAATCCTGCACCTTCCCTCCTCAGATCACCCCAATTCCTGCACCTTCACTCCTCAGATCACCCCAATTCCTGCACCTTCACATCTCAGATCACCCCAATTCCTGCACCTTCACACCTCAGATCAGCCCAATTCCTGCACCTTCACACCTCAGATCACCCCAATTCCTGCACCTTCCCACCTCAGATCACCCCAATTCCTGCACCTTCACTCCTCAGATCACCCCAATTCCTGCACCTTCACTCCTCAGATCACCCCAATTCCTGCACCATCACCCCTCAGATCACCCCAATTCCTGCACCTTCACCCCTCAGATCACCCCAATTCCTGCACCTTCACACCTCAGATCACCCCAATTCCTGCACCTTCACACATCAGATCACCCCAATTCCTGCACCTTCACACCTCAGATCACCCCAAATCCTGCACCTTCCCTCCTCAGATCACCCCAATTCCTGCACCTTCACTCCTCAGATCACCCCAATTCCTGCACCTTCACATCTCAGATCACCCCAATTCCTGCACCTTCATACCTCAGATCACCCCAATTCCTGCACCTTCACACCTCAGATCACCCCAATTCCTGCACCTTCACTCCTCAGATCACCCCAATTCCTGCACCTTCACATCTCAGATCACGCCAATTCCTGCACCTTCACATCTCAGTTCAGCCCCAATTCCTGCACCTTCACACCTCAGATCACCCCAATTCCTGCACTATCACACCTCAGATCACCCCAATTCCTGCACCTTCACACATCAGATCACCCCAATTCCTGCACTATCACACCTCAGATCACCCCAATTCCTGCACATTCACACCTCAGATCACCCCAATTCCTGCACTATCACACCTCAGATCACCCCAATTCCTGCACCTTCACACCTCAGATCACCCCAATTCCTGCACCTTCACACCTCAGATCAGCCCCAATTCCTGCACCTTCACACCTCAGATCACCTCAATTCCTGCACCTTCACACCTCAGATCACCCCAATTCCTGTACCTTCACACATCAAATCACCCCAATTCCTGCACCTTCACACCTCAGATCACCCCAATTCCTGCACCTTCACACCTCAGATCACCCCAATTCCTGCACCTTCACACCTCAGATCACCCCAATTCCTGCACCTTCACACCTCAGATCACCCCAATTCCTGCACCTTCACACATCAAATCACCCCAATTCCTGCACCTTCACACCTCAGATCACCCCAATTACTGCACCTTCACACCTCAGATCAGCCCCTGGTAGGCTGGCACTGGCAGCAAATATTTTATTCAAATCAGGATTTCTTCTGCAAATAGGCTGGCATCAGAGTCAGACAATTACCAAAACCAATGTCATCATGACACATGATCAAAAAATGAGTAAAAATAAGGATTTCTTCTGCAAATAGCCTGGCAGTGACATCACCAGATCAGACAATTAACAAAAACCAATCTCATCAGACACATGACATGACCAATTCAAATCAGGATTTCTTCTGCAAATAGGCTGGCACTGGCAGCAACAATTTTATTAAAATCAGGATTTCTTCTGCAAATAGGCTGACCTGGCACTGGCAGGCATAGTACTAGACTAGTACTATGCCTGGCTGCCAGTGCCAGGCCAGCCTATCTGCAAAAGAAATCCTGATTTGAATTAAATTGTTGCTGCCAGTGCCAGCCTATTTGCAGAAGAAATCCTGATTTCTTTGAATAAAATTGTTGCTGCCAGTGCCAGCCCAGCCTATCTGCAAAAGAAATCCCTAAGTAGAAGTCACTCCTCTCTCCAGTCCTCCACTTACCATGGGTGTGCTGTGCGGTGTGGCTGCAGAGTGTTCCCGCTGGACATAGTACAGGAGATGGTCAGAGACTGCAAACATGATACAAGAGATGGTCAGAGACTAGGGACCTGATACAAGAGATGGTCAGAGACTTCAGACATGATACACACGATAGTCAGAGACTGAGGACATGATACAGGAGATGGTCAGAGACTGAGGACATGATACAGGAGATGGTCAGAGACTGAGGACATGATACAGGAGATGGTCAGAGACTGAGGACATGATACAGGAGATGGTCAGAGACTGAGGACATGAGGACATGATACAGGAGATGGTCAGAGACTGAGGACATGAGGACATGATACAGGAGATGGTCAGAGACTGAGGACATGATACAGGAGATGGTCAGAGACTGAGGACATGATACAGGAGATGGTCAGAGACTGAGGACATGATACAAGAGATGGTCAGAGACTGAGGACATGAGGACATGATACAGGAGATGGTCAGAGACTGAGGACATGAGGACATGATACAGGAGATGGTCAGAGACTGAGGACATGATACAGGAGATGGTCAGAGACTGAGGACATGATACAGGAGATGGTCAGAGACTGAGGACATGATACAGGAGATGGTCAGAGACTGAGGAAATGATACAGGAGATGGTCAGAGACTAAGGACATGATACAGGAGATGGTCAGAGACTGAGGACATGATACAAGAGATGGTCAGAGACTGCAGACGTGATACAAGAGATGGTCAGAGACTGCAGACGTGATACAAGAGATGGTCAGAGACTGCAGATATGATACAAGAGATGGTCAGAGACTGCAGACATGATACAAGAGATGGTCAGAGACTGCAGACAGGATACAAGAGATGGTCAGAGACTGCGGACATGATACAAGAGATGGTCAGAGACTGCGGACATGATATAAGAGATGGTCAGAGACTGCAGATATTATACAAGAGATGGTCAGAGACTGCAGACATGATACAAGAGATGGTCAGAGACTGCAGACATGATATAAGAGATTGTCAGAGACTGCAGACATGATACAGAAGATGGTCAGAGTCTGTAGACATAGTACAGGAGATGGTCAGAGACTGCAGACATGATACAAGAGATGGTCAGAGACTGCGGACATGATACAAGAGATGGTCAGAGACTGCGGACATGACACAAGAGATGGTCAGAGACTGCAGACATTATACAAGAGATGGTCAGAGACTGCAGACATGATACAAGAGATGGTCAGAGACTGCAGACATGATACAAGAGATGGTCAGAGACTGCAGACATGATATAAGAGATGGTCAGAGATTGCAGACATTATACAAAAGATGGTCAGAGACTGCAGACATTATACAAGAGATGGTCAGAGACTGCAGACATGATACAGGAGATGGTCAGAGTCTGCAGACATGATACAGGAGATGGTCTGAGACTGCAGACATGATACAGGAGATGGTCAGAGTCTGCAGACATGATACAGGAGATGGTCTGAGACTGCAGACATGATACAGGAGATGGTCTGAGACTGCAGACATGATACAGGAGATGGTCAGAGTCTGCAGACATGATACAGGAGATGGTCTGAGACTGCAGACATGATACAGGAGATGGTCAGAGTCTGCAGACATGATACAGGAGATGGTCAGAGTCTGCAGACATGATACAGGAGATGGTCAGAGTCTGCAGACATAGTACAGGAGATGGACAAGAGACTGCGGTTGTGATACAAGAGAAGGTCAGAGACTGCAGACATGATAGAAGGACACTAGGGGGGCCGGAGAGCACAAAGGAAAGCAGATAGCACTGGAGGAGCTGAAGGGCAGGGGGGGGGGGTGACTGGAGAGAATTAAGGCACAGCATGAGGGGTTTGGAAAGCATTGCAGGGGGGTTGGAAAACGGAGGGTGTGGATAGCACTGGGGGGGGCAGGCAGGGAAAACCAGGGGGATGGAGAGCATGTGGGGGAACTGGAGAGCACTGGGGGGAACTGGAAATCACTTAGGGAGGAGCCAGGGAGCACAGGGGGGTGGAGAGCACTGGGGGAGCCAGAGAGCATAGGGGGAGATGAAAAGCACTGTGGGGACTTGAAGAGCACGGGGGGGGGCTAAGGAGCACGGGGGGGGGGGGCTAAAGAGCACTGGGGGGGTTAAGAGCACTGGGGGGGGGGGTTAAGAGCACTGGGGGAGGGTTAAGAGCACTGGGGGGCTAAGACCACTGGGGGGGTTAAGAGCACTAGGGGGGGTTAAGAGCACTGGGGGGCTAAGAGCACTGGGGGAGGGGGGCTAAGATCACTGGGGGGGTTAAGAGCACTGGGGGGAGCAGTAAAAGAAGTTTTATAGGAGGGGGATGGGACAGCTGCATATAGAGAAATTGGTATTTCCATATTTCTCCTGCAGCCGCAGAATGCCTGCAGAGAGGAGAATCAGGCATCCATCCAGCGGCAGCAGGAGGAATGGGTAAACATCAAATCCTCTATATGCAGGCTGCAGCCGCCCCATCCATCCCCCTCCTATTCAGCACACACGGCCGGGGCTGCACAGCACTGTCTGCAGGCACTTACCTTCTCTTCTCTTCTCTCCCCGCCGCCCCCCGCGAGCAGCCCGGAGTCAGACTGAAGGAGCTGCCATCTGCAGGCTGCAGCTCCTAAAGAGAGATGCCGTCCGATGCGGGCTGGGCTGGCCGCGCCGGGCAGGACACCGGCGGGAAGTAAAGTAACACACTGTTTGAGACTACTTGACTTCCGTCTCCGCGGGCCAATCAGCCTTCTGCTCAGGGGGGTGTGACTCACACCCCCCCTGAGCAGAAGGCTGATTGGCCGCGGAGCCGGTGTAGCTGGCAAGTACACCGACCGGCGGCCGCAGTGAGGGAGCTTACTTCTACTGTGATGACTCGCGGCGCTGTGGCCCACCGGGAATATGCCCAGTCTGCCCTATGGCCAGTCCGGGCCTGCCCCTCACCTCAGATAATACAATGCAGCCCCTCACCTCAGATAATACAATGCAGCCCCCTCACCTCAGATAATACAATGCAGCCCCCTCACCTCAGATAATACAATGCAGCCCCCCCTCCATGGTATGAAGAGTGAGGCCAGAGTCCGGATGGGGGAGTGTACTGTGTCGTCTGTGTGAGGGGTTGGAGAGGAGGGAACACACATCGTCTCACCTGGCTGGCTTTGTGGAATTGTTTCCTCAGCCCAGCGGCCACCGACATGCTGTCCTAGGCATGTGATGGGGGTGGGGAGTCCGGTGTACAGCAATCTGCTTCTGCCAGAAGTTGAACACGGAGGAGAGGGGGGCGTCTGGAGAGGCACAAGCCCCGCCCCCTGGCTGTGATTGGAGATCGGCTCCTGATCTACAAGCAGAAATCAGCAGTAATCGGCTGAAGGGGCGGAGTGCGGTGAGCACCGAGCTGGATCCCAAGGAGGAGCTCAAACCTGTGATTTCCATGGAGGGCACCTCCGGCGCCCTGACTATTTTAATGTGCGCTCTAGTGGTGTGTGCTGCCTGAGGTTTGCTGTAGCGCTCAGGCAGCACAGCACGAGGAGTGCCACACCGGCTGATCCACTACTGATTTGGCGTGCAGGATGGCGGCGCCCCCTGTTAAGTTGCGCCCTAGGCGGCTGCCTAAGTCACCTTACAGGTAGCGCCGGCCCTGCCGATATGGATTCTTCTCCGCAATGGATTCCCCCAGTTCTACTCTCCCTAGTTACTACAGTAGTATGTATGATGCATGCATATGCTTAGCCCCCAAGTGCATAAATTTACATTTATCATCATAAAACCTCATTTGCCACATAGTTGCCCAAAGAAACAGTGCATTGAGGTAGACTTGTAAGTTGGAGACATCCTGTAAAGAAGTTATTCCACTGCAAAGCTTGGTGTCATCTGCAAAGACTGAAATGGTACTTTTAATCCCAGACCCCATATAATTTAAAAAAAGTAATTAAAAAGTAAGGGTCCCAACACTGAACCTTGGGGTACACCACTGATAACCTTACACCATTCAGAGTAAGAATCAATAACCACTATTCTCTGAATTCTATCTTTTAGTAATTTTTCTATCCATTTACAAACCGATCTTTCCAAGCCAGTAGACTTTACCTTACACATTAGCCGTGTGTGGGGAACTGTGTCACACGCTTTTGCAAAATCCAAGTATACCACGTCCACAGCCACCCCTCTGTCCAAGTATACCACGTCCACAGCCACCCCTCTGTCCAAGTATACCACGTCCACAGCCACCCCTCTGTCCAAGTATACCATGTCCACAGCCACCCCTCTGTCCAAGTATACTCCATCCACAGCCACTCCTCTGTCTAAGTATACCACGTCCACAGCCACCCCTCTGTCCAAGTATACCACATTCGCAGCCACCCCTCTGTCCAAGTATACCACGTCCACAGCCACCCCTCTGTCCAAGTATACTCCATCCACAGCCACTCCTCTGTCCAAGTATACCACGTCCACAGCCACCCCTCTGTCCAAGTATACCACATCCACAGCCACCCCTCTGTCCAAGTATACCACGTCCACAGCCCCCCCTTTGTCCAAGTATACCACGTCCACAGCCCCCCCTCTGTCCAAGTATACCACGCCCACAGCCATCCCTCTGTCCAAGTATACCACGCCCACAGCCACCCCTCTGTCCAAGTATACCACGTCCACAGCCCCCCCTCTGTCCAAGTATACCACATCCACAGCCATCCCTCTGTCCAAGTATACCACGTCCACAGCCCCCCCTCTGTCCAAGTATACTACGTCCACAGCCACCCCTCTGTCCAAGTATACCACGTCCACAGCCACCCCTCTGTCCAAGTATACCACGTCCACAGCCACCCCTCTGTCCAAGTATACCACTTCCACAGCCACCCCTCTGTCCAAGTATACTACGTCCACAGCCCCCCTCTGTCCAAGTATACTACGTCCACAGCCACCCCTCTGTCCAAGTATACCACGTCCACAGCCACCCCTCTGTCCAAGTATACCACATCCACAGCCATCCCTCTGTCCAAGTATACTACGTCCACAGCCCCCCTCTGTCCAAGTATACTACGTCCACAGCCACCCCTCTGTCCAAGTATACCACGTCCACAGCCACCCCTCTGTCCAAGTATACCACGTCCACAGCCACCCCTCTGTCCAAGTATACTACGTCCACAGCCCCCCTCTGTCCAAGTATACTACGTTCACAGCCACCCCTCTGTCCAAGTATACCACGTCCACAGCCACCCCTCTGTCCAAGTATACCACATCCACAGCCATCCCTCTATCCAAGTATACTACGTCCACAGCCCCCCTCTGTCCAAGTATACTACGTCCACAGCCACCCCTCTGTCCAAGTATACCACGTCCACAGCCACCCCTCTGTCCAAGTATACCACGTCCACAGCCCCCCCTCTGTCCAAGTATACTACGTCCACAGCCCCCCTCTGTCCAAGTATACCACGTCCACAGCCACCCCTCTGTCCAAGTATACCACGTCCACAGCCACCCCTCTGTCCAAGTATACCACGTCCACAGCCACCCCTCTGTCCAAGTATACCACATCCACAGCCACCCCTCTGTCCAAGTATACCACGCCCACAGCCACCCCTCTGTCCAAGTATACCACGTCCACAGCCACCCCTCTGTCCAAGTATACCACGTCCACAGCCACCCCTCTGTCCAAGTATACCACGTCCACAGCCACCCCCTCTGTCCAAGGTTTTACTTACCTCCTCATAAAAAGAAATCAGGTTTATTTGACAACTTCTGTCTCTCATGAATCCATGCTGTCTGTTGCTTAAAATATTTTTTTCCAGCAAGAACTCATCTATGTGGTCTTTTATTAAACTCTCCAGTATCTTCCCGACTATAGAAGTTAAACTAACAGGTCTATAGTTACTTGGCAAAAACTTTGATCCCTTTTTGAATATAGGCACCACATTGGCCCTACGCCAATCCAGTGGTACTACTCCAGTCCTTAACGAGTCCCTAAAAATTAGAAACAAATTACAGCGCTCAATTCTTTTAGGATGCGTGGGTGGATGCCATCCGGTCTTGGCCCTTTATCCACCTTTATTGTCTAAATATTTCTGGACCATATCACTTTTGAGCCATTGTGGATCATTTGGGGCTGTCATTACCACCCCCATTATGGTCATGAGCTCCCCCATGCTCCTTTGTATATACAGGGCTGAAGAAAGTATTTAAAAAACATTGCTTTTTCTTTGTCCCCATTCACCTATTCCTGATTATTTTGTAAAGGGCCTACATGCTCAGACCTGACCTTTTTACTATTAATATATTTGAAGAATTTTTGGGGGTTTGTCCTACTGTCTTTTGCAATCTGTCGATCGTTTTGAATTTTTGCGTCCTTGATTTCCTTTTTACATATTCTGTTATATTCTTTATAACAATTAAATGATGATAGTGTTCCTTCATTTTTAAATTTTTTAAAAGCTCATTTCTTATTATTTATAGCTTTTTTAACTTTGGCCGTGAGCCATATAGGTTTTATGTTTAGCCTTTTAAACTTATTGCCCATGGGAATATACTTTGCAGTGAAAACACATACAGTCTTTTTGAAAATTTCCCATTTCTGTTCTGTGTTCATCGATGCCAATATTCCCTCCCAGTCTAAATCCTGGAGAGCAGCCGTCATCCTTGGAAAATTTGCTCTCTTAACCGCTTGCCGACCGCCGCATTACTATTTACTGTCAGCCCCTCACAGGCAAAGTGACGTAGTGCTACGTCGCTCGCCTGTGAGGCTGTAGGGGGCGAGAGCTTGCGCCGCCGGAGGTGCGCTCCCATCCCCGCTCCTTCCCTAAGCAGTCCGCGCGAGTGACCAGCGGACCCGATGTCTGCCGGCCACTCGCGATCTCCCCGTTGAGAGGGAGAAAGGCAGGCTGCTAATGTAAACAAAGCCACCTGTCATTCTCCCCTGTGTAAGAACAGAGATCATATGGTCCTGCTATCAGACTCATATTGGTTAGGCCAGTCTTCTTCTCTATCAGCGTTCAGTGCCCAGACTAATATTGGTTAGGCCAGTCTTGTTCTCTATCAGGGTTCAGTGCCCAGATTAATGGCCCTGCAGCTTTCACATGCGTTTGCAAATGTGTGCTAACTAAACCCCTGTATTGACGCAAACTGTTAGACAGGCCAATTTGGTTGGTAAGCAGACTGGTTGGCAAATTGAACTGGGAATTTTATCTTTGTTTCATGTGCGTTGCCCTTCCATGTGTTCTTTGCGATGAAGGCCGGTTATAGGTGGGGGCAGAGGCCATTTTCTTTGTTGTATATGTGTACTGGTGAGTGGACATACTGGATGCCTTTGCTGTAATACTATCAGCTGGGCTTCCATTATGCCCCCAATTACCTTTCAGGAGGGATGGGCCACCTCCAGGCTCACCTGCCCCCTATCTATCCATTAGCTTGCATGTGCTCCCACTGTGGAGACTCTTTAAAATTCATTAGAGTTAGGACTGCAGGTAACAGGGAGCCTTGACGTGGCCCTGCAGCTTTCACATGCGTTTGCAAATGTGTGCTAACTAAACCCCTGTATTGACGCAAACTGTTAGACAGGCCAATTTGGTTGGTAAGCAGACTGGTTGGCAAATTGAACTGGGAATTTTATCTTTGTTTGTTTCATGTGCGTTGCCCTTCCATGTGTTCTTTGCTATGAAGGCCGGTTATAGGTGGGGGCAGAGGCCATTTTCTTTGTAATATTGGTTAGGCCAGTCTTGTTCTCTATCAGGGTTCAGTGCCCAGACTAATATTGGTTAGGCCAGTCTTGTTCTCTATCAGGGTTCAGTGCCCAGGCTAATATTGGTTAGTCCAGTCTTGTACTCTATCAATCAGAGTTCAGTGCCCAGATTAATATTGGTTAGGCCAGTCTTGTACTCTATCAGGTTTCAGCGCCCAGACTAATATTGGTTAGGCCAGTCTTGTACTCTATCAGGTTTCAGCGCCCAGACTAATATTGGTTAGGCCAGTCTTGTTCTCTATCAGGGTTCAGTGCCCAGATTAATATTGGTTAGGCTAGTCTTGTACTCTATCAGGGTTCACTGCCCAGACTAATATTGGTTAGTCCAGTCTTGTACTCTATCAATCAGAGTTCAGTGCCCAGACTAATATTGGTTAGGCCAGTCTTGTACTCTATCAGGGTTCAGTGCCCAGACTAATATTGGTTAGGCCAGTCTTGTACTCTATCAGGGGTCAGTGCCCAGACTAATATTGGTTAGGCCAGTATTGTTCTCTATGAGGGTTCAGTGCCCAGACTAATATTGGTTAGGCCAGTCTTGTTTTCTATCAGGGTTCAGTGCCCAGATTAATATTGGTTAGGCTAGTCTTGTACTCTATCAGGGTTCACTGCCCAGACTAATATTGGTTAGGCCAGTCTTGTTCTCTATCAGGGTTCAGTGCCCAGACTAATATTGGTTAGGCCAGCCTTGTAGCATGCCAGGTGTCCTGTGATGTATGAAGCAAACATGGCCATCGCCATGCTGGAATATCCTGTAAGGCTGGGTATATAGAGTCAGGAAAAGGTAAAGAGCAGAGGTGCTCCACCACCTCTCAGCCACTGAGCATGACGGAGGCATACAGTCAAGCACACGTCCCCTGTTGCCGTATTTAATACTAAGTGGTTTAAAAAATAGATCAACTCAGAAAAATAGAAGGAAATGACTCAGAACTAGAGAGATACTTACCACATATCCTATGCAACACGGGCCTGATGGTTAAACGATAAACTGACTCCCACCCAACACAAATTTTTTCTGTTTTAACATTTTTTTTTATAACCAAATTTTTATTGAATTTTTGCAAGAAGGTTAGATACAAACGTTGTATGAGCATAATAAAGAAGAGAACAAATATCCCATTGGTCACAGATGTAAAACAAGAAACATGAACATAACAGATCGAGTCAAGGCACTTCAGGTGAACCTTGCCGGTGACATATGAGTGTGTTGAGCTTCCACCCTATGAGGGCCAAACATTAAGGTACACCGGGTTCCGACTACCCCACATGGGAACCAACTGTAGTCAGGACCGGGTACAACATGGGGAGCATTATGAGTTGGGGCCAGTAATGATTAATTAGTGGTAGGCCAATGCGCGGGTGGAGCTATGAGAGAAGGTTGTTTTAACATTTTAACCACCCACCTGCCCAGGACAATTTTCAGTTTTTAGCACACTTTAAATGACAATTGCGCGGTCATGCAACACTGTACCCATATGACATTTTTATCAATTTTGTTAGACAGATAGAGTTTTCTTTTGGTGGTATTTAATCACCACTGGGTTTTTTTTTTTTTTTTTTTTTGTTAAACAAATGGAAGACCAAATATTTGAAAAAAAAAAAAATATATATATATATATATATACTTTTTCTTTGTTTCTGTTATAGAGTTTTGTAAATAAGTAATTTTATGGGGGCCGGGTAACGGCCAAGACACTTCCGATGGGACCGGTCTATTTAAAGTCCATTGGCGGTGCAGGAAGCCGGATGTGGCTCCCTGGACACACCGGACCATGGACCGCGGATCATCTGGATTACCCCTCTCTAGGCTGTCTGAATCTGGTAATTAGGTCTGTGTTACTGGCTTTTTTCTACGGCGGGATACAGCGGGCACAGCGAGGGTGACTTCTATCCTTTTTTATCCCTATTGTCAGCACTTGGATTTCTATTTTCTTTGTTACATGTCCATTCTGCTTCCTCTCCCATCACCCTGCATCTACATGGGTACTAGTATATGGTGTAATCTACAGCTATTTTTTACCCCCCATTGGGGTTAATGTTCTTTTTATGGTGTAGCTCTCATTGTGGTGGTGGCTGTATGAGGTTATACCTGTCATCTTGTGTCACCTTGTGTCCCGGCCTGTTACATCTCAAATGTCTACCCTATGTTCATTATGAACAATTATTATACCAGGTATTTTTTCTTTCTTTTTTTTTCCCTTATATATATATATATATGTATATATATATATAATAAACTTTAGAGGTACAGTTGTTTGCCTTTTCCTCGTTCCACTCGTCTTGGTGACACCCCTAGCGGAATATAGTACCGGTCCAGTGCCCGCCATTTGGGTAACCCTGTATGGATATCGGGCTACTTTATTTGTCCATTCCTCTTCTGATAGCATTCCCGGTTATGTTCCCATGCCATGGGATCCTGTTTTGCTCAGCGTGCTCTTGGATGTATATGAAAGGGTAAGCACCGCACAAGTTTTGTATATACAGAAATTTAAGGGGTTACATAGTTAGTGAGGTTGAAAAAAGACATCAGTCCATCCAGTTCAACCTATGATGTGTGTGTGTGTTTGCTATTAACCGTACATTGTATACCCCTGTATGTTGTACATTGTATACCCCTGTATGTTGTGGTCTTTAAGGTGCCCATCTAATAGTTTTTTGAAACTATCAATGCTCCCTGCTGATACGACTGCTTGTGGAAGAGAATTCCACATCCTTACTGCTCTTACAGTGAAGAACCCCTTACGTATTTTAAGGTTAAACCGTTTTTCCTCTAGTTTTAGTGAGTGGCCACGTGTCTTATTGTATCTCCTTTCTCTGAATAGTTTGTTCCTTATGCCAGGGTCGCCAGTACAGTATTTGTACATTGATATCATATTCCCCCTCAATCGTCTCTTCTCCAGAGAGAATAGGTTCAGTGCTTGTAGTCTTTCCTCATAGCTGATGTCCTCCATTCCCCTAATTATTTTTGTTGCCCTTCTCTGGACTTACCCAGAGGTTCCCCCCCTAGTGAGTAGCTTGCTTTTGTGTTTCTGACGCCCAGGTGCATTACTTTACATTTTTCAACATTAAACCTCATCTGCCATGTAGTTGCCCACCCCATAACTTTGTTCAGGTCCGCTTGTAAGGTTTCCACATCCTGCATAGAAGATATTGGCATGATTAGTTTAGTATCATCCGCAAATACTGAGATTGTACTAGATATCCCCTCCTCTAGATCATTTATGAATAAATTAAACAGGATTGGTCCCAGGACAGAACCTTTGGGGACCCCACTTTCCACACCCGCCCAATCCGAGTACTCCCCATTAATCATCACCCTCTGGACTCTCCCCTGGAGCCAGTTCTCTTTCCAGGTACTCACCCTATGGTCCATACCTACCTTCCTTAGTTTGTACAGTAAGCGTTTGTGGGGAACGGTGTCAAAGGCCTTTGCAAAGTCCAGATACACCACATCCACAGGCTTACCTTTATCCAGATACACCACATCCACAGGCTTACCTTTAAGGGGTTGTGTCTCTATGTATTACAGTCTTATGTCTATGATTGTGTACATAATTTTCTTCCCTGTTTATGTAATTTTTCCTATTTAGTGCTTGGAAACAGTGTTGTGACTCGAATACTTGATCCCTGAAGAAGCTAATACAAGGGCTTTATTGCTCAGCGAAACGCGTAGGACTCACCAAGTCACACTGTTCCTATCCATGAACTTGCTGCTATACATTTTGGATGTATAATGTATTGTTTCTTTTATGCTTGCACACTATGCTTTTAACCTGTATTATTGATGGATATAATAAAGTTTCTACTTTTTATATAAATTACTTTGTATGTTTACTACAGACTACCCCCCAACCCTATAAAAATCCCCTTTTTCACACAAGGCGGTAGGTTAGTCAACTTTCCTGTCGCTCCTTGGACTGGATTGTTGACAACCACCCCTGGTGTTTCCCTTTCTTTATTCATTATAGGGATGTGGCTGTGGGTGGTTGTCATTAGAGCCGACATCGTTTAATTATATGTGTCTTCCATATCTCATTTTCAAGATCTGATCAACACACATGTTAAATATGTTATATCATTCAGAATAGTATGTCACCTTGGTCACCCCTATCTCCTCAACTATGCCCGGATGGGTGAAGCACATTAGAGGGGATGCCCTAAAGAGGAGGCGTGCAGTGTGAGCTGCCTTGCCCAAAAAACTTAGTTGGAACAAGTGATGTCATTGGTGTGCCGCCCATTATTTAGTATCATGTCCCTTAGGTACTATACTCTAAATCAGTGATCTCCAAACTGTGGCCCAGGGGCCGGATGTGGCTCTTTGCTCTCCTTTATCTGGCCCTTGGGACACTATTCCTCCTACTGATACAAGACACTATTCTGACTTCTGATACCAACAATGGGGCACCATTTCCTCCACTGCCACCAATAATGGGACACTATTCCTCCCTATGATAGCAATAATGAGGCACTATTCCTCCCTATGATAGCAATAACGGGGCACTATTCCTCCCTATGATAGCAATAATGAGGCACTATTCCTCCCCCTTATACCAAATGTGGTGATGTTTACTTCCACTGATGCCAGGAAAATTTCCACTCTCACTGGCCACAGTCCAGCCCTCCTAAAGTCCGAAGAACAATCAACTGGCCCTTAATTTAGAAAGTTTGGAGACCCCTGCTGTAAAGCAGTCATTCTCAACTAGGGTTCCTCAGGAGGATGTAAGTAGTTTCTTGATCAATTGCTGGGCTCCACTTGTTCTGCCATGCTGCAATCCTCATGGCTGAGATCTATGAGGCGGCTCAGTGCCAGGACCTTGATGTGCAGAATATGGTGGTCAGGCCCACAGTGCAGGAAGCCCTGGGTAAAGGTGGCAGCAATAAGGAGGTCTGAGAGTTGCTGATGGCCCTGAGCTCCCTGTATATTCAGGCCTTGCTCCTTCCGGTGAACTTCCTTATCAATGTCATACAGGAGGCAGAGTCTGTGCTCTTGGACCACCTGTATATACCCCTCAGTGAAGACTTCTACCTCCTTCTGCAGAATATCTGCCCTCTGCCTAAGGTCTCCCTCTCCCCTGTATACGGCATGCAGAGGTTCTCCAGCTGTGGATCCAACTTTTTAAGGCTCCTCAAAGCTCCTTGTGCTTCATCGCCTTCTCCACCACTGGGGGGCAGCTCATGTCCATGGTGCCTGAGGAGAGCACAATCCCAGCACGAGGGAGCGGCACAGACCTCACATAATAAGCCCGGCTCCTCCAATGGATGGAGAGAACAGTATGGAGGCAGAGAGAGCGAGGAGCGGGAGGAAGGTCCCTGAGGAGCAACAAGCAATGAGCCGCTGTTCTCTTCTGCCGCCTGTGTGGAAGGAGAATAAAATGACCATTAATGTCCTTCTACCACTCAATCCTCACCTACCCAGAACAAGCATGGGTATCCAGGACCTTCACTGACCGCATGCTTGTTCCGGGTCAGAGACACATCAAATAATGAAGAAAGACGGCTGCTATGAAAAACACAATTTTAAGAAACGAGTCCGTTATACAATATTTCTACAATGATGGGTTTATGTTTTGTTGCCTAAAAAATATGCAAATAAAAATATGCTTCCCGCTAAGTCTATTAATAGTTTTGTAACAAAGTTAGTTTTGTAATATTTCAGTTTTGTAATATTTCCAGTTAGTAGAAGATGAAATGGCGAAGTATTATTTATAATGAAGCAGAAGTTGTATGTGTGTGAGAAAGGGGAAGTTTGTATTCTGTGTAGCCGGGTTTGCATTCCTCGGAGTACCGCGCCATCTACCGCACAGAGACCACAACACCCACAGACACCCAGCACTCCGCAGTGTACAGATACACCCTTCCTGGTATTAACCTCATCCCCCCTCCCCCCTCCTTCTTTGCGTATGAATGAGGCTTTGGGTCAGAAAAGGGCTCTTTTGGGTTTTTTAACCTTTTTTTAACATTTAATCTCCTCATATTTGCTTTCCCTGGTTCCTCCTTCTCCCCTCTTCAACATGCTAATCATTTTTAAAAACAACTTTTACGTTTTTATTACATATCTTATTTTAGTCCCAGTGATGTCATCACTGAGCCTCTGTGCTGTTCATTGTAATGCAAGCAGATCATGGCTGGTGGGTGGGGCCAGCAGGGGACGGTACATAGCTTCCTGAAAACATCACAGCCCCCGCCTCAGTACTCCTCTCAGGAGCTCTCAGACCTGCTAATGTGAAAGCCTTGATGGGGGGAGTGTTTTAATGGAGGAACGGGCTTTCCTAGGCAAGCTATATTTGCATGCAAAGGGTTAGATAATGCTGGACGTCCCACATCAAGAAATGAGGAACATTTGATTGGAGCAGTGTTCAGGGAGGAGTGTCAGAGCGTGTTGATTGGAGCAGTGGGCAGGGAGGAGTGTCAGAGCACTTGTAACGCCGAGCGCTCCGGGTCCCGCGACTTCCATCGGAGCACTCGTGGCGTCCTGCGGGCAGCAGCGATCCGGTCATCGTCCCCGACTGTGAGCGCTCTCCCCCTGCATGTGGCAGGGATGCGGTCCGCGCGGCAGGACGTTCCCGTCCGCGGACCGCATCCCAAGTCACTTACCTGCCAGGTCCCGTCCTCTCTTCCTCCCGGCGCATGCCGGGTCCCGACCTGTCCTCCTCCCGGCGCGCGCGGCCTCGCTCCCTAGGGCGCGCGCGCGCCGCTACACTAAGATTTAAAGGGCCAGTGCACCACTAATTGGTGCCTGGTCCAATCAGTACAAATTATATATAAACCCACTTCCCCTTCCTGTCCTTGCCGGATCTTGTTGCCTTAGTGCCCTGAGAAAGCGTTTTGTGTATTGCCCTGCCTGTGTATCTGACCTTCTGCCGTTGCCCCTGACTTCGAACCATTGCCGCCTGCCCTGACCTTCTGCTACGTCTGACCTTGCCTTTGCCTTGTCCTACTGTACCACGCCTGTCTCAGCTGTCAGTGAGGTTGAGCCGCTACCGGAGGACACGACCTGGTTGCTACCGCCGCAGCAAGACCATCCCGCCGGGCTCTGGTGAAAACCAGTAGCAACTTAGAACCGGTCCTCTGGTACGGTCCACGCCATTCCCTCACTGACACAGAGGATCCACCCCTAGTGTCCTCATTTGCCGCCAGTCCGGATCCTGACAGTAGATCCGGCCATGGATCCCGCTGATATGCCGCTGCCTAGTCTCGCTGACCTCACTACCGTGGTTGCCCAGCAGTCCCAGCAGATTGCCCAACAAGGACAACAGCTGTCGCAGTTGACCGCCATGATTCAACAGCTTCTGCCTCCACAGCCAGCTCCAGCATCTCCTCCTCTCCGAGCTGCCGCTGCTACCGCTAGAATCCGCTTGTCTCTCCCGGACAAGTTTGGTGGGGACTCTAAGATGTGCCGGGGATTCTTGTCCCAATGTTCCCTGCACCTGGAGATGTTGTCAGACCAGTTTCCCACAGAACGGTCTAAGGTGGCGTTCGTGGTCAGTTTACTATCTGGGAAGGCCTTGGCCTGGGCCACGCCGCTCTGGGACCGCAACGATCCTGCCACTGCCTCCATCCAGTCCTTCTTTTCTGAAGTCCACAGTGTCTTCGAGGAACCTGCCCGTGCCTCGTCCGCTGAAACAGCCTTGCTAAACCTCGTCCAAGGAGACTCTACAGTGGGCGAATATGCTATACAGTTTCGCACTCTGGCCTCCGAATTGGCCTGGAACAATGAGGCTCTCTGCGCGACCTTTAAAAAAGGTTTATCCAGCCATATCAAGGATTGTCTGGCCGCACGAGAGATACCTGCCACCCTGACTGAACTCATCCAGTTGGCTACTCGCATAGATATGCGCTACATTGAAAGACGTCAGGAGCTCCGCCAGGAGAAAGATCTTGTTCGCATCAGGCGATACCCACGCCTGGCTCCTCTCTTCCAGCATCCTTTGCAGCTTGTTACTTTGCCTTCCGCCGAGGAGGCCATGCAAGTGGATCGGTCTCGCCTGACCCAGCAAGAGAGGTCTCGCCGGAGGAACGAGAACTTATGTCTATACTGTGCGAGCTCTGAACACTTCTTAAAGGACTGTCCCCTTCGTCCTCAGCGTCAGGGAAACGCTAGCACCTAGTGAACGTGGGAGAGACGTCACTGGGTGTAAATTCTTCCTCTCCACGCCTGATTGTTCCAGTACGGATTTCTCCAGCCGCTAAAGTCTCCTTCCCTGCGGAGGCCTTCTTGGACTCTGGTTCTGCAGGAAACTTCATTAAAGCCTCCTTCATTAATCGGTTTAGCATCCCTGTTATCCGTCTCATCAAGCCCTTCTTTATTTCTACAGTTAACGGAGAGAATCTGAACTGCACCGTGCGTTACCGCACAGAACCCGTGCTCATGACCATAGGGGTTCTCCACCAAGAGACGATTGAATTTTTTGTTCTGCCTAACTGCACTTCTGACATCCTTCTTGGCTTGCCCTGGCTCCAGCGCCACTCTCCTACCCTCGACTGGACCTCTGGGGACATTAAATCATGGGGCCCTACCTGCCACACTCGTTGCCTCAAGTCGGTACCTTCTAGATAAGGCTCCATCTCCTCTCCATTGCTCGGCCTTCCTAAAGCCTATCAAGACTTTGCTGACGTCTTTTGCAAAAAACAGGCAGAGGTCTTACCACCACATAGACCCTTCGACTGCCCCATTGACTTGCTTCCTGGTACCACACCACCCCGTGGCAGGATTTACCCTCTCTCCGCTCCTGAAACCAAGGCCATGTCGGAGTACGTTCAGGAGAATCTCAAGAAAGGTTTCATCAGGAAGTCTTCTTCTCCTGCCGGAGCAGGATTCTTCTTCGTTGCCAAGAAGGATGGGTCACTACGCCCTTGTATTGATTACCGCGGTCTCAACAAAATCACTGTATCACAAGAATCGCTACCCTCTGCCTCTCATCTCGGAGCTATTTGACCGTCTGCGCGGAGCAAAGATCTTCACTAAGCTTGATCTCAGGGGCGCTTATAACCTCATCAGAATCCGTGAAGGAGATGAGTGGAAAACCGCTTTTAACACCAGAGATGGCCACTTCGAATACCTTGTCATGCCTTTTGGTCTTTGCAACGCCCCTGCAGTCTTTCAAGACTTTGTCAATGAGATCTTCCGGGACTTGTTGTATACCTGCGTAGTGGTCTATCTTGACGACATACTAATCTTCTCCTCCACTCTGGAGGAACACCGTCTCCATGTTTGTCAAGTGCTCCAGCGTCTCTGTGTTAACCATCTCTACGCCAAAATTGAAAAATGCCTCTTTGAACGTAGCTGTCTTCCGTTTCTGGGATACCTAGTTTCTGGACAAGGTCTTCAAATGGACCCCGACAAGCTCTCCGCAGTCTTGGATTGGCCACGCCCCTCGGGACTTCGCTCTATCCAGCGCTTCCTCGGATTCGCCAATTACTACCGCCAGTTCATCCCCCACTTCTCCACTATCGTGGCGCCTATTGTGGCACTAACCAAGAAAGAAGCGAATCCGAGATCCTGGCCTCCCCAAGCTGAAGAAGCCTTTACTCGCCTTAAGACCGCCTTCGCCTCCGCTCCAGTCTTGACTAGGCCCGATCCTCTGAAACCATTCTTCCTGGAGGTAGATGCCTCCTCTGTTGGAGCCGGAGCGGTCCTTCTTCAAAAGTCCGCTAAAGGAAAAAACGTCACCTGCGGCTTCTTCTCTAAAACTTTTTCTCCTCCAGAAAAGAACTATGCTATTGGAGACCGTGAACTACTAGCCATTAAGTTGGCACTAGAGGAATGGAGACATCTTCTGGAAGGATCCCTTCATCCTATCACCATCTACACTGACCACAAAAATCTGTCATATCTTCAGTCTGCCCAGCGCCTTAATCCGCGCCAGGCCAGGTGGTCTTTGTTCTTTGCCCGATTCAATTTTCAGATCCATTTTCATCCTGCTGACAAGAACATTAGGGCGGATGCCCTATCACGCTCCGCCGATGCCTCCGAAGCTGAAACCGTTCCTCAACACATCATACCTCCTGAGTGTCTGATTTCAGCTGCCCCTGCTTCACTGGCACCAGTTCCTCCAGGGAAAACATTTGTTCCTCCATGTCTTCGCCTCCGGACTCTCAAATGGGGTCACTCCTCCCACCTGGCGGGTCACGCTGGAATTAAAAAGACTATTCAGCTAATTGCCAGACACTATTGGTGGCCTTCCTTTGAGGAAGATGCGACTGAGTTCGTTCGGGCCTGTACTGTCTGCGCACGTGACAAAACTCCCCGCCAGAGGCATGCGGGTCTTCTCCTCCCTCTGCCAGTGCCCGAACAGCCTTGGTCCCAAATAGCGATGGACTTCGTCACTGACCTTCCTGTATCCCATGGCAACACAGTCATATGGGTGGTCGTTGACAGATTTTCCAAGATGGCACATTTTGTCCCGCTTCCTGGTCTCCCCTCTGCGCCACAGTTGGCAAAGCAATTCTTTTTGCACATATTCCGTCTCCATGGTCTTCCAACACATATCGTCTCTGATAGAGGCGTTCGGTTCATCTCAAAATTTTGGAGAGCACTCTGCACTCAATTAAAGATCAAATTGAATTTTTCTTCCGCCTACCACCCTCAGTCCAATGGGCAAGTGGAGAGGGTTAACTAGATCCTTGGTGACTATCTGCGACACTTCGTCTCCTCCCGTCAGGACGATTGGGTCGACCTGTTGCCCTGGGCCAAATTCTCATACAACTTCAGAGACTCTGAGTCATCCACCAAATCTCAATTTTTTGTGGTGTACGGCCGTCACCCGCTGCCCCCCCCCTCCCCATTCCCACTACTTCTGGACTTCCTGCCGTTGATGAGTTGACCCTGGACTTCTCCTCCATCTGGCCTCTTCTCGCATGAAGAGACATGCAGATAAAAAAAGAAGAACTCCTCCAGTCTTTGCCCCTGGTGACAGAGTGTGGCTCTCTGCCAAATACATCCGGTTTTGGGTCCCTAGCTACAAGCTGGGTCCGTGTTACTTCGGGCCTTTTAGAATCAAAAGCCAAATTAACGCTGTCTCTTACAAACTCCATCTTCCTCCCTCTCTCCATATTCCTAACTCCTTTCATGTATCCCTTCTCAAACCCCTCATTCTTAACCGATTTTTCCCCAAGGTCACCGTTCCTGCTTCAGTCTCTGGGTCCTCTGACGTCTTCTCGGGGAAAGAGATCCTCGCCTCCAAGGTCATCAGAGGTAAAAAAAAATTTCTTGTTGACTGGGAGAATTGTGGTCCCGAAGAGAGGTCATGGGAGCCCGAGTCCAATATCCTCAACAAGGAGCTCATCCACAGGTTCCTGGGCTCCAAAAAGAGGGGGAGACCAAAGGGGGGGGTACTGTAACGCCGAGCGCTCCGGGTCCCGCGGCTTCCCCGGAGCACTCGTGGCGTCCTGCGGGTAGCAGCGCTCTGGTCATCGTCCCCAACCGTGAGCACTGTCCCCCTGCATGTGGCAGGGATGCGGTCCGCGCGGCGGGACGTTCCCGTCCGCGGACCGCATCCCAAGTCACTTACCTGCCGGGTCCCATCCTCTCTTCCTCCCGGCGCATGCCGGGTCCCGTCCTGTCCTCCTCCCGGCGCGCGCGGCCTCGCCCCCTTGGGCGCGCGCGCGCCGCTACACTAAGATTTAAAGGGCCAGTGCACCACTAATTAGTGCCTGGTCCAATCAGAACAAATTATTTATAAACCCACTTCCCCTTCCTGTCCTTGCCTGGATCTTGTTGCCTTAGTGCCCTGAGAAAGCGTTTTGTGTATTGCCCTGCCTGTGTATCTGACCTTCTGCCGTTGCCCCTGACTTCGAACCATTGCCGCCTGCCCTGACCTTCTGCTACGTCTGACCTTGCCTTTGCCTTGTCCTACTGTACCATGCCTGTCTCAGCTGTCAGTGAGGTTGAGCCGCTACCGGAGGACACAACCTGATTGCTACCGCCGCAGCAAGACCATCCCGCCTTGCGGCGGGCTCTGGTGAAAACCAGTAGCAACTTAGAACCGGTCCTCTGGTACGGTCCACGCCATTCCCTCACTGACACAGAGGATCCACCCCTAGTGTCCTCATCTGCCGCCAGTCCGGATCCTGACAGCACTGTTGATTGGAGCAGTGTGCAGGAGGGAGGAGTGTCAGAGCGTTGTTGATTGGAGCAGTGTGCAGGGAGGAGTGTCAGAGTGCTGTTGATTGGAGCAGTGTGCAGGAGGGAGGAGTGTCAGAGCGTTGTTGATTGGAGCAGTGTTCAGGGAGGAGTGTCAGAGTGTGTTGATTGGAGCAGTGTGCAGGGAGGAGTGTCAGAGCACTGTTGATTGTAGCAGTGTGCAGTGAGGAGTGTCAGAGTGCTGTTGATTGGAGCAGTGTGCAAGGAGGAGGAGTGTCAGAGCACTGTTGATTGGAGCAGTATGCAGGGAGGAGTGTCAGAGGGTGTTGATTGGAGCAGTGTGCATGGATGAGTGTCAGAGCGCTGTTGATTGAAGCAGTGTGCAGGGAGGAGTGTCAGAGCGCTGTTGATTGGAGCAGTGTGCAGGGAGAAGTGTCAGAGCGCTGTTGATTGGAGCAGTGTGCAGGGAGAAGCGTCAGAGCGCTGTTGATTTGAGCAGTGTGCGGGGAGGAGTGTCAGAGCACTGTTGATTGGAGCAGTGTGCAGGGAGGAGTGTCAGAGCGCTGTTGATTGGAGCAGTGTGCAGGGAGGAGTGTCAGAGCGCTGTTGGTTGGAGCAGTGTGCAGGGAGGAGTGTCAGAGCGCTGTTGATTGGAGCAGTGTGCAGGGAGGAGTGTCAGAGCGCTGTTGGTTGGAGCAGTGTGCAGGGAGGAGTGTCAGAGCGCTGTTGATTGGAGCAGTGTGCAGGGAGGAGTGTCAGAGCTCTGTTGATTGGAGCAGTGTGGAGGGAGGAGTGTCAGAGCGCTGCTGATTGGAGCAGTGTACAGGGAGGAGTGTCAGAGCGCTCTTGATTGGAGCAGTGTGCAGGGAGGAGTGTCAGAGCGCTGTTGATTGGAGCAGTGTGGAGGGAGGAGTGTCAGAGCGCTGTTGATTGGAGCAGTGTGCAGGGAGGAGTGTCAGAGCCCTGTTGATTGGAGCAGTGTGCAGGGAGGAGTGTCAGAGCGCTGTTGATTGGAGCAGTGTGCTGTAGGAGTGTCAGAGCACTGTTGATTGGAGCAGTGTGCTGTAGGAGTGTCAGAGCACTGTTGATTGGAGCAGTGACAGGGAGGAGTGTCAGAGCACTGTTGGTTGGAGCAGTGCGCAGGGAGGAGTGTCAGAGCGCTGTTGATTGGAGCAGTTTGGAGGGAGGAGTGTGAGAGCACTGTTGATTGGAGCAGTGTGCAGGGAGGAGTGTCAGAGCACTGTTGATTGGAGCAGTGTGCAGGGAGGAGTGTCAGAGCGCTGTTGATTGGAGCAGTGTGCAGGGAGGAGTGTTAGAGCGCTGTTGATTGGAGCAGTGTGGAGGGAGGAGTGTCAGAGCGCTGTTGATTGGAGCAGTGTGCAGGGAGGAGTGTCAGAGCGCTGTTGATTGGAGCAGTGTGCAGGGAGGAGTGTCAGAGCACTGTTGATTGGAGCAGTGTGCAGGGAGGAGTGTCAGAGCACTGTTGATTGGAGCAGTGTGCAGGGAGGAGTGTCAGAGCTCTGTTGATTGGAGCAGTGTGGAGGGAGGAATGTCAGAGCGCTGCTGATTGGAGCAGTGTGCAGGGAGGAGTGTCAGAGCGCTGTTGATTGGAGCAGTGTGCAGGGAGGAGTGTCAGAGCGCTGTTGATTGGAGCAGTGTGGAGGGAGGAGTGTCCGAGCGCTGTTGATTGGAGCAGTGTGCGGGGAGGAGTGTCAGAGCGCTGTTGATTGGAGCAGTGTGCGGGGAGGAGTGTCAGAGTGCTGTTGATTGGAGCAGTGTGCAGGGAGGAGTGTCAGAGCGCTGTTGATTGGAGCAGTGTGGAGGGAGGAGTGTCAGAGCACTGTTGGTTGGAGCAGTGCGCAGGGAGGAGTGTGAGAGCACTGTTGATTGGAACAGTGTGCAGGGAGGAGTGTCAGAGCACTGTTGATTGGAGCAGTGTGCAGGGAGGAGTGTCAGAGCGCTGTTGATTGGAGCAGTGTGGAGGGAGGAGTGTCAGAGCACTGTTGATTGGAGCAGTGTGCAGGGAGGAGTGTCAGAGCACTGTTGATTGGAGCAGTGTGCAGGGAGGAGTGTCAGAGCGCTGTTGATTGGAGCAGTGTGCAGGGAGGAGTGTCAGAGCTCTGTTGATTGGAGCAGTGTGGAGGGAGGAGTGTCAGAGCGCTGCTGATTGGAGCAGTGTGCAGGGAGGAGTGTCAGAGCACTGTTGATTGGAGCAGTGTGCAGGGAGGAGTGTCAGAGCTCTGTTGATTGGAGCAAAGTGGAGGGAGGAGTGTCAGAGCGCTGCTGATTGGAGCAGTGTGCAGGGAGGAGTGTCAGAGCGCTGTTGATTGGAGCAGTGTGCAGGGAGGAGTGTCAGAGCGCTGTTGATTGGAGCAGTGTGCAGGGAGGAGTGTCAGAGCGCTGTTGATTGGAGCAGTGTGGAGGGAGGAGTGTCAGAGCGCTGTTGATTGGAGCAGTGTGCAGGGAGGAGTGTCAGAGCCCTGTTGATTGGAGCAGTGTGCAGGGAGGAGTGTCAGAGCGCTGTTGATTGGAGCAGTGTGCTGTAGGAGTGTCAGAGCACTGTTGATTGGAGCAGTGTGCTGTAGGAGTGTCAGAGCACTGTTGATTGGAGCAGTGTGCAGGGAGGAGTGTCAGAGCACTGTTGGTTGGAGCAGTGCGCAGGGAGGAGTGTCAGAGCGCTGTTGATTGGAGCAGTTTGGAGGGAGGAGTGTGAGAGCACTGTTGATTGGAGCAGTGTGCAGGGAGGAGTGTCAGAGCACTGTTGATTGGAGCAGTGTGCAGGGAGGAGTGTCAGAGCGCTGTTGATTGGAGCAGTGCGCAGGGAGGAGTGTCAGAGCGCTGTTGATTGGAGCAGTTTGGAGGGAGGAGTGTGAGAGCACTGTTGATTGGAGCAGTGTGCAGGGAGGAGTGTCAGAGCACTGTTGATTGGAGCAGTGTGCAGGGAGGAGTGTCAGAGCGCTGTTGATTGGAGCAGTGTGGAGGGAGGAGTGTCAGAGCGCTGTTGATTGGAGCAGTGTGGAGGGAGGAGTGTCAGAGCGCTGTTGATTGGAGCAGTGTGCAGGGAGGAGTGTCAGAGCGCTGTTGATTGGAGCAGTGTGGAGGGAGGAATGTCAGAGCGCTGCTGATTGGAGCAGTGTGCAGGGAGGAGTGTCAGAGCTCTGTTGATTGGAGCAGTGTGGAGGGAGGAATGTCAGAGCGCTGCTGATTGGAGCAGTGTGCAGGGAGGAGTGTCAGAGCGCTGTTGATTGGAGCAGTGTGCAGGGAGGAGTGTCAGAGCGCTGTTGATTGGAGCAGTGTGGAGGGAGGAGTGTCAGAGCGCTGTTGATTGGAGCAGTGTGCGGGGAGGAGTGTCAGAGCGCTGTTGATTGGAGCAGTGTGCGGGGAGGAGTGTCAGAGTGCTGTTGATTGGAGCAGTGTGCAGGGAGGAGTGTCAGAGCGCTGTTGATTGGAGCAGTGTGGAGGGAGGAGTGTAAGAGCACTGTTGGTTGGAGCAGTGTGCAGGGAGGAGTGTGAGAGCACTGTTGATTGGAGCAGTGTGCAGGGAGGAGTGTCAGAGCACTGTTGATTGGAGCAGTGTGCAGGGAGGAGTGTCAGAGCGCTGTTGATTGGAGCAGTGTGCAGGGAGGAGTGTCAGAGCTCTGTTGATTGGAGCAGTGTGGAGGGAGGAGTGTCAGAGCGCTGCTGATTGGAGCAGTGTGCAGGGAGGAGTGTCAGAGCGCTGTTGATTGGAGCAGTGTGCAGGGAGGAGTGTCAGAGCTCTGTTGATTGGAGCAGTGTGGAGGGAGGAGTATCAGAGCGCTGCTGATTGGAGCAGTGTGCAGGGAGGAGTGTCAGAGCGCTGCTGATTGAAGCAGTGTGCAGGGAGGAGTGTCAGAGCGCTGTTGATTGGAGCAGTGTGGAGGGAGGAGTGTCAGAGCGCTGTTGATTGGAGCAGTGTGCAGGGAGGAGTGTCAGAGCGCTGTTGATTGGAGCAGTGTGCGGGGAGGAGTGTCAGAGTGCTGTTGATTGGAGCAGTGTGCAGGGAGGAGTGTCAGAGCGCTGTTGATTGGAGCAGTGTGCAGGGAGGAGTGTCAGAGTGCTGTTGATTGGAGCAGTGTACAGGGAGGAGTGTCAGAGCGCTGTTGATTGGAGCAGTGTGTAGCGAGGAGTGTCAGAGCGCTGTTGATTGGAGCAGTGTGTAGCGAGGAGTGTCAGAGCGTTGTTGATTAGAGCAGTGTGTAGCGAGGAGTGTCAGAGCGCTGTTGATTGGAGCAGTGTGCAGGGAGGAGTGTCAGAGCTCTGTTGGTTGGAGCAGTGTGCAGGGAGGAGTGTCAGAGCTCTGTTGATTGGAGCAGTGTGCAGGGAGGAGTGTCAGAGCGCTGTTGATTGGAGCAGTGTACAGGGAGGAGTGTCAGAGCGCTGTTGATTGGAGCAGTGTGCAGGGGGGAGTGTCAGAGTGCTGTTGATTGGAGCAGTGTGCAGGGAGGAGTGTCAGAGCTCTGTTGATTGGAGCAGTGTGCAGGGAGGAGTGTCAGAGCGCTGTTGATTGGAGCAGTGTGCAGGGAGGAGTGTCAGAGCGCTGTTGATTGGAGCAGTGTGCAGGGAGGAGTGTCAGAGCTCTGTTGATTGGAGCAGTGTGCAGGGAGGAGTATCAGAGTAATGTTGATTGGAGCAGTGTGCAGGGAGGAGTGTCAGAGCTCTGTTGATTGGAGCAGTGTGCAGGGAGGAGTGTCAGAGCGCTGTTGATTGGAGCAGTGTGCAGGGAGGAGTGTCGGAGTGCTGTTGATTGGAGCAGTGTGCAGGGAGGAGTGTCAGAGCACTGTTGATTGGAGCAGTGTGTAGGGAGGAGTGTCAGAGCACTGTTGATTGGAGCAGGGTGTAGGGAGGAGTGTCAGAGCGCTGTTGATTGGAGCAGTGTGCAGGGAGGAGTGTCAGAGCACTGTTGATTGGAGCAGTGTGCAGGGAGGAGTGTCAGAGCTCTGTTCATTGGAGCAGTGTGCAGGGAGGAGTGTCAGAGCGCTGTTGATTGGAACAATGTGCAGGTAGGAGTGTCAGAGCACTGTTGATTGGAGCAGTGTGCAGGGAGGAGTGTCAGAGCGCTGTTGATTGGAGCAGTGTGCAGGGAGGAGTGTCAGAGCGCTGTTGATTGGAGCAGTGTGCAGGGAGGAGTGTCAGAGCGCTGTTGATTGGAGCTGTGTGCAGGGAGGAGTGTCAGAGCGCTGTTGATTGGAGCAGTGTGCAGGGAGGAGTGTCAGAGCGCTGTTGATTGGAGCAGTGTGCAGGGAGGAGTGTCAGAGCACTGTTGATTGGAGCAGTGTGCAGGGAGGAGTGTCAGAGCGCTGTTGATTGGAGCAGTGTGCAGGGAGGAGTGTCAGAGCGCTGTTGATTGGAGCTGTGTGCAGGGAGGAGTGTCAGAGCGCTGTTGATTGGAGCAGTGTGCAGGGAGGAGTGTCAGAGCGCTGTTGATTGGAGCAGTGTGCAGGGAGGAGTGTCAGAGCGCTGTTGATTGGAGCTGTGTGCAGGGAGGAGTGTCAGAGCGCTGTTGATTGGAGCAGTGTGCAGGGAGGAGTGTCAGAGTGCTGTTGATTGGAGCAGTGTGCAGGGAGGAGTGTCAGAGCGCTGTTGATTGGAGCAGTGCGCAGGGAGGAGTGTCAGAGCGCTGTTGATTGGAGCAGTGCGCAGGGAGGAGTGTCAGAGCGCTGTTGATTGGAACAATGTGCAGGTAGGAGTGTCAGAGCGCTGTTGATTGGAGCAGTGTGCAGGGAGGAGTGTCAGAGCGCTGTTGATTGGAGCAGTGTGCAGGGAGGAGTGTCAGAGCGCTGTTGATTGGAGCTGTGTGCAGGGAGGAGTGTCAGAGCGCTGTTGATTGGAGCAGTGTGCAGGGAGGAGTGTCAGAGCGCTGTTGATTGGAGCAGTGTGCAGGGAGGAGTGTCAGAGCACTGTTGATTGGAGCAGTGTGCAGGGAGGAGTGTCAGAGCGCTGTTGATTGGAGCAGTGTGCAGGGAGGAGTGTCAGAGCGCTGTTGATTGGAGCTGTGTGCAGGGAGGAGTGTCAGAGCGCTGTTGATTGGAGCAGTGTGCAGGGAGGAGTGTCAGAGCGCTGTTGATTGGAGCAGTGTGCAGGGAGGAGTGTCAGAGCGCTGTTGATTGGAGCTGTGTGCAGGGAGGAGTGTCAGAGCGCTGTTGATTGGAGCAGTGTGCAGGGAGGAGTGTCAGAGTGCTGTTGATTGGAGCAGTGTGCAGGGAGGAGTGTCAGAGCGCTGTTGATTGGAGCAGTGCGCAGGGAGGAGTGTCAGAGCGCTGTTGATTGGAGCAGTGCGCAGGGAGGAGTGTCAGAGTGCTGTTGATTGGAGCAGTGCGCAGGGAGGAGTGTCAGAGCACTGTTGATTGGAGCTGTGTGCAGGGAGGAGTGTCAGAGCGCTGTTGATTGGAGCAGTGTGCAGGGAGGAGTGTCAGAGTGCTGTTGATTGGAGCAGTGTGCAGGGAGGAGTGAGAATGGGCAGAAATGTCCCTCTCTAGATGTACAAAGCTGGTAGAGACGTCCCCAAAAAGACTTGCAGCTGTAATTGCAGGGAAAGGCGGTTCTACAAAGTATTGACTCCGGGGGTGAATACAAATGCAGCCACACTTTTCACAGATTTATTTGTATCATTTATCATTTTCCTTCCACCTCACAATTATGGCCACTTTGTGTCGTCTATCACAGAAAATCCCAATAAAATATATTTACATTTTTGGTTGTAAGATCACAAAATGTGGAAAATTTCAAGGGGTGTGAATACTTTTGCAGGGCACTGTTTGTCAACCTAAATGCATTACACGACATATTGGTACATTTTTTAGATATTTTCTAATGTGTGTTTAATGTCATCTATAAAATGTGAAAAATAAAAATGTAAAATAGTTTTTTTTTATATACCTTTGAACTTTTGGTACTTTGTTTTGGCGCCAACCCCTAAAAGTTGCATGGACATTTGTGTTTTATGTAGAAACGTTCCATGCGCTGTATCTGTGTCACACGCCGCCCTCTGTAAGGGTTAAATATCGCACTGCCGAATATCGGATGTCCCCGCCCACTGAATGGAAAAGACGATAAACAAATCTTCACCTCTTGCGCTATATATAGAGAGAGGAAGTCTGCCCCTCCCCCCTACAACCCAAAATCCCCCCCCCCCCCGTACTTCCCCCAGAACATTTCATAGGAATCCCATAAAATATTATCAGATAGAATTGTGGGTGTGACTCAGCGCATTATATATTCCATATCCTCCCCGGGTTATACAATATCCACACACACAGTATATAGAATGTATCTCCTTCTCCCATATCACTGATCTCTCTTCAATATCTCACCCAAATCTCTTCCTTTTACCTTTGCTTGCTATGGGGGAGGACTGGAACCCCTGGCAGCTTTTACTGCTATTAGAGGGATTTCCCCCATTTACTATCCTGGTGACAACATTTTATCAGACAGGAAGTGAGGGGAATTCTCCAACATCAAAACTTTGTAATTTTAGTGGAGTCAGGGGGGAGGGATTATATTACTGTGTGTCACCGTTACAGATTTCCCCTCACTTCCTGTCCTGGGGACAATGTTTTACCAAATTGAAAATTTAGTAAATTAGAGACAGGGGTTCAAACCCTCCCCCTTTACATTGTACGAATAAAAATAGCAACTTTTTTCATCTGGAGACTGAGAAAATGCTCCTTCCTGCCTGCAGCAGACTGATGACATCATCTTAGCCTAGGCTAAGTCACTGGGGGAGGGGAGACTGAGGAAATGCTTCCTCCCGTGTGCAGCAGACTGATGTTATTATCTCAGCCCAGGCAAAGTCACTGGGGGAGGGTAGATTGAGGAAATGCTTCCTCCTGTGTGCAGCAGACTGAGGATATCATCTCAGCCTAGGTAAAGTCACTGGAGGAGGGGTAACTGAGGAAAAGCTTTAGCCTAGGCAAAGTCCCCGGGGAAGGGGAGACTGAGGAAATGCTTCCTCTTGTGTGCAGCAGACTGATGATATTATCTCAGCCCAGACAAAGTCACTGGGGGAGGGGAGACTGAGGAAATGCTTCCTCCTGTGTGCAGCAGACTGAGGATATTATCTCAGCCTAGGCAAAGTCACTGGGGGAGGGGAGATTGAGAAAATGGTTCCTCCTGTGTGCAGCAGAGTGATGACATCATCTCAGCCTAGGTAAAGTCCTCGGGGGAGGGGAGACTGAGGAAAAGCTTTAGCCTAGGCTAAGTCCCCGGGGGAGGGGAGACTGAGGAAATGCTTCCTCTTGTGTGCAGCAAACTGATGATATCATCTCAGCCTCTGCAAAGTCACTGGGGGTGGGGTGACTGAGGAAAAGCTTTAGCCTAGGCAAAGTCCCCGGGGAAGGGGAGACTGAGAAAATGCTCCTTCCTGCCTGCAGCAGACTGATGACATAATCTCAGCCCAGGCAAAGTCACTGGGGGAGGAGAGACTGAGAAAATGCTTCCTCCTGTGTGCAGCAGACTGATGATATTATCTCAGCCCAGGCAAAGTCACTGGGGGAGGGGTAACTGAGGAAAAGCTTTAGCCTAGGCAAAGTCCCCAGGGGAGGGGAGACTGAGGAAATGCTTCCTCCTGTGTGCAGCAGACGGATGAAATCATCTCACCCTAGGCAAAGTCAAGTGGGGGGAGACTGAGGAAATGCTTTAAAAAAAAAACAAGAAATAGCTGCGCTTAGTCACTAGGAGGCAGCCATTACATAGGTAAATCCGGGGCTTTTTTCTCAGAGAATAGGTGCAGGAACTCCCTCTTTTGGACTTACCCCTTGTCTCCGCCCCCTACCTACCTCCGTGAACCGTTCCTTGGTTCCTCCCAGTACCATCCCTTTTAGAAAATACAGAACAAAGTAACATTTGTGGTACTAAGTAATTTGTATGGAATTTGTTAATGATAACAAAAAAGTAGTAAAATAGATCCCATGCAGCCAACAACAATATATCCCCCAGCAACAACAATAGATCCAACCAGAAACAATGGGCCCTCAGCAGCAACAACAGATCTCCCAGCAGCCAGCATCAATAGACTGCTGCCTAAACAGTAGATCCCTCCCAGCAACAACTGACCCCTCAGCAACATAAGACCCACCCCAGCAACAATAGACCCCCCTGCAAAACGAGATCTCTTCCAGAGACAATAGATCCCCCAGCAGTCCCATTAGATATTCCCAGCAGCAATAAATCCTCCTGCAGGAATAGATCCCCTCCAGCAACAATAGGTTCCTCAGCAGCCAGCATCAATAGACAGTGTAGCACAACCCAGCACTCCTTGCCATTGCATACATTCAGGGCTGGAGGTGCCGGAACTGCGTTCCCCTGCGTTCCCCTGCGTTCCCCTGCGTTCCCCCGCGTTCCCGCTGAAAAAAAGCCCTGGGTAAATCAGACCAAATACTAAATAAAAAAAATTGTGTACAGCGCCAAAACAATGTATCAACAAATAAATGGAAACTTAATAGAAAACAAAGTCCATAGGTGAGTGCATGAAAGGCAGTTGTTGGTGGAGAAAAAAGAAAGGAATCCATCCAACACCAAAGAGTTTTCCAACTGATAATCATTGCAAAAACCCCGAGCTCACATGAAGATGTCTCCTTACCGGAACTCTTCACCCCCGATTAACCCCTTTACCACCGGAGGATTTTGCTGTCTTACGTCCAGGCCACTTTTTGCGATTCGGCGCTGTGCGAATTTAACTGACAATTGCGCGGTCGTGCGACACTGTACCCAAACGAAATTTACGTCCTTTTTTTCCCACAAACAGAGCTTTCTTTTGGTGGTATTTGATCACCTGTGCGATTTTTACTTTTTGCGCTATAAACAAAAAAAGAGCGACAATTTTGCAAAAATAACAATATTTTTCACATTTTTTATATGAAATTCCCCCCCCCTCCCCCCCCCCAAAAAAATGTAAAAATCAAATTTTTTTTAAATTTTTGGCAAATTTGTTTTCTGCTACATGTGATTTAAAAAAATCACAATAAGCGTATTTTGATTGGTTTGCGCAAAAGTTATTGCGTTTACTAACTAAGGGAAAGATTTCTGTTATTTTTGGTGTTTTTTTTTAAACGAGTAATGGCGGCGATCTGCGATTTTTTTGGCGGGACTGCGACATTGCGGCGGACAGATCGGACCCCTAACTGACATTTTTGACACTTTTGGGGGTACCAGTGACATTACTGCAGTAATCAGTGCTATATATATGCACTGTTACTGTAAAAATGACACTGGCAGGGAAGGGGTTAATTTTATTGGAGAGGGAGGGGTTAATGTATGCCTGGTGCTTACTGACGTGTGTGGGGGGAGGTGACTGAGTGACACAGGGACAGATCGGATGTCCAGCTATGCTGAACCCTGCCTGTCACTTGGGAGATCCGCCCACTTTGTTTACACACAGCGGGCGGATCTCCACACTCGATTCCCCGACGATCGGGGAAGAGCAGCGGCAATCACCGCCGCTCCTCCCCTGGCCCGACTCCCGCTGTGACTGAATACAGCGGGAGCGAGCCTCCGGTGGCACGCGAGCGCCGCCCACAAGGGGAGGAGTCCAGCGACGTAGGTCTACGTCGCTGGATGGAATCGAGCCACTTGACCCTGCCTGTCACTTAGGAGATCCGCCCGCTTTGTTTACACAAGCCGGCGGATCTCCACACTCGATCCCCAGACGATTGGGGAAGAGCAGCGGTGATCACCGCCCCTCCTCCCCTGGCCCGACTCATAATACAGCGGGAGCGAGCCTCCGGTGGCGCGCACGCGCCGCCGAGAAAGGGGAATGTCTGGAGACGTAGGTCTACGTCGCCAGACGATAACTAACCACTTTGCCGCAGTAGAGCTCTACTGAGCAGACGGCAAGAGGTTAAGAGAGGTCAAACAGGCATAGATCAAACTAGAAGCTCAGGTTAGAACTGTATCTCTAATAGTAACCAGATCAGAAGCACTCGGTCCCAAGATCATAATATCCAAATCCTTCCACTCCATCAGAGTTCCTCCACAAAGATAATTGAGGATATACCAGTGCTGAATTTTTTCTTGGCAGCCGCTGACCACCAGAGAGCAGGAATGTAAAACCATTCTTGTTTTGGAGGTAGTCTCACTGTTGCCCATCTAGTGCACCTGTTAATTTCATTAACACCAAAGCAGCTGAAACTGATTAACAACCCCCTTTGCTACTTAGCTGACCAGATCAATATCCCAGGAGGGATTTTGGTTAATTGGCTTGATGTAATACTCTGATTAAAAAGTGTTCCTTTAACTTTTTTTTTAGCAGTGTATTTAAATGCAGACTTGTATAAAGTACTCGAAATTTCTACTTGAGTAAAAGTACAAGTGCTCGATCAAAAAATTACTTGAGTAGAAGTGGAAGTGCTCGCAGAAAAAGTTACTTAAGTAGAAGTACTAAAGTATTCAACATTTTTTTTACTTAAGTATTGCAAGTAGTTTTTTCAAAAAATTTGCTACTTAAGTACTAAAAGTAAAAAGTACCAGTAGTTTTGAAAAAAAATTCTACTCAAGTACTGAAAGTAGAAGTACAAGTACTGTGTTATGTAGTTATTAAAGAAAGAAGTCAAAAGTATGAACATCATATTGTTTTTTATTATTTCAAATGATTTATTCAAATGATTAACCTGTGTTTGTTAGTAGTTTCTTGATGCACTTTAAGCGCTGTAGCACCATTTATTTGTTTGTTTCATATTTTCTTTTTATTGGAAAGATTTGGTATAGCAGCTTTTATTATACACAGCCTTTATTTTCGTATGCACTGATTTACAAATGACATTATACACATTTTTTTGAGCTTTATGCAACCTGCCATCTACTGTTCTGGCAGTGGTAATTTTTTTAAAAGTAACGAGTAACTATGCAGCACAGAAAAAAAATACTTGAGTAGAAGTATCGAAATCATCGAAAAAATGTAGTGAAGTAAAAGTAGAAGTAGGAGAAAAAAATTCTACTCTAGGAAAGTACAGATACCGCATTTCGGTACTTAAGTACAGTACTTAAGTAGTTCTACTTCGTTACTATACATCTCTGTTTAAATGAATGTTTTTGTGCCCGGAGTTCAGTTTTAAGAAGGAAAGTAACATTTAGACACACCGGAATTCCCTTCCCCGGTGACCCGATCATTGGGGGAGTTCCCGTCCACATCACCGAATTTTCTGCTGAATTTAGAAATGTTTTTTTGAAGAAAAGCAGAAGAGAAAGTAGGTCCTACGCATGCGCATGTTTACACCAGTCCTGGCGTGTACCCAGCTGATTTCTATGGGCAGAAGCTGTCTCCCGGGTGAGGAAATACCCCCCCCCCCCCCCCCAATGTTACATTGTACATGGATCCTTCTAAGTATGAGAACATAGGAGGTGTGTACATGGATATCCTGTATGAGATGTAATGCTGAGGATACGAATCATTAGAACAAAGGTTGGGCTTACACTTTAGAAATGTCAAATACTTATTTTGTTTTAGAAAGCTGCCATCTGATTGGTTCCTGCAGCTGATTTGCCCATGCACCCCCCTTTCCGGCTCACCTGTGCACCTGGCAGCGTCTCTTGCCCTTCATTCCGCACACAGATCACCATGACATCTGATGCCCTCCGCGCCGTTACTGCAGAACCTCCGTTTGTGCCAGGCAAGAAACCCTGCACACCCCCACCTGCTGCCAGCACCACCACTGAACCGCACACCGGGCACAGGACAGGAGGCTTCCCCATTTCTCCCCCCTCTCCAGAGTGAAGGGATCCAGCTTTCTCAGGCAGTCTATGCAGAGAGTATGCAGGCAGGATGGGGGGGGGGGGGTCCAAGATCATCTCCTGGCACTATGGGCAATGTGCCCGCAGCTCCGCCAAAATCTCATCCAGAGTGCCGGACTTCACCATCTTATCAAAGTTCAAAATTCTGTAATGGTTTCCAGAAAAAGGCAACGAGGCCGGAGTGACAGAAACAAACAAAATGAAAACTCTGAGACCCAAAATCTCATATCCAGGGAGCACAGATCCTTTCCATGGTGCAAAACCAGAATGAAATGGTAGAGGAGAAAAATCAACTAGATCCTTGAAAAGATCCCAACACCCTAAGAGAGGTCATCAAATCCAGCAGAAGATGCCAAGAGAGATCACTAGATACCACACATCCTAAAGGGAGGTCACTAGGTCCAACAGGAGATCCTAAGAGAGGTCACTAGGTCCAACAGGAGATCCTAAAAGATGTCACTGGGTCCAACAAGAGATTATAAGGGAGGTCACTAGGTCAAATAGGAGTTCCTAAGAGGGGTCACTAGGTCCAGCAGGAGATCCTGAGAGAGGTCACTAGGTCCAGCAGGAGATCCTGAGAGAGGTCACTAGGTCCAACAGGAGATCCTAATACAGGTCACTAGGTCCAGCAGGAGATCCCAAGAGAGGTCACTAGGTCCAGCAGGAAAATCCTATGAGAGGTCACTAGGTCCAACAGGAGATCCCAAGAGAGGTCACTAGGTCCAACAAGAGATCCTAAGAGAGGTCACTAGGTCCAACAGGAGAGCCTAAGAGAGGTCACTAGGTCCAACAGGAGATCCTAAGAGATGTCACTAGGTCCAACAGGAGATCCTAAGAGATGTCACTAGGTCCAACAAGAGATCCTAAGGGAGGTCACTAGGTCAAATAGGAGTTCCTAAGAGGGGTCACTAGGTCCAACAGGAGATCCTGAGAGAGGTCACTAGGTCCAGCAGGAGATCCTAAGAGATGTCACTAGGTCCAGCAGGAGATCCTGAGAGAGGTCACTAGGTCCAGCAGGAGATCCTAAGAGATGTCACTAGGTCCAACAGGAGATCCTAAGAGATGTCACTAGGTCCAGCAGGAGATCCTGAGAGAGGTCACTAGGTCCAGCAGGAGATCCTAAGAGATGTCACTAGGTCCAGCAGGAGATCCTGAGAGAGGTCACTAGGTCCAGCAGGAGATCCTGAGAGAGGTCACTAGGTCCAACAGGAGATCCTAATACAGGTCACTAGGTCCAACAGGAGATCCCAAGAGAGGTCACTAGGTCCAACAAGAGATCCTAAGAGAGGTCACTAGGTCCAACAGGAGAGCCTAAGAGAGGTCACTAGGTCCAACAGGAGAGCCTAAGAGAGGTCACTAGGTCCAACAGGAGAGCCTAAGAGATGTCACTAGGTCCAACAAGAGATCCTAAGAGAGGTCACTAGGTCCAGCAGGAGATCCTAAGAGAGGTCACTAGGTCCAGCAGGAGATCCTAAGAGATGTCACTAGGTCCAACAAGAGATCCTAAGAGAGGTCACTAGGTCCAGCAGGAGATCCTAAGAGAGGTCACTAGGTCCAGCAGGAGATCCTAAGAGATGTCACTAGGTCCAACAAGAGATCCTAAGAGAGGTCACTAGGTCCAACAAGAGATCCTAAGGGAGGTCACTGGGTCCAGCAGAAGATCCTAAGATAGGTCACTAGGTCCAGAAGGTGATCCCAAAAGAGGTCACTAGGTCCAGCAGGAGATCCTAAGAGAGGTCACTAAGTTCAACAGGAGATCCTAAGAGAGGTCACTAGGTCCAACAGGTGATCCTAAGAGAGGTCACTAGGTCCAGAAGGTGATCCCAAAAGAGGTCACTAGGTCCAGCAGGAGATCCTAAGAGAGGTCACTAGGTCCAACAGGAGATCCTAAGAGAGATCACTAGGTCCAACAGGAGATCCTAAGAGAGGTCACTAGGTCCAACAGGAGATCCTAAGAGAGGTCACTAGGTCCAAAACAGGAGATCCTCGGAGGGGTCACTAGGTCCAACAGGAGATCCCAAGAGAGGTCACTAGGTCCAACAAGAGATCCTAAGAGAGGTCACTAGGTCCAACAGGAGAGCCTAAGAGAGGTCACTAGGTCCAACAGGAGAGCCTAAGAGAGGTCACTAGGTCCAACAGGAGAGCCTAAGAGAGGTCACTAGGTCCAACAGGAGAGCCTAAGAGATGTCACTAGGTCCAACAAGAGATCCTAAGAGAGGTCACTAGGTCCAGCAGGAGATCCTAAGAGAGGTCACTAGGTCCAGCAGGAGATCCTAAGAGATGTCACTAGGTCCAACAAGAGATCCTAAGAGAGGTCACTAGGTCCAGCAGGAGATCCTAAGAGATGTCACTAGGTCCAACAAGAGATCCTAAGAGAGGTCACTAGGTCCAGCAGGAGTTCCTAAATAAGGTCACTAAGTCTATCAGGATTTCCTCAGAGAGATAACTAGGTCCAACAAGAGATCCTAAGGGAGGTCACTGGGTCCAGCAGAAGATCCTAAGATAGGTCACTAGGTCCAGAAGGTGATCCCAAAAGAGGTCACTAGGTCCAGCAGGAGATCCTAAGAGAGGTCACTAGGTCCAACAGGAGATCCTAAGAGAGATCACTAGGTCCAACAGGAGATCCTAAGAGAGGTCACTAGGTCCAACAGGAGATCCTAAGAGAGGTCACTAGGTCCAAAACAGGAGATCCTCGGAGGGGTCACTAGGTCCAACAGGAGATCCCAAGAGAGGTCACTAGGTCCAGCAGGAAAATCCTATGAGAGGTCACTAGATCCAGCAGAGGATGCCAAGAGAGATCACTAGATCTTACACATAGTTTTAAAATATATGTGACCCCTCACCTTGCAAAACAACCCTTTGAGTTTATCTTCCTCAGCTCTGGAAGGTTTTACCCCCTTCATGACCAGGCCATTTTGTGCTGTTCAGCACTGCGCTACTTTTACTGATAATTGCACATGTCACTTGTCATGTAACACTGTACCCAAATGACATTTATATCATTTTTCCACACAAATAGAAGTTTCTTTTGGGGGTATTTGATCACCAAGTGACAACCACTGGGGTTTATTTTTTTATACTAGTAATGGCGGTGATCAACCTAAAATAGGACAGGGATAGTGCAACGGACAATCTGACACTAACTGACACTGAAGTGACAATACTATACACTGTCACTGTACTAAGAACACTGGCTGGGAAGGAGTTAACATGTAGGGGGGGATCAAGGGGTTAAGTTTATGCCTAACTTTCCCGCTGGTGGCTTGTACCTGATTGGTCACATTGTCACGCCCAGCTGTCCTTTTACTCCAACCCATTGTAAGTCACGACTGAAGATGCTTCCGATTTTAGATTTAGACCTTTTCGATTTTTCCAAATCTTTAATTTCCTTCGCTCGTTACGCCATGCAGTAATTAACCACTTGCCTACCAGGCACATATACCCCCTTCCTGTCCATGGCAATTCTCAGCTTTCAGCGCTGTCACCCTTTGAATGACAATTGTGCGGTCATGCTAAACTGTACATACAGGTAAATTACATTTTTATCCCTTTTTTTCACACAGAAGAACTGATTGGCACTAATAGGTGGCACTGGTGGGCATTGATAGGTGGCACTGGTGGGCACTGATTTGCACTGGTAGATGACACTGGTGGGCATTGATAGGTGGCACTGATTTACACTGGTAGGTGGCACTGGGGAGCATTGATTTGCACTAGTGGGCACTTATTTGCACTGATAGGTGGCACTGGTCGGCACTAATTTGCACTGGTAGGTGGCACTGGTGGCATTGATAGGTGGCACTTGTCAGCACTGATAGGTGGAACTGGTGGGCATTGATTTGCACTAGTGGGCACTTATTTGCACTGATAGGTGGCACTGGTCGGCACTAATTTGCACTGGTAGGTGGCACTGGTGGCATTGATAGGTGGCACTTGTCAGCACTGATAGGTGGAACTGGTGGGCATTGAGAGGTGGCACTGGTGGGCACTGGTAGGTGGCACTGGTGGGCATTAATAAGTGGCACTAGTGGGCACTATTTTGCACTGATAGGTGGCACTGTTGGGCATTGATAGGTGGCACTGGTGGGCATTGATAGGGCGCACTGGTGGGCACTGATTTGCACTGGTAGGTGGCACTGGTGGGCATTGATAGGTGGTACTGGTGGGCACTGATTGGTGGCACTGGTGGGCAAGAATAGGTGGCACTGGTGGGCATTGATAGGTGGCACTGGTGGGCATTGATAGGTGGCACTGGTGGGTACTGATTTGCACTGGTAGGTGGCACTGGTGGGCATTGATAGGTGGCACTGGTGGGCACTGATTGGTGGCACTGGTGGGCATGAATAGGTGGCACTGGTGGGCATTGATAGGTGGCACTGGTGGGCACTGATTGGTGGCACTGGTGGGCACTGATTTGCACTGGTAGGTGGCACTGGTGGGCATTGATAGGTTGCACTGGTGGGCACTGATTTGCACTGGTAGGCAGCGCTGGTGGGAATTGATAGGTGGCACTGGTGGGCACAGATGAGGTGGCAGTGTTTCTCTCTATTCGGGACCGATGTCCCTATTACAGAAGTTGGTGACTGGATTTTTTTTATAGCGTAAGGGGAAAAAAAGCTGATTACCGGCTTCTGTTTACATCACGTGATCAGATGTAATTGGCTGACAGCTGATCATAAGCGGCCAAGTCTCATGGGCTTGCTGATCACAGAGTGAGCCATCAATGCCCCGCAGGGAGTGCGCAGGCAGTTTCTATTAGTGATCGATATCGGTTTTTCGGTGCTGATACCGATATTTCGCCGATCGCAAATCGGTATCGACCGATATTTTCACACATGTAAAATTTTGACAAAAAAACACAAATTTCGACACAAATCTCTTATCATTAATCTTTATTTATTAACATTTTCAACATGAAGTGCTCGTTCTTCACTCCTTAACTGCATAAAAACTGATAGGAAAACCAGACAGGAGGAGTGAGGACAGAAAACAGCAAGCATCCGGAAGAGACTGGAACTGAAGGGACAAAGAGTGGACCGAGGCAAACCCATGGAAAAACGCAGTAAAAAAACTCAGCAACACCTAATAAGACACCCCCCCCCCCAATAAAAACAGAGGAATCAAGGAATCCTTTATTTGAAAAAAGAAACACACAGTCCCTGATGTGACTGATGTGTTTAGGATCCAATCGGGAATACACACATCTCGATATTGAAGAAGTGATTGAACAGGTGTATGCCTATATTGACAACACTCGTCCAATATTGATTGATGCGGCTAAGGTTCTCGCTATTCTAAAGGGACAAACACAATCACACATGGAAAAGAAAAAACTGATAACGAGTGACTACTACCCTTGAAAAAGGCTCAATTGAGAAAAAAACGAAGGGAGAAACTCTCTGACAAGACAGAGACTTATCCTTATACAGTCACATAAATAAACACCTGTCACGAAACTCCTAACTACTTTGCACCTCTCTCACTTGGGTCTATAACCCTTCACGATTGATCGTTGTACTTTGTATATACATTACTGAGTACAAGATATTAAATACTTGTTTTATTTTTTACTATTATGTATTCTGACTATTATTACCTTTTGCCTTAAAAGTCCCCACCCACTATTTGGCTTGAGGTACCAACCAAAAATACTACAACTTAAATTGCAGGCACATTTGCATTTCACAGGGCATACAATGCGATTAGAGGAGAAGCGTTTTAACCTCAGGCAACGTGGGGGGTTCTTTACTGTTAGGGCTACAAGATTGTGGAATTCTCTACCACAAGAGGTGGTTTCTGTGGGAAGTATGGTGGCTTTCAAAAGACTCTTAAGCCCCGTACACACGTACGGATCGTCGTCATACAAACGTCGGCGGACGAAAGATCTGCCGATTGTACGCGTGTTAGTATGGTGCCTCCGACAGCTGTCTGCGCACAATCCGCGGACAAGAGTCTTTCTTGCAAACATGAAAATTTTTGTCTGCAGACACCAGAACGGACGATTGTTCGCCTGTCAGTACAGAAATCAGCCGACAGACCGCAGATTTGCTAGACTGGGCATGCTCAGAAAATAAAAAACACAGGAAAAGTTAACCATTACATGACATCACTTCTGCAGTCAGCTGAAGTCTGCGGACAAAATTCTTGTGCTGTCCTTGTGCTGTCTTTGCACTTTTCAACAGACACCGACATCCCGGGGAGAAAAGACGAACGTTTGTATGACGACGATCTGTACGTGTGTACGGGGCTTTAGACGTACATCTCAAGGATCAGAACATTCAGGGGTATGAGAGATGAGTACAGCCACACACACCTACACAGGTTGTACTGGATGGACTATTGTCTTTATTCAACCTCACCTACTATGTAACTATGTAACTATGTAACTATGTAACTATGTAACAATTCACATCATATGATTGTGCATTAATGCATAATAAAGTGCTGCAGCACTGCAATCACTCACTGCAATATTTTTAATTCACTGTGAGATAAATAAAATTAAAACCCGCGCTGCTGGTGCTGAATAACTGTGTTAAAATTTTTAAATTAATACAGCTGCTGTGCATCTAAGTGAATCTTAGAAAAAATATGTGAAATGAAATGAATACAGCGCTAGCATTTCATATACAGTAGATGTGTAAAAACAATGCTGCTGGTGAATGTATAAATATATATAAAAAAAAACGGAATTTTTGTAAAATCTTACCTGTAAAATTCCTTTCTCTGAGTCCTCCGACAGTCGCCGCCCCTCCATATTCATCACAATGGGGTAATGACTTCCGCTCCGTAGGAGTAGCTAGGCAACAGAATATGTTAGTACAAAGGCTTTTAACATATCCCCACCCCCAGGGGGTGGTCCCCTCAGTCTATAACCTTCCACTTCCTGTATCCAACTCAGTTTCAGTGGAATAGCAGTAGAGTATATAACCAAACAACCCCAAAAGAGGGGCGGGGGCGGCGACTGTCGGAGGACTCAGAGAAAGGAATTTTACAGGTAAAATTTTACAAAAATTCCGTTTTCTCTTACGTCCTCCGACAGTCGCCGCCCCTCCATATTCATCACAATGGGGATGTCCCAAAGCAGTGTAAACATGAGGGGTGGGAAAACGCAGCCGCGCTGTCACGAACCTGGTTGGAGGCTGAGGTGACGAGAAGGCTCCCCTTGCGGCTGAGTGCAGAGCACCCCTGGAGATGGTGACAGAGGGTGCTGTGCCCAAAGGTGCACGGGTTGCCTGCAGGTGAAGCTGTGTCAGGACTCGGATCCGCAGTAGGAAAGACAGTCACTTGGATCACTGGAAGTGCAGGCAGGTTAGTGCAAATCAAGGTCAGAAGCCAGGCCGAGGGTCAAACACGGGTAGTCAATCAGGAGCAGGCAGGGAGAAGTCCGTAAGGCAAGCCGGGTTCAGAGAAGGAGAAAGCCAGAGCAGGTCAAGGATAGCCGGGTCGGTAACAGGTAGTCAATCAAGCAGGAGTTTCAAGGCACAAGGCAAACAGGTACTAGCTGAAGATAATCCAGCAATGAATGGCAGCCAGTGCTGAGTTTATATAGGAAGTGGGTATTGATAATTGGCCCTAATTAGGATGTCCCACATGGCTGTTTTGGAATTAGCATATATGTCATTTCCTGACAGTCCTGCGCGGCCATTTTGGAAATTGGAAACTTTGCCATTCTTTATCAAGTTCTTCCCTGACAGTGCCCCCCCCCCCCCCCGAGGGGCAGCCACCGGATGCTCAAACGTGCCTGTTTCTCTGGAAATCTGCCAAAGAACTCCCGAAGGAGTCTAGGGGCATGAACATTACTTGCTGGTTCCCATGAGTTCTCTTCAGGTGGGAACCCCTTCCACTTAACGAGATACTGCACTTGTCTTGCTCTTCTTCGACCATCTATAATGGCCTCTACTTCAAATTCTGTGTCCTCCCCAACCGTAACCGGAGGTGGAGGTGGCTCCTCCCTGTTAGGAAATGAACTAGTCACTGCTGATTTAAGTAGAGAGACGTGGAAGACTGGGTGTATCTTATAGGAGTTGGGAAGGTTTAATTCAAATGCCACGGGGTTAACTTCCCTTTTGATTTCAAAAGGTCCAATAAACTTAGGACCCAATTTCCGTGAGGGACAAGTGAGTTTGATGTTTGCTGTGGAAAGCCAAACTTTGTCTCCAACCTTAAACATAGGATTTCCCTTCTTCTTTTTGTCAAAGTGCCTCTTATAATCCTCTTGAGCCTTCAGTATTGCTTCTTTAAGGGTCTGGTAGTTGGACTGTATAGAGGCCACCCTATCCTGGACTGCTGGTACTGAAGCCTCCGGGATGACATCCGGCAAAAAGGAGGGATGGAACCCATAATTTGCCCAAAATGGGGATTGATTCGTGGAGGCGTGCACCGAATTATTATAAGCAAATTCGGCACATGGAAGAAGAGATGCCCAGTTGTCCTGGGTAAAGGTAGAGAAACATCTCAGGTATTGCTCCAACGTTTGATTGGTCCTCTCTGTTTGTCCGTTACTTTGTGGATGGTATGCAGACGACAAACAGACTTGGATTTGTAGAGTCCTGCACAATGATTTCCAGAATCTGGAAGTGAACTGCACCCCTCTGTCGGACACAATACTACTTGGTAGTCCATGTAGTCGGACAATTTCTTTAATGAATATATGTGTCGTATCCATAGCTGAGGGGGTGCCTATCATAGGCAGGAAGTGAGCCATCTTGGACAGTCTGTCGACTACTACCAAGATGGTGGTGAATCCGTCTGAAGTGGGTAAGTCCACAATAAAATCCATTGATATCATCCTCCATGGCTGTTCCGGAACAGGGAGAGGTCTCAGCAAGCCCCAAGTCTTGGTATTGTGACCTTTACTGCGGAGACAAGTTACGCAAGAGTCCACATAATCTTTACAATCCTGTCTGAGATTGGGCCACCAGAAGGATCTTTGAACAAGATCACACGTTTTCCTGACGCCAAAGTGGCCGGTAAGGAGGTGATCATGACAAGCCTTCAGGACTTGGGGTCTTACTTCAGGAGGGATGAAAATTTTGTCATTATGCCATAAGAGATTTCGGTCTCTTTGTAATGCCAAGGTTTCGGCTTCTGGGTACCGGGCAGAGGCTTGCTTGATCATTGTGTTTAGATTGGTTGAAAGCAGCAAAAAGTTGTGTGGTGACAGGATCGTGCTGGGAGTAGGTGTTTCCGGGGTCTCTGGGAACATGCGGGAAAGAGCGTCAGTTTTCCCATTTTTGGATCCTGGGCGATATGTAAGGTGGAAGTTGAACCTGGAGAAGAATAAGGCCCATCGGGCTTGCCGTGGTCTGAGTCGCTTGGCGGTCCTGAGGTTCTTGTGATCTGTAAAGATCATAATGGGGTGTGTAGCGCCTTCCAGTAAGTATCTCCATTCCTCCAGTGCCGACTTGATGGCTAGTAGCTCCCGGTCACCCACATCATAATTCTTCTCTGGTGGAGTCATCTTCCTGGAGAAGAAAGCGACGGGGTGAAGCAGGGCCTTGGGCCCCTGGCGTTGAGACAGAATGGCTCCTGTGGCAACTTCAGAGGCATCTACCTCAAGAACAAAGGGCAAAGCTGGATCTGGGTGTTGCAGTACTGGAGCAGATGTAAAAAGGATCTTAAGCTGATCAAAGGCTAACTGGGCTTCCTGAGACCATTGGAACCGGACCTGCTGGCGGGTAAACTGGGTAATGGGAGAAATGATTGTAGAAAAGTTCTTGATAAAGCGTCTGTAAAAGTTAGCAAACCCGACAAACCTCTGGATGCCTTTCTTGTCAGTGGGAGCTGGCCAATTGATAATAGCAGCCACCTTCTGTGGGTCCATGGAGATCCCTTCTGTGGAGATGATCAGTCCCAGAAACTGAATGGACAGTTTTTCAAACTCGCACTTCTCTGCCTTTGCATACAGTCCATGTAGTCTTAATGTGGCCAAGACCTTTTTTACATGCACCCGATGAAGATCCAGGGAGGCAGAGAAGATGAGAATATCATCTAGATACACTATTACAAAGTGATCTAGGAACTCTCGAAAAATGTCATTTACTAAGTGTTGGAAGGTGGCTGGAGCATTACATAGTCCAAAGGGCATGACTAGATATTCAAAGTGCCCGAAGCGGGTCCTGAAAGCTATCTTCCACTCGTCTCCCTCGCGAATGCGGACCAAGTTGTAAGCACCGCGTAAATCTAGCTTGGTAAAGATTCGGGCAGAACAGAATCTTTGGAAGAGTTCAGGGACAAGAGGGAGTGGGTAACGATTTTTAATTGTAATTTTATTAAGTTCCCGATAATCCACACAAGGTCTCAGTGAGTGGTCTTTTTTCTGGACTAAGAAGATGCCGGCGCCAGCCGGAGAGGAGGAGGGGCGAATGAATCCTTTCTCGAGATTTTCATTGATATAAAGGCGTAGAGCCTCCAATTCAACTTCAGAGAGAGGAAAAATTCGCCCAAACGGAATCTCCGCACCTGGAAGTAGCTCAATAGGGCAATCATAAGGCTGATGAGGTGGTAAGGCATCAGCCTTTTTCTTGTCAAAAACATCCAGGTAGGAATGATAGGCTGGCGGTACTACTTGGCTAGTACTAGTGATGGGTTGAACAGACAGACAAACGGGAGGCTTGCCGATTTCGGGGACAAAGCAGTGCTGCTGGCAGTATTCGGAGTTGAAGGAGATTCTCCCCGATGGCCAATCAATTTGAGGATTGTGCGCCCGGAGCCAAGGAATTCCGAGAATAATAGGGAACATAGGGGAACACAAAACGTCAAAGCAGAGAAATTCCTGATGACCAGAGTTTGTCCAGGTTAGGATGGGGATAGTCTCCTGTGTCACGGGTCCGGATCTGGGAATAGTCCCATCAGCTAGATGGACTTCAAGTCTCTGCTTCTTATTCCTAAGCGGTATTTGTAATCTCTTTGCCAAGGTGATGTCCATGAAGCAGCTGCATGCTCCGGAGTCAAGGATTGCCTGGAGCGGGATCTCTCCTTCCGCCACCTGCAATGAGATGGATAAGACAAGGTGAGCAGGAGGGGATCCAGAGACCTGGAAGTAGACAGGACATGGAGGAAGGCACTTACTAGGTCTTATGGGACAGTTGCTTAGGAAATGTCCAGAACCTCTGCAGTACAGGCAGAGATTGGCCTGTCGTCGCCGTAATTTCTCAGCAGGGGATAGGGTACCCCGTACTAGTCCAATCTGCATCGGTTCTCCTTCAGCAGCAGGAGCAGGTGGAGATTTAAGCACAGGTGCGGGTGAGGGTGGAACCCTGGGGAGCATCCAGGAAGGCCGGTACGTACCAGTCTTTTCAGACCTTCGCTCCCGCAGGCGGCGATCAAGCTGAATGGCCAGCTTAATAAGATCCTCCAGGGTGGCCGGGGCATCAACTCTGGCTAATTCGTCCTTAAGGACTTCAGATAGACCAAGCCTATACTGGTATTTGAGGGCTGCCTCATTCCAGCTGGTATCTGCCGACCACTTGCGGAAGTCCACAGTATAGTCCTCCACTGGGCGTCGCCCCTGTTGGAGGCTATGAAGGGCAGTTTCTGCAGTCGTCACACGTTGAGGGTCGTCATATAATTGTGCCATGGCATCCAGGAACGTGGAGACTGAGTTAAGCACCGGGCTTTTCTGCTCTAATAAATGGTGAGCCCAAGACTGGGGGTCTTCTGAGAGTAGAGATATGATAAACCCCACCTTCACGGACTCCAGGGAGAAAGTCCTGGGCTGGAGGGCAAAATATAACTGGCAGGCGTTCTGGAATGCCCTAAACTTCAGTCGATCCCCCGAGAAGCGTTCGGGGACTGGAACTCTGGGTTCTGGAACTGGCATGGCCACCGAGGAGGCCAATGCGGGGTGTTCTTGGGCTGAAGCAGCTGAAGCAGAGGGTGCAGCAGGTGGATTCTGGACGCTTGGTGTAGCATATACTGCAAGGTTCTGTAGGCGACCCTCTAATTGAAAGTATCCGTCTTGCAAATTCTTCACTGCTTGGGTAAGGCCGGCGACCTGCTGGCACAGAGCCTCTAGCGGGGAAGCACCTCTTTCAGCCTCAGACATAGTGGCTGGATTATGCTGTCACGAACCTGGTTGGAGGCTGAGGTGACGAGAAGGCTCCCCTTGCGGCTGAGTGCAGAGCACCCCTGGAGATGGTGACAGAGGGTGCTGTGCCCAAAGGTGCACGGGTTGCCTGCAGGTGAAGCTGTGTCAGGACTCGGATCCGCAGTAGGAAAGACAGTCACTTGGATCACTGGAAGTGCAGGCAGGTTAGTGCAAATCAAGGTCAGAAGCCAGGCCGAGGGTCAAACACGGGTAGTCAATCAGGAGCAGGCAGGGAGAAGTCCGTAAGGCAAGCCGGGTTCAGAGAAGGAGAAAGCCAGAGCAGGTCAAGGATAGCCGGGTCGGTAACAGGTAGTCAATCAAGCAGGAGTTTCAAGGCACAAGGCAAACAGGTACTAGCTGAAGATAATCCAGCAATGAATGGCAGCCAGTGCTGAGTTTATATAGGAAATGGGTGTTGATAATTGGCCCTAATTAGGACGTCCCACATGGCTGTTTTGGAATTAGCATATATGTCATTTCCTGACAGTCCTGCGCGGCCATTTTGGAAATTGGAAACTTTGCCATTCTTTATCAAGTTCTTCCCTGACACGCGCCTAAGGCAACGCCGTCTCCCATCAGAGAAAGGAACCTTACCAAAGGAAGGAACCAGTCGGGCATGAGAAAAAAACACTTGCTCAAACGGAGCAAGAACCCAGGGAAAACAAAAATCCCAAACAGCCAAGGAGCCCGCAACAAGGGCTCTAGGAAACTGCCTTGCGGCCAAAGGACGCATCCGCCGATGCCTGAACATCTACTTTGTAGAATTTTGTGAAAGTGTGCACGGTCGACCAAGTCGCCGCCTTACACACCTGGGCCACAGAGGCCCCATGACGACAGGCCCAAGACGTACTCAGAGATCTGGTAGAGTGCACCTTCACAGGCACAGGGGGAACTTTCCCCTTCAAAGCATAGGCCTGTTCAATGGTCTGTCTGATCCATTTGGCGATGGTAGAAGCCGACGCCGCCATGCCCTTCCGAGGACCCTCCGGAAGAACAAACAAGGAATCTGATTTGCGAAAGGATTCGGTCGATTTCAGGTAAACCCTAATCGCCCGGACAACATCCAAGGAATGCAGCTGCACCTCCTGCGGATGCTTTGGCTTTGCGCAGAGCGAAGGCAAGACAATGTCCTCATTGAGGTGAAAGTCCGAAACCCTCTTCGGAAGAAAAGAAGGGTTAGGTCGCAAGACCACCTTGTCCAAGTGCACGACCAGATACAGAGACTTGCAGGACAAGGCTGCCAGCTCCGACACTCTACGAGCCGAGGTAATAGCCACCAAAAAGGCGACCTTCTTGGACAACAAAGACAGTGAGATCTCCCTGATCTTTTCAAAAGGAGCACGCTGCAACACGGACAGAACTAGATTCAAGTCCCAAGGAGGTAGAGGGTCCCTCCTAGGAGGGATCAGATGCCGTACCCCCTGCACAAAAGTGCTAACCAAGGAGTTAGATGCCACAGGATGTTGAAAAAGAACGGCCAACGCAGACACCTGACCCTTGATCGTAGCCAGCGCCAAACGCTGATCAACACCCGTTTGAAGGAAGGACAGCACCCTGGACACCGAGTAGGTGCGAGGTGAGAACCCCCTGGACTCGCACCAGGCAAAGTACGCCTTCCAAGTACGGTAATAGACCTTCCCCGAGGAAGACTTCCTCGCATTGATCAAAGTGTGAATGACCTCAGGGGAGAGACCCCTGTTCTTCAGGACCTCGGTTTCAACAGCCAGGCCGTCAAAGCCAGCGACTGTAAAGCAGGATGGAAGATCGGCCCTTGCGACAGGAGATCTTCTCGAAGAGGCAGACGCCACGGGGCGTCGATCGCCAGATTCACGAGGTCGGCGTACCAGGACCGGCGAGGCCAGTCCGGAGCCACAAGAATCACCATGGTCGGTTCCGACCGCAACCTGCGGAGGAACCTTGACAGTAATTGAATCGGCGGAAACGCATACATCAGTTGGTACTGATGCCATTAGGCAACCAACGCGTCTGACGCGTCTGCCCGAGGATCGCGCGTCCTTGCCACGAACCGTGGCACCTTGTTGTTCAGACGAGACGCGAACAGGTCCACCTCCGGGGAACCCCACTTCACGCACAACATCTGGAAGACATCCGGGTGGAGGGACCATTCCCCCTGGTCCAGGGTCTGACGGCTCAGATAATCCGCCTGCCAATTCTCCAGCCCCGGAATGTGAACTGCCGATATCGCCGGGACGTGCGTCTCGGCCCAGGACAAAATGTCGGCTACTTCTCGAGCCGCTCTGGCACTCCTGGTGCCCCCTTGGTGATTGATGTAAGCCACCGCCGTGGCATTGTCCGTCTGCACTCGAACCGGACAACCCTGAAGCCTGTCCGTCCAACGACGAAGGCAGAGACGTATAGCTCGCAGTTCCAGAACGTTGATCGGAAGGGAGGACTCTTCCTCCGACCAAGTACCCTGGGCAGACAGAACGCCCAGAACACCACCCCAGCCCGACAGGCTGGCGTCCGTGGTGATCACTGTCCACGAGAAGGGACGAAAGGACTTTCCTCCCGACACCGACGGGGACTGGAGCCACCACAGAAGATCCCTTCTGGTCCGATGACTCAACGAGATCCGAAGATCCAGAGATTGCGGTCGCCCGTCCCATCTGGACAGAATCTCCGCTTGGAGACCCCGTGTGTGAAACTGGGCGAAGGGAATCGCCTCGAAAGCCGAGACCATCCATCCCAGACACCGCATGCACGTCCGAATGGACGAGGACGGATCGTCCCTGAGGGACCTGACTCCCTCCTGAAGCGTCCTGAGTTTGGCGTCCGGCAAGAAGACCTTCGCCTGGACAGAGTCCAGAATCATTCCCAGGTACGGGAGACGAACCGATGGGCACAGTGTTGACTTTGGAAAATTGATCGTCCAACCAAACTCCTGCAGAGTCTGTAACGTGAAGGACAGATCCTCTTCCAGACCCTGGCTGGTCGCAGACCGAACCAAAATATCGTCCAGATATCCCAGGACCGAGATGCCCTGGGCTCTCAACAAAGCCAGAACCGGCGCCAGCACTTTGGTGAACACCCGTGGAGCCGAGGCGAGACCAAAAGGCAACGCCACAAATTGGTAATGATCCTCCGCTATGGCGAATCGAAGGTACTTCTGGCAACCCTCGAAAATCGGGATGTGAAGATACGCATCCTTCAAGTCGATGGAGGCCATGAACTCCCCCGGAATCAGGCAGCCACCACCGACCGCAGAGATTCCATGCGGAACTTGCGCACACGCACAAAGCGGTTCAGAGCTTTCAAGTCCAGAATTGGACGTACCTTGCCCTCCTTCCTTGGCACGGTGAACAGATTGGAATAGAACCCCCGAAATCTGTCCCGATGAGGCACCGGGACCACCACTCCCTGAGCCCTCAGGTCCTGCACCGCTAGATGCAGATCCCGCAAACGCTCCGGAGACAGTAGAAGATTTGAGGGAAAAAATCTGCTCTCCGGCCGAGAGAGAAACTCGATCTTGTAACCAGATCGAACGATTTCCTGAACCCACCTGTCCCGAACCCGGGACAACCACGGTTGAAGGAAACCGAGCAAGCGTCCCCCCACCCCTGAGCCGGGTGAGGGCGCCCCTTCAGGCCGCACTATTGTGGCCCGTGGAACCGGACTGGCCGGACTTTTGCTTACCAGCCCACGGCTTCTTGTGGGAGCCTTGACCCTTGGAAGCTTGCCCCTATAGTGTGACCGAAAGGCACGAAAAGACCCCTGAGGGGGCCGAAAGGAAGCATGCTTCTTACCAGGAGCCGTCTTAGCCTTGTGGGATTGGGGTAGGAGCGTGCTCTTACCACCCATGATCCCCTTAATTAAGGTATCCAGGGATTCGCCAAAAAGGCGAGACCCATCATAAGGCAAGTTAGCCAAGGTCTTACGCGAAGATTGGTCCACCGACCAACACTTCAACCAAACCAGGCGGCGAGACAGCACCGCCACACTATGTACACGTGCAGCCAATGGGACCATATCCAGGTCCGCATCACACACATACATGACACCCTGGTGGATTTGATCCACCATATCCAAAGTCGCCTGTGGGGCAGAATCAGCCACCAGGACCCGTCTAAGCACCTGCGTCCAGCTCGCGACCGCCTGGGTCGCCATAAGGGAAGCAAATAAGGCTTTCAACATAGAACCCATAACAGAATAGGTATGACGGGCAAGGGACTCCAGCCTCTTGTCCGTGGCATCCCGGAACACCGGGGTATCTTCAGCAGGAATCGCAGTAGATTTATTCAAAACCGCTATCGCATGATCCACTGGAGGCGGAACACACCAGCGCTCATCAGTAGCGGGCGTAAAGGGATAGCGTAGCTTAAACCTACTCGGTACAGCAAAAGGCTTGCGTATATTACGCCACTGTTCTTTTACAGTGTTTTGGAAATCATCAGTGCAGGGATACACCTGCGACGCTTTGCGCCTTTTCTGCGTCCCATAAGCCGCCAAAGCAGCAGGAGGACATTGTTCATCCTGTAAACGCAGTGTTTGCTTGATAGAAGCAACCAATTAATCCATGAGTGCAAGCTCTTCAGACGAGCCAGGGGGAGAATCATCAACCCCCTCAACCTCAGCCTCCATTTCCGACCCTATAAGGTCCAGGGAGGAGCGGGACCCCGACAAGGGGACCCCCGCCACAGCAGCCCCATCATCACCTTCTGAATCAGAGGAAATTGACACTCTGGGCCTTTTTGAGGATTGAGCAGCCACCAGCATTTGCACCTGAGTCGCAAGGCTAGCCACAATCGCAGCCAGATCCCCCCCCGGGGGGAAACCGCAGTCCCCTGGCTTCCCACCAATGTGGCAGGAAATTTGCTTTCCTGAGAATCCATGCCCCAAAAGAGTAAAAATAAATGGGTGACCGCCCCTTTAAATAAGGCGCTGCGAACGTAGCCCACCGCCACACAGCACACCCACACCAGGGACCCCCACAGGGAAAGGTATACTCAGGCAAGGATACAGGGAGTAGAGGGAAAAAACCTGGAGAGATCGCTGCTGCTGCTGCTGCCTAGATCGGTGCTCCTGTAGAAAGGAAATGCTGGTTCACAGGGCGCTCTGTTAAAGCCTATGGAGGCTACAAGAAAATGGCCGCCATGCATGTATACCATGCGGCCGGAGCGAGCACAGCCAAAATGGCGCCGTTTGGCGCCGAAACCGCCGCTCCTTCACCTCATGAAGGTGAAATGAAATACACCACAATTGCATGAATAGCATGGTGGACCGCCGCAACGGCGCTGTAATGTGCCCCAAGCATGATAGCATCAAGCCCCACAGCACACAGCCGTTCACACACAGACTGACACAGAGTGCAGCACAGCCCCCCCTCCTTGCAGCCCACAGCATGCAGTGTGAGAGATAGGGAAACATCAATAGTGTGAACACAGGGCAAGGTAACACAGTCCCAGACTGACACCCCCCAGACAGACAGGTCCCTACATAGATACACTTACCTCTCACATGGCGTGGGGGACCCGCACAGGCGAACAAGCCGCTGTACATGAGACAGGGAGAGTCGCATCCAGGACGCAGCAGAAAGTGGGTTGAGAAACCGCACAGCGTCCAGTGAGGTAGCCACCTCACCCTAGCATCCCTGCACGGAACAGGGATGGGTCGTTCAGAAAACTCAGGAGCGGTACCTGACTGAACGCTCGATGGCGGGCTGAGAAGCCACTGACCCACAACCTGCGACCAGGGGAGTCAGCCTGAGACGCAGCCCGCAGTATCCTCTTCATCAGAAGATCTAACTAAATGCTGGTAAAAAATAACAGCTAAATAAAGACAGAGAGAAAAAACTCAAATAAAATCAAAAAAGAGAGAAGGCTGAGACAAAATGTCCCAGCATAGAAACATCCAGCTACTCCTGACAAGCTAGACATTGAAACTGAGTTGGATACAGGAAGTGGAGGGTTATGAGCTGAGGGGACCACCCCCTGGGGGTGGGGATATGTTAAAAGCCTTTGTACTAACATATTCTGTTGCCTAGCTACTCCTACGGAGCGGAAGTCATAACCCCATTGTGATGAATATGGAGGGGCGGCGACTGTCGGAGGACGTAAGAGAAACATATATTGCGAACAATAAATAATACAATTCTTAGTTGTGATGTATCCAATAAAGTGCAAAGTGATTAATATAAATATAAAATAGGAAACCAAGATATAATGCAACAAATTAATAAAACAGTCCTTAGATATTAATGTGTCCCACCAGTGCAGTCAGTGCAATACTGGTAGAAGAAAAGCTAGGCAACAGCTACACAGTGGATTGGACTGTAGTCAGTGGACTATCTCTGCAGTAGTGATTTAAAATGATTGCAGCAGTGAGTGGCATTCTACTGCAGCAGTAGTCCACTTACTCCGATCCACTGTCTATGTCTATTTTTTTTTCTATCACTTTGCACTGACTGCAGCGCAGTTGGCTAGCTGGTACAGTCAGGACTCAGGCAGGGCCTGTGGCTGGCTGGTACACACTACACAGTGGACTGTGTGGGACTAGGTTGCTGGCTGGCACTGGGCAGCTGTGGGTGGTGGGTGGGTGGCCTGTGGCGGCTGTGTTACAGAACAGAACAGACAGATACAGAACGTGTGTCAGAGAGAGAGTGTTGGTCACTGTTCACTCACTAGATGTGGAAGAAGAACTCTGTCCCGACCGAACGCCTGCAGACTCCAGTGTGGCAGCGGCCGGTAAAAGACAGAGGGAGGCGGCCTAAGAGCTGTCCAGTGCGCGGAGGCGCGTGACACAACATACCTGATGATGTCACGAAATATCGGCGATATCGGTAAATCCAAAGGCCGATTCCGATATATCAGGGAAAGTGCATATCGGCCCCCGATATATCGGTGTTACCGATATTCAGTCAATCTCTAGTTTCAATGCAAACCTCTGAGAAAGACCTGGACCATTGGCACTCCTCCTTTCATTCTGAGTACAAAGCTATACTAGATGCCTCCTTGGTGGAGGAGAGTGTTAGCCACTTGCCTACCGGGCACTTTCACCCCCTTCCTGCCCAGGCCAATTTTCAGCTTTCACACTTTGAATGAAAATTGCGCGGTGTAAAAAAGTTTCTGGTAGTGTTTAAAGCAGGGGTGGGGAACCTATGGCCCGGAGGCCGTATGTGGCCCTCAAAGTAATTTGGTCCGGCCCCCCGTGCAGCTGAGTCTGTGTCTCTCAGCTGATCTATCAGAATGGAGCCAATGCTTTCTGTATAGTTCCGGCTCTGTTCTGACAGTCGGAGTAAGTCACAGCTAGAGTGATATCAAATGCACTCCGCCTGTAACCAATACAGGAAACATCGCCTCTTCCTGCAGCGCGGCGCTGCTGCTAGGCAGCATTTCCTGCCAGCAGCACACACAGCAGTACCAGCCAGAACCAGCAGTACTCACAGAAGTACCAGCCAAAGGTTGCAGTATCAGCCAGAACCAGCAGTACCAGTCAGAATCAGCAGTACTCACAGCAGTACCAGCCAGAGCCAACAGTACCAGTCAGAACCAGCAGTACCAGCCAGAGCCAGCAGTACCAGCCAGAACCAGCAGTACTCACAGCAGTACCAGCCAGAACCAGCAGTACTCACTGCAGTACCAGCCAGAACCAGCAGTACTCACTGCAGTACCAGCCACGACCAGCAGTACTCACAGCAGTACCAGCCAGAGCCAGCAGTACCAGTCAGAACCAGCAGTACCAGCCAGAGCCAGCAGTACCAGCCAGAGCCAGCAGTACCAGCCAGAACCAGCAGTACTCACAGCGGTACCAGCCAGAGCCAGCAGTACTCGCAGCAGTACCAGCCAGAGCCAGCAGTACTCACAGCAGTACCAGCCAGAGCCAGCAGTACCCACAGCAGAACCAGCAGTACCAGTCAGAGCCAGCAGTACCCACAACAGTAACAGCCAGCAGTACCCACAGCAGTACCAGCCAGCAGTACCTACAGCGCAATACCAGCCTGAGTCAGCAGTACCCACAGCAATACCAGCCAGCAGTACCCACAGCAGTATTAGCCAGCAGTACCCACAGTAGTACCAGCCAGCAGTACCTACAGCGCAATACCAGCCTGAGTCAGCAGTACCCACAGCAATACCAGCCAGCAGTACCCACAGCAGTATTAGCCAGCAGTACCCACAGTAGTACCAGCCAGCAGTACTAGCCAGTAGTACGAGCCTGAGCCAGCAGTACCAGCCAGAAGTACCCACAGCACAGTACCAGCCAGCTATACCCACCAGCAGTACCCGCCAGCAGTTCTTTTCAGAACTTACCACCACAAAGAGTCGACTGCGCTTCAGACTGACCGACGCAAACCTGGAAGACCAGTTACGAGTAGCAACATCATCAATATCAGCTAACATCACACACCTCACCAAAGAGAAGCAGTTGCAGCCATCACATTAGGGGTGAGTTAATTAAATGTTTGACCAAATATAACAGGCTCCTTTTTAAGTTGGTCATTTTGTACGGCCCCCGAATGATTTTATAAATACCCAAATGGCTCTTGTCAGAAACAAGGTTCCCCAACCCTGGTTTAAAGTGTAAGTCCACCCGAACAATTAAATCCCGGCATCTATAGACATCCACAATCTAACGCTCACCTATCTAGCCCTGTAAAGAAGAAATCAGTATACTTACCTTTTTTGAAGCCGATCCGACCCGATCTCCAGCGGCGGCAGCTCTGCAGAAGACACAGCCGACAATGGCTGTGACATGAATAGGAAGTGACGTCACCCATAGACTTTCTATGGGGCTTCCGTTGTCGGCTGTGTCCTCTGCACCCACCTACACAGCGAAGCCGGCGCTGACAGCTCAGCATGGGATTGGGTCGGATCGGCTTCAGAAAACTTATATATACTGATTTCTTCTTTATAGGGTTAGATAGGTGAGTGTTCGATCGTGGAGGACAGCGTGGTCAGTTCTTTAGCTGTGCTCTCCTCCAATGGTCAGACGTCCTGACACTCACCCCCCCCCCCCCTGCACAGCCATTCACTGGGAAGCTCAGTGTGCTGCTGCTTCTCTCCCCCCAGCTCTTGTACAGCTGAGAACAGAGGGAATGTGATCACCTATAAAAAAAGGGAAAATAGGTATTTATAATATTTTTTTATATATATATATAAAATATTTTGCCTTTCATTTCTATTTTAAACTGAATGGGTTGTTTTACACGGTGATCGTTTACAATCACTTTAACCGATTGCCATCCGGGCCAATTCAGACACTTCGCTCCTACATGTAAAAACTTTTTTTTTTTTGCTTACTTAGAACCCCCAAACATTCAATAGATTATTATTTTTTTTTTTTAGCAGAGGCCCTATAGAATAAAATAGTGGGTGTTGCAATATTTTATGTCACACGGTATTTGCGCAGCCGCTTTGTAAACGCAATTTGTTAGGAAAAAAAAAACAGTAAAGTTAGCCCAATTGTTTTTTTGTATGATGTGAAAGATGATGTTACGCCGAGTAAATTCATACCCAACATGTCACATCGTAAATTGCGTCTGCCCGCAGAATGGAGGCAAACTATGGGGCTTAACCACGTGCCTACCGGGCACCTAAACCCCCTTCCTGCCCAGGCCAATTCTCAGCTTTCAGCGCTCTCACACTTTGAATGACAATTGCGCGGTCATGCTACACTGTACCCGTATGACATTGTTATCATTTTTTTCAAGCAATTAGAGATTTCTTTTGGTGGTATTTAATCACTAATGGAGTTTTTATTGTTTGCTGAAGAAACAAAAAAGACCGAAAATTTGGAAATAAATAAAAACAAAAAAGTTTTCATAGTTTGTTATAAAATTTTGATAATTTTTCTCCTTCATTGATATGCGCTGATGAGGCTGCACTGATAGGTGATACTGATGAGGCTGCACTGATGGGCCCTGATAGGCTGCACAGATGGTCACTGATGGGCACTGATAGGCGGCACTGATGGGCCCTGATAGGCTGCACTGATGGGCACTGATAGGCTGCACTGATGGGCACTGATAGGCTGCACGGATGGTCACTGATAGGCGGCACTGATGGGCACTGATAGGCGGCACTGATGGGCCCTGATAGGCTGCACTGATGGGCACTGATAGGGTGCACGGATAGGCACTAATGGGCCCTAAAAGGCTGCACGGATGGGCACTGATGGGCCCTGATAGGCTGCACTGATAGGCACTGATAGGCTTCATGGATGTGCACGGATAGGCCCTAAAAGGCTGCGCGGATGGGCACGGATAGGCACTGATGGGCCCTGATAGGCTGCACTGATGGGCACTCATAGGTTGCACGGATAGGCACTGATAGGCTGCACTGATGGGCACTCATAGGCTGCACAGATAGGCACTGATGGGCCCTGATAGGCTGCACTAATGGGCCCTGATAGGCTGCACTGATGGGCCCTGATAGGCACTGATGGGCCCTGATAGGCTGCACTAATGGACACAGGTAGGCTGCACGGATGGGCCCTGATAGGCTGCACTGATGGGCATTGATAGGCTGCACAGATGGGCACTGATAGGCAACACTGATGGGCCCTGATAGGCAACACTGATGGGCCCTGATAGGTTGCACTGATAGGCTGTACGGATGGGCACTGATAAGCAACACTGATAAGGCAGCACTGATGGGCACGGATAAGTGGCATCCATGGGCACTAATAGGTGGCACTGACGGACAATGATAGGCACTGGTAGGTGACACTTATTGGCAGCACTGATGATGGGGCACTGATAGGTGGCACTGGTAGGTAACACCGACCTGCACTGGTAGGTGGCGCTGGTGGGCACAGTTGCGCTTCCTGTTAGGTGCCGGTGTACCCCTGACAGCAGCCAGCAATCTGCTTTTTTTATTTCTTCTTACGCTGACAGTGTTCTTACAGGTGGCGGGAGGGGACATCCCCCCCTCTCTCACTGCCCCCCATGCGATCGGCGAGCCGGAGAATGAGCCGGCCGGCAGTGGAAGTTCACCATAAAGAATACTGAGTACCAGATGGTCCCCAACAGTCTCTACAACTCTCGGAGGACTGGGCGCGACATTATGACGTCACGTCCGTCCCCAGTAGTTGTAATAACTGCCGCAATCTCAGCTGGAAAGCGGAGACCGCACTTGATTGATTTTATGCACTTGGATTTATTATTACATACGGAATATTTATTCAATTTATTTTGAAGATTTTATATTTTCCACATTTTTGTCATTTATGCATTATGTTTTTTTTTTATGATCACAAATTGATGGATTTATTTTAACACCACGTATTTCATTTAGTTCATTTAATGAGTTTTATCACATGCATCACCATTGGTTTATACTTTAGATTACTGTGAATATTCGTTAATTAGCTCATACAGCGATTTATTCATCTTGTGATTTTAGTCGTTTGATGCGATTATCTGACCATTCCTCTGTGTTGTCTCATAGGGTGGTTTATCCTTAATTAGAAGTCAGATATACATTGGACTAGTTATTTTATATTGAAGATTTATACAGAATTGGTTTTAGGAATTTGACTGACTTTTAGGATTCGCATCATACACGTTTTCTGCCATAGTCTGCTGATCTTTGTTTATTGTCTATTGGTTGTTCAGTAGGAGTTGTTACAAGTCAGATATACAGATATATATTGGAGCAATCATTGAGAACACCAATATTGAAGATAGACACACACAATAGTGCTTTAGGATTGGATTGACTTTTAGGATTCGGATTTTACACGTTTTTTAGTCTGCTGATCTTCTTATATCTTCTTTATTTAGTACTAGTTCTTTTAATATATTGCATGATTATCTCCGTTATATCCCACCTGTACCTATGGATATTGGCTAGTTCAGTGTGAGCCCCGTTGAGATTTTTCCCATTTGCGCCGACTCATTATTAATCTAATAGAGTTTTATTCATTAAAGTGCATTTTTTCCCAAAAGATTGCATTTGAAAGACCGTTGCTCAAATACAGTGTGACATAAAGTATTGCAACGACCGCCATTTTATTCTCTGGGGTCTCTGCTAAAATATAAGTATTTGATGTTTGGGGGTTCTAAGAAATTTTCTAGCAAAACAATACTGATGTAAACTTCAAGTAGTTAATAACAGGACTGAAAGTAAAATGTACTCCTGTGTGTGATGTGTGTACAGTGTGCTGCTTTATTACCACAATACTTCATATTCCTCATATGTGGCTTCTGTACCGTGTACTGGTACTAGTATGATATGATATGGTACTGGTATGGCATGGTACGGTACTGGTATTATATGGTACTGGTATGGTATGATATGGTACTGGTATGGCATGGTACGGTACTGGTATTATATGGTACTGGTATGGTATGATATGGTACTGGTATGGCATGGTACGGTACTGGTATGGTATGATATGGTACTGGTATGGCATGGTACGGTACTGGTATTATATGGTACTGGTATGGTATGATATGGTACTGGTATGGCATGGTACGGTACTGGTATGGTATGATATGGTACTGGTATGGCATGGTACGGTACTGGTATTATATGGTACTGGTATGGTATGATATGGTACTGGTATGGCATGGTACGGTACTGGTATGGTATGATATGGTACTGGTATGGCATGGTACGGTACTGGTATTATATGGTACTGGTATGGTATGATATGGTACTGGTATGGCATGGTACGGTACTGGTATGGTACAGGTATTGTATGGTACTGATATGGTATGATATGGTACTGGTATGGCATGGTACGGTACTGGTATGGTATGATATTGTACTGGTATGGCATGGTACGGTACTGGTATGGTATGATATTGTACTGGTATGGCATGGTACGGTACTGGTATGGTATGATATTGTACTGGTATGGCATGGAACGGTACTGGTATTATATGGTACTGGTATGGTATGATATGGTACTGGTATGGCATGGTACGGTACTGGTATGGTATGATATTGTACTGGTATGGCATGGTACGGTACTGGTATGGTATGATATGGTACTTCATATTCCTCATATGTGGCTTCTGTACCGTGTACTGGTACTAGTATGTTATGATATGGTACTGGTATGGCATGGTACGGTACTGGTATTATATGGTACTGGTATGGTATGATATGGTACTGGTATGGCATGGTACGGTACTGGTATTATATGGTACTGGTATGGTATGATATGGTACTGGTATGGCATGGTACGGTACTGGTATGGTATGATATGGTACTGGTATGGCATGGTACGGTACTGGTATTATATGGTACTGGTATGGTATGATATGGTACTGGTATGGCATGGTACGGTACTGGTATGGTATGATATGGTACTGGTATGGCATGGTACGGTACTGGTATTATATGGTACTGGTATGGTATGATATGGTACTGGTATGGCATGGTACGGTACTGGTATGGTATGATATGGTACTGGTATGGCATGGTACGGTACTGGTATTATATGGTACTGGTATGGTATGATATGGTACTGGTATGGCATGGTACGGTACTGGTATGGTACAGGTATTGTATGGTACTGATATGGTATGATATGGTACTGGTATGGCATGGTACGGTACTGGTATGGTATGATATTGTACTGGTATGGCATGGTACGGTACTGGTATGGTATGATATTGTACTGGTATGGCATGGTACGGTACTGGTATGGTATGATATTGTACTGGTATGGCATGGAACGGTACTGGTATTATATGGTACTGGTATGGTATGATATGGTACTGGTATGGCATGGTACGGTACTGGTATGGTATGATATTGTACTGGTATGGCATGGTACGGTACTGGTATGGTATGATATGGTACTGGTATGGTATGATATGGTACTGGTATGGTATGATATGGTACTGGTATGGTATGATATGGTACTGGTATGGCATGGTACGGTACTGGTATTATATGGTACTGGTATGGTATGATATGGTACTGGTATGGCATGGTACGGTACTGGTATGGTACAGGTATTGTATGGTACTGATATGGTATGATATGGTACTGGTATGGCATGGTACGGTACTGGTATGGTATGATATTGTACTGGTATGGCATGGTACGGTACTGGTATGGTATGATATTGTACTGGTATGGCATGGTACGGTACTGGTATGGTATGATATTGTACTGGTATGGCATGGAACGGTACTGGTATTATATGGTACTGGTATGGTATGATATGGTACTGGTATGGCATGGTACGGTACTGGTATGGTATGATATTGTACTGGTATGGCATGGTACAGTACTGGTATGGTATGATATGGTACTGGTATGGTATGATATGGTACTGGTATGGTATGATATGGTACTGGTATGGTATGATATGGTACTGGTATGGCATGGTACGGTACTGGTATTATATGGTACTGGTATGGTATGATATGGTACTGGTATGGCATGGTACGGTACTGGTATGGTACAGGTATTGTATGGTACTGATATGGTATGATATGGTACTGGTATGGCATGGTACGGTACTGGTATGGTATGATATTGTACTGGTATGGCATGGTACGGTACTGGTATTATATGGTACTGGTATGGTATGATATGGTACTGGTATGGCATGGTACGGTACTGGTATGGTATGATATGGTACTGGTATGGCATGGTACGGTACTGGTATTATATGGTACTGGTATGGTATGATATGGTACTGGTATGGCATGGTACGGTACTGGTATTATATGGTACTGGTATGGTATGATATGGTACTGGTATGGCATGGTACGGTACTGGTATGGTATGATATGGTACTGGTATGGCATGGTACGGTACTGGTATTATATGGTACTGGTATGGTATGATATGGTACTGGTATGGCATGGTACGGTACTGGTATGGTATGATATGGTACTGGTATGGCATGGTACGGTACTGGTATTATATGGTACTGGTATGGTATGATATGGTACTGGTATGGCATGGTACGGTACTGGTATGGTATGATATGGTACTGGTATGGCATGGTACGGTACTGGTATTATATGGTACTGGTATGGTATGATATGGTACTGGTATGGCATGGTACGGTACTGGTATGGTACAGGTATTGTATGGTACTGATATGGTATGATATGGTACTGGTATGGCATGGTACGGTACTGGTATGGTATGATATTGTACTGGTATGGCATGGTACGGTACTGGTATGGTATGATATTGTACTGGTATGGCATGGTACGGTACTGGTATGGTATGATATTGTACTGGTATGGCATGGAACGGTACTGGTATTATATGGTACTGGTATGGTATGATATGGTACTGGTATGGCATGGTACGGTACTGGTATGGTATGATATTGTACTGGTATGGCATGGTACGGTACTGGTATGGTATGATATGGTACTTCATATTCCTCATATGTGGCTTCTGTACCGTGTACTGGTACTAGTATGTTATGATATGGTACTGGTATGGCATGGTACGGTACTGGTATTATATGGTACTGGTATGGTATGATATGGTACTGGTATGGCATGGTACGGTACTGGTATTATATGGTACTGGTATGGTATGATATGGTACTGGTATGGCATGGTACGGTACTGGTATGGTATGATATGGTACTGGTATGGCATGGTACGGTACTGGTATTATATGGTACTGGTATGGTATGATATGGTACTGGTATGGCATGGTACGGTACTGGTATGGTATGATATGGTACTGGTATGGCATGGTACGGTACTGGTATTATATGGTACTGGTATGGTATGATATGGTACTGGTATGGCATGGTACGGTACTGGTATGGTATGATATGGTACTGGTATGGCATGGTACGGTACTGGTATTATATGGTACTGGTATGGTATGATATGGTACTGGTATGGCATGGTACGGTACTGGTATGGTACAGGTATTGTATGGTACTGATATGGTATGATATGGTACTGGTATGGCATGGTACGGTACTGGTATGGTATGATATTGTACTGGTATGGCATGGTACGGTACTGGTATGGTATGATATTGTACTGGTATGGCATGGTACGGTACTGGTATGGTATGATATTGTACTGGTATGGCATGGAACGGTACTGGTATTATATGGTACTGGTATGGTATGATATGGTACTGGTATGGCATGGTACGGTACTGGTATGGTATGATATTGTACTGGTATGGCATGGTACGGTACTGGTATGGTATGATATGGTACTTCATATTCCTCATATGTGGCTTCTGTACCGTGTACTGGTACTAGTATGTTATGATATGGTACTGGTATGGCATGGTACGGTACTGGTATTATATGGTACTGGTATGGTATGATATGGTACTGGTATGGCATGGTACGGTACTGGTATTATATGGTACTGGTATGGTATGATATGGTACTGGTATGGCATGGTACGGTACTGGTATGGTATGATATGGTACTGGTATGGCATGGTACGGTACTGGTATTATATGGTACTGGTATGGTATGATATGGTACTGGTATGGTATGGTACGGTACTGGTATGATATGGTATGGTACTGGTATGGTACGTTACTGGTATGATATGGTATGGTACTGGTATGGTACGTTACTGGTATAATATGGTACTGGTAGGGTACTGGTATGATATGATATGGTACTGGTATGATACGGTACTGGTACGGTACTGGTATGATATGGTAAGGTACTGGTATGGTATGGTACTGGTACAGTATGGGATTCCGTTCTCTTTGTATTGCTTCCTTTATGTGAAATTCCTGGTGATCCTGCCTGTTTCTCTGCTTTCCTAATAAAAACTGACCACACTAAGCAGGAGGGCGCACTGTGGTCAGTTCTCTAGTTTTGCTGGGAAGCTCAGTGTACTCTCCTCCAATGATCAGATTTGTCCTGACACGCCCCCCCTGCACAGCCATTCATTGGGAAGCTCAATGTATTCTCCTCCAATAAAAATAGACTTGTCCTGACACGCCCCCCCCTGCACAGCCATTCACTGGGAAGCTCAGTGTACTCTTCTCCAATGATCAGACCTGTCCTGACACGCCCCCGCTACACAGCCATTCACTGGGAAGCTCAGTGTACTCTTCTCCAATGATCAGACCTGTCCTGACACGCCCCCGCTACACAGCCATTCACTGGGAAGCTCAGTGTATTATCCTCCAATAAAAATAGACTTGTCCTGACACGCCCCCCCTGAACAGCCATTCACTGGGAAGCTCAGTGTACTCTCCTCCAATGATCAGACCTGTCCTGACATGTCCCCGCTACACAGCCATTCACTGGGAAGCTCAGTGTACTCTCCTCCAATGATCAGACTTGTCCTGACACCCCCCCCTGCACAGCTATTCATTGGGAAGCTCAATGTAGACTTGTCTTGACACATCCCCGCTACACAGCCATTCACTGGGAAGCTCAGTGTACTCTCCTCCAATGATCAGACCTATCCTGACACGCCCCCGCTACACAGCCATTCACTGGGAAGCTCAGTGTACTCTCCTCCAATGATCAGACCTGTCCTGACACGCCCCCGCTGCACAGCCATTCACTGGGAAGCTCAGTGTACTCTCCTCCAATGATCAGACCTATCCTGACACGCCCCCGCTACACAGCCATTCACTGGGAAGCTCAGTGTACTCTCCTCCAATGATCAGACCTGTCCTGACACGCCCCCCACTGCACAGCCATTCACTGGGAAGCTCAGTGTACTCTCCTTCAATGATCATACTTGCTCTGACACGCCCCCCACTGCACAGCCATTCACTGGGAAGCTCAGTGTACTCTCCTTCAATGATCAGACTTCTCCTGACACGCCCCCGCTGCACAACCATTCACTGGGAAGCTCAGTGTACTCTCCTCCAATGATCAGACCTGTCCTGACACGCCCCCCACTGCACAGCCATTCACTGGGAAGCTCAGTGTATTCTTCTCCAATGATCAGACCTGTCCTGACACCCCTCCGCTGCACAGCCATTCACTGGGAAGCTCAGTGTACTCTCCTCCAATGATCAGACCTATCCTGACACGCCCCTGCTACACAGCCATTCACTGGGAAGCTCAGTGTACTCTCCTCCAATGATCAGACCTGTCCTGACACGCCCCCCACTGCACAGCCATTCACTGGGAAGCTCAGTGTATTCTTCTCCAATGATCAGACCTATCCTGACACGCCCCCGCTACACAGCCATTCACTGGGAAGCTCAGTGTACTCTCCTCCAATGATCAGACCTGTCCTGACACGCCCCCGCTGCACAGCCATTCACTGGGAAGCTCAGTGTACTCTCCTCCAATGATCAGACCTATCCTGACACGCCCCCGCTACACAGCCATTCACTGGGAAGCTCAGTGTACTCTCCTCCAATGATCAGACCTGTCCTGACACGCCCCCCACTGCACAGCCATTCACTGGGAAGCTCAGTGTACTCTCCTTCAATGATCATACTTGCTCTGACACGCCCCCCACTGCACAGCCATTCACTGGGAAGCTCAGTGTACTCTCCTTCAATGATCAGACTTGTCCTGACACCCCCCCACTGCACAGCCATTCACTGGGAAGCTCAGTGTACTCTCCTCCAATGATCAGACCTGTCCTGACACCCCCCCACTGCACAGCCATTCACTGGGAAGCTCAGTGTATTCTTCTCCAATGATCAGACTTGTCCTGACATGCCCGTGCTGCACAGCCATTCACTGGGAAGCTCAGTGTACTCTCCTCCAATGATCAGACCTGTCCTGACACGCCCCCCACTGCACAGCCATTCACTGGGAAGCTCAGTGTATTCTTCTCCAATGATCAGACCTGTCCTGACACCCCCCCCCCGCTGCACAGCCATTCACTGGGAAGCTCAGTGTATTCTTCTCCAATGATCAGACTTGTCCTGACACGCCCCCATTGCACAGCCATTCACTGGGAAGCTCAGTGTACTCTCCTCCAATGATCAGACCTGTCCTGACACCCCCCCACTGCACAGCCATTCACTGGGAAGCTCAGTGTACTCTCCTCCAATGATCAGACCTGTCCTGACATGCCCGTGCTGCACAGCCATTCACTGGGAAGCTCAGTGTACTCTCCTCCAATGATCAGACCTGTCCTGACACGCCCCCCACTGCACAGCCATTCACTGGGAAGCTCAGTGTATTCTTCTCCAATGATCAGACCTGTCCTGACACCCCCCCCGCTGCACAGCCATTCACTGGGAAGCTCAGTGTATTCTTCTCCAATGATCAGACTTGTCCTGACATGCCCGTGCTGCACAGCCATTCACTGGGAAGCTCAGTGTACTCTCCTCCAATGATCAGACCTGTCCTGACACGCCCCCCACTGCACAGCCATTCACTGGGAAGCTCAGTGTATTCTTCTCCAATGATCAGACCTGTCCTGACACCCCCCCCCCGCTGCACAGCCATTCACTGGGAAGCTCAGTGTATTCTTCTCCAATGATCAGACTTGTCCTGACATGCCCCCATTGCACAGCCATTCACTGGGAAGCTCAGTGTACTCTCCTCCAATGATCAGACCTGTCCTGACACGCCCCTGCTGCACAACCATTCACTGGGAAGCTCAGTGTATTCTTCTCCAATGAGCAGACTTGTCCTGACATGCCCCCATTGCACAGCCATTCACTGGGAAGCTCAGTGTACTCTCCTCCAATGATCAGACCTGTCCTGACACCCCCCCCCGCTGCACAGCCATTCACTGGGAAGCTCAGTGTATTCTTCTCCAATGATCAGACTTGTCCTGACACGCCCCCATTGCACAGCCATTCACTGGGAAGCTCAGTGTACTCTCCCCCAATGATCAGACCTGTCCTGACATGCCCGTGCTGCACAGCCATTCACTGGGAAGCTCAGTGTACTCTCCTCCAATGATCAGACCTGTCCTGACACGCCCCCCACTGCACAGCCATTCACTGGGAAGCTCAGTGTATTCTTCTCCAATGATCAGACCTGTCCTGACACCCCCACCCGCTGCACAGCCATTCACTGGGAAGCTCAGTGTATTCTTCTCCAATGATCAGACTTGTCCTGACATGCCCCCATTGCACAGTCATTCACTGGGAAGCTCAGTGTACTCTCCTCCAATGATCAGACCTGTCCAGACGAAGGATTTAGGACGGGTATCTAAATTCCCCCGCGCTCCAAGAGTGGGCGTTCCTTAACCACTTAAGCCCCGGAGGATTTGGCTACTCAATGACCAGGGCCTATTTTGCGATTCGGCACTGCGTGACTTTAACGGACAATTGCGCGGTCGTGCGGCGCTGTACCCAAACCAAATTGACGTCCTTTTTTTCCCACAAACAGAGCTTTCTTTTGGTGGTATTTGATCACCTCTGCGATTTTCATTTTTTCCGATATTAATAAAAAAAAAGAGTGAAAATTTTGAAAAAATAACAATATTTTTCTACTTTGACAGTTAAAAAATATCCAATATATTCAATGTTTGTCATATATTTAGGGCAAAATGTATTTATCTACATGTCCTTGACAAAAAAATTATCAATGAGCGTATTTTTATCTGCTTTAAGACCGGAAGATTTTACCCCCTTCCTGACCAGGCCATATTTTGTGATTCGGCACTGCGTTATTTTAACGGACAATTGCGCGGTCGTGCGACGCTGTATCTAAACAAATTTCACGTCCTTTTTTTCCCACAAACAGAGCTTTCTTTTGGTGGTATTTGATCACGTGCTTTTTTTTTTTTTTTTTGCACTATAAACAAAAAAAGAGCGACAAGTCTGAAAAAATAACAATATTTTTCACTTTTTTTTACATGAAATCCCCCCCCAAGAAATGTAAAAAAATAATTTTTTTTTAACATTTTAGGCCAATTTGTTTTCTGCTACATATTTTTGGTAAAAAAAAATTGCAATAAGCGTATTTTGATTGGTTTGCGCAAAAGTTATTGTGTCTACTAACTAAGGGAAAGATTTCTGTCATTTTTATTGTTTTTTTTTTTTAACGAGTAATGGCGGTGATCTGCGATTTTTTTTTTTTGCGGGACTGCGACATTGCGGCGAACAGATCGGACCCCTGACTGACATTTTTGGGGGGACCAGTGACATTACTATAGTAATCAGTGCTATAAATATGCACTGTCACTGTAATAATGACACTGGCAGGGAAGGGGTTGACTTGGTGATCAAGGGGTTAAATGTATCCCTAGGGGCTTGTTTCTAACTGTCAGGGGGCGTGGCTTGTGATGTAACCACAGAGACATACAATCCTACATAGCAGGATTATGTAGTCTCTGCAGTTAACCACTTAAACCCCGGAAGATTTTACCCCCTTACTGACCAGGGGGTATTTTGCAATTCGGCACTGCGTGACTTTAACGGACAATTGCGCGGTCGTGCGACGCCGTACCCAAATATAATTGATGTCCTGTTTTTCCCACAAACAGAGCTTTCTTTTGGTGGTATTTGATCACCTGTGCGATTTTTATTTTTTGCGCTATAAACAAAAAAAGAGCGACAATTCTGAAAAAAATAACAATATTTTTCACATTTTTTTATATGAAATTCCCCCCAAAAAAAAATGTAAAAATCAAAATTTTTTAACATTTTAGGCCAATTTGTTTTCTGCTACATATTTTTGGTAAAAAAAAATCGCAATAAGCGTATTTTGATTGGTTTGCGCAAAAGTTATCGCGTTTACTAACTACGGGAAAAATTTCTGTCATTTTGATTGTTTTTTTTTTTTTTTTTTTTAACGAGTAATGGCGGCGATCTGCGATTTTTTTGTGGGACTGCGACATTGCGGCGGACAGATCGGACCCCTGAGTGACATTTTTGACACTTTTGGGGTTACCAGTGACATTACTACAGTAATCAGTGCTAAAAATATGCACTGTTACTGTACTAATGACACTGGCAGGGAAGGGGTTAACTTTATTGGAGAAGGAGGGGTTAAGTGTGTCCCTAGGGGTGTGATTCTAACTGTAAAGGGGCGTGGCTTTTCATGTAACCACAGAGACATACGATCCTACATAGCAGGACCCTATGATCTCTGCAGTTACACCAGGGAGAATGACAGACGGTTGTGATTACATCAGCCGCCTGCCTTTCTCCCTCTCCAGTGGGAGATAGCGAGTGGCCGGCGGACATCGGAGCCACCGGTCACTTATGCAGGGATGTCCGGGAACGAGCGGGGGCGGGAGCGCACCTCCAGTGGCGTGCGCTCGCCCCCTAGAGGCTCGTAGGCGAGTGACGTAGCCCTACATCGGTTTGCCGAGGAGAGCCAGACTGCCGCAGTAAATAGTCGTGCGGCGGTCGGCAAGTGGTAAAAGATCCTGCCTCCTTATCAATGGGTATAAAGACCTCGTCCCTAAGGCAGCTTCCAGAAGATGTCCTCTGGACGGCTCCCTGTATGGTAAAACAATATCGGCCGGCAATAATAATGCATTATCTTCTTGATAGATTGAATAGATTGATAGGAATATTTATTAGGGGAACACACTTACATGGGTAGAATGGAAATGAACAGGTGTGTAACAGATGTTCGCGGCCGCTCTGCAGCGCGGTCTGCAAGTATAATAATAGCGCGGCTGCTCCACCCAACGCGTTTCCCCTTACGAAGGCGTCCACTGGGATTGGAGTGACACGCCCCCCCCGCTGCACAGCCATTCACTGGGAAGCTCAGTAAAAGGTATTTTTGGATGGACTGGGGTGCTGTGTAGGGATTAGGGGTGTGATTTATAGGGGTGAGGGGTGCTGTGTAGGGATGAGGGGAGGGGGTGATGTTTAGGGATGAGGGAGGTGTGAAGGGAGGAGTGGGGGGGCTAATGTGTTGGGATGAGAGAGGGTGATGTGTGGGGATGGGGGGGGAGTTGATGTGTTGGGATGAGAGAGGGTGATGTGTGGGGATGGGGGGGGAGTTGATGTGTAGGGATGAGGGGGGGTGATGTGTAGGGATGAGGGGGGGTTGATGTGTAGGGATGAGGAGGGGGGGGATGTGTAGGGATGAGGAGGGGGGGGATGTGTAGGGATGAGGAGGGGGGGGATGTGTAGGGATGAGGAGGGGGGGATATGTAGGGATGAGGAGGGGGTTGATGTGTAGGGGTGAGGGGGTGCAGTAGTGATTAGGGGTGCTGAATAGGGATGGGGGTGCAGTGGGGATTAGGAGTGCTGTGTAGGGATTGGGGGACTGAGTAGTGATTGGGGGTGCGGTGTATGGATGAGGGGGTGCAGTGGGGATTATGGGGGCTGTGTAGGGATTGGGTGTGCTGTATATGGATTGGGGGTGCTGTGTAGGGATGAGGGGGGTGCAGTAGGGATCTGGGGTACTGTGTAGGGATGGCGGGTGCTGTGTAGGGATGAGGGGGTGCTGTGTAGGGATGGAGGGGGGGGGTGCAGTAGGGATCGGGGTACTGTGTATGGATTGGGGGTTCTGTGTAGGGATGAGGAGGTGCAGTAGTGATTAGGGGGTGCTGTGTAGGGATGAGGGGGTGCAGTAGGGATTGGGGGTGCTGTGTAGGGATTGGGGGTCCTGTGTAGGGATGAGGGGGTGCAGTAGGGATTGGGGGTGCTGTGTAGGGATGAGGAGGTGCAGTAGGGATTAGGGGTTGCTGTATAGGGATTGGGGGTGCTGTGTAGGGATGAGGAGGTGCAGTAGGGATTGGGGGGTGCTGAGTAGGGATGAGGGGGTGCAGTAGGGATTGGGGGTGCTGTGTAGGGATGAGGAGGTGCAGTAGGGATTAGGGGGTGCTGTATAGGGATTGGGGGTGCTGTGTAGGGATGAGGAGGTGCAGTAGGGATTGGGGGGTGCTGAGCAGGGATGAGGGGGTGCTGTAGGGATTGGGGGTGCTGTGTAGGGATGAGGGGGTGCTGTGTAGTGATTGGGGGGTGCTGTGTAGGGATGAGGGGGTGCAGTAGGGATTGGGGGTGCTGTGTAGGGATTGGGGGTCCTGTGTAGGGATGAGGGGGTGCAGTAGGGATTGGGGGTGCTGTGTAGGGATGAGGAGGTGCAGTAGGGATTGGGGGTGCGGTGTATGGATGAGGGGGTGCAGTGGGGATTATGGGGGCTGTGTAGGGATTGGGTGTGCTGTATATGGATTGGGGGTGCTGTGTAGGGATGAGGGGGGTGCAGTAGGGATCTGGGGTACTGTGTAGGGATGGCGGGTGCTGTGTAGGGATGAGGGGGTGCTGTGTAGGGATGGAGGGGGGGGTGCAGTAGGGATCGGGGTACTGTGTATGGATTGGGGGTTCTGTGTAGGGATGAGGAGGTGCAGTAGTGATTAGGGGGTGCTGTGTAGGGATGAGGGGGTGCAGTAGGGATTGGGGGTGCTGTGTAGGGATTGGGGGTCCTGTGTAGGGATGAGGGGGTGCAGTAGGGATTGGGGGTGCTGTGTAGGGATGAGGAGGTGCAGTAGGGATTAGGGGTTGCTGTATAGGGATTGGGGGTGCTGTGTAGGGATGAGGAGGTGCAGTAGGGATTGGGGGGTGCTGAGTAGGGATGAGGGGGTGCAGTAGGGATTGGGGGTGCTGTGTAGGGATGAGGAGGTGCAGTAGGGATTAGGGGGTGCTGTATAGGGATTGGGGGTGCTGTGTAGGGATGAGGAGGTGCAGTAGGGATTGGGGGGTGCTGAGTAGGGATGAGGGGGTGCTGTAGGGATTGGGGGTGCTGTGTAGGGATGAGGGGGTGCTGTGTAGTGATTGGGGGGTGCTGTGTAGGGATGAGGGGGTGCAGTAGGGATTGGGGGTGCTGTGTAGGGATTGGGGGTCCTGTGTAGGGATGAGGGGGTGCAGTAGGGATTGGGGGTGCTGTGTAGGGATGAGGAGGTGCAGTAGGGATTAGGGGGTGCTGTGTAGGGATGAGGAGGTGCAGTAGGGATTAGGGGGTGCTGTATAGGGATTGGGGGTGCTGTGTAGGGATGAGGAGGTGCAGTAGGGATTGGGGAGTGCTGAGTAGGGATGAGGGGGTGCAGTAGGGATTGGGGGTGCTGTGTAGGGATTGGGGGGTGCAGTGGGGATGAGGGGGTGCTGTGTAAGGATTGGGGGTGCTGTGTAGGGATGAGGAGGTGCAGTAGGGATTGGGGGGTGCAGTGGGGATGAGGGGGTGCTGTATAGGGATTGGGGGGTGCGGTGTAGGGATGAGGAGGGTGCAGTGTAGGGATTGGGGGGTGCTGTGTAGGGATAAGGGGTGCTGTGTAGGGATAAGGGGTGCTGTGTAGGGATGAGGGGGTGCTGTGTAGGGATTGGGGGTGCAGTGGGGATTAGGGGGTGCTGTGTAGGGATGAGGAGGGTGCTGTGTAGGGATTGGGGGTGCTGTGTAGGGATGAGGGGGTGCTGTGTAGGGATTGGGGGTGCTGTGTAGGGATTGGGGGTGCAGTGTAGGGATTGGGGGGTGATGTGTAGGGATTGGGGGTGCTGTGTAGGGATTGGGGGGTGCTGTGTAGGGATTGGGGGGTGCTGTGTAGGGATGACGGGGTGCAGTAGGGATTGGGGGGTGCTGTGTAGGGATTGGGGGTGCTGTGTAGGGATTGGGGGTGCTGTGTAGGGATTGGGGGTGCTGTATAGGGATTGGGGGGACTGAGTAGTGATTAGGGGTGCAGTGCAGGGACGAGGGGGTGCAGTTTGGGGATTAGGGGGCCTGGGTAGTGATTGGGGGTACTGTATAGGGATCGGGGTGCTGTGTTGGGGGAGCCCCGCACATTGTGGCTGTCAGAGGACGGAGGAGAAGCAGAAATGTTCCTATCAGTGCTGTATAGGGGGAAGGATTATCTGGTTGCACACACCGGAAGTAACTTTACTTTCAGTTTCACCGGCTGATCTCTGCGCCCTCTATGCTGACTTCCCGGCTTCTTCCGGTGCTGGGCGTGGTAGATATGGCGGAGATGGAAGTCCGGTGGGGAGGCCGCGGTGTTCTGGGGGTTCTCCTGGTTCTGTTGGGGTTTAGTCTCCTCTCAGTTAGCGGTGAGTATTGGGGCCCCTGTACAGTGTTTGTCCCGGGGAGAGTGTGGGGGTTCCTGTTTCTGTTAATAGGGAACTTATTTTGTGTATCGGGGCGTTCATAGGGACCCCTCTGCTATGTATTGGGGCCCGGTGTTCATAGGGACCCCTCTGCCATGTACCGGGGCCCGGGGTGTTCATAGGGACCCCTCTGCCGCGTATCGGGGCCCGGGGTGTTCATAGGGACCCCTCTGCCGCGTATCGGGGCCCGGGGTGTTCATAGGGACCCCTCTGCCGTGTACCGGGGCCCGGGGTGTTCATAGGGACCCCTCTGCTATGTACCGGGGCCCGGGGTGTTCATAGGGACCCCTCTGCTATGTACCGGGGCCCGGTGTTCATAGGGACCCCTCTGCTATGTACCGGGGCCCGGGGTGTTCATAGGGACCCCTCTGCCATGTACCGGGGCCCGGTGTTCATAGGGACCCCTCTGCCATGTACCGGGGCCCGGTGTTCATAGGGACCCCTCTGCCATGTATTGGGGCCCGGGGTGTTCACAGGGACCCCTCTGCTATGTACCGGGGCCCGGGGTGTTCACAGGGACCCCTCTGCCATGTATTGGGGCCCGGGGTGTTCATAGGGACCCCTCTGCCATGTACTGGGGCCCGGGATGTACATAGGGACCCCTCTGCCTTGCTTACATAGACTGGACCAACCTCTGAACGATCGGCGGATCCTGACGGCCATCGCGGCTGCCGGACCCTTTGATTGGCTTCCTCTGTGTCCAGTGACAGTTGGGGCGGGGCTCTGACAGCACACGTACCCCAGAGTCAGAGATCGGAATCACGTACGGTGTTTTTGCACTTAAGGGCCGCCCTGCCGTAGTATATACACATAGGACGGTCATTAACCACTTCATGACCGCCCGCCGCTCCTGGGTGAACGGACGTAGCTCTACGTTGCTTTTAGGAGGTTAGGGGGCGAACGCGCTCCCTCCCCCGCTCATCAGCCGGGGAGCCAGTGCGTGTGTCAGGCGACTCGAGTATATGTCGGTCGCGTGCCTGCGGCTAAAAGATGAACGCACGCCACCAGTGACGCGCTCCCACCCCCACAACCCCCACTCGTCAATGGGGAAGCCGATGCATGGGGCAGGTGGCTCCTATTCCCGCCTGACACCCGCAATCTCACCCCGCTGAGAGAGAAGGACGGTCGGATGTTGTAAACACAGCTGACCGTTCTTCTCCCTGGAATGATCACAGAGCGCCTTCTGTATAGGATCACAGGTCTCTATGATCATTTCTTAAGCCACGCCCCCCCACAGTTAGAATCACTCCCTTAGGCTCACATTTAACCCCTTGCCGACCGCCGCACGACTATCTACGTCGGCGGTCAGCCCCTCACAGGCAAAGTGACGTAGATCTACGTCGCTTGCTTGTGAGGGTCTAGGGAGCGAGTGCGCGCCCCCGCGTGGTCACGGACCCCCCCCCCCCCCCCCCGCACGTGTGACCGGCGGACCCGATGTCCGCCGGTCACTCTGCGATCGGCGGGGGAGAGGGAGAAAGTCAGGCGGCTTGTGTAAACAAACCACCTGTCATTCTCCCCGCTGTATGAATGATGATCATACGGCTCTACTATGTAGAACCATTGATCACCGTTCATACAGCTGAAGCCACAGCCAATCACAGTAGAAAGCACGCCCCTAGGGACACACACAGCCCCTCCCTTTCAAATAAAGTTAACCCCTTCACTATCAGTGTATTTTTACAGTAACAGTGAATATATATAGCACTGATTACTGTAGAAATGTCACTGGTAACCCCAAAAGTGTCAAAAATGTCAGTCAAGGGTCCGATCTGTCCGCCGCAATGTCGCAGTACCACAAAGAAAATCGCAGATCGCCGCCATTACGCGTTAAAAAAAAAAAACAACAAAAATGACAAAAATCTTTCCCTTTGTTAGTAAACACAATAACTTTTGCACAAACCAATAAAAATACGCTTATTGTGATTATTTTTTTTTTACCAAACATATGTAGCGTAAAACAAATTGGCTGAAAATGTTAAAAAATTTTGATTTTTACATTTTTTTGGGGGGGATTTCATATAAAAATGTGAAAAATATTGCTATTTTTGCAAAATTGTTGCTCTTTTTTTGTTTATAGCGCGTGATTAAAAAATCGCACAGGTGATCAAATACCACCAAAAGAAAGCTCTGTTTGTGGGAAAAAAAGGACGGCAAATTCGTTTAGGTACAGCGTCGCACGACCGCGCAATTGTCCGTTAAAGTCACGCAGTGCCGAATCGCAAAATAGGGCCTGGTCTTTTAGCAGCCAAATCCTCCGGGGCTTAAGTGGTTAACCCCTTGATCACCCATAGCGTTAACCCCTTCCCTGCCAATGTCATTATTACAGTGACATAGCATATTTTTAGCACTGATTACTGTAGTAATGTCACTGATCCCCCCAAAAGTGTCAAAAATGTCAGTTAGGGGTCTGATCTGTCCGCCGCAATGTCGCAGTACCGCAAAAAAATAGTAGATCGCCGCCATTACTAGTAAAAAAAAAAAAAATACATCTTTCCCTTACTTAGTAAACGCCATAACTTTTGCACAAACCAATAAAAATACGCTTATTGCGATTTTTTTTTTTTTTTTTTTTTATCAAAAATATGTAGCATAAAACAAATTGGCCTAAAATGTAAAAAATTTTTGATGTTTACATTTTTTTTTTTTTTTTGGGGAATGTTATATAGCAGAATGAAAAAAATGTTTTTTTTTTTTTTTTTTTTCAGAATTGTCGCTCTTTTTTTTTTTTTTTTTTGTTTATAGAGCAAAAAATAAAAATCGCACAGGTGATCGAATACCACCAAAAGAGGCTAACCCCTTCCCTGCTACATATTTTTGGTTAAAAAAAATCCACAATAAGCGTATTTTGATTGGTTTGCGCAAAAGTTATCACGTCTACAAACTACGGGAAAGATTTATTATTATTATTATTCAGGATTTCTATAGCCCCAGCAGTTTACGCAGCGCTTTACAATGTTAGAGGGAGACAATACAGTTACAATACAATAAAATACTAGAGGAATAAGAGGGCCCTGCTCAGAAGAGCTTACAATCTAATGGGGTGGGGCAGGTGTTACAAGAGGTTATAACAGTAGGGAATGAGCTGATGGAAGATTAGTTGGCGGTGCGATTGGCTTCCCCGAAGAGATGAGTTTTCAGGGATTGCCTGTAGGCAGGTAGAGTAGGAGATAGCCGTACAGGTTGAGGTAGAGAGTTCCAGAGGATGGGAGAGGCTCTGGAGAAATCCTGGAGAGTAGGATGGGAGGAGGGGACAAGGGAGGTCCTGAGAGGAGTGGAGAGGACGGTTTGGGTGATATTTGGAGACAGGATTGGTGATGTAGCTCGGGGCAGAGTTGTGAATGGCTTTGTATGATGTGGTTAGTATTTTGAATTTAATTCGCTGGGCAATCGTTTGTCATTTTTTTTACTAGTAATGGCGGTGATCTGCGATTTTATGCGGGACTGCGACATTGCGGCGGACAGATCGGACCCTTGACTAACATTTTTGACACTTTTGGGGGTACCAGTGACATTACTGCAGTAATCAGTGCTAGAAATATGCACTGTCACTGTAATAATGACACTGGCAGGGAAGGGTTTAACGCTGTGGGTGATCAATGGGTTAAATGTGAGCCTAGGGGAGTGATTCTAACTGTGGGAGGGGCGTGGCTTAAGAAATTTATCATAGAGACCCGTGATCCTATATAGAAGGCGCTCTATGATCATTCCAGGGAGAAGAACGGTCAGCTGTGTTTACAACATCTGACCGTCCTTCTCTCTCAGCGGGGAGCGATAGCGGGTGTCAGGCTGCAATCAGAGCTGCCTGACACGCACTGGCTCCCCAGCTGACGAGCGTGGGTGGGACCACGCCGCTTGCTTGCCCCCTAAGCTCCTGAGAGCGAGCGACGTAGTACTATATATAGAAGGATCACAGGCGCTCTGTCATCATTCTTGAGAGAAGAACAGTCAGCTGTGTTTACAACATCCGACCGTTCTCTCTCAGCAGGGAGCGATCGCGGGTGTCAGGCAGCAATCGGAGCCACCTAACACACGCATCGGCTTCCCCACTGACGAGTGGGAGCGCGCTCACCCCCTAGCTGCCCCCAGGCGACCGACGTACCCCTACGTCGTTTTGCCTGTACGAGCCTCTCTCTCTCTGTCTCTCTGTCTCTCTGTCTCTCTGTCTCTCTGTCTCTCTGTCTCTCTGTCTCTCTGTCTCTCTGTCTCTCTGTCTCTCTGTCTCTCTGTCTCTCTGTCTCTCTGTCTCTCTGTCTCTCTGTCTCTGTCTCTCTGTCTCTCTGTCTCTCTGTCTCTGTCTCTCTGTCTCTGTCTCTCTGTCTCTCTGTCTCTCTGTCTCTCTGTCTCTCTGTCTCTCTGTCTCTCTGTCTCTCTGTCTCTCTGTCTCTCTGTCTCTCTGTCTCTCTGTCTCTGTCTCTCTCTCTCTGTCTCTCTCTCTCTCATACATACATACATACATACATACATACATACATACATACATACATACATACATACATACATACATACATAGTAAATGGTCGGCAAGGGGCTAAGAAATCGATTGAGATAACTAATTCCACCTATTCAGACTGCTGGAATATTGTCTGAGTTTCTCATAGACCATTGCTAGATAGTTTGAGGTAGGAGGCTTATGTGTTTTTCTGCCTCCCATTGTTTGACTGTCTTCTATGTGTGTATACTTGTAAGAATGTATATTGTACAGTATGTTGTATTCAGGGTTGTCGGGGCCGAATAGTCTGGTCACCTCGGTTGGTTTAGGTGCCGGTAATTCTATCACTATCAGCCATTCGTTACTGCTGGGGGGTTCCTCTAACAGTCCTTCCTGCTGATGAGGCTGTCTGGGTGCCCAGGTGTTGATTGAATTCTTTCTTGAAAAGGTTGAATGTCCCCGTGTCCCATTTTACTGGATGTACAGGACGGGGGTCACTTTGGTTGGGGGGAGGGGGCGTGGTCCCAGCTTACCTTGGAGAGGTTGGGAAATCCCTTTCTCAGCCCCCCAGATCCCTCTTATGTGTAAGTCCCCCTGAGTCTAATAGGGGCACTGGGTGACCAAGAAAATGGGACAGCTACTTAATGGATGGGGATTCACCGAAATGAAAATTCTGGGCCGAAACAGAAACCGAACATTCAGGATGCCCTTGGCCGAAAAACCAAAAATGATTTTTTTTTCACCCCAAATGATTTTAAAATAGTTTGTTTTTCTATAATTTTATTAATGTTAATAGATTTTATTAACCAATACTGCGGCCGCTCCTGGGCAAAGGGACGTAGTACTACGTTCCTCGCTCTCAGGAGGCTAGGAGGGCGTGCTCCCACCCCCGCTCGTCAGCTGGGGAGCCAGTGTGTGTGTCAGGCGGCTCTGATTGCTGCCTGGCAGCGGCGATTCCCCCCCCCCCCCCCCTGCTGACAGAGGAGGATGGTCGGCTGATGTAAACACAGCGGTCCGTCCTTGTGCCTACAATGATCAGAGACCATGCGATCCTGCTATATAGGATCACAGGTCTCTATGATCATTTCAGAAGCCCCGCCCCCCACACTTAGAATCACTCCCCTAGGCTTACATTTAACCCCTTGATCACCAACAGTATTTTTTGTTTATAGTGCAAAAAATAAAAATCGCACAGGTGACCAAATACCACCAAAAGAAAGCTCTGTTTGTGGGAGAAAAAGGACGTCAATTTTATTTGGGTACAGCGCCACACGACCGCACAATTGTCCGTTAAAGTAACGCAGTGCCGAATCGCAAAATAGGGCCTGGTCATTAAGTAGCAAAATCTTCCGGTCCTTAAGTGGTTAGAAGTAAAAAGGAAGGTGATATTAAACCCACCACCAACACAAGCAGCTTACCAGATGCTGATGTGTTTAAACAGATATGAGCAATCAAATAGATGATAAAGGCTAAGTAAACCACCACCTTATCGTATTGTAATTACCAGATATAAGATGAATAAAAGCAAATCAATGTGCAACACATAAAATTGTGCAACACATAAAAACCGTAGGATAAGCCACCACCTTGATGTTAGTGCAATTACCAGATATTGGAAAAAGATGAGCATAGAGGATAACTTCACATGAGCTGAGATCCCGCTACAAAACTTCACCAAAACAATCTGCTTACCAGAAAAACGCCAAGTAAATGACCAATCTCAGATCCAGATGTCCCCGAGGGATACCAATCTCCTATAAGCAAGCGATCCCTAGTGGTGTAGAGGCGTACCCATAGACATGGTTCCAGTGATCATATGAAAATAATGATGGAGATATCCATAGTGTAAACCCGTTTATTTTAAAACAAAAGATAAAGTATTACACTTACATGAAAAAAGTAAAATAGCGCTGAATCGGAGCTGCCGGCCGGACAGTTCCAAACACCCGCCTGAGCGTCTCAACGAGGTGACGTCAGCACGCCGCGACCGACGTACGTTTCGTCAAAGGATGACGTTCTCAAGGTACGGGCGGCGCGCCGACGCCGCCTCTTATATAGTAAAAAAAAAAAAAGCAATTAAGAGAAAGGATCTTCCCCATGAGACCGAGGAGTTGAAGCCACTGGCCACCATTTTAGCTATGGTCAAAAGGGCAGATCCCAGACCAAATTTATTTTAATTCTGAGGTTCAGTCAACATCAATAACGATATTGAGAACTAGTATCCCGCTATGTGGTATATAGGTCTATACATTTGGGCATTGAACAACGAATGTCCTTACCTTATAATGTTAACCACAGCAAACTTATCTATGGGCAGGTAACACTCCCAGATCACATAGAGGGTCACCATATGAACATTAGATTGATACCAACTTTAAATATGTTCATTTAAAGCTATACAGCATATACAAACTGAAATAATGACTTTGGCATCCCCAGCATACCTTTGACAGACTGCATTGAATCTAAAAGAGGCCAATACATAATAAATAAAACAAAAAGTCTCCAGATAAAAAAGTACACGGGTAGCAGCCCAATACCAGGGATAAGGAAAAATCCGAATTCCAATGGTATTGCTATTGGTTAGTCAATCAATAAGCTCAAATCTTGAATTGTGTGCACTTCATAATTCCAATACTACTAATTGAAAAATTATGTTAAAAAGTATATTATTATATATAAAAATCCTCAATTATGTTACGTTATGAAATATTTGGAAAATATAACATAACCAAATGACAAATTATCTCCATTGGCCTCCATTGTAAATGGAAGTCTCAAATACCAAAATCTATGGACCACATACAAATAATATAATCCAAAAGGGAACACAACTAGCTCAAGACAGAGAGATCAAGAATTGTTGATAAATGCGTTCACGTCAGTATCCACATTCATTCCGAAAGGCGTATATGTCTTGGCTTTAAATATCCAAGCCATTTCTAACCTAGAGAGACCCCTGACGAATGGTTCCCCTCGCCACTTAGGGGTAAATTTATCTATGCCCAAAAAAGTAGCATTAGACGGGTCTTTGTTATGTTTGGTCAGGAAATGTTTAGACACCGAGTGTTTATCATACCCATTCCGTATGTTAGTTATATGCTCATTTAAACGTACTGACAATGGGCGTTTAGTTCTTCCTATATATTGGAATCCGCACGAGCACTGGAGGAGATAAACTACCCCAGTTCTCGTGCAGGAGATGAAAGGTTTTATCTTAAAAGATTTGCCAGTACTGTTAGATATAAAAGACTTAGTGTTTTTACATCTAATGTGATTTAACCGGCAGACTTGGCATCTGTTGCATTTGTAAAAGCCGCTTAAATGGTCCAAAAAGGATGGCCGTACCGCAGGAGCCTCAATAACATTTGGGGCCAACTTATCTCTTAAGTTGGAAGTCCCTTTAAAGATGACTCTGGGTTTCTCAGGCAGAAGATTACGTAGAACTGGATCATTATCCAAAATGTGCCAGTGTCTTGTGATCAACCCTGTTGATATCCATGGCCTGCTTAGAATAGGTGGTTATAAAAGCAGGACTGGATGTGTGGTCACTTTGTAGCCCAGCTGGACGCGTGATCAACAATTGAGATCTGTCCATCGAGCTGACTTGCTCCAGGGACCCACGGAGAAAGTCAGGGTCATAACCCTTAGCAATGAATCTCTCCGTGAGAACCTGGGCTTGTTTGTCAAAATCAGTCAGATTTGAGCAGTTCCGACGAATCCGCATATACTGTCCTTTCGGTACAGCCCTTAACCAAGGGCCATGGTGGCAGCTGTCCACTGGTATATATGCATTGCGGTCCGTGTTCTTAAAAAACGTAGAAGTAACAAAGGAACCTTCCGTAATAGAAATGGACAGATCTAAAAAGTTGATGACTGTCTGGCTCAACTCGTAATTTAATACTATTCCTCTAGAGTTATTATTGAGGAAACCCAAGAAGGAAATCAGGTCTTCCCTGTTCCCATCCCACAGGAGGAGGATGTCATCGATGTATCTTGCCCATAGCAGGACCTGTGGCCTAGCATGGGCATAGATGACATCCTCCTCCCATTGGGCCATGAACAGATTGGCCAGTGATGGGGCGTATTTGGCGCCCATGGCAACACCAGTGTCTTGCCTATAGAATTGATTTCCGAACCAAAAGTAATTATGCTTGGTCGCATAATTTAATAGTTCCATAACGAAGTCAATCTGTACCGGGGGTAACATTGAGTCCCTCCTTAGAAACATGTACACAGCATCCAAGCCCTGGTCATGTGGAATAACAGTATAAAGCGACGATACGTCGGCAGTAACCATCCACATGTTATCCACAGGGACAATATTTGACAATAAATTAATAATGTGTCTACTATCGCGAACATAAGAGGGCATTTGTTGAACCAAAGGTTGTAAATAATAATCAATATACTTCCCCACCCGGGACGTCACCGAGTCAATACCACTAACTATAGGACACCCCGGGGGGGGAAGTAAGGCTCTTGTGGATCTTGGGCAAATAATAAATTATAGGGGTACGGGGACATTTGGGTACCAAAAATAATCTCTCCTTTTTGTTCAAAATATCCAACTGATGGCCCCTATCTAGTATGTTTTCAAGTTCCCTTTTGTATTTAAACTTAGGGTCTTGTAAAAGGGGGGTATAGGTGGAGCGATCATTCAATATACGATACATTTCTGTCTCGTAATCAGATCTATCAAGAACTACTATCGCTCCCCCTTTATCTGCCGGTCTAATAATTAGTTGTTTATTATTACACAATGAATCAAGACCATTTTGCAGATCTTTTTGCATATTCCCTTTTCGAATATTCAATTTCTCCAAGTCTCTAAGTAGGACTTTCCTAAACACTTTAACTGAAGGGGCCATTGAACCTGGAGGGTTAAATGTGGAGGCATTGGAGAGGCCAGAGTGATGGAAATTTGTCGAAATTATACGGTTGTCCTTGATGGGATTGCTAGTGACATATCTTTTAATATTGATTTTCCTGATAAATTTATGGATATCCATATAAGTTTCGAATTTGTTGATTGTTTTGGGGGGGGGGGCATATTTCAAACCTTTATCCAATACTTTTTTTTCTTCAGTTAGGATGGTTTTACTCAGGTTGAATATGCCCGCCCCTGTTACACTTTGGCTTTTTTTAAACTGGACTCTCCTTCCTCCTCTTGAACCTCGTTTGGTTCTGCCAGTCTCTGTTTTCCTTGGGAAAACCCCACCCAGGATAACTTTGATTGGTGGGTAATGTTAAACCCAGAGCTCCCAATTCATGCTCTTTCTGTTGTTGGCCTGGGTTAGGGTTAGATTGGGTTAGTTTATCAGGACCCACGTTGTCCCTTTAATGGGAAAAACTGGTTCCTGGTAGGCACATTGTATTGATAGCCCATGTGATATTGATCTTGATGTAATTGATCATCATCATAATCCGAATAGGGATCAGGGCCAAAATCTTGTTCCTCCCATCCTCGACCTGATCTAGGATAAGGTGGTCCTTGTCTTTGCCATGGATTTTGGTTATAGCCTGAATTTGTATATTGATTAGAGTGGGGTCTCCATTGAGGTCCCTGGCTATACGCTGATTCATAATTCCCGGGGCCTGGTCCCCACCTTGGCCCATTCCAAGATGCATCTCTAGGTCCCCTCACTTTTCCATTCCAAGGTTGGTTAAAGGGGGGTGTTGACTATTCCCTCTATCTTGGTTAGGTTGGGGTTTGCCTCTGGGTGGGGCTTGCACCCTAGCTGGTGATCTATATGAAGGGCGTCTTTGAATATTGGGAAAAGGAGCCTTAAAGTTGTTGTTTTTCGATTTCTTATTTTTTGTCTTTTTAGACACATTAGGCATAGAGAGGGGCGGGGCAGGATTAGTAATTTTCATAACCTCCTCCCCCATCTGTTCTAGCAACTTTTTTTGCCATTCAAACACTGCACTATTTTGATAGTCAAATATGTCCCTATTAACTTTTTCTCTTTTTTATTTTCTGTTCTTTTTCTTCCTTTTCTAGCACTTTGAGTAGATCTGCAGAGGCAGATTTATAGTCTCCACTGTGCATAAAAGGAGAGAGCTTAGATTTAACTAATTTGATTTCTTCATCTAATCGTGACAATTTAGATTTTTTGCGTACAGTCAAGAATTTTAGAAAAGAGACACCCGCCTCATTGAAATAACGGTGCCATTCCTCCAATTCAACCTCTCCAACCTGGGGACAAACCTCCCATCGGAGACTTCGTGGAACCATCAAATTTTTTATATAGGTCTCGAGAAATGCAATGTCCCACTGAGTGTGGATCTCAGAAACCATGAGGTTTTTTAGGCGGACAAACACCCCATTAAGGTCATCATTGTCAGCCGTAAAAACCTCAAAAACCCCTTCGGTATTTACCACCTTAGCGGCCCTGTATTCAAAAATGTCCATAATTGGACATAATGAGTGATAAAGCAGCAGTTTACAAGTCAGAAACGAAATAAAAATGTGGGGGAAGAAACTGTGCTAGTATCTAGATAAATAGCAGCAACTTAACATGTGACAAACATCAGAAATAAGATATATAATATAAGAGGCGGCGTCGGCGCGCCGCCCGTACCTTGAGAACGTCATCCTTTGACGAAACGTACGTTGGTCGCGGCGTGCTGACGTCACCTCGTTGAGACGCTCAGGCGGGTGTTTGGAACTGTCCGGCCGGCAGCTCCGATTCAGCGCTATTTTACTTTTTTCATGTAAGTGTAATACTTTATCTTTTGTTTTAAAATAAACGGGTTTACACTATGGATATCTCCATCATTATTTTCATATGATCACTGGAACCATGTCTATGGGTACGCCTCTACACCACTAGGGATCGCTTGCTTATAGGAGATTGGTATCCCTCGGGGACATCTGGATCTGAGATTGGTCATTTACTTGGCGTTTTTCTGGTAAGCAGATTGTTTTGGCTGAAGTTTTGTAGCGGGATCTCAGCTCATGTGAAGTTTCCTTATCCCTGGTATTGGGCTGCTACCCGTGTACTTTTTTATCTGGAGACTTTTTGTTTTATTTATTATGTATTGGCCTCTTTTAGATTCAATGCAGTCTGTCAAAGGTATGCTGGGGATGCCAAAGTCATTATTTCAGTTTGTATATGCTGTATAGCTTTAAATGAACATATTTAAAGTTGGTATCAATCTAATGTTCATATGGTGACCCTCTATGTGATCTGGGAGTGTTACCTGCCCATAGATAAGTTTGCTGTGGTTAACATTATAAGGTAAGGACATTCGTTGTTCAATGCCCAAATGTATAGACCTATATACCACATAGCGGGATACTAGTTCTCAATATCGTTATTGATGTTGACTGAACCTTAGAATTAAAATAAATTTGGTCTGGGATCTGCCCTTTTGACCATAGCTAAAATGGTGGCCAGTGGCTTCAACTCCTCGGTCTCATGGGGAAGATCCTTTCTCTTAATTGCTTTTTTTTTTTTACTATATAAGAGGTGGCGTCGGCGCGCCGCCCGTACCTTGAGAACGTCATCCTTTGACGAAACGTACGTCGGTCGCGGCGTGCTGACGTCACCTCGTTGAGACGCTCAGGCGGGTGTTTGGAACTGTCCGGCCGGCAGCTCCGATTCAGCGCTATTTTACTTTTTTCATGTAAGTGTAATACTTTATCTTTTGTTTTAAAATAAACGGGTTTACACTATGGATATCTCCATCATTATTTTCATATGATCACTGGAACCATGTCTATGGGTACGCCTCTACACCACTAGGGATCGCTTGCTTATAGGAGATTGGTATCCCTCGGGGACATCTGGATCTGAGATTGGTCATTTACTTGGCGTTTTTCTGGTAAGCAGATTGTTTTGGTGAAGTTTTGTAGCGGGATCTCAGCTCATGTGAAGTTATCCTCTATGCCCATCTTTTTCCAATATCTGGTAATTGCACTAACATCAAGGTGGTGGCTTATCCTACGGTTTTTATGTGTTGCACAATTTTATGTGTTGCACATTGATTTGCTTTTATTCATCTTATATCTGGTAATTACAATACGATAAGGTGGTGGTTTACTTAGCCTTTATCATCTATTTGATTGCTCATATCTGTTTAAACACATCAGCATCTGGTAAGCTGCTTGTGTTGGTGGTGGGTTTAATATCGCCTTCCTTTTTACTTCTACGCACTTGGGAGTGATTCACTTTGATCATTCAGTATCACGCTATGTTATATTTGTTTTTCATTCCCACGCCCATAATATCCTAATCTTGGGACGGCCATTGTTGAGGAGGAACCCGTCGCGGATTTCATCTGACTCGGCTTACCCTCATTTAAAGGCACATTTTACTGCTACCTCTGGTAAGCAGTAAATTTTACTTATTTTTCTGCACGGATATTCGTTTGAAAATATTATTTTGGACTTTCTTTTTCAACTTTAACAAATATTGGGACTCTTTGGACTCTTGATATATGTTTGTGTCACTCTAGCGCAGCTTCCCTTCCCATATACAATTTTTGATGTTTGTCACATGTTAAGTTGCTGCTATTTATCTAGATACTAGCTCAGTTTCTTCCCCCACATTTTCCTTAAGTGGTTAATCTCTGTATTCTCTCCCTGTTCTTTATCTTTCTCTTCCAGGCAGAATTTTTGTTTTATGGCCCTGCTGAGACTCTGCTCCCTTTCTGGCATCCCCTCATTTTCTCCAATATCTCTTTTTATTCCCCACTCCTCTAATAAACAGCACTCTGCTCTCTTCCTCTATCAGTCACTTCTGTAACTCTGTTAACTTTCTATTCTTTTCTTGTCCTCAAACTCCTTGTCCCCCCCCCCCTTTTGGCATACATCAGATCCTTTAGTGACAATTATCTGCCGCCACTCACTTACAGTAAGAGGAAGAACGTCCGCGGTCCGGCCCGGAGCTGAGCAGCAAGCGACTGGTGTGCTGAGGCTGAGCGCGCTGGTCTGAGAACTGCGAGGGCGGGGCCCAGCTCCAGGAGAAACCGCCCATGCTACACCGTGACTGGACAGGCACAGGCCAGCCCCCGCCATATTTGCCCAATCACAGGGCGCCCGCCGGCCATCCTGACCCTGAAGATGGCGGCTGGAGCAGGGAGATACCATTGGGGAAAATAAAGGTCAGACGGCCCCTCCAGTTTGGCAGGAGCCATTAATTTTCGGCATATTTGACCCGTTTTCGGCCGAAATGGGATAGACCCATTTTCAAGCCGAAAATTTTGGTTGCCGAAATTTTCGGTGCACCACTATTAATGGACACTGAGAAAATGGTTTGGGTTTCTTCAAATGGGACAGTAATATTTATCAACAATATCTCTCAAGAAATCTATGAAGCCTATTGGTGGTTTGATGGTGTGACAAACTCAGGACAGGGGCTTTTGGAGGGGACTGCAGGCTAGCCTCTTGCCTGCTGACTATGGGCCCTGGCAAAGGAACACTACTCTTTTTGTGGGATGTATGCTGGGGGGACCCTTGGGGTAAAGTTACTTTGTATTCAAGTTCACATCTTCCCAAGACACCCATAGTCTGGGACTCTAGGCCCGGGATCCATGGTAAAGGTCTAGCTGCCTATTACCAATAAAGGACTGCTCCACACAGTTAGACTCATAGCAGATGCTAATATCGGCTTAACCACACATTAATTGTGCTAATTACCTCACCTATTGTCTACTGTGGGGATGTGTTTACACTTATAATGTGTATTGAACTTTATGAGCTTGATGTCGGCAAGTCTGCTAGTTAATTAATGCGGAGTTCCGGCCTCAAATACCTTTTTTAACTAAAAATACCCCTATAATACTAATCCAACGCCCTTTACAGAACCGCTATTCTAATACTTACAAGGTGTGTACTAGGCCTGCTGAATATAATCGCCGAATCGATGTATCGCGATTCGACCCTTCGCGATTCTGCATCGATTCGGGGTGATTAAAAAATCGATTACCTAATGACGTCAGTTCCGGGGGCGGGGACAGAAGTGACATGGCGGCGCTGGCGCTTAATGAGTTGTTGGCGGCGGCTGGGCTTGTCGAACACGGAGCTCCTCCTCGCGGCGCGGGAGAGGAGGAGAGCGGAGCTATCGGTGCTCTCTCTGGCCCCGGGATACACACGCCCACTTAACATGCTGCTGCCCATCCGCCCGCTCTGACAGCCCGGCCGCCCGAAGTCGCGGCCTTCCCAGCCGGAGAGCCCAAATGAGTTGATGGCAACGCACGCCGCTGGGTTCACTTCTGGTAGCGGTGCGGTTCTCGGCAGACAGCCTGAGTTGACCGCAGAGGAGCGAGGAGGCCCTGCTTTACGCCTTTACCGTGCACTGCACTAGTCCGAGCTCCAAATTCCCGACATGAGGCTCATCACCCGCGACCTGTCCGAGCCCTACTTCATACACCTACCGCTACTTCATCCACAACTGCCTGCAGCTCTGCTTCCTGGTAAGTCAGGACACTACAGGGCCCAGCATTACTCCTTACCAGGGCCTGCTATAATACAACTAGGGGCACTACAGGGCTCAGCATTCCTCCTTACCAGGGCCTGTTATACTACAACTAGGGGGACTACTACAGACTCTGTAGTCCCCCTAGTTGTAGTATAACAGGCCCTGGTAAGGAGGAATGCTGGGCTCTGTAGTGCCCTTAGTTGTAGTACAGTAGGCCCTGGTAAGGAGGAATGCTGGGCTCTGTAGTGCCCCTAGTTGTAGTACAGTAGGCCCTGGTAAGGAGGAATGCTGGGCTCTGTAGTCCCCCTAGTTGTAGTACAGTAGGCCCTGGTAAGGAGGAATGCTGGGCTCTGTAGCTCTGTACAGAGCCCAGCATTCCTCCTTACCAGAGCCTGTTATACTACAACTAGGGGGACTACAGAGCCCAGCATTCCTCCTTACCAGAGCCTGCTATACTACAACTAGGGGGACTACAGAGCCCAGTATTCCTCCTTACCAGGGCCTACGGTACTACAACTAGCATCAGGTAACTCTTCTAACCTGATGTGGCCTGCTCTACTAAAGGGGGATCTATGGGGGGACCTGCTCTACTAAAGGAGGATCTCTGGGGATGCTGGCCTGCTCTAAAGGGGGATCTATGGCGACCCTGCACTAAAGGGGATATCTATTCCATAGATCCCCCTTTAGAGCAGGGTCCCCATAGATCCCCCTTTAGAGCTCAGTTCCCCTGGATCCCCTTTAGGGCAGGCCCAGGCTCCCCATAGATCTCCTTTAGAGCAGGGTTCCCCATAGATCCCCCTTTAGAAAAGGGTCCCCATAGTAATCGTGATGCATTGCGGAATCGTATCAAATCGCGACCCTAATAATCGTAATCGAATCGTGAGGTAAGTGAAGATGCGCAGCCCTAGTGTGTACAGTATTAGATTTTAGTCAAAATCTTACTTTTAAAAACGCTGTCTGGGCGCAGCCATCTTGGATGTGGGCATCTGAAGCCGCAGTGTAATCTTCTTCCTGATTCCAGGGAGTGAGTTCTTCCTGATTCCAGCCTCCTGGGAGTGATGACAAACCGCTCCCAGGATGCAATGCAAAGGCGGAAGTGATGTCGGTGGCCGTGGCCACAGAGGGGGGAGAAGGAGGAAGTACAATCAAAAATGCTCTGAAAATAAGGTAAAGGACCCCCGAAAAAAAATTTAAAATGCCCAATTGTTGATCAGCATAGCGAGCGCTCCAGGAATCACTAAAGTTGCAAAATAGGCCGGAACTCCGCTTTAAATCACATTCCGCTATTAGTTGTTGGTGGGAAAGTAGAATGCTGTTTGTGTTGGTTGTTCCTTAGATATGTTAATTATATTTCTGTGTACAATTTCATCTACATACGATAATATAATCAGGTACCTGACCTGGTAGTGTATATATTGAGTGTGTGTGTTCTATACACAGTTCCAGATCTTATACAAGCTAAGTTCTCAGCTAGTGTTGCATGTTCGGTGGCTAGAATATCTGAAGTCTACGTTCAAGACTGAAGGGAGCCGTATTGTGACAGAAGCACACAAGTGGAGTCTGGGTTGGTTCTGTCGCAGTTTGATTCTAAACTATGCATGTTCATTAAAAGAGCTGGTCACATTGGTCTGTTCCATGTACTCCAATATGGGGGCCGGATAGTCTGTTGCTGGTGGTCTCCTGCTATTTTCTGTTAAGGTGTTGTGTGTTTTCTGCTAAGCTTGTCTGTCCCATGGTTAATTGTGCCACCTATTGTTTCCCTGATAGCATTCTGTGCACTCCACCTAGGCTGGTTTCATGGCTTCCAGGGCCCGCCTAATTTTAAATCGGTGTCCAGCAGACCAAGGAAAAGTGGTAATTTATTAAGAATAAAGCAAAGGGGGGGTCTTTGCTTTTTCGGCCCCTACAAAAAGTTCACAGTGACTCCATGATGGGGTGGGAGGAAGGTTGACTGGGTTTGCCAGTCAGTGGGTAGAGGTCACCGAAAATTCTTTTGTCCTCTAAATTATAGGAGAGGGCTACAGATGGATTAAAGTTCAAATTCCCTTCTCCCTGGAGATTTTTCTCACACGTCTGCCCAGGGATCAGGAAAGGAAACAAGCCATGGTAGATCTGATTTCCCTTTTGGGAAGCAGAGCAAGGGATTTCTCCTGTTCTGGAGAATCAAAAATTTCAGGGGTTCTACTCCTACGTTTTTCTTATAAAAAAACAAAAAACAACCTTCCGGCAAGTTCCTGCTGATCATGAACTTAAGCGTCCTGAACAGGTTTTTAGTTTACAGATGATTCCGCATGGAGAGCGTTTTTTTAGTCAGGAATCTCTTGCTTCCAGAAGTTTTCATGGTAACTCTGGATCTTCAGGACGCTTATCTTCATGTGCCAATTTATTGGGATCACCAAAGATTTCTGAGGTTTGCAGTTATCGCAGAGAACGGGCCAAGCCGTTGGCAGTTCAGAGCTCTTCCTTTTGGCCTCTCGGCTGAAAATCATGGCCAAGGTCGTGGCCGATTTTTTTCCTATGATCTCAATAGTCTCCTATCTGGACGATTTCTTGATCTTCGCACGACCGAAAGAGAACCTTCTAAGAGATCTAGAGTTGGTTTTGCAGGCCCTCCAGAGATTGGGCTGGAAGATCAATTGGGAAAAATCCTGTCTGATTCCTTCCCAGGCTCTTCTCTTTTTAGGTTACCTGATAAATACAGTAAGACAAAATATCTTTCTTCCTGCAAAGAAGATTTTAAGGCTCATTCTCCCTGTATGGAATTTCAGACTGCTCCCACAAGCCTTCATCTGGCAGATAATGCCGTTTTTAGGCTTGATGACTGCAGCAATCCCAGGAGTGCCATGGGCTCAATTACATTCCAGGCCCCTTCAGATTTTTCTTCTCTCTTTGGGATCGCAAGAAGAGCTCTTTGAGTCAACTTATTCATCTTCTGGACGGAGATTCTCTTGGTCTGTCCTGGTGGGAACAGTCAGAACATCTGCAGAGAGGGAAACCTTGGGCGCAGCTCTTCCCTATAAAAGTGACCTTTTGGCACTTTTCCACTGCAAGTACCGGCTCGGCTCTACTCGGCCCTGCTTGGCCCGGTTTGCTTTTCCACTGCTGGTACCGCATGGTACGGTGTTGGAACGGTTCGGTACGGTACAGTATAGGTTTGCTTTTCCACTAAAGTAGTACTAAAGTTAAGTGGGTGGGATAACAACGGGGTGGGTGGGATTCTCTGACCAATCAGTGGCTGGTAGTGACTGCATGCAAAGGATTGTGGGATATGGTACCTGTTGGAACCACAATCGAGTAGGTACTGTTTTTTTCAGAGCCGTACTGTACCGTACCGTTCGGTTCCATGCAGTGGAAAAGCAAAACTATACCGTACCGAACCGTTCCGACCCTATACCATGCGGTACCAGCAGTGGAAAAGCACAAAACCGTGCCGAACCGTTACGGTTCCATGCAGTGGAAAAGTGCCATTAGACGCCAGCCTGTGTGGTTAGGGAACTCACTCAGAGGACTGGCAGGCTCAGGGAGCCTGGCTTCCAGAGGAGGCAGCCCAGTCATTCAATTTTAGGCAGCTTCTTGCGGTGGGAAAGGCTTTAGTTGTGGCGCTTTTCCACTGCATGGAACCGTACCGGTTCGGCACGCTTTTGTGCTTTTCCACTGCGGTACCGCATGGTATAGGGTTGGAACGGTTCGGTACGGTATAGGTTTGCTTTTCCACTGCATGGAACCGAACGGTACGGTACGGCTCTGAAAAAACAGTACCTACTCGATTGTGGTTCCAACAGGTACCAAACTGGTACCATATCCCACAATCTTTTGCCTGCAGTCACTACTAGCCACTGATTGGTCAGAGAATCACACCCACCCCGTTGTTATCCCACCCACTTAACTTTAGTACTACTTTAGTGGAAAAGCAAACCTATACCGTACCGTACCGAACCGTTCCGACACTATACCATGCGGTACCAGCAGTGGAAAAGCAAACCGGGCCAAGCAGGGCCGAGTAGAGCCGAGCCGGTACTAGCCGGTACTTGCAGTGGAAAAGTGCCACTAGAGACAAGGCTCCAAGCAAAGGAGCTGTTGTTTTCTCGGACAATGCCGCGGCCGTGGCGTACCTCAACAAGCAGGGGGGTACCCGCCCTATGCCAGCAGATTTTAGGCTGGGCGGAGAACTATGTTGCTTTCATCAGGGCAGTTCACAGCAGTGGCGCAGCAAATACTTTAGCGGACTATTTAAACTGGGTGAGTATTAGTTGCAGCAACTGGGAGCTGAACCAGGAGATCTCTCTGAGATGAGGTATTGCCGAGGTGGATCTTTTTGCATCCAGTCTAAGCAGGAAGCTTCTGATCTTCTCACTAGATAGGGAGGCAGAAGCTTTAGGAATGGATGCACTGACTTACCCGTGGAAGTTGAGTCTGGCTTATGCCTTCCCACCCTTCTCTCTGTTATTTCTGGTGGTCCGGAAGATTGTCCAGGAACAAGCAGAGGTAATCATGATAGCTCCTTGGTCTCCCAGGAGAAGTTGGTTTTCCGCTCTGACGAGACTCTCGACAGCTACTCCCTGGTCCCTGCCGGGGGGCAGTTTTCCATCCAAACCCTTGATTTACCCTTTGAGGCTGAGCGGCGCCTTTTACAGCTAAAGGGTTTTCAGGAAAGGGTTATTGATATTCTGGATAGCCGTAAATTGATCTTTAGAAAGATTTACAGTAAGGTGTGAAACTGGGTTTGTTTCTTTCTATCCCTTGTGTACTGGAATTTTTACAAGAGGGGGTACAAAAGGGTCTTTTTGTTAGTACAGTTAGAGTTTAGTTTGCCACCCTGTCTATTTTCCTGAAAATCTGGCTAGCCAAACAGCCTTTGATTAAGAGATTTCTCTTAGCAAGGGCTGGACCAGTGATGGCGAACCTTGGCACCCCAGATGTTTTGGAACTACATTTTCCATGATGCTAATTCACTTTGCAGTGTAGTTGAGTATCATGGGAAATGTAGTTCCAAAACATCTGGGCTGCCAAGGTTTGCCATCACTGGGCTAGACGTACTCCCAGATTAAAGTGGAGTTCCACCCTAAAATGTAACTTCCGTCCATCTTCTTGCTTCGGGTCACCTGAAAAACAAATGGATTATCGAAATTTTTTTTTTTTTTACTTACCTTGTTTTAGAAGATAGTATACTTACCTTACTTCCTCTTCCTCCCTCAGCGGCTACGGCGGGTCGCCACTTCCTGGCTTGCAATGATTCCTGGGAGCTGAACGTCATCGCTCCCAGGAATCAATGCGCCTGCACCGGCCCCGACGTCAGTTCCGGTGCAGGCGCCGTCATACTTTGCTAAACAGCTTCTGAGCATGCACAGAAGCTGTGCAGGGATGACGCTGCAGCCCCGGAAGTGACGGCGGGGCCGATGCAGTGCATCGTGGGACGGAAGAGGACGCAGAAGAGGATCGCGCTGGCTTCAAGCTGCCCACACCTGAGATGGCAGCGCTGGACAATACATTTTCAAGGTAAGTATTTCTCCTTGCAGGTAAGTGCAACCTGGGACAGTTCAGAGGCTATCCATTGTGGAATGCACTAGCCCTGACTGTCCCGGGGGTATTATGTCTGTTGTGTGTTTCCTGTAGAGGGAGGGGCCAATCATCTGTCCAAGTAGCTGTTCTGGAAGATTAATGGAAATACTGTTACCGGTAAGTCTTACAAGGGTTTTCTGTATACAGTTGCATTTGCATATGATAATATGATCACCCTCACATGGTTGTGTAGTATAAATTTTCATATAGAGTTCCAGTTTTGCAGCTATACGAGTCCTGCTTAGTTCTTGGTTGCAATATGCGGCTATAATATCTGATATCTATGTTCAGATTGGAGGAAGCGGTTTACTGACGGAAGCACTCAAGCAGGGTGTGGGATGGTTTCCTCACACATTTTTCCCCACCCTGTGTTATTATAAGGGGGGATTATCCCCAGGGTGTATATCTTTGTACCTGTGTTTCAATAAACAGTTGATGTTTTGCGCCACCCCACACTGTGTCATGACAAGTAACTTGGTGAGCTAAAGGATCTTGGATCATGCTTGTACCGGGCAAGGGAAGCTTATATGATGGACATACTCCTCGTGAGTACCAGGGTCTGTCACATTGGTGGCAAGAAGTGGGGATAGTGCTTCCTTTCTGTGAACACATCCAAACCACCACTGGGATTCAAGATGGGGATAGCAGACTTCAGTTGCCCCAGCAGAGACATGGACCTGGAATCGGAGTTCCCGGGCTGCTGCGGATCGCCCGTTGAGTATACCCCAGGACTGTGTCTGCGGATTAATACCTGGAGCTCAGGTAGCAGATTTGGGTGGAGCTCTGGGCTGGAGTCCTCCAGGCTGCTGGTATACACCAGGGCACGTGCTTTCAAATCCCAGGGCAATGGGCCAGTGACCAATAGGAGTTGCGGATGCAAGTTCTGGGAGAGCGGCCCTAGGAGCAATGGGTGTCTGAGTTGGACAGGCTGGTCCAGCCAGTGATATATTTAGGTTTGTGCTGCCCTAGGCCTGACTAAACTCGTGCACCCCTAATTTAAATATGACCCACCCCTTCCTGCAAAGGCTACACCCCTCCCTGTTTAATACCCCCGCTGTCATCTGCAAAACCACACCCCTTCCTCTTAAGGCTTCACCAACACAGCGGCTGATGTGAATGGACCCTAAGCTGTGTTGAGAGGCTTTTGCTTGCTTCAAGTAGGTTTTCCATACCTATGCAAGTCTATTAGAATGCAAAATCTGCATTAAACACATGTAGCGGGTTTTCCAGGCCTGTGGCCTGATGTGGGTCTGCCATTGTTACCGGTTACCTTTCCAGCCCATGTGAGCTGCGGCCCTGGATGTAGAGACTGAGACATGGACAATTCCGGCATCTTGGTTTTGTTGTTTTATTGTAGATAAAGGGGATGGGAAAAGGGAATGAGCGGGATACTCCTCTAGGCTCCAACTAATTACATTTGGGACTTTGCTTCTGGAAAATGCCTGTTGGCGCTTCCTTGACGCCAGCCAACGCTCACTAACTCTGAGAATACTCTGTAGCTTAATAGAAGTGCTGAATCCTTGACTTAAAGTCCAAAAGATCCAGGACTGTGAAATTGTAGAACCACCGACACGGTTACACTGCAACAAGTCACTGAATACTTCCCTCCCGCCCTGCTCTGGCTTGAGGTAGTATGTTGTAGAACTGTAAATCCCAACTGGCACACTTTTTCTGTACAATTCAGGGCCCGATAGTAGGTGCCCCCTTTAACCTTGAATCCTTCAGGGTTCACTTTCTATATACCTTCAGGGTCCTCAACCTAGGAACCTACTTTCCTCTAGCTGGCACTGGATGCCAGAACCTCTTCCGGAGTGGTCACCTCTAACTTCAGGCAGACCCCCAGGGGCAATCCTCAGTACTCACGACCTGTGTAGGCTTTCCTGAGACTGGACCCCTCTCGCGCTCCGCAGGCTCTCGGAACACCGGATCCCCTCAGCTCAGCACTCCCTGGACACTCAGGCGACACACTGAGACATCCATCTTCCTCAGACAGGAGGAGAGACAGCCGCACTCTCCCTCCTGGGACTCTGCTCCCGCCAAGGACATCGTGTCATCACCACCCCCAAACATATACCCACTCCCAGAATCCTTTGCGGCATAATCTGCCTTCTGGGGTAGTTACAAGCCTGGATGTGTCCCCTGATTGGGTTTCCTCCACTGCCCTATGAGAACCCTCTCACAGGAGCCAGTGGGGAGACTCCCCCTTCAGCAGGCACACCTGGAAACCATGACACCCTGACTAATAAATCACAGCCCTGCTGTTAGGCAGACAAGGCCCACTATACCTTTACCTAGCACCTACCTGTAGGGTGCTACACACAGATAAATGCAGGTCAGAAGGAGGTCAAGTGCACCTGTCAATGAATTCTAAATGATCACTGAAAGATCCCAAACTCATTTCAGAACAAATGCCAGTGCTAAGTGATGATAAAAGCTCTTCCAGTGGTGGAATTGCTCATATTCATCTGCTAAAATACCCCTAAATGACATCACATTGGGCCAGCAGATAGGGTTGGGCTAAATCCATATTTGTGGATCATTGGACATACAATGCTGATCTGACATCACAGGTACCGCACTTGGCTGCCAGTGCCACTTATCCCTGAAGGAACACTGGGGGTGGGGACCTGCCCAACTACAGTTCCATTTGAAGGTGGTCATGTGACATTCACAAATCAGTTTAATAGTCAAAGCATTAGGACTTAGTCAGGCCAAAAATTACCCCAAAATTTGTTAACACAGACTGAAAGATCTTTTACCTGTGTATGTTTAATTACAATACATTTTGCTAAATAAAACAGGATTAACTGGCATTAAGATGTTCCTATACAGAAAAGCCTAAAAAAAAATTAGGGATGCACCGAATGTTCGGCGGCCGAACATTATTCGGCCGAAAATAGAAAAAATAGCACTTTCGGTGTTCGGCCGAATAAGTCAAAAGGCCCAATAATTTTGTGCCGAACAATGTCAGCGGCGGTCACTAAATGGCGGCCCGCACGATGCTTCCGCCCGGACCGCTCCCCTTCCTCATTGCGGCTCCCGGCTCCCTGCTCACACGCCGCCGGTGTCCTGTCCGGCCGCGAGTAGGGGGTGTGACGTCACGCGCGCGTCCCGCCCCCTGCTCCTGACTGCGGCTCCTTCACACTAGGTCCAGCAAGCGTGACACTATGTGCACGCCCCGCCCCCCTGTTCGCGGCTTTTGGCTCCGACCTGGCTGCAGTTCAGGTATGTGGAGCTGAGCACATTTGGGGGAGAATACGGTAGCTGCACAAGCATTAGTGTGCAGACTGCCATATGTTGTTGCCACTTGCCATGCTCATTACATTAGAGTGCCCTATAAAGTGCCCCTTAAAAAAAAAAAAGAAAAAAAATGTGCCCAACAGAGTGCTTCCTTGACATAAAATGTGGCCATCAGCGTGCCCCTTATTTTATGCTAAGGGACATGCTGATGAGCATATTTTATGTTAAGGGGCACTCTAATGGGCATATTTTATGTTAAGAGCAACGCTGATTTAAATGTTTTGTTTTGCCCTTCAGAGTGCCCCCTAACATAAAATGTGCCCATCAGCGTGCCCCCTAACATAAAATGTGCCCATCAGCGTGCCCCCTAAAAATTGGCAAAATAAATGGAAAAAATGCGAAACACCGCGTTCGGTATTCGGCCTTCGGCCAAGCATTTCATTATTTTTCGGCTTCGGCCAAGAATTTCATTTCGGTGCATCCCTAAAAAAAAATTAACAGGTTGCAAAAACCATGTGCAAAAAAAGTACATGTTCCTGCTTTACTTCTTATCCAGAAGACTACAAAAGCCCGGTATGCCGCAGAGGAGGGTAGGCGGAGCATTAGGCTGCTAAGACCTGTTGCCAGTGCCACACTTACTAGTATTGGAGACTGCCAGTTTTATTAAGTGTGGCTGCCAGTCATCGGCCGCCGGCCAGTATTATCCTACTGACAGCAGAGCGGCCTCTGTATCGGGGCGCCAGACAGATTTGCCTCCTAAGCCCTGCCACGCAGCTCAGTCCAGCTCATCAGATTGGCAAGTGGTGGGGACTCTTTTCGTGTAGGAGCCAGGAGGAGGCTGTTTTTTTTTTTCATGCGGGGGCAGCTTTTTTGAAGCCCCCCTGCAAAGTGCCGCCCTAGGCCTGGGCCTTGTTGGCCTAGGCCATGATACAGCATTGGGTCCAGCAGGAGATAAAGCTGGACAATTGATATTGGGCTCTTCAAAGGCATGCAGAGCAGAAATATTTAGGGGAGACAACAGAATGCTCTCCGGAAGGGATATGACTTTGACAGCCCTGAATTGCTGTGGGAGAGCCTTACAGATGTTTGTGGTTTGCCGATGAAGGGGAGGCTATGCTCGGTCCTGGAGCTTAAACCTGTTCTGGAGTATTTTCTAAGGAAAGAACAGCACCTGGAAAGGACATACAGGAAACTGCTAGTACACATTTAATGGCATGCCTCAGAATCGGTAGCGAAAGCTCCAGAGATTGCTGTTCCCAAAGCTAAAGCACTGGCAGCTTGGCAAAAATGCTACTGGCCTCTGTGCACAAGTCAACTTACTAGGAGCTCCAGGGACATAATGCAATAGACACCTCACAACTGCAGCTTGAGCTGATGTCGGTGGATGGGACTGCGGTCTCCACTGATGACAACGCAGCAGAAGAAATGGCAATAGGGCAGAGTGCTGCTGGCCTCTGCCCTTACATAGTTACATAGGTTGTGAGGTTGAAAAAAGACATCAGTCCATCCAGTTCAACCTATGATGTGTGTGTGTTTGCTGTTAACCGTACATTGTATACCCCCTGTATGTTGTACATTGTATACCCCTGTATGTTGTACATTGTATACCCCTGTATGTTGTACATTGTATACCCCTGTATGTTGTACATTGTATACCCCTGTATGTTGTACATTGTATACCCCTGTATGTTGTACATTGTATACCCCTGTATGTTGTACATTGTATACCCCTGCATGTTGTACATTGTATATCCCTGTATGTTGTACATTGTATACCCCTGTATGTTGTACATTGTATACCCCTGCATGTTGTACATTGTATACCCCTGTATGTTGTACATTGTATACCCCCTGTATGTTGTACATTGTATACCCCCTGTATGTTGTACATTGTATACCCCCTGTATGTTGTACATTGTATACCCCTGTATGTTGTACATTGTATACCCCCTGTATGTTGTACATTGTATACCCCCTGTATGTTGTACATTGTATACCCCCTGTATGTTGTACATTGTATACCCCCTGTATGTTGTACATTGTATACCCCTGTATGTTGTACATTGTATACCCCCCTGTATGTTGTGCATTGTATACCCCCTGTATGTTGTACATTGTATACCCCCTGTATGTTGTACATTGTATACCCCCCTGTATGTTGTGCATTGTATACCCCCTGTATGTTGTACATTGTATACCCCCTGTATGTTGTACATTGTATACCCCCTGTATGTTGTACATTGTATACCCCTGTATGTTGTACATTGTATACCCCTGTATGTTGTACATTGTATACCCCCTGTATGTTGTACATTGTATACCCCCTGTATGTTGTACATTGTATACCCCCTGTATGTTGTACATTGTATACCCCCTGTATGTTGTACATTGTATACCCCCTGTATGTTGTACATTGTATACCCCCTGTATGTTGTACATTGTATACCCCCTGTATGTTGTACATTGTATACCCCCTGTATGTTGTACATTGTATACCCCCTGTATGTTGTACATTGTATACCCCTGTATGTTGTACATTGTATACCCCCTGTATGTTGTACATTGTATACCCTCTGTATGTTGTACATTGTATACCCCCTGTATGTTGTACATTGTATACCCCCTGTATGTTGTGGTCTTTAAGGTGCCCATGCCCTGCGTATTTTAAGGTTAAACCGCCTTTCCTCTAGTTTTAGTGAGTGGCCACGTGTCTTATTGTATTCCCTTTCTCTGAATAGTTTGTTCATTATGCTAGGGTCGCCAGTACAGTATTTGTACATTGATATCATATCCCCCCTCAAGCGTCTCTTCTCCAGAGAGAATAGGTTCAGTGCTTGCAGTCTTTCCTCATAGCTGATGTCCTCCATTCCCCTAATTATTTTTGTTGCCCTTCTCTGGACTTTCTCCAGTTCCAGCACATCCCTCAACTAACAAAAGATGATTTTCCTGTGGTAGTGGATGGGACTGCGGTCTCCACTGGCAAAAATCCAGAAAAGGGTCTGGCATTGGGACAGGAGGATATCAGCCTTGCTCTGCCAAGCACTGGGGGATTTTCATCTAGCAAACGTAAATGGGACTAGTCTCCACCTGTATACCCCGGGGATGCCGGTCAGTCGGCCCAGTGTCCCAACAGCATGATGGCGTGAGCCTTATCACCTGGTCTTCTCTCCAATGGCTGAAGGACTCCATGGAGAATGGCCTGTCCGCACTTCTCTCCAGCAGGGGGCACTTCTGTCCAGCAGGGGGTATGTTCTATGAGAGAGGCAGAGGTTGGCTGGGTGAGTAATTCTCTGTTCAGGACAATTTTGTTTTGGGTTCGGTGTGGGTATGGGCATTTGGGGACTGGAACTATGGACTAACTTTAAAAGTCAACCTGTCTGAAGTCTCCCCCTGTGTTCCTCTCATGCCGAAAGGGGAGATATGTGAAGTAGTCACTTTGGGGCAGGGGGCTTGTAGAACCCCACTTACTTTATGGCACTGCAAGTACCGGCTCGGCTCTACACGGCCCTGCTTGGCCCAGTTTGCTTTTCCACTGCATGGTACGGCGTTGGAACGGTTCGGTACGGTTTGCTTTTCCACTAAAGTAGTACTAAAGTTAAGTGGGTGGGATAACAACGATTCTCTGACCAATCAGTGGCTAGTAGTGACTGCATGCAAAGGATTGTGGGATATGGTACCGGGTAAGGTACCTCTTGGAACCACAATCGAGGTGGTACTGTTTTAGAGAGCCGTACCGTTCGGTTCCATGCAGTGGAAAAGCGCCGCCGTACCGAACCGTTCCTACACCGTACCATGAGGTACCAGCAGTGGAAAAGCACAAAAGCGTGCCGAACCGTTCAGTTCCATGCAGTGAAAAAGTGCCATTAGAGAGGTCGGGGAAACTTTTTTCAGATTCCCAGGAGCCTCTTATGTGTAAGTCACCCTGTGTCTATTAGGGGCACAGGGTGACCTAGAAGCCCAGTCCGGTCTGCACTAACCAGACTCGCCGTACAACCACATCAAACTCAAGAGTTTTGTTTTACCCATTATCCTGGGTCTTGTATGTGTGGTTTGTGTTGAAAGTTGGAGACGTTTCTTCACTGGGGACAGAAATATTTATCAACAATATCCCTCAAGAAATATATGAAGATAAATGAATTTCACCTTTCAGACTTCTGGAATATTGTAGGAGTGTCTCATAGACCATTGCCAGATAATTTTGAGGTGGGGCTTGTTATGTATTTATCTGTTAGGCATGTCTCTCCCGTTGTCAGTTGCTAATTGGGCCACCTATTTCTGTCTGTCTTCTCATCTATGTGTGTATACTTGTAAGAATGTGTATTGTACAGTATTTTGTATTCAGGGTTGTAGGGGCCGAATAGTCTGGTCACCTAGGCTGGTTAAAGTGACTAGTTTAACCACTTTACCACCGGAGCATTTTGCTGTCTTACGTCTGGGCCACTTTTTGCGATTCGGCGCTGTGCGACTTTAACTGACAATTGCGCGGTAGTGCGACGCCGTACCCAAATAAAATTGACGTCTTTTTTTTCCCCACAAACAGAGCTTTCTTTTGGTGGTATTTGATCACCTGTGCGATTTTTACTTTTTGCGCTATAAACAAAAAAATAGCGTTTATTTTGAAAAAAATAACAATGTTTTTAACATTTTTTTTATATGAAATTCCCCCCAAAAAAGATGTAAAAACCAATTTTTTTAAAAAATTTTTGGCCAATTTGTTTTCTGCTACCCATGTTTGGTAAAAAAAATCGCAAAAGGCGTATTTTGATTTTGCGCAAAAGTTATTGCGTTTACTTACTAAGGGAAAAATTTCTGTCATTTTTGGTGTTTTTTTGTTTTTGAACGAGTAATGGCGGCGATCTGCAATTTTTTTTTTTTTCTTTGCGAGACTGCGACATTGCGGCGGACAGATCGGACCCTTGACTGACATTTTTGACACTTTTGGGGGTACCAGTGACATTACTACAGTAATCAGTGCTATAAATATGCACTGTTACTGTAAAGATGACACTGGCAGGGAAGGGGTTAATTTTATTGGAGAGGGAGGGGTTAATGTATGCCTGGTGCTTACTGATGTGTGGGGGGGGGGAGGGGACTGTGTGACACAGGGACAGATCGGATGTCCAGCTATGCGGAACACTCCGGTCTGTCAGTCCCTGTCACTGAGGAGATCCGCCGGCTTTGTTTACACAGGCGGGTGGATCTCCAAACTAGATTCCCCGACGATTGGGGCAGAGCAGCGGCGATCGCCGCCGCTCCTCCCCTGGCCCGACTCCCGCTGTGAATGAAAACAGTGGGGGGCACACCTCCGGCGGCGCGCGAGCGCCGCCCACAAGGGGAGGAGTCCAGCGACGTAGGTTTACGTCACTGGACGGAATCGAGCCACTTGACCCTGCCTGTCACTTAGGAGATCCGCTATTTTGTTTATACAAGCGGGCGGATCTCCACACTCGATCCCCGCCTACAGGGGAGGAGTCTAGCGACGTGGGTCTACGTCGCTAGACGATAACGAGCCACTGTGCCGCAGTAGCAGCACAGTGGCTAGTGTTAAAGTAGTTAAGTAGCTCATGGTAATTATATCACTGTCAGCTATTAGTTGCTTGGAGGGGTGGGGGGAGGAATTTCTCCAATGGCCTTTCCTGCTAATATGGCTGTCTGTGGGTGCCGGTTTCTGATTTAAATATTTGTTGAAAAGTCTGAATATGCCTGTGTCTCATGTTACTGGATGTACAGTTTGTGAGTAGTCACTTTGGGTGGGAGACTTGTGGAACGCAGCTTACATTTACAGAGGTCAGGAAACTCTTGTTTCTGCTCCCCTAGACCCCTCTTATGTGTAAGTCACCCTATGTCTATTAGTGGCATAGGGTGTGACCGGAGAAGCCCAGTCTGGTTTGCACTAACCAAGTAACTGGGTGAGCTGTGGGATCTTGGATCGTTCTGGTACTGGGCAAGGGAAGCTTATATGATGGACATAGTCCTCGTGAGTACCGGGGTCCGTCACATCCTTGTATGGCCACGCCAACCCCTGAAGATTTACATTGAAACACGTTGGGTCGTCTCACATAGGATGGTTTGTACATCATTACACTACAGAAACAAATCTGTTCTATGATCCCTATGTAGGGATTGGATGGGTAATATTTCTATCTAGATGGGTGTTGTATTGCATGTACTACGTAAGCCACCTATTTTTATCTTTACTGTTTTATATTAATCTTCTAAGTTTTTTTATACGTTTTTGGTTATATGTTTGCGTCATTAAAATCCCAACTGAAAATGTTCCCTCTTGTCAATGTATGCAGAGATGTTGGCACAATGCAGCATTTGGAACCTTCAGACTAATTGTGTACTGGGGCCTGCGTGAGTATAGAGGGAAAAGTACCCAGCAACGGGGCCCAGGGTAATAAGGGTTTTTCTTCTTAGCACTCGATCATGGAGTGAGCATGGGGGTCTTCTTACTGAGCACTGGGGCTCAAGACAGGTATAGGGGTCCTCCTACTGAGCACTGGGGCTCAAGGCAGGTATAGGGGTCCTCCTACTGAGCACTGGGGCTCAAGGCAGGTATAGGGGTCCACCTACTGAGCACTGGGGCTCAAGGCAGGTATAGGGGTCCTCCTACTGAGCACTGGGGCTCAAGGCAGGTATAGGGGTCCTCCTACTGAGCACTGGGGCTCAAGGCAGGTATAGGGGTCCTCCTACTGAGCACTGGGGCTCAAGGCAGGTATAGGGGTCCTCCTACTGAGCACTGGGGCTCAAGGCAGGTATAGGGGTCCTCCTACTGAGCACTGGGGCTCAAGGCAGGTATAGGGGTCCTCCTACTGAGCACTGGGGCTCAAGGCAGGTATAGGGGTCCTCCTACTGAGCACTGGGGCTCAAGGCAGGTATAGGGGTCCTCCTACTGAGCACTGGGGCTCAAGGCAGGTATAGGGGTCCTCCTACTGAGCACTGGGGCTCAAGGCAGGTATAGGGGTCCTCCTGCTGAGCACTGGGGCTCAAGGCAGGTATAGGGGTCCTCCTACTGAGCACTGGGGCTCAAGGCAGGTATAGGGGTCCTCCTGCTGAGCACTGGGGCTCAAGGCAGGTATAGGGGTCCTCCTACTGAGCACTGGGGCTCAAGGCAGGTATAGGGGTCCTCCTGCTGAGCACTGGGGCTCAAGGCAGGTATAGGGGTCCTCCTACTGAGCACTGGGGCTCAAGGCAAGTATAGGGGTCCTCCTACTGAGCACTGGGGCTCAAGGCAAGTATAGGGGTCCTCCTACTGAGCACTGGGGCTCAAGGCAAGTATAGGGGTCCCACTATTTAGCACTGGGTCCCATGGTGAGTCTATAGGGTAAAGTACACAGCAGTGGAGCATAGTGTGATTTATATGGTTCCTACTACTGAGCACTGGGGTCCAGAGTGAGTATAGAGGGTAAAGTATCCAGCAGCAGGGCACTGGGTGAGCTTAGGGATCATACTGCTGAGCACTGGGGCCCATGGTGAGAAAATGGGTCCTTTTACTCGGGGGCTGGGGTGAGTGTAGGGGGTAAAGTACGATTCAGCTGGGCCTGGGTTGAGTACAGGGACCTGGGTGTGTATAGGGGGTAAAGTAGCAAGCACAAGGGCCCAGTGTATATATAGAAGTTCGGTTGCTGAGAACTAGGAGTGCGTATAGGGGTCCTTCTGAGTACTGGGGTCTGTAGGAGTATAGGAATAAAGTACCCAGAATCCTTGTCCGGTGTGGTTATAGAGGCCCTTTTACTGAGCACCAGGATAAATATAGGGGTCTTTGTATTAGGCAGAAGAAGAAAAGCATCATAGCTGACTAAGTACTCATGTTGGCATGATTTGCGTTCGGTGGAGTGCCATGTTCCCTTGATTGTGAATATGTCCAAATAAAGGTAATTTTATTGGATGTGCGGCCGACCAGATTCCCCCCCCCCCCCCAGCAGTGGAGATTGGGGGGAGTATAGGGGGGGTAGTACCCAGCAGTGTGGATTGGGGGGGTATAGGGGGGATGGTACCCAGCAGTGGGGATTGGGGGGAGTATAGGGGGGATAGTACCCAGCAGTGTGGATTGGGGGGGTATAGGGGGGATGGTACCCAGCAGTGGGGATTGGGGGGAGTATAGGGGGGATAGTACCCAGCAGTGGTAATTGGGGGGGGGAGGTATAGGGGGATAGTACCCAGCAGTGGTAATTGGGGGGGGGGGGAGTATAGGGGGGATAGTACCCAGCAGTGGGGATTGGGGGAGTATACGGGGATAGTACCCAGCAGTGGGGATTGGGGGGAGTATAGGGGGATAGTACCCAGCTGTGGTGATTGGGGGGAGTATAGGGGGGATAGTACCCAGCAGTGGGGATTGGGGGGAGTATGTGGGGGGATAGTACTCAGCAGTGGGGATTGGGGGAGTATGTGGGGGGATAGTACCCAGCAGTTGGGATTGGGGTAAGTATAGGGGGGATAGTACCCAGCAGTGGGGATTGGGGGGAGTATAGGGGGGATAGTACCCAGCAGTGGGGATTGGGGGGAGTATAGGGGGGATAGTACCCAGCAGTGGTGATTGGGGGGAGTATAGGGGGATATTACCCAGCAGTGGGGATTGGGGGGAGTATAGGGGGGATAGTACCCAGCAGTGGTGATTGGGGGGAGTATAGGGGGGATAGTACCCAGCAGTGGGGATTGGGGGGAGTATAGGGGGGATAGTACCCAGCAGTGGGGATTGGGGGGAGTATAGGGGGGATAGTACCCAGCAGTGGGGATTGGGGGGGGGAGTATAGGGGGATAGTACCCAGCAGTGGTGATTGGGGGGAGTATAGGGGGATATTACCCAGCAGTGGGGATTGGGGGGAGTATAGGGGGGATAGTACCCAGCAGTGGTGATTGGGGGGAGTATAGGGGGATATTACCCAGCAGTGGGGATTGGGGGGGTATAGGGGGGATAGTACCCAGCAGTGGAGATTGGGGGGGTATAGGGGGGATAGTACCCAGCAGTGGAGATTGGGGGGAGTATAGGGGGGATAGTACCCAGCAGTGGGGATTGGGGGGAGTATGGGGGGGATAGTACCCAGCAGTGGGGATTGGGGGGAGTATAGGGGGGATAGTACCCAGCAGTGAGGATTGGGGGGAGTATAGGTGGGATAGTACCCAGCAGTGGGGATTGGGGAGGAGTATAGGGGGGATGGTACCCAGCAGTGGGGATTGGGGGGAGTATAGGGGGGATAGTACCCAGTAGTGGGGATCGGGGGGGGGGGAGAGGGAGTATAGGGTGGATAGTACCCAGCAGTAGGGATGGGGGGGGGGAGTATTGGGGTGATAGTACCTAGAAGTGTGGATCCAGGGGAGTATAGGGGGGAATAGTATCCAGCAGTGGGGATTGGGGGGGGAGTATAGGGGGATAGTACCCAGCAGTGGGGATTGGGGGGAGTATAGGGGGGATAGTACCCAGCTGTGGTGATTGGGGGGGAGTATAGGGGGATAGTACCCAGCAGTGGGGATTGGGGGGGAGTATAGGGGGATAGTACCCAGCAGTGGGGATTGGTGGGCGTATAGGGAGGATAGTACCCAACAGTGGGGATCGGGGGGAGGATAGGGGGATAGTACCCAGCAGTGGGGATTGGGGGGAGTATAGGGGGGATAGTACCCAGCTTTGGTGATTGGGGGGAGTATAGGGGAGTATAGTACCCAGCAGTAGGGATGGGGGGGGGGGGGAGTATTGGGGTGATAGTACCTAGAAGTGTGGATCCAGGGGAGTATAGGGGGGAATAGTATCCAGCAGTGGGGATTGGGGGGGGAGGATAGGGGGATAGTACCCAGCAGTGGGGATTGGGGGGAGTATAGGGGGGATAGTACCCAGCTGTGGTGATTGGGGGGAGTATAGGGGGGGATAGTACCCAGCAGTGGGGATTGGGGGGGAGTATAGGGGGATAGTACCCAGCAGTGGGGATTGGTGGGCGTATAGGGGGATAGTACCCAGCAGTGGGGATCGGGGGGAGTATAGGGGGATAGTACCCAGCAGTGGGGATTGGGGGGAGTATAGGGGGGATAGTACCCAGCAGTGGGGATTGGGGGGGAGTATAGGGGGGATAGTACCCAGCAGTGGGGATTGGGGGGAGTATAGGGGGGATAGTACCCAGCTGTGGTGATTGGGGGGAGTATAGGGAGGATAGTACCCAACAGTGGGGATCGGGGGGAGGATAGTACCCAACAGTGGGGATCGGGGGGAGTATAGGGAGGATAGTACCCAGCAGTGGGAATTGGGGGGGGGGGGGAGTGTATAGGGAGGATAGTACCCAGCAGTGGGGATCCTGTAAAGGCCACACCCCTTCCTGTTTATGACCCACCCGGTCATCTTTAAACCACAGACCATAACCACAGTCTATCAGTGCCCATCAGCATAGCTTCATCAGTTCCCATAAGTTCAGCCTCATCAGTGCTGCCTTATCAGTGCCGCCACTTTACTGCCCATCAGTGCAGCCCCATCAGTGCCCATTAGTACAGCCTTATGTCACAGGATTAGTAAGATTACTATTTTAGGATATTTGGACTTGTGTTTGCTGCCACCAATTGCAATTATAGGATTATTTAACTTATTTGTATAATAAATAGGAAGCTCATAGTCATACAAATAATGAAATATTTTTTTTTGCTGCCCCCCTGCAAAGTGCCGCCCTAGGCCTGGGCCTTGTTGGCCTAGGCCAGAATACAGCACTGCGTCACACGCCCCCTGGCCGGCCGCAGCGCTGCTTGAAGTATTGCCGGCCGGGTGAAATCCCCCCCCCCCCCCGGGCTCCGTCCACACCGAGGTGAGCGCTGACCGTCTTCAGCTCCCCCGTACTCCGCCACAGCTTCTGCCGCAACACATTCAGGTATTGTGGGAAGGTTTGATCTCTGGAGCCTGGAGAACTGCTGGCGAATATTGGCTGGCTTTTAGATGGAATGGGGCGTTCTGAGCCAATAGGAGAGCTGCTATGGGTGGAACGCAAATCGGCGGTGAGACGCACACGTGGTCAGGGAAGAGGCGCCGCACTTTCTGTGAGCTTGGGACAGGCAAGTATTACAGCGCGCTGCTTATACCGGGGATACCAGGATAACCCTGCATGTCAGGCAGATATTCATTCCAAGGAGCACAGTTATGATTTCATTGCAATTAGTGTTATAGGTGAAGTGTCATCTGCTCGTCATTTGCTTTTCCCTGGTGCCCCTCCCCCCATTATGAACATTCTAATGACCTTTTTATATAAAACCTTTCCTTATTGAAGTTCGAGTGACCCCCACCATCCCTGAGTGGCCCCCCCCAATCCCTGAGTGACCCCATCATCCCTGAATAGCCCCACCATCCCTGAGTGACCCCATCCCAGTCTGGGGTCTGTACTGGGAGGGGGCTTACTAAGGGGTCTTTATTAATTACAGGATTAATTAGCTAATCAAAAAAACACTCAATTAAGCAAAAAAAAATAAAATAAAAATAATCGTTAGATTAGTCGACAGACAAATTAATCGTTAGTTGCAGCCCTAGTGGTGATTGGGGGAGTATAGGGGGGATAGTATCCAGCAGGGGGGATTGGGGGGAGTATAGGGGGGATAGTACCCAGCAGGGGGGATTGGGGGGAGTATAGGGGGGATAGTACCCAGCAGTGGGGATTGGGGGGAGTATAGGGGGGGATAGTACCCAGCAGTGGGGATTGGGGGGAGTATAGGGGGGATAGTACCCAGCAGTGGGGATTGGGGGGAGTATAGGGGGGATAGTACCCAGCAGTGGGGATTGGGGGTAGTATAGGGGGGATAGTACCCAGCAGTGGGGATTGAGGGGAGTATAGGGGGGATAGTACCCAGCAGTGGGGATTGGGGGGAGTATAGGGGGGATAGTACCCAGCAGTGGGGATTGAGGGGAGTATAGGGGGGATAGTACCCAGCAGTGGAGATTGGGGGGGGGGAGTATAGCGGGGATGGTACCCAGCAGTAGGGATTGGGGGAGTATAGGGGGGATAGTACCCAGCAGTGGGGATTGGGGGGAGTATAGGGGGGATAGTACCCAGCAGTGGAGATTGGGGGGGAGTATAGGGGGGATAGTACCCAGCAGTGGGGATTGGGGGGAGTATAGGGGGATAGTACCCAGCAGTGGGGATTGGGGGGAGTATAGGGGGGATAGTACCCAGCAGTGGGGATTTGGGGGAGTATAGGGGGATAGTACCCAGCAGTGGAGATTGGGGGGGGGAGTATAGGGGTGATAGTACCCAGCAGTAGGGATTGGGGGAGTATAGGGGTGATAGTACCCAGCAGTGGGGATTGGGGGGAGTATAGGGGGGATATTACCCAGCAGTGGGGATTGGGGGGAGTATAGGGGGGATATTACCCAGCAGTGGGGATTGGGGGAGTATAGGGGGGATAGTACCCAGCAGTGGGGATTGGGGGAGTATAGGGGGGATAGTACCCAGCAGTGGGGATTGGGGGGAGTATAGGGGGGATAGTACCCAGCAGTGGGGATTGGGGGGGGAGTATAGGGGCTCCGGTGTCTTCCATACACACAGGGAGAACATGCACTGAGCTCAGGACCCAGGGCTGCAATGCCTGCAGGTTCCCCCATACATGATCCTGATATGTAAGTATGATCTCCTGTGTTTTGTACACAATTTTAACTCTTTCCTCGTCTCTTTACAGCTCAACAAACATTAAAGCACAAGGTGGGAGATACAATCACCCTGGAGCCAAAATATACCGGAGATCCCTCAGAGATAAACTGGAAAATAGATAATAATAAACTGGTGGACATGGAGCGGAGGCCGAAGGTGGACATTACGTTTTACCGTCTACAGGACAGAGCGACTATCAGTGTTTCCAATGGATTTCTGACCATAAAGAACCTGACTATAGGGGACTCCGGGGACTACACAGCGGAGGCGCTGGTGAATAATGTTTATCAGAACACACAGATAAAGCTCACTGTACTCGGTAAGTCTTTACCAAAACTTCATAGAAGTACACAGGGTGTGGTATGTCTCATCCCTCTGCTCCACCGCTTCTTCCGCCCCTGTACCTGCACACACTTCCACCGCTTCCTCCTCCTCTGCACATGCACAGACTTCCACTGCTTCTTCCTCCTCTGCACATGCACACACTTCCACCGCTTCTTCCTCCTCTGCACATGCACACACTTCCACTGCTACTTCCTCCTCTGCACATGCACACACTTCCTGACTCTCACTATGACAGCCAGGAGTTGTTGTGTAAATACAACATCTGTGGAATCTGCTAATATCACAAACTGGCTGTTGAACACAATGCTTACACACATTGATCAGACTGGAGATAGAGAGATACAAAGTAACATTGTTTATAAACAATCAGGAGGGAGATAGAGAGATACAAAGTAACATTGTTTATAAACATTGATCAGACGGGAGATAGAGAGATACAAAGTAACATTGTTTATAAACATTGATCAGACAGGAGATAGAGAGATACAAAGTAACATTGTTTATAAACATTAATCAGGAGGGAGATAGAGAGATACAAAGTAACATTGTTTATAAACATTAATCAGGAGGGAGATAGAGAGATACAAAGTAACATTGTTTATAAACATTGATCAGACGGGAGATAGAGAGATACAAAGTAACATTGTTTATAAAATTTGATCAGACGGGAGATAGAGAGATACAAGGTAACATTGTTTATAAACATTGATCAGATGGGAGATAGAGAGATACAAAGTAACATTGTTTATAGACATTGATCAGACGGGAGATAGAGAGATACAAAGTAACATTGTTTATAAACATTAATCAGGAGGGAGATAGAGAGATACAAAGTAACATTGTTTATAAACATTAATCAGGAGGGAGATAGAGAGATACAAAGTAACATTGTTTATAAACATTGATCAGACAGGAGATAGAGAGATACAAAGTAACATTGTTTATAAACATTAATCAGGAGGGAGATAGAGAGATACAAAGTAACATTGTTTATAAACATTGATCAGATGGGAGATAGAGAGATACAATGTAACATTGTTTATAAACATTGATCAGACAGGAGATAGAGAGATACAAAGTAACATTGTTTATAAACATTGATCAGACGGGAGATAGAGAGATACAAAGTAACATTGTTTATAAACATTGATCAGATGGGAGATAGAGAGATACAAAGTAACATTGTTTATAAACATTGATCAGACTGGAGATAGAGAGATACAAAGTAACATTGTTTATAAACATTGATCAGGAGATAGAGAGATACAAAGTAACATTGTTTATAGACATTGATCAGGCGGGAGATAGAGAGATACAAAGTAACATTGTTTATAAACATTAATCAGGCGGGAGATGGAGATCTGCTTTTTTTAACCACTTCAAGGCCTCATGCATACGGGGAGTTAGAAAAAAAAAAGCTACAAAGCCACTACCAATGCCAGGAAAAAGCTATAAAAACGTGCTTTTAGTCGCTTTTTCCATTGGCATTATTGCACGTTTGGCCACATTGGCTTTTAACAGAGTTTTCTGCCTCTATTCAAAATTATCGGTTGCCTATGAGCCGTCTTTCATACTGCTGTAAGCCCATTGATTTTTGAATGGAAGTCTCATCCAAGTCAGATAATGATTATCCAACTTGTGGTGCAGCTTGCACTCTGAGGATCTTGAGGGGGAACTCCACGCCAAAATGTAAAAAAATGGTGTGGGGTACCAAATCCATACCCGAACCTTATCCGAGCATGCAGATCAGGAAAGGGGAGGGGGATGAGCGAGCACCCCCACCCCCTCAACATGTGGAGGTGGGTGCTTTGGGGCCCCAAAGCACCTAGTCCCTGTGTTATTGGGGACAAGGGCCTCTTCCCGACAACCCTAGGCAGTGGTTGTGGGGGTCTGCGGGCAGGGGACTTATCGGAATCTGGACGTCCCCTGTAACAAGGCCCCCCCCCTTATGTGAATGAGTAATAGGGTACATTGTACCCCTACCCATTCACCCCAAAAAAAGGCAGTGTAGTGTAAATAATGACAAGAGATGGTTTTGAGAAATCCTTTATTAAAAATCTTCCTCTGGTCTTCTCCAATGCCAGCTCGGTCCTCCTCTGACAATGTCTCCCGTGATTATGCCGGCTCCGTTCTTTGTGCCTTCTTTTATAGCCGTGGGGTGTGGCCATCCGGCGATGTCACTCAGAGATCCCTCCCCCTTGTGTTGTCACCTGGCTATGCATGACGACACAAGGGGTGAGACCACTGGAGGAAGATTTTTAGTAGAGGACTTCTCAAAACCTTCTCGTCATTATTTACACTACACTGCCTTTTTTGGGGTGAATGGGTAGGGATACAATGTACCCCATACTCATTCACATGGGGCTGGCCTTGGATCTGCGGGGGCCCCTTTGTTACAGGGGGCATCCAAATTCCAATATGTCCCCTGCCCACAGACCCCCACAACCACTGCCCAGGGTTATTGGGGAGAGGCCCTTGTTCCCATCAACATGGGGACAAGGTGCTTTGGGGTGGGTGGGGGGGATTCAGAGACCGCCCCCCCCCCCGCCCCAAAGCACCCACCTCCCCATGTTGAGGGCGCGTGGCCTGGTATGGTCCAGGAGGGGGTGGGGCCGTTCGATCATCCCCTCCCCTTTCCTGATCTGCATGCTCAGGTAAGGGTCTGGTATGGATTTTGGGGGGTATTCCATGCCGTTTTTTGCATGGGGTTCCCCTCCAAATCCATACCAGACCCGAAGGGTGAAAGCCGCACCACAAGTCTGATCACATCATAATGCGATATGGATGCAAGTTCCATTCAAATCAATGGGCTCCCAAAGGAAACCATTGATTCTCACGAAAAAAAAAAAAATGTATGATGCGGCTTAACGCTGTTTAAGCAACGTTAAGCAGCCTTTAGCAGCATCAGACGTTTTTACGGCTGTAGCGCCGGTCCTCAGACGCACTGGCCCCTGGGTTTTTTTTTTTTTTTGCAGCTTGAAAACACCACTTCCAGCTTTAAAACGTCTTTGTATGCATGAGGCCATAAAATAACAAAACGTCTGACGCTCCAAAAAGCAGCTGCAAGAACGCCCTGTGTGCATGAGGCCTAAGACTGCCTGCTATACTTTTATGGCGGGCAGCACAAGTATGCTGGATCACGTCCATGTACGTCATCCACCCTGTTCCAGGTTAGGGGTGCGCAGCACTCCGATCCTGCAACTGCTGTATCCAGATAGCGGATCCTGGTACCTGAAAGCTTTCAGCGGCAGGGGGATCGATTGCTCGGTGTTATCAAAGCTGTTATGAATGAGTTTAATTCATAAGGGATATATTTCCTATAGAGTGAGAAACAGTGAAACGGAGTTACTTGAAGATCTGAGCGATAGCGATTGGTGGGAAAATTCATCATCAGGTACGGAAAGTGAGGACAGCGACGATTCTGATGTCTCTTTCTGGCACATCGTTCCGTTGGAAACTCTGAAGAATCATTTGATATAATTCCCAAATTCCACAAGCGATGTGCCAGAAAGAGACATCAGAATCGCCGCTGTCCTCACTTTCCGTACCTGATGATGAATTTTCCCACCAATCGCTATCGCTCGGTACTTCAAGTAACTCCGTTTCGCTGTCGCTGTTTTCCAGTTCGCCTAAAAGCGCATTTGCACAAAAAGAGCGCTTTTTTGGGTGCCATGGTCGTTCTCTATTTTCCAGGCACAAAGAACTGGAAAAGCACAGGCAGGGCACTGGAAAAGTCACCAGGTGAAATCCTGTGGTGAAATGGGATGATACAGTGTAATCCCATCACAGCTTTATCTCATTTGGTGTATTTACATTTTTTAAATTGCCGCCGCTTCCACCCCTCTGCGTTGCAACGCTCACAGGGAAGGGCACCGGGAGACAGGTGCCGGCATCGTTTGAGGACAGCGGGGGATCGCCTGGGAAGGTGAGTTTTAAAATGTAAAACAGATTTCCATGTAAAACAATGTACCGCTTTTAGCACAGAAATCCGGACATTATCGGACCGCCAGGGAGGTTAAACTGAATTTTTTCTTTGTAATAAAATCAACTGCCGGACTGAGCAACAAACTGGATATCCTAGATCCCAGCTAGCATGACTCGACCTTCGTTCTGTGCTGGGTTTGCCACGACATAGCTCTGCTGGATGGGGGGGGGCTGGTCGGCGAGTTAAAGTACCTCGCGAGGACACATAGACCTGGTCCCATCCTGTGTTGCAGCGTACCTCTGGCCAGCAGCACCCCCATTCCAAGATGGTGCGGTGGTCTGCCTGAAGCGGTTCCATAGTGTGGTAAGTAGTGTCTTTCCTCTCCCTTTCCCTTTGTGGTCTTTAGGGGTGGACGTGGGCCTCTCCCAGGGATGGTCTGACCCCCCGCTCCTCAGCCACATCGGTTGTCATTATATATATATAAAATATACACGCCGGGGTGATGCCTCTAGCTGCAGACATCACTCCGGTACAGCACTTTCCCGAAATATCGGCAATATCGGTAACCTCCGGGGCCTATTCTGATATATTGGGGAAAGTGCATATCGGCCCCCAATATATCGGTGGTGTCGATAATCGTTCGATCCCTAATATGTAATGACAGATCAAGATTGCCTTTCGCTAATTATGTGACTTCTGAAGGTTATTGGTTGCACCAGAGCTTTTTATGGGCTTCTTCATAACAAAGGGGGTGAATACATACGCACATGCCAATTTTCTGTTTTCTATTTCTAAAAAATAGTTTTATGTAGATATTTTTCTCATTTCACTTCACCAACTTAGACTATTGTTTTCTGATCCATCACATAGAATTCAGATCAGCAGAACATTCAACTTATAGCTGTAATGGAACAAAATAGGTAAAAAGTCAAGGGGGGGCAGGGATAGGCACGGACCATGGCTGTGGCGGACATTTTTCAAAAGTACAGACCTTAGTCAAGGACACCGAGGTACATTTCAATATAAAACCATCAAAAAAAACAAACACTCTGTCTACTCTCTGGCCTAGTTCTACAAATACAAGTACGTTTAAAATAACATTTAAATAAAGACTGCTTGTGGTATACTGTTATAAAATGTTTAAAAGATCTTCAAAATTCAAATAGTGTTTCCATAGATCCCCCTTCAGAGCAGGGTCCCCATCAATTCCACTTTTGAGCAGGGTCCCCATCAATTCCACTTTTGAGCAGGGTCCCCATAGATCCCCCTTTAGAGCAGGGTCCCCATAAATCCCCCTTTAGAGCAGGCCAGGATTGCCATAAATCCCCCTATAGAGAGGGGACCCCAAAGATCCCCTTTAGAGAAGGGTCCCCCTAGATCCCCTTTAGAGAAGGATCCCCATAGACCCCCTTTAGAGAAGGGTCCCCTTAGACCCCCTTTAGAGAAGGGTCCCCATAGATCCCCCTTTAGAGAAGGGTCCCCAAAGATCCCCCTTTAGAGAAGGATCCTCATAGAATCTATTGGAACCCTTCTCTAAAAGGGGATCTATGGGGACCTTTCTCTAAAGGGGGATCTATGGGGACCTTTCTCTAAAGGGGGATCTATGGGGACCCTGCTCCAAAGGGGGATCTATGGGGACCCTGCTCCAAAGGGGGATCTATGGGGACCCTGCTCCAAAGGGGGATCTATGGGGACCCCGGGCCTGCTCTAAAGGGGATCTAGGGGAACTGAGTTGTAAAGGGGGATCTATGGCATAGATCCCCTTTAAAGCAAGGTTGCCATAGATCCCCCTTTGGAGCAGGCCAGCATCCCCAAAGATTCCCCTTTACTGGGGCAGGTCCCTCCATAGATGCCCCTTTAGGGCAGACCTCATGGAATTCTCAATGGATCCCCATTCCAGGCCAGGGAGGGACCCCTATATATTCCCCTTTAGAGCAATCAAGGCACTAGGCAGGGTTCCCCATAGATCTCCTTCTCATTTAATGATCCATTCCGATTTTAAATTCTGGATTCGCTGTAATAGGAGGTCACATACTCACAATGCAGAACGAATGAAGAGTTGACTTATCCACGTCTCTCATAAGAAGCTGGAGCCCGGGTGAGCTGGGGCATGCTGCGCACTGCTGAGACATGTCATGGCAGGCACGGGCAGCAGGTAAGAGGAGGAACTTGTAACTTCCTTCCGTTCTTCTCCGAGTCCTCCACTCTGCAGCACTCAGGGCCTGGGGGCGGGGCAACCGATGCACAAGGCGCAACTTGAGCACTAGTTCACCTGATTGGCTAGGACATCGGCACAATCCTACTAACCAGCGGGCAGCGGCGTGGGAGGTGGAAGTCAGCTGTGACTGTCACTGACTGCGCCGCCACCACGGACCCTGCAAGGACCAATCACGGACACCAGTGTCCGTGTACGGACACCTTGCCGATCCCTGAGGGGGGGTGAATACTTTTTCAAGGCACTGTAATTGGTTTGCGCAAAAGTTATAGCGTTTACAAACTTTGGAATAGATTTATAGACTTTTTTTATTTTTTTTTTACAAGTAATTGCGGCGATCAGAGATTTTTATTGGGACTGCAACATTGAGGCGGACAAATCTGACACTAAGTGAAACTTTTTGGGGACCAGTGACACCAATACAGTGATCAGTGATAAATATTATGCAATGTTACTGTAATAAAGACACTGGAAAAGGAGTTAACACTGGGGGTGATCAAAAGGTTAAATGTGTTCCCTATATGTGCTTTCTAACTGGGTTGGACAGAGGCACATCGAGATCAGTGTCAGTCAACTTAGAGGAATCGCACAATCTTTCCCCGCCTCTCTGACAGGAGAGCCGTCTTGCATTGTTTACATTACAGACGGCTCTCCTGTCAGTATTAGATCAGTGAAAAAGTAGGCGCTGGTAATCAGTGGTGGTGTTCCAGGTGTGTTGGGGGGTATTAGATTGTCTACACCAATCAATTATGTCCATAAAGATAAACCTCGTTTACCAATAAGCCTATAAATGGTGGACTTTAAAATCATCTATAATATAGGGATGCACCGAATGTTCGGCAACCGAACATTATTCGGCCGAAAATAGCAAAAAAAGCACTTTCGGTGTTCGGCCGAATAAGTAAAAAGGCCGAATAAATTTGTGCCGAACAATGTCCCGACCGGCGACCCGCCATCCCCGAGCATAACCTAGCCGGAGGCACTACAGGAAGCAGAGCGGATGCTTCCTGTATAGCCGCTTAGCGCCGGGGTCTGTCACAGGCGGAGTGATACCAAATGTACTCCGCCTCCGCCTGTGACAGGGCACAGGAGCCATACAGCAAACATCGACTCTGCAGATGGGAGGGAGGGAGGTAAGGAGAGACATGAGAGGAGAGAGACACGAGAGGACAAGAGAGAGAGAGTGAGAGGACAAGAGAGAGAGAGAGTGAGGACAAGAGAGAGGGAGAGACATGAGAGGACAAGAGAGAGAGTGAGAGACATGAGAGGACAAGAGAGAGAGTGTGAGAGGACAAGAGAGAGAGACATGAGAGGACAAGAGAGAGAGAGACATGAGAGGACAAGAGAGAGAGAGAGACATGAAAGGACAAGAGAGAGAGAGAGACATGAGAGGACAAGAGAGAGAGAGAGACGTGAGAGGACAAGAGAGAGAGAGAGACGTGAGAGGACAAGAGAGAGAGAGACGTGAGAGGACAAGAGAGAGAGAGACGTGAGAGGACAAGAAAGAGAGACGTGAGAGGACAAGAGAGAGAGACGTGAGAGGACAAGAGAGAGAGACGTGAGAGGACAAGAGAGAGAGACGTGAGAGGACAAGAGAGAGAGACGTGAGAGGACAAGAGAGAGAGACGTGAGAGGACAAGAGAGAGAGAGACGTGAGAGGACAAGAGAGAGATAGACGTGAGAGGACAAGAGAGAGATAGACGTGAGAGGACAAGAGAGAGATAGACGTGAGAGGACAAGAGAGAGATAGACGTGAGAGGACAAGAGAGAGATAGACGTGAGAGGACAAGAGAGAGATAGACGTGAGAGGACAAGAGAGAGAGAGACGTGAGAGGACAAGAGAGAGAGAGACGTGAGAGGACAAGAGAGAGAGAGACGTGAGAGGACAAGAGAGAGATAGACGTGAGAGGACAAGAAAGAGAGAGAGAGACGTGAGAGGACAAGAAAGAGAGAGAGAGACGTGAGAGGACAAGAGAGAGAGAGACGTGAGAGGACAAGAGAGAGAGAGACGTGAGAGGACGAGAGAGAGAGACGTGAGAGGACAAGCGAGAGAGAGACGTGAGAGGACAAGCGAGAGAGAGAGACGTGAGAGGACAAGCGAGAGAGAGAGACATGAGAGGACAAGAGAGAGAGACATGAGAGGACAAGAGAGAGAGACATGAGAGGACGAGAGAGAGACATGAGAGGACAAGAGAGAGAGACATGAGAGGACAAGAGAGAGAGACATGAGAGGACAAAAAATTGGCAAAATAAATAGAAAAAATGTGAAACACCGCATTCGGTATTCGGCCAAGCATTTCATTATTATTCGGCTTCGGCCAAGAATTTCATTTCGGTGCATCCCTACTATAATACCATAATGTGAACAATTTGTAATAACAACCTAGTAAAAAGGTGAAATATATATCACTGTGTCTATATAAAATTGGTGACTTTTAGTGATAATAAAATTGCAATTAGTGACACTTGTGTTATAAAACCTTGTGTGACATAAAAAACGCATGTAAATTAGCAATAAAATCTGTAATTCATTTCTATTTTTGTGCAATAGGTGAAAGAAAGTCCGTGGTGATTAAATAAAATCTTCAAAGTGCTTTTGTGCTCCAATTTGTGCTCTTGATAAAATTCAGCAATATTTGCTTCTTACCAGATGGCTTTAGGCCTCAAGGACCTAGATCGCTTTTGATCCCTTTAAGGATAGATCAATCCTCCACCGAGTTCATCCAATCCAGGGATAGGTGGTAGATGTTCCAATCTGGATCTGGACCGCAGGATAGGGTCTCAAGCAGATATATATATCTATGATAGGGAAGCCAAAATATAGTGTAAATCCGTTTTTATTATAGTGACAAAATAAAAGATAAAATTGGCTGCTTACAGTGTGTAGTGCCTTCTCCTGGCACTAGGTGGAAGCGCTGCAATATGTTTTGGGTGTATGGAAGTGAGCACTCTGGTGCTCTGTAATAGGATACAGTCTCCTTCCCAGCCCCTGTAGTGTGGCAGCGGTGGCGTGCGTTCCAGACCAAAGCGGAAATGACGTCGCTGGTTAACTCAGTTTCCAGTTTACAGACCACAATGCATTTCGCGGTTATCGCGTCCTCGGGAAGTCTGATGATGATAGGCGGCGTCCAGCACCTTCTTTAAAAAGGGTATACAGACTATTGTTGCCAGTATACCCTTTTGACCGTGCGAGAGAGGGAGGCAGACTGATCAACGGTTTAAAAACATCCGGCTTGACTTTACTACAATTTATCACAGCCATCACAGAGCCACTATCACAGTGCTGCTCCATCACAGTGCCATCAAACTGCTGCTGCCCCCAATCGCAGTGCCATCACAGTGCTGCCCTAGCACAGTATGACATCCATCCATCACAGTGCCACTATCACAGTCCTGCTGCCCCCAATCACAGTGCCATCATAGTGCTGCCCTAGCACAGTATGACATCCATCACAGTGCCACTATCACAGTGCTGCTGCCCCCAATCACAGTGCCATCACAGTGCTGCACCATCACAGTATGACATCCATCCCAGTGCCACTATGACAGTACTACCGCCCCCAATCACAGTGCCATCGCTGATGCCCCCAATATCACAGTGCCATCCAACGCTGCTGGCCCCAATATCACAGTGCCATCCATCGCTGCTGGCCCCCAATATCACAGTGCCATCCATTGCTGCTGGCCCCCAATATCACAGTGCCATCCATCGCTGCTGCCCCCCATGTCACAGTGCCATCCATTGCTGCTGGCCCCCAATATCACAGTGCCATCCATCACTGCTGCCCCCAATATTACAGTGCCATCCATTGCTGCTGGCCCCCAATATCGCAGTGCCATCCATCACTGCTGCCCCCAATATCACAGTGCCATCCATTGCTGCTGGCCCCCAATATCACAGTGCCATCCATTGCTGCTGCCCCCATGTCACAGTGCCATCCATTGCTGCTGGCCCCCAATATCACAGTGCCATCCATCACTGCTGCCCCCAATATCACAGTGCCATCCATTGCTGCTGACCCCCAATATCACAGTGCCATCCATTGCTGCTGGCCCCCAATATCACAGTGCCATCCATTGCTGCTGGCCCCCAATATCACAGTGCCATCCATCGCTGCTGCCCCCCATGTCACAGTGCCATCCATTGCTGCTGGCCCCCAATATCGCAGTGCCATCCATCACTGCTGCCCCCAATATCACAGTGCCATCCATTGCTGCTGGCCCCCAATATCACAGTGCCATCCATCGCTGCTGGCCCCCAATATCACAGTGCCATCCATTGCTGCTGCCCCCCATGTCACAGTGCCATCCATTGCTGCTGGCCCCCAATATCACAGTGCCATCCATCACTGCTGCCCCCAATATCACAGTGCCATCCATTGCTGCTGGCCCCCAATATCACAGTGCCATCCATTGCTGCTGGCCCCCAATATCACAGTGCCATCCATTGCTGCTGGCCCCCAATATCACAGTGCCATCCATTGCTGCTGCCCCCCAATATCACAGTGCCATCCATTGCTGCTGGCCCCCAATATCACAGTGCCATCCATTGCTGCTGCCCCCATGTCACAGTGCCATCCATTGCTGCTGGCCCCCAATATCACAGTGCCATCCATCACTGCTGCCCCCAATATCACAGTGCCATCCATTGCTGCTGACCCCCAATATCACAGTGCCATCCATTGCTGCTGGCCCCCAATATCACAGTGCCATCCATTGCTGCTGGCCCCCAATATCACAGTGCCATCCATCGCTGCTGCCCCCCATGTCACAGTGCCATCCATTGCTGCTGGCCCCCAATATCGCAGTGCCATCCATTGCTGCTGCCCCCAATATCACAGTGCCATCCATTGCTGCTGGCCCCCAATATCACAGTGCCATCCATCGCTGCTGGCCCCCAATATCACAGTGCCATCCATTGCTGCTGCCCCCCATGTCACAGTGCCATCCATTGCTGCTGGCCCCCAATATCACAGTGCCATCCATCACTGCTGCCCCCAATATCACAGTGCCATCCATTGCTGCTGGCCCCCAATATCACAGTGCCATCCATTGCTGCTGGCCCCCAATATCACAGTGCCATCCATTGCTGCTGGCCCCCAATATCACAGTGCCATCCATTGCTGCTGCCCCCCATGTCACAGTGCCATCCATTGCTGCTGGCCCCCAATATCACAGTGCCATCCATTGCTGCTGCCCCCCATGTCACAGTGCCATCCATTGCTGCTGGCCCCCAATATCTCAGTGCCATCCATCACTGCTGCCCCCAATGTCACAGTGCCCCACCAGCCATCCAAGAGCTTTCCTACCTACCGTGATAGGTTCGGTGGCATTCTGTGTCTCTCTGTCTGCCCCTCTGCTCCACGTGCATTGTTCTTCCGGGAGGCGGGGAAGGGCTTTATAGGGGCGGCATCTTCCTCCGACGCTACCGCCCCTCTAGAAACCCGTACTATGCCGATCGCATTGTACTGCCCATGCTTGAAATTTTGCGGTGCATTCTGGGTATCCAGAATGAACTGTAATCAGGAAGAAGGCAATAAAGGGTTACACTGTGACTGCGGCTTCAGATGCCCACAGCAAAGATGGCCGCGCTCAGACACCATTTTTAAAAGTAAGATTTTCACACAAATCATACACTGTACAACTGATAAATATGGGAATAGCGGTTATGTAAAGGGCGATGGATTACTATTAACGGGGTATTTTTTGCTCAAAAATTTATCTGAGGCCGGAACTCCACTTTTAAGGTTGGGTGGGCTAAGGTTAGAATTGTTTATCTGTCTCCCATTTGTGGAGGAGAAAGGACAACCAATGGTTGGAGCAGCTGCATGACACCAATTATATTTCTAATTATCTGTTATTGTTACATTCTTCTTTATCATTTATTTGGTTTATTCAGGGATTCCCCCGAGACCTGCAACTAATTTCAAGGGTTCCTCTCCGGTATAAAGATTGAGGGGCTGCTTTAGAGAATCCATGATGTGTCTGGTGTAATAATCCCTCTTCATAGATGAAATGTACTCCATAGACAGAAACAGGGAGGACTCAGTATAGATAAGAGCGGGGTGAGGGAGATCTCATCATCTGATGTCATATTCTTTCCTTTCAGATTGTCCTACTCAGCCCACCATCTCTGATCAGAGTACCAAGGAGCGGATTATATTGTCATGTCTCAGCTCCTCTCCGGGTGTCACCTATGAATGGCAGATCAATGGAAAATCTTTGATCAAGAATCCATTATACAATGAATCCCGACCCAATGAAGATGTGACTCTCACCTGCATTGTAGATAATGAAGTGTGTAAGAAGAATGAGTCCAAAACCATCCCCCCCTATACTCCAGGTGAGTGACAGCGGCCAGTGATGTCTATAAAGCAAATCTCACCCTCAATACTCCCCGACACCTTTCCTGACTGCTAATCACTGATATAACCGAGTATATACCGCTTCCTCTGTATACCTGTCATCAGAGAGTCAGAGGACTGACAGCTGATCAGTAGTCTGTATGGGTTCTATTCCTTCATACTGATTGGTGACATGTGTGCACCCCCCATCTCCTCCTCCACTCCTATAATCTCATATTTATGTGTGGTCCTGATCTCCTCCTCACTGATCTGTACTTCATCTGTCTCCTTCTCTATGATCATCCACCACCCCCATCATCTCCTAATACTACCTCTGCGTGACACTGATCACCTCCTCGATGAGCTGTACTTCACCTGTCTCCTCTCTATGATCATCTACCACCCCCATCATCTCCTACTACTACCTGTGTGTTACCCTGATCTCCTCATTGATCTGTACCTCACCTGTCTCTTCTCTATGATCATCTACCACCCCCATCATCTCCTACTACTACCTGTGTGTGACCCTGATCTCCTCATTGATCTGTACCTCACCTGTCTCTTCTCTATGATCATTTACCACTCCCATCATCTCCTACTACTACCTGTGTGTGACTCTGATCTCCTCACTGATCTGTACTTCACCTGTCTCCTCTCTATGATCATCTACCACCCCCATCATCTCCTACTACTACCTGTGTGTTACCCTGATCTCCTCATTGATCTGTACCTCACCTGTCTCTTCTCTATGATCATCTACCACCCCCATCATCTCCTACTACTACCTGTGTGTGACCCTGATCTCCTCATTGATCTGTACCTCACCTGTCTCTTCTCTATGATCATTTACCACTCCCATCATCTCCTACTACTACCTGTGTGTGACTCTGATCTCCTCACTGATCTGTACTTCACCTGTCTCCTCTCTATGATCATCTACCACCCCCATCATCTCCTACTACTACCTGTGTGTTACCCTGATCTCCTCATTGATCTGTACCTCACCTGTCTCTTCTCTATGATCATCTACCACCCCCATCATCTCCCACTACTACCTGTGTGTGACCCTGATGTCCTCATTGATCTGTACCTCACCTGTCTCTTCTCTATGATCATCTACCACCCCCATCATCTCCTACTACTACCTGTGTGTGACCCTGATGTCCTCTTCCCTGATCTGTACTTCATCTTTCTCCTTCTCTATGATCATCCACCACCCTCATCATCTCCTACTACTACCTATGTGTGGCCCTGATCTCCTCATTGCTCTGTACTTCACCTGTCTCTTCTCTATGATCATCCACCACCCCCATCATCTCCTAATACTACCTCTGCGTGACACTGATCACCTCCTCGATGAGCTGTACTTCACCTGTCTCTTCTCTATGATCATCTACCACTCCCATCATCTCCTACTACTACCTGTGTGTGACTCTGATCTCCTCATTGATCTGTACCTCACCTGTCTCCTCTCTATGATCATCCACCACCCCCATCATCTCCTACTACTACCTGTGTGTGACCCTGATCTCCTCACTGATCTGTACTTCACCTGTCTCCTTCTCTATGATCATCTACCACCCCCATCATCTCCTACTACTACCTGTGTGTGACCCTGATCTCCTCACTGATCTGTACTTCACCTGTCTCCTTCTCTATGATCATCCACCACCCCCATCATCTCATACTACTACCTGTGTGTGACTCTGATCTCCTCCTCACTGATCTGTACCTCATCTGTCTCCTTCTCTATGATCATTTACCACTCCCATCATCTCATACTACTACTACTACTACTACTACCTGTGTGTGACTCTGATCTCCTCCTCACTAATCTGTACCTCACCTGTCTCCTTCTCTATGATCATCCACCACCCCCATCATCTCGTACTACTACCTGTGTGTGACCCTGATCTCCTCCTCATTGATCTGTACTTCACCTGTCTCCTTCTCTATGATCATCTACCACCCCCATCATCTCATACTACTACCTGTGTGTGACCCTGATCTCCTCATTGCTCTGTAACTCGCCTTTCTCCCTCTCTATGATCATCCACCACCCCCATCATCTCATACTACTACCTCTGTGTGACCTGATCTCTTCATTGATCTGTACTTCATCTGTCTCCTCTCTATGATCATCTACCACCCCCATCATCTCATACTACTACTGCTACCTGTGTGTGACCCTGATCTCTTCATTGATCTGTACTGATCAATGCTTCACCTGTCTCCTTCTCTATGATCATCCACCACTCCCATCATCTCCTACTACTACCTGTGTGTGACCCTGATCTCCTCATTGATCTGTACCTCACCTGTCTCTTCTCTATGATCATCTACCACTCCCATCATCTCCTACTACTACCTGTGTGTGACTCTGATCTCCTCATTGATCTGTACCTCACCTGTCTCCTCTCTATGATCATCTACCACCCCCATCATCTCCTACTACTACCTGTGTGTGACCCTGATGTCCTCTTCCCTGATCTGTACTTCATCTTTCTCCTTCTCTATGATCATCCACCACCCTCATCATCTCCTACTACTACCTATGTGTGGCCCTGATCTCCTCATTGCTCTGTACTTCACCTGTCTCTTCTCTATGATCATCCACCACCCCCATCATCTCCTAATACTACCTCTGCGTGACACTGATCACCTCCTCGATGAGCTGTACTTCACCTGTCTCTTCTCTATGATCATCTACCACTCCCATCATCTCCTACTACTACCTGTGTGTGACTCTGATCTCCTCATTGATCTGTACCTCACCTGTCTCCTCTCTATGATCATCCACCACCCCCATCATCTCCTACTACTACCTGTGTGTGACCCGATCTCCTCATTGATCTGTACCTCACCTGTCTCCTCTCTATGATCATCTACCACCCCCATCATCTCCTACTACTACCTGTGTGTGACCCTGATCTCCTCACTGATCTGTACTTCACCTGTCTCCTTCTCTATGATCATCCACCACCCCCATCATCTCATACTACTACCTGTGTGTGACCCTGATCTCCTCACTGATCTGTACTTCACCTGTCTCCTTCTCTATGATCATCCACCACCCCCATCATCTCATACTACTACCTGTGTGTGACTCTGATCTCCTCACTGATCTGTACCTCACCTGTCTCCTTCTCTATGATCATTTACCACTCCCATCATCTCATACTACTACTACTACTACTACTACCTGTGTGTGACTCTGATCTCCTCCTCACTAATCTGTACCTCACCTGTCTCCTTCTCTATGATCATCCACCACCCCCATCATCTCGTACTACTACCTGTGTGTGACCCTGATCTCCTCCTCATTGATCTGTACTTCACCTGTCTCCTTCTCTATGATCATCTACCACCCCCATCATCTCATACTACTACCTGTGTGTGACCCTGATCTCCTCATTGCTCTGTAACTCGCCTTTCTCCCTCTCTATGATCATCCACCACCCCCATCATCTCATACTACTACCTCTGTGTGACCTGATCTCTTCATTGATCTGTACTTCATCTGTCTCCTCTCTATGATCATCTACCACCCCCATCATCTCATACTACTACTGCTACCTGTGTGTGACCCTGATCTCTTCATTGATCTGTACTGATCAATGCTTCACCTGTCTCCTTCTCTATGATCATCCACCACTCCCATCATCTCATACTACGGACTATGTGTGACCCTGATCTCCTCCCTGATCTGTACTTCACATGTCTCCTCTCTATGATCTCCTGGAAGGTTATAACTAAACTCCAAAACTCGTTTTTGGATGGATTTGAGAGGGATTTGACTTCATCAGGAGTTTGTTGCTGCCTGTGCACCTATTCGGAAGATTCACTCTTTTTTTTTTTTTTTTTTTTTTTTTTTCCTCCCTGTTACGGTTATCGCTGAAAGTGAATGAAAATCCCAGAGAGGGAAATCTTCCAATGGGGACACTAGTTCTGGTGACACCCTGGGATTCCATCAATGTGGAGGGATTTCCTTTTACTTCCTGCTTGGCTATGGGACATGAAGTGAAGGGAAATCTTCAAAATGAGACACCGATGGCAAAAAAATCTGACCGGGGTTATTACCTTCCCTTAACCACTTCGGCCCTGGAAGTATTTACCCCCTTAACCACTTCCATACAGAGCAGTTACACCCCCTTCCTGCCCAGACCAATTTTCAGCTTTCAGCGCTCTCACACTTTAAATCAGGCATGTCCAACCTGAGGCCCGGAACCGCAGGCAATGCGGCCCACTGCCCCCTGACTATTTATTTATTTTTTTGCTGGGGAGGAAGGAAGTCGAGTCGGGGGCACGGCCACAGAGGCAGTCTCAGAGGGGATCATCCACTAGTTATGTTAAATTAGAAATTAGTGCTGGGGGAAGGGGGGGGGGGGGGGGCGGCAGAAGCACGGGAAGGGCGCGGCAGAGTTTTATTACTTATATACCTTAACTATAGTATATATTTTATATGCGGCTCGAGAAAATTTCTCTACACTCAATGTGGCCCAGAGAGACCAAAAGGTTGGACTCCCATGTTTTAAATAATAATTACTCAGGCATACAACGCTGTACCCAATCAAATTTTTTATAATTTCTTTCACACAAATAGAGTTTTCTATTGATAGTATTTAATCACCACTGGGTTTTTTATTTTTTGCGATAGTGAAAAAAGCGAAAATTTTGAAAAAAAACCTTTTTAATAATTAAGTAATTTTTTTTTTCATCAATTTTCGCCTAAATGTATACTTCTACATATCTTTGGTAAGGTAAAGATAACCCGTTCCTCTCCCGCCTCCCGGGGGGTGCGGGAGAGGAACGGGCGTGCGTCATAGCGACAAAGTGTTCCTGCCGGCGTCACTTGTCTGTCCCGGTAAGGAAGTGGTTAATGACCAGGCTATTTTGTGCGATATAGCGCTGCGTTACCTTTACTGACAATTGCTCGGTCGTGCGAAGCTGTACCAAAAAAATGATGTCCTTTTTTTTTCACCACAAATAGCGCTTTCGTTTGCCATTTGATCACCTCTGTGTTTTTATTTTTTTGTGCTATAAACAAAAAAGAGCGACAATTCTGAAAAAAAAACAACTATTTTTTACTTTCTGCTATAAAACCGTTCCAATTTAAAAAAGAAAAAGAAAAAAAAATCTAATTTCTCTGAAGTTCGACAGACGCAGCACCCGCGCCTCTACTTCTGAGTGAATGGGTTTTTTCTATTCTAAACACTGCTTCCATCTAAACTGCTTGATGATAGCAGGGTGGGTGGGGTTATGCCTGCAGGGACAGCCCCCATAGGCGTGGTTACATTTTTTCCTGCCTAGTGCCTATTCCTAGGAGGAGGAGCATAGCCCAATGAGTCATGATGAGATGATAAGGAGCTGCGTCTGTCGATGAACTTCAGAGAAAAGGATTTTACAGTAAGTTCTTACAAAAATCCAGTTTTGACATGAGTTTGAATGTGATTGTTTAATTCTGAACACAGCTACATCCCCAGTTATAAGAGGGTGTGCACACTTATGCAACCATTTTCTTTTAGTTTATTTTTTACTTGGGCTCTAATACCAACATCCTCCTCTGTTTTGTCCTACAGATCCCGACGGTTTACCTGGATTAGGCATTGCTCTCATAGTAATCTTTGTGCTCCTGCTCATTTACATCATCACCATCGTAGTGTTATATATATTCCGTGAGAGTAAGTACAACAAAATTCATCCTTTTACCTTCTACATTCAGTAAAATATTTCTGTAGCGTACCATCTATCTGTTTCTACTGGCACAGGATATATCATTCAGTAATACAGTAATGGGCCGTAGTGAGTAAGAAGTCCATTTGTTTGAAGGACAAATGTTCCAATGTATATAAAGGATAGGGAACCGCAACAAAGGCTGACACTCTTCTCCTTTCAAGGGGACCTTTACTAGACCTGCAATTCTTTTTTGTCTGAATACAAATTCCAACAAATTTTTGGTTATTTGGAGTTTCGGATGTATCCAAATCTCCTAATGAAATCGCATCAAATTTAGTTGAAATCCGTTAAAACTTGTTTCATTTATTCGTTTTTTTAAAAAATTCCAACTTTTCAAAACAATTAGAATTCGGATCAGTTTGAAAAAAGATCGACCAATTTGAATTCTGTGTAAAGAAATAGCTGGTGGTTAAGCAGCGGGCTGGGAAGCCGCCCCTTCACGTGTCCTTATCAACCATGAGTCCTCATCTGTCAGCGGGCTTCCTCACTGACATGTGAATGTAAAGAAAACCATGCCAGCAATTGCCCGGCAAAAGAGAAATGTTTAAAAAATGCCGTAGGGTCCCCTTCAGTGCATACCAGGCCCTTTTTGAGGATGGATATACTTCGGGGGACACTAATTTTTATTAAAGGAATTGTCAAAAACTGTGTCTGTGTGTTTATTATTTTTTGTCTCTTTTTTGTTTGAATGGGTAGGAGTACTTTGTGACTGATACCAGTCACACAGGGGAGGCGGGATCTGGGGGCCCTCTTGTTTAAGGGGGCTTCCAGATTCTGATAAGCCCGTAGACCCCAACAGCCACAGCCCAGGTTGACAGGAAGAGGCCCTTGTCCCCATCAACCTGGGGACAAGTTGCTTTGGGGTAGGAAGCGCAGAGCCCCCCATGTCTAGGGAATGTGGTCTGGCATGGTTCAGAATAGGGGGGGTGGGGTTGGTGGTATCTGTGATGCTGCTTTGATGTTACATTTTTAAAGTAGCTGGACTCAGCGGAGGCCATGGTGGTACACCCCACACCGCTGGGCGGAGGCCATGGTTGGTACACCCCACACCGCTGGGCGGAGGCCATAGTTGGTACACCCCGCACCGCTGGGCGGAGGCCATGGTTGGTACACCCCACACCGCTGGGCGGAGGCCATAGTTGGTACACCCCGCACCGCTGGGCGGAGGCCATGGTTGGTACACCCCGCACCGCTGGGCGGAGGCCATGGTCGGTACACCCCACACCGCTGGGCGGAGGCCATGGTTGGTACATCCCGCACCGCTGGGGGGAGGCCATGGTTGGTACACCCCGCACCGCTGGACGGAGGCCATGGTCGGTACACCCCACACCGCTGGGCGGAGGCCATAGTTGGTACACCGAGCACCGCTGGGGGGAGGCCATGGTTGGTACACCCCGCACCGCTGGGGGGAGGCCATGGTTGGTACACCCCGCACCGCTGGGGGGAGGCCATGGTTGGTACACCCCGCACCGCTGGGGGGAGGCCATGGTTGGTACACCCCGCACCGCTGGGCGGAGGCCATGGTTGGTACACCCCGCACCGCTGGGGGGAGGCCATGGTTGGTACACCCCGCACCGCTGGGGGGAGGCCATGGTTGGTACACCCCACACCGCATGGATGTGTCCCCGTCAGAGTTCCCCTTTGTGTGTCCTGTCAGAGTTCCCCTTTGTGTGTCCTGTCAGAGTTCCCCTTTGTGTGTCCTGTCAGAGTTCCCCTTTGTGTGTCCTGTCAGAGTTCCCCTTTGTGTGTCCTGTCAGAGTTCCCCTTTGTGTGTCCTGTCAGAGTTCCCCTTTGTGTGTCCTGTCAGAGTTCCCCTTTGTGTGTCCTGTCAGAGTTCCCCTTTGTGTGTCCTGTCAGAGTTCCCCTTTAATGTTCCCCAATAAGAGCTGTGTTCTGTAATCAGATGATAATCCGCCATTTCTCACTATGAATCTCACATATGAATATTCCGTTCTATCCCGCACATGCGCAGATAGTACAGAGAGCGAGGCAGAATCTGACATTACATTCTCTCCCGTCCCCCCTCTGTCTATCGTCGGATAATGCATCCGACAAACTGCCCCGCCTCGTCTCAGCCCCGCCTCCTCTTAGTGAGCTCTACAGGATGTAATGCTTTCAGTCACTGAGAGGAGGCGGGGTGGAGGCAGGGCGGAGCGCGGACTGAATGAAATACATCCCTGAGAACTGGAAATAACACGAGATTTCGTCACTAGGTGAATTGCAAGGGCTGCTGGGATACATGTTCCAGGAGCCCTTCCAAATCGCCAAGTGATGTAATCGCCGAAAGCAGCAGGACCCGGAAGTGCAGATGAATAAAGAAGATAAAACGGTATTTCATTAAAAAAATAAATAAATAGTTTACATTGGCAAAAGCATATTTAATGGGGATTACATACATCTCAACTTGTTTAAAATGGGTGAAACTCAGCTTTAAGTTGTGCGATTTAGAGTTTAACTTTGATCCAGAGAGTGTAAAGTTGGATCAAAGTTGCACTCAAGTCTCATCAAAGTAGCGCAACTACATTTTCAAAGTCGCTGATTTTCAAAGTGGCATAGATGGGAATGGGTGCCATTAAAATAAATGGGCTTATGCCAATCAAGTTATTTTTGTGCGCTATAATCAAAAAAAGACCGATAATTTTTTAATATATTTTTTTTTACTTTGTCTACAAACTATGGGAAAGTTATATTGACTTTTTTTCATTTTTTTTTTTTAACTAGTAATGGTGATGACCAGTGATTTTTAGCGGGACTGCGATGTTGCGGTGGACAGATCTGACTGACACTTTTTGGGGACCAGTGACACTAATACAGTGATGAGTGCTAAATAATATGCACCGTTACTGTATAAATGACACTGGCAGGGAAGGTGGTTAGCATTACGGGTGATCAAGCGGTGAAGTGTTCTCCCAGGGAGTGCTTTCTAACTGTGTGGGCACTGGATTAGCTGAAACACGTGATCTCACTGTTCCTCTGTGACAGAACAGCCGTTTGCCTTGTTTACAAAGGCAGACCGCCATTCTGTCACTCTCCTGCATGATCATGGGTGTCTAACGTCCATCATGGCCCCCAGAACTGCTGATTGGCACCAGCTGTGTTTAATCACAGTGGGAGGGGCGCTCCGGTGGTACATGCTCGCCCTCGAGAAACCGCGCACAAAAAAAAGCACATACCAGTACGTGGTTTTGCGCAGCCGGGCCACCCTGCCGCAGTGTATATGCGGTGGGCGGTTCGTAAGTGGTTAATAGGCCTGAATTTGAATCCTTTGAGCAACTGAGAACAGAGTTCCCCTTATTGCCCAATAGGTACTATATATACACATATATACATATGTGTGATTGACTGATATCGACTTTTTGTTGACGATACCGATATTTTGGCCAATGCATATCGGTATCGGCTGATATGCGCCGATATCTTCGTACATTTAAAAAAATATATATTTTTTTTCTTGACCGGTACTCTTGTGGAGGGACCTGGGGGTGTAAAAGACCCCAAACCCCTCCTCTGCACTTAAAAGTATTCAAAACGCCAAGTTTTTTAATCTGGCGCTGAGTACCCGGAAGTGATATCATGACATAATTTCTGGGTTTTTGCATTGAGACCCGATCAGAGCCAAATGTGGCTTTTGATCGGGTCTTCCGCTGCCGTACAGGCTGGTTCTTCGGCGAGCTGTGGAAGGAGATGGGAGGGGGAGTCCCCTCCCGCTCCTTGTAAGCTGCCCGAGCAGTTTCTCAGCCGCAACAGTTATCATTACAAGACAGCTGACCGTCGGCTATGGACGCCGGTATCGGGGTGATTCCTCTAGCTGCAGGGATCACTCCGGTATAGCACTTTCCCGAAATATCGGCAATATCGGTAACCTCAGGGGTCAATTCTGATATATCGGGGAAAGTGCATATCGCCCCCCGATATATCGGCTTTGCCGATAATCGGTCGATCCCTAATATGTACTGGCAGTTAAGCCATGCTATAAGAGTGCAGAGTAGACATTCGACCCTGCGACTGGATGGCTCTTAGCTCTATAATTACCACTTTGGGTATATTCTCTTGCTTATATGCCTGCATGTTATCTTGCATACAAGCCCCGGACCTGTTGACTTGTAGAGAAAAATGGGAAGTAGATGTAGGGCCAATTGATGGGGATAAGTGGGAACAAATATTGGCTGTCGGCCCCTTAGTGTATGTATCGGCTTCCCAAAAACAATTACTGTTGAGCCTCCTGTTCGGGACTCTGTCCACGTTGTTTGACCCTTTTCTACCTGATTACCAGAGACCCTATCTAACTTGTATTGACTACTGAGTGGTCTCTCAGAAGCCACACGTGGTCAATCCCCTACAATATTTAACTGCAGCCTCAGATAAGAATCAACATTTTTGTAGATATTTTAACAAGTACATCTCGACTTAAAGAGGTTGTAAACCGAATTTTTTTTTTTTTTCACCCTGAAAGAGAAACGCATAATGAGCTAGTATGCATCGCATACTAGCTCATTATGAAATACTTACCTTAGAACGAGCCCCCGCCGTGCCGCCGGCTTACCTCTATGACGGGCGACATGTCCAGTCGGGACAGGTGGGTTCAGGAGATCGTTCGGTCTGGGTACAAGATCGAGTTTCTCTCTCGGCCGGTGAACAGGTTTTTTCCCTCAAACCTTCAACTGTCTCCGGAGCGTTTGCAGGATCTGCATCTGGCGGTGCAGGACCTGCGGGCTCAGGGAGTGGTGGTTCCGGTGCCTCATCGGGACAGATTTCGGGGGTTTTATTCAAATCTGTTCACTGTGCCCAGAAAGGAGGGCAAGGTACGTCCAATTCTGGACTTGAAAGCTCTGAACCGCTTTGTGCGGGTTCGCAAGTTTCGCATGGAATCCCTGCGCTCGGTGGTGGCTGCCCTGGTTCCGGGAGAATTCATGGCCTCCATCGACTTGAAGGATGCGTACCTACACATCCCCATTTTCGAGGGTCACCAGAGGTACCTTCGATTTGCCATTGCGGAGGATCATTATCAATTCGTGGCGTTACCCTTCGGTCTCGCTTCGGCTCCGCAGGTTTTCACCAAGGTGCTTGCACCGGTTCTGGCCTTATTGAGAGCCCAGGGTATCTCAATCCTGGGGTATCTGGACGACATTCTGGTTCGGTCTGCGACCAGTCAGGGTCTGGTGAAGGACCTGTCCGTCACGATGCAAACTCTGCAGGAGTTTGGTTGGACGATAAACTTCCCAAAATCGACGCTGTGCCCGTCGGTTCGTCTTCCCTATCTGGGTATGATTCTGGATTCGGTTCAGGCAAAAGTCTTCCTACCGGAAGACAAGCTCAAAACGCTTCAGGACAAAGTCAGGTCCCTTCGGGACGTTCCGTGCTCATCCCTCCGGACGGGCATGAGGTGCTTGGGTTTGATGGTCTCGGCTTTCAAGGCGATTCCCTTCGCCCAGTTTCACACGTGGGATCTCCAGGCGGAGATCCTGTCCAGGTGGGACAGGCGACCACAATCTCTGGATCTTCAGATCTCGTTGAGTCTTCGCACGAGAAGGAATCTTCTATGGTGGCTGCAGTCCCCGGCGGTGTCGGGGGGCAAGTCTTTTCGTCCATTTTGTGGATGGTGATCACCACGGATGCCAGCCTGTCGGGCTGGGGTGGCGTTCTGGGCGTTCTGTCCGCCCAGGGTACTTGGTCGGAGGAGGAATCCTCCCTTCCGATCAACATTCTGGAATTGCTGGCGATAAATCTTTGCCTTCAACGTTGGACGGACAAGCTACAGGGCTGTCCGGTTCGGGTTCAGACGGACAATGCCACAGCGGTGGCCTACATCAACCACCAGGGGGGCACCAGGAGTGCCCGAGCGGCTCTGGAAGTAGCCGATATTCTGTCTTGGGCCGAGACGCACGTCCCGTCGATAACGGCAGTTCACATTCCGGGGGTGGAGAACTGGCAGGCGGATTATCTAAGCCGCCAGACTCTGGACCAGGGAGAATGGTCCCTTCACCCGGATGTCTTCCAGATGTTGTGCGCGAAGTGGGGTCTTCCGGATGTGGACCTGTTCGCGTCTCGTCTGAACAACAAGGTGGGAAGGTTCGTGGCAAGGACGCGCGATCCTCGGGCAGACGCGTCAGACGCGTTAGTGGCTCAGTGGCATCAGTATCGGCTGATGTATGCATTCCCACCAATTCAGTTGCTGTCCCGGTTCCTTCGCAGGTTGTCCTCGGAACCGAGAACGGTGATTCTGGTGGCACCAGACTGGCCCCGCCGGTCTTGGTACGCAGACCTCGTGAATCTGGTGGTCGATGCTCCATGGCGTCTGCCTCTTCGGGAAGATCTTCTGTCTCAAGGACCGATATTCCATCCTGCTTTACAGTCGCTGGCTTTGACGGCCTGGCTGTTGAGACCGAGGTCCTGAAGGATAGGGGTCTCTCTCTGGAGGTCATTCATACTTTGATCAATGCTAGAAAGGCCTCTTCGGGGAAGATATACTACCGTACTTGGAAGGCCTACTTTTCCTGGTGTGAGTCCAGGGGGTATTCCCCTCGCTCATATTCGGTTTCGAGAGTGTTGGCTTTCCTTCAAACGGGCGTGGACCAGCGTTTGTCGTTGGCCACGATTAAGGGTCAGATTTCTGCTCTGGCCGTTCTTTTTCAGCGGCCTGTGGCGTCTAATTCTCTGGTTAGCACCTTTTGTTCAAGGGGTGCGGCACCTGGTCCCTCCTCGGAGGGAGCCTTTGCCTCCATGGGACTTGAACCTTGTTCTGTCCGTGTTGCAACATGCTCCCTTTGAAAAGATCAGGGAGATCTCGTTGCCTCTGTTGTCCAAAAAGGTCGCCTTTTTGGTGGCGATCACTTCGGCTCGCAGAGTTTCGGAGCTGGCAGCTTTGTCGTGCAGGTCTCCGTATCTGGTACTCCACTTGGATAAGGTGGTCTTGCGACCTAATCCTTCTTTTCTTCCGAAAAGGGTTTCAGAATTTCACCTCAATGAGGACATTGTCTTGCCTTCGCTTTGCGCGAAGCCTAAGCATCCGAAGAAGGTGGCTTTGCATTCCTTGGATGTTGTCAGGGTGGTCAGGGTTTACCTGAATTCGACAAAATCCTTTCGCAAGACGGATTCTCTCTTTGTCCTTCCTGAGGGACCTCGGAAGGGCATGGCGGCGTCGGCTTCTACCATCGCCAAATGGATCAGACAGACCATTGAACAGGCATATGCTTTGAAGGGGAAAGTTCCTCCTATGCCTGTGAAGGCGCACTCTACCAGATCCCTGAGAACGTCTTGGGCCTGTCATCATCGGGCCTCTGTGGCCCAGGTGTGTAAGGCGGCGACTTGGTCGTCCGTTCACACATTCTCAAAGTACTACAAAGTGGATGTTCAGGCATCGGCAGATGCTTCCTTTGGCCGCAAGGTTCTTAGTGCGGCAGTACCTTAAGGTCCCTTGTTTTTGGGCCCTTGGCTGTCTGGGGTGTTTTTATCCCTAGGTTATTTGTTCTTCCTCGGTTGTTGCTCCTGTTGAGCAAGCTTTTTTTCATGTTGCCCAGTTGGTTTCCTTCCTTTGGTAAGGTTACTTTCTCTGATGTGGAGACGGCGTTGCCTTAGGCGCGGCTGCGTTTCCCACCCCTCATGTTTGCACTGCTTTGGGATGTCCCCATTGTGACGAATATGAAGAGGCGGCGACTGTCGGAGGACGTAAGAGAAAACGGAATTTTAGTAAAATCTTACCTGTAAAATTCCTTTCTGAGTCCTCCGACAGTCGCCACCCCCGCCCCTCTTTTGGGGTTTGTGTATGTACTCTACTGCTATTCTACTGAAACTGAGGTATGGAACAGGAAGCAGGAGGGTATAGACTGAGGGGACCACCCCCTGGGGGTGGGATATGTTAAAAGCTTTAATATTGACATATTCTGTTGCCTAGCTACTCCTACGGAGCAAAGTCTAATACCCCATTGTGACGAATATGAAGAGGCGGCGACTGTCTGAGGACTCAGAGAAAGGAATTTTACAGGTAAGATTTTACAAAATTCAGTTTTTCCATCCGTCCAGCGGATCGGATTGGATGGCATCAGGTGAGAACGGACTGACGGTCCGTTGACATCCGATTTCCCCCATAGAGATGCATGGGGAACTGTCAGCTGTGTCTCCGCACACAGCACGGAGACACAGCTGTCCTCCTGCTGCTCAGCAGGGGATCGGCGGCTCGATCCCCCGCTGAGAAAAATGGACTCCATCCAACGGACGGAGTGTGTGAAAGAGCCCTTATGTGTCGGCAGTTGTTTGCCATTTATGTGTTTACATTTTAATTGTCGACAAATGTTATATTTTATATACCTGTGCCAGTAAAGTCCATGTTTTCCCAATTTTCAATTTCTGTTTACCAAATATAGTTGCAACTTAAAGCGGAGTTCCGGCCTGAAAAATAAAATTTAGATAAAAATACCCCCGGGACAGTCAGGGCCAGTGCATTTCAGCAATGATAGCCTCTGAACTGTCCCCAGGTTCACTTACCTTTTAGAAGAAATACTTACCTTGAAAATTTATTTTCCAGCGCTGCCATCTCAGGTGTGGGTAGCTGAAGCCAGGGCGTCCTCTTTGGCGTCCTCTTTCATCCCAGAATGCCCTGCACCGGCCCCGCTCGCCAGTTCCGGTGCAGGTGCGTCATTCCTGCACAGCTTCCGGTCATGCCCAGAAGCTGTTTAGCAGGGAATGACGCACCTGCACCGGAAGTGATGAGCGGGGCCGGTGCAGGGCATTGATTCCTAGGAGCGATGACGTTCATCTCTCAGGAGTCAATGCAAGCAGGAAGTGACAGCGGCGGCTGTGTCCGCAGAGGGAGGAAGAGGAAGTAAGGCAAGTATTTTTTCTTTAAAAACAAGGTAAGTGATTAAAAAAAAAAAGGTAATTTAGAGCAAGCGGACAGTGAAAAAAAACTTTTCGCGGTGGAACTCCGCTTTAAGCCTGTCATTTGTTTACTTGTCCTACGTACATAGCTCTGGTAAGGCTTCTATATTTAGCCAGGAAACTGGTTGCGAGGTATTGGCTCTCTTCCTCAGACCCCTACACCTTGCCAGTGGATTCAAGGAGTTAATAGGATCCTTATCCGAGAGAAAAATACTTACCAGCACAGAAATACAAGTCAAAAATTCAATAAAATTTGGTGGGAATGGTTCGAATCCACTGGTGTAGCCCCCCCCCCCCCCCCCACAACTTGTTCTTAAAAGGGCTCGTAGGCTGAGGTGGATCTAGTTACACGTTTGGAAAACCTGCAAAGGCCGAGGACAAAAGGCATTAGTAGGCTGCTACATTGGGATGGGTCTCTCCTTTACTGGATAGACTCACTTGGTTGAGAGAGAGAGAGAGAGCGCACACTGCATTAGCTAGCTAGTTTATGTTTTTTTTTTGGTTTACAATCTCACATAATTCTTTTTTGAGATCTAAAAAAAAAATAAAATAAATATATATGATAAGGCATTGTATGGACTTTGAGAATGTATATGCATTAGAGTGAGACTTTGTTTTCCTGTGTATGATACATACCATGTTGTCTGTACCTTGCTTATCTGTACATATTACAGTATCTGACAAAAGTGAGTACACCCCTCGCATTTTTGTAAATATTTTATTCTATCTTTTCATGTGACAACACTGAAGAAATGACACTTTGCTACAATGTAAAGTAGTGAGTGTACAGCTTGTATAAAGCCCCGTACACACGTACCGATTGTCGGCCGGATATATTCGGCCGACGACCGATCGGCCGATTGTAGGCTTGTTAGTATGATGCTTCCGACAGCCGACAGCGCATTTTCGGCCGAACAGAATCTGTCGTGCAAGCAATAAAATTTTTGTTGGCCAACACCAGAACGGCCGATTGTTCGCCAGTCAGTATAGAATTTGGCCGACAATCGGCAGATTTGCAAGACTGGGCATGCTCAGAGAAGAAAAAACACAGGGAAAGTTAACCATCACATGACATCACTTCTGCAGTCGGCGGACAAAATTCGTGTGCAGTCTTTTTTGCACTTTTTAGCGAACAGGACAGCCCTGGACAAAAGACGGCCGATCGGTACGTGTGTACGAGGCATTACAGTGTACATTTGCTGTCCCCTCAAAATAAATCAACACAGTCCTTAATGTCTAAACCGCTGGCAACAAAAGTGAGTACACCCCTAAGGGACAATGTCCGAATTGGGCCCAATTAGCCATTTTCCCTCCCCGGTGTCATGTGACTCGTTAGTGTTACAAGGTCTCAGGTGTGAATGGGGGGCAGGTGTGTTAAATTTGGTGTTATCGCTCTCACTCTCTTACTGGTCACTGGAAGTTCAACATGGCACCTCATGGCAAAGAACTCTCTGAGGATCTGAAAAAAAGAATTGTTGCTCTATAAAGACGGCCTAGGCTATAAGAAGATTGCCAAGACCCTGTAACTGAGCTGCAGCACGGTGGCCAAGGCCATACAGCGGTGTAACAGGACAGGTTCCACTCAGAACAGGCCTCGCCATGGTCCACCAAAGAAGTTGAGTGCACGTGCTCAGCATCATATCCAGAGGTTGTCTTTGGGAAATAGACGTATTAATGCTGCCAGCATTGCTGCAGAGGTTGAAGGGGTGGGGGAGGGGTCAGCCTGTCAGTGCTCAGACCATACGCCGCACACTGCATCACATTGGTCTGCATGGCTGTCGTCCCAGAAGGAAGCCTCTTCTAAAGATAATGCACAATAAAGCCCGCAAACAGTTTGCTGAAGACAAGCAGACTAAGGACACGGATTACTGGAACCATGTCCTGTGTCTGATGAGACCAAGATAAACTTATTTGGTTCAGATGATGTAAAGCTTGTGTGGTGACAACCAGGTGAGGAGTACAAAGACAAGTGTGTCTTCCTACAGTCAAGCATGGTGGTGGGAGTGTCATGGTCTGGGGCTGTATGAGTGCTGCCGGCACTGGGGAGCTACAGTTCATTGAGGGAACCATGAATGCCATCATGTACTGTGACATACTGAAGCAGAGCATGATCCCCTCCCTTCGGAGACTGGGCCGCAGGGCAGTATTCCAACATAACGACCCCAAACACCTCCAAGACCACCACTGCCTTGCTAAAGAAGCTGAGGGTAAAGGTGATGGACTGGCCAAGCATGTCTCCAGACCTAAACCCTATTGAGAATCTGTGGGGCATCCTCAAATGGAAGGTGGAAGAGCGCGAGATTTCTAACATCCACCAGCTCTGTGATGTCATCATGGAGGAGGGGAAGAGGACTCCAGTGACAACCTGTGAAGCTCTGGTGAACTCCATGCCCAAGAGGGTTAAGGCAGTGCTGGAAAATAATGGCGGCCACACAAAATATTCACACTTTGGGCCCAATTTGGACATTTCCACTTAGGGGTGTACTCACTTTTGTTGCCAGCGGTTTAGACATTAATGGCTGTGTGTTGAGTTATTTTGAGGGGACAGTAAATTTACACTGTTATACAAGCTGTACACTCACTACTTTACATTGTAGCAAAGTGTCATTTCTTCAGTGTTGTCACATGAAAAGATAGAATAAAATATTTACCAAAATGTGAGGGGTGTACTTACTTTTGGGAGATACTGTATATTGTGTTCACTATAATAAAAGTTTTCTGTTTTTAAAAAAAAAAAAAAAAACTGGGAGCGGCTAGGTCAGTCTTCCAATAAAGTGATCACCGTGATAGCCAATCACACGATCAAAAAGCCCATGTAATGTCTGTGGTGCTATCGGTTCCCACCTTGTGAAGGCATTCAATGCTTTCATAATTGACTTTGACATTATACTCCTTCCATGAAGGGCGTACCGGCTCATAAACTGATGTCATTTGTTTTTTCTTTATTTTAGATGGCCGTGCGAGGTCAATCTTTTCTTATCTCACCTGCTGTCAAGGTAAGTTTGTACCTATACTTGTAAAGCTTTGTAGTCTTGTATTGAGCCCCCCACCCCTCTGTGGATGGTGGTTGAGTGATGATAAATGGCCGAAGTTCTCTTACATAAATACTGGTCTGCTGATGATTATTAGCTGTAGTGTGTTCATCTGTACAAGCACATCTCTATACTGTCAGTGTGCGGTTACCATCCTTTATAAGCACAGCATCAGTTTAATTTCCCATAAACCACTGCACCAATCTGTACATGGCCAGGGATGTCAGAGGTGACCACCATTGGTGGTTGTGCAGGGCTCTCCTTCAGATTCAGTTACCGTTTTCTGTGTACTGGACTTCATTTATGGCAGTGCCTGAAGAACCGCTTAGGTTACATAGTGAGGTTGAAAAAAAGACACCAGTCCACATGTTAGCTATGTGATAGTGCTGGACCATTAGAGTCCATTCACACTAGCGCGACTTGTCAGGCGACCAAGTCGCCTGACAAGACGCGGTGGGTCGCTCGCCATAGATTAGCACAGGACCCATTCTAATAGGAGCGACACAAGTCGCTCCGACTTTGAAAAAGGGTCCTGCACTCATTTGGGGCGACCTGGAGGCGACTTGCATTAACTTCAATTATATGAAGTCACAGGTCGCCCTACAAAATCGGCTGTTAGGAATGAGAAGTGGTTCTAGTGTAAGACCAAAGAAGGGGTGTTCTAATCCGAGGAGGTGAGCCTGTGATGAGTATGTAGACCTCGTTCAGACCCTAGGCTGCATGTTTACTCTGTTTTATTAACCACTTTACCACCGCAGGATTTTCCTGCTTTACGTCCAGGCCACTTTTTGCAACTTGGCACTGCGCAACTTTAACTGACAATTGCGCGGTCGTGCAACGCCGTACCCAAACGAAATTCACGTCCTTTTTTTTCCCACAATCAGAGCTTTCTTTTGGTGGTATTTGATCACCTCTGCGATTTCTCTTACGTCCTCCGACAGTCGCCGCCACCTCTAAGTCATCACTGTTGGGTATTGACTTCCCATCCGCAGGAATAGCTAGGCATATAGACTTAGTCCAAAGACAAAAGGCATTAGCATATACACACCCATGGGGGCTGTCCCATCTGGTCAATGCCCCCCCTGCATCACCACTCCCAACTCAGTTTTAATCTGCCTAGCGTCAGAAATAGTCAGGCTTCCCTTGTGCTGGGGCTTCAGTCTCAGCCTTCCTAATCTTTTATTTGATTTTTCTTTGATAATGTCTGTCAGTTTTTTTCTCTTACTTTACTAGCTGTTTATTTTGTCAGCTTCTAGTGTTAGCCTTCTCTTCGGATGAAGATGGATCATGGGGTGCTGGGATTCAGACTGACCACCCTGGTTCTCCAGAGCAGAAGGGTCAGATGGACCCCCAGCCCGCCATCGAGCGTTCAGCTATGGTTCGCCCTGGCATTCCGAACGACCCATCCCTGTTCGCTGCAGGGATGCAGCCGTGAGGTGGCTACCTCACAGGACTCGTCTGCGGTGCTGCAGCGTCATGTCCCTGGCTCACGGCACTCCCTGTCAGATGAGGACAGAGGTTTTCCGTGCATAGAGGCTCCCCCACGCCATCTGGTACAGGTAAGTACTTTTCTGTGTGGGACCTCTGTTTGGGGTGACAGTCTGTGTTGCTGTGTGTCCCCGTGTCTGTGCCTGTGTGACTCCCTGTGCGATCCCTGCGGGGTTCGCTTGTGCAGATCTGTATGTTTGCCGGGGGTCCCTGTCCCTGTGTCACCATAGGTGCTTTGTGGGGGTGCAGACGGTTATGACTGTGCGGCGACCGCAGCGGTGCATTTTCGCGCGGTCCGCCATCTTTGCACATGTGTAGCACACATGTGTAGCTCCTCTGGGGCGCTCCTGCATGTCATTTTGGCGCCATCCGCCGCCATGTTGTGGGCGGTGGAACGATCGGTCCGGCCACATGTTGGCGGCCATTTTGGCGTAGACTCCAATGCTTCCCTATGGGGCAGCCATTTTCCCGGGGTCTGGCTTCTAGTCCAGCCCTTTCCAGCAGCATTCCATCAGCAGCAAGGACACTGGCAGCAACGCTCTGAAGGTTATTGCTCTCATTCTTCCCTCTGTATATCGCTTCTGGCTCAGTTTCTTTTCTCCTTTGGGGGTCTTTCATCACTGTTGCACTAGCGGTGGGCTGCGCACACCGCAGCGTTCTTAAAGGACCAGTACACCATTTTTTGCACTGTAGTTTTTCTGTTACCTTGAGCCATGGATTCTCAGGAAAGCAAGTTTCCTCCAGCTTTAGTGGGGGGCCCCAGTTCTCATGTGGCTCCACTGCGACCTGATTTGGCCACTGTAGTAGCGACTTTGGTGGCAAATATGGAAATGCTGATGGCTGAACGTGCTGCAAAAAAGAGGCCCAGACTGTCTCTTTCTTCTGATTTAGATGGGGATATGGCTGCTGCTGCGGTTGCTGCTGCTGCGAGCGTGCCCTTTTCAGGGTTCCGCTCATCCCTGGACCCCCCGGGGTCCGAGGGGGAGGCTGAGATGGAGGGGGTTGATACCTCCTCCCCGGGGTCACCCGAAGAACGGGCGACCATGGATGAATTGATTGTTTCTGTTAAGGAAACCTTACATTTGGAGGATGAGCCCTGTCCTCCGGGCGTTGTGTCCTCATTTGGGACGCACAGGACCCGCAAGTCTGCGCAGGTTTTTCCCTGCCCAGCGGAATTTCATTACACTGTTAATGAAATGTGGCGCACGTTAAAACGTCCATTCCTGGTGCCTAGTCGGTTCAAATTGCTTTATCCGTTTGCACCCTCTACGGAATCACGATGGTGTGTGCCTCCACAGGTAGATCACACTGTGGCCGTGCTGAACAAGGCTACCTTGGTTCCTACTGAGGATACCCCGGTTTTCCGGGATCCCATGGACCGGCGGTTAGAGTCTCTAGCTCGCCATTCCTATACGGTGGCGGGTTCGTTGCTCAGGCCCGTTTTCGCGTCCGTTTTGGTGGCTCAGGCGGTGGTTGATTGGACTAAGATGCTTAGGGCAATCTCGTGTCTGATGGGGTCCCGCCTGCCCGGCTGGAAATGGTGGACCAGATCCACCAAGGAGTCATGTATTTGTGTGATGCAGCCTTGAATGAGGCCCCCTTAGTGGCTCGCCTCTCTAGTGTCGCGGTACTTAACCGGCGACTGATATGGCTAAAAAGCTGGTCGGCTGACCAGTCCTCACGGAAAACAGTTGCTGATTTTCCTTATGCTGGCTCTCGCCTTTTTTGGCGAGGCGTTGGACACCCTGGTGAAAGGCATCATGGGGGGCAAGAGCACTATGCTGCCCCAGAACCCGAAGAACAAGTCCTTTCGGGGCAAGAGGGGTTCTGCGCCCAGATCCAGTTAGGGGTCCTTCGTGCCTTTCGGAACCAATCCAAGGGCAAGCCCTTCAAGGCCCAGGGCAGTCAGAAGAAGCCCTGGGCGGGTAAGCAGAAGTCCGGCAATGCCGGCGCGGCGGGACAATCCGCCTCTGCCTAAAGGGGCGCCCTCACCCGTCTCAGGGGTGGGGGGACGTTTGTGCGGTTTCCTCCAACCTTGGTTGCTCCGGATATCGGACAGGTGGGTTCTGGAAATCGTTCGATCAGGATACAAGATCGAATTCCTTTCCCGGCCGTCGGACAGATTTTTTCCCTCCAATCTTCATCTGCTTCCGGGGCGTCTGCAGGACTTGCGCCAAGCGGTGCAGGACCTTCTTGCTCAGGGAGTGATTGTCCCGGTGCCTCATCGGGACAGGTTTCGGGGGTTTTATTCGAATCTGTTCACTGTGCCCAGGAAGGAGGGCAAAGTGCGTCCTATTCTGGACCTAAAATCGCTGAACCGATTTGTGCATGTTTGGAAGTTCCGTATGGAGTCTCTCCATTCGGTGGTGGCCTCCTTGAGTCCAGGGGAATTCAGGACGGTGGTTACCACGGATGCCAGCCTGTCAGGCTGGGGTGGAGTCCTGGGCAACCTGTCTGCCCAGGGCACTTGGTCGGAGGAGGAGTCCTCCCTCCCGATAAATATACTGGAATTGCGGGCGATCAAATTCTGCCTATTCCAGTGGTCGGACCGTCTCCGGGGCCTGCCTGTCCGCGTACAGACGGACAATGCTACTGCGGTGGCTTACATAAACCACCAGGGGGGCACCAGGAGTGCTCGAGCGGCCTGAGAGGTGACCGACATTCTGTCTTGGGCCGAGGCTCATGTCCCGGCGATCTCAGCAGTTCACATTCCGGGTGTGGAAAATTGGCAGGCCGACTATCTGAGCCGCCAGACCCTGGACCAGGGGGAATGGTCCCTACACCCGGAGGTCTTCCAAATGCTGTGTGCGAGGTGGGGATCCCCGGACGTGGATCTGTTCGCATTCCGGGCTAAACCGAAAGGTGAAAAGGTTCGTGGCAAGAACGAGCAATCGGATGCGTTGGTAGCCCCTTGGCATCAGTATCATCTGATGTATGCCTTTCCCCCGATTCAGTTACTATCCAGGTTCCTTCGCAGGTTGGCCTCGGAACCGCACCTGGTGATTCTGGTGGCGCCGGACTGGCCACACCGGTCCTGGTACGCCGAAGTTGTTCACATGGCAGTGGCGCCTCAGTGGCGGCTGCCAATGCGGGAAGATCTCCTGTCTCAAGGTCCGATCTTCCATCCTGCTTTACAGTCGCTGGCTTTAACGGTCTGGCTGTTGAGACCCAGGTCCTGAGGGACAGGGGCCTCTCTTCTGAGGTCATCCCTACCCTTGTCAAGGCTAGGAAGACCTCCTCCGGTAAAATCTATTACCGTACCTGGAAGGCTTATTTCGCCTGGTGTGAGTCCAGGGGGTTCTCCCCTCGCTCGTGCTCGGTGTCCAGAGTGTTGGCCTTCCTCCAGTCTGGGGTGGACCAGCGCCTGGCGCTGGCCACGATCAAAGGCCAGGTGTCCGCACTGGCTATTCTTTTTCAATGCCCTGTGGCGTCTCACTCTCTCTGGTTCGCACCTTCATTCAAGGTGTGCGACATTTGGCTCCTCCCAGGAAGGAGCCCTTACCTCCGTGGGACTTGAACTTGGTTCTGTCCATCTTACAGCGTGCTCCCTTTGAAAACATTCGGGAAATATCGTTGCCTCTGCTGTCTAAGAAGGATTGCCTTTTTGGTGGCGATCACTTCGGCTTGCAGGGTGTCTGAACTGGCAGCGTTATCTTGCCGTTCTCCGTACTTGGTGATTCACCGGGATAAGGTGGTTTTGCGTCCGCATCTCTCCTTTCTTCCTAAGGTGGTCTCTGAGTTTCACATTAATGAGGACATTGTCCTGCCTTCGCGTTGTACGAAGCCTATGCATCCTAAGGAGGTTGCTCTGCATTCCTTGGATGTTGTCAGGGCGATCAGGGTTTACCTGTCTACGGAGTCCTTTCGGAAGACGGATTCCCTCTTTGTCCTTCCCGAGGGACCTCGGAAGGGCATGGCTGCATCTGCAGCCACTATCGCCAAATGGATCAGACAGACCATTGAACAGGCTTACACCTTGAAGGAACGGGTTCCGCCCTTCCCTGTTAAGGCGCACTCTACCAGATCTTTGAGTGCGTCCTGGACCTATTGGCATCGGGCCTCGGTGGCCCAGGTGTGCAAGGCTGCGACTTGGTCGTCGGTGCACACCTTTTCCAAATTCTACAAAGTAGACGTTCTGGCATCAGCTGATGCCTCCTTTGGCCGCAAAGTTCTCAGTGCGGCAGTGCCTTGATGGACCCTTGTTTGTTTCTGGGTCCCTGGCTGTTGGCATTTGCTTTCCTGGGCTGTTGCTCCTGTTGAGCATTCTTTTTCTGTTGCCCAGTTGGTTCTCTTACAGTGCATGTAAGATTCCTTTCTCTGATGTGGATACTGCATTGCCTTTTCTACGGTTGCGTCTCGCACCCCTCATGTTTATACTGCTTTGGGACATCCCATCAGTGAGGACTTAGAGGAGGCGGCGACTGTCGGAGGACGTAAGAGAAAACTGAATTTTTGTAAAATCTTACCTGTAAAATTCCTTTCTCTGAGTTCTCCGACAGTCGCCGCCCCCGCCCCTCTTTTGGGGTTCTTATTACCTACTGCTATGCTACCAAACTGAGTTTGGAGTGGTGATGCAGGGGGGGGTATTGACCGGATGGGACAGCCCCCATGGGTGTGTATATGCTAATGCCTTTTGTCTTTGGACTAAGTCTATATGCCTAGCTATTCCTGCGGATGGGAAGTCAATACCCAACAGTGATGACTTGGAGGTGGCGGCGACTGTCGGAGGACTCAGAGAAATTTTACAGGTAAGATTTTACAAAAATTCAGTTTTTCATTTTTTGCGATATTGATAAAAAAAGAGCAACAATTTTGAAAAAAATAACAATATTTTTCTACTTTGACAGTTAAAAAATATCCAATATATTCAATTTTTGTCATACATTTAGGCCAAAATGTATTTAGATACATGTCTTTGACAAAAAAACTCTCAATGAGCGTATTTTTAACCGCTTTATGACCAGAAGATTTTACCCCATTCCTGACCAGGCCATATTTTGCAATTCGGCACTGCTTTATTTTAACGGACAGTTGCGCGGTCGTGCGACGCTGTACCCAAATTAAATTTGTCCTTTTTTTCCCCACAAACAGAGCTTTCTTTTGGTGGTATTTGGTCACCTGTGCGATTTTAACTTTTTGCGCTATAAACAAAAAAAGAGCAACAATTTTGAAAAAATAATAATAATTTTCATATTATTATTAAAAAAAAATGTAAAAATCAAAATTTTTTAACATTTTAGGCCAATTTGTTTTCTGCTACATATTTTTGGTAAAAAAAATTGCAATAAGCGTATTTTGATTGGTTTGCGCAAAAGTTATCGCAGCTACAAACTACGGGAAATTTATGTCATTTTTATTTATTTATTTTTATCCTAGAAATGGCGGCGATCTGCGATTTTTTTTTTTTTTTTTTTTTTTTTTTTTTCTTTGCGGGACTGCGACAATGCGGCGGACAGATCGGACCCTAACTGACATTTTTGACACTTTTGGGGGTACCAGTGACATCCCTACAGTAATCAGTGCTATACATATGCACTGTTACTGTAAAAATGACACTGGCAGGGAAGGGGTTAATTTTATTGGAGAGGGAGGGGTTAATGTATGCCTGGTGCTTACTAACGTGTGTGGGGGGAGGGGACTGTGTGACACAGGGACAGATCGCAGGTTCAGCTATACTGAATCCTGTAATCTGTCCCTGTATGTCACATAGGAGATCCGCCTGCTTTGTTTACACAAGCGGGCAGATTTCCTCACGCGATCCCCGACGATTGGGGAAGAGCAGCGGTGATCACTGCCTCTCCTCCCCTGGCCCGACTCCCGCTGTGTCCGAATACAGCGGGAGCGAGCCTCCGGCGGCGCACGCACCGCCCACAGGGGGAGGAGTCCAGCGACGTAAGTCTACGTCGCTGGACGATAACGAGCCACTGTGCTGCAGTACGGTCAACGTGACCGGTCGGCAAGTGGTTAGTTTGCAAGTATAACAAGACACGTAGTCAAAACTTGAAACATATTAGGGGGTACAAACAAGGCAGATAAAGTGCTTACAAATCAATTTCCACATATACGGGTAGTACATATCGGGAATAGGAATGGTATTTATCTACAGTGCTTTGAAAAAGTATTCACACCCCTTGAACTTTCCCACATTTTCTCATGTTGCAACCAAAAACGTAAATGTATTTTATTGGGATTTTATGTGATAGACCGACACAAAGTGACCATAATTGTGAAGTGGAAGGAAAATGATGAATGGTTTTCAAATTTTTTTTTACAATCTGTAAAAAGTGTGGCTGCATTTGTATTTATCCCCCATTACTCTGATACCCCTAACTAAAGTCTATTGGAACCAATTGCTTTCAGAAGTCACCTAATTAGTAAATAGAGTCCTCCTGTGTGTAATGTAATCTCAGTATAAATACAGCTGTTCTGTGAAGCCCTCAGAGGTTTGTTAGAGAACCTTAGTGAACAAACAGCATCATGAAGGCCAAGGAACCCCCCAGACAGGTCAGGGATAAAGCTGTGGAGAAGTGTAAAGCAGGGTTAGGTTATAAAAAAATCTCCCAAGCTTTGGACATCTCACAGAGCGCTGATCAATCCATCATGGGAAAATGGAAAGAGTATGGCACAACTGCAACCCTACCAAGACATGGCCGTCCACCTAAATTGACTGGCCGGGCCCCTACCAAGACATGGCCGCCCACCTAAACTGACCGGCGGGGCAACCCTACCAAGACATGGCCGTCCACCTAAACTGACCGGCCGGGCAAGGAGAGCATTCTTCAGAGAAGCAGACCCATGGGAGAGGCCCATGGGAACTCTGGAGGAGCTGCAGAGATCCACAGCTCAGGTGGGAGAATCTGTCCACAGGACAACTGGGGAGGTTCCCCTTCCAGCAGGACAACGACCCGAAACATCCATCCAGAGCTACAATGGAATGGTTTCATGTGTTAGAATGGCCCAGTCACAGTCCAGACCTAAATCACATCGAGAATCTGTGGCAAGACTTGAAAATTGCTGTTCACAGACGCTCTCCATCCAATCTGCTAGAGATGAGATATTCTGCAGAGAAGAATGGGCAGAAATGTCCTCTAGATGTGCAAAGCTGGTAGAGACATCCCCAAAAAGACTTGCAGCTGTAATTGCAGGGAAAGGCGGTTCTACAAAGTATTGACTCGGGGGGGGGGGGGGGGTGTGAATACAAATGCAGTCACACTTTTCACAGATTTATTTGTATCATTTATCATTTTCCTTCCACTTCACAATTATGGCCACTTTGTGTCGTCTATCACATAAAATCCCAATAAAATAAATTTCTGGGTGTAACATGAGAAAATGGGGGAAATTTCACGGGGTGTGAATACTTTTTTAAGGCACTGTATGGATATACGAGTAAGCGTGTGAAACTTGCAAGGAGCCTCTAGTCCAGAGGTTATTAGAGCACAGACTAGGAGCGTAAGCATGTGTTGACAAAAGAAAAAAATAATAAAACCTATAACCTCTCCCTGCAAGTACAAATTAAGGGCCCTGAGGGAGCATCAGGATAGCACAGAGGGAAATTCTATTGCAAGCCCTACTTGGAAACAAGCTGGAGGGGAGTATATAGAAGAAAAATGTAAAGGTAGAAGGATATCAAAGAGGAAGAAGGGGTGCGAGAAGGGAATAGAAAGAAGGAAGAAAAAAAAAAAAAAGGGAGGGGGGGAGGTGGTGAACCTCAGGCACCGACTAGACAAGCGGGACTTGAAGAATCCAGGAGTCGAGCATAAAATTAAACCGTGCAAGAGGTAAAAATATGAAATTTAGAAGAATACCAGAAATGATTCCAGACAGTCCACATGAGACTGCGAGAGTCTTTGTCATCATGCAATGCTATCCTACTTTCCAAAGATTCAATCCGATTCATTTCACAAGCCTGAACAGCCAACGTAGGTGTGTCAGTTTGGAGCTAGAACCTGGCTATAGGCAGTCCCCGGGTTACAAACAAGATAGCAACTGTAGATTTGTTCTTAAAGCGGAGTTCTGGCCTCAAAAACAACGTTGGGCCATCCACTTGCTGACAGTAACCTAAAAAAGGATTGGATAATCCCAATTTTTCTTTTTTTTTTCTTTTTCATTCACTTACCTTGTTATTGAAGAAAATATACTCGCCTGTCTTCCACTTCCTCCCTCTGCGGCCCACGCCGCCTCTTCCGGTTTGCTATGACTCCTGGGAGCTGAATGTCATCGCTCCCAGGAGTCAATGTGCCTGCATCGGCCCCGCTCGTCACTTCCGGTTTGAGATGACTCCTGGGAGATGAACGTCATCGCTCCCAGGAGTCAATGTGCCTGCACCGGCCCCGCTCGTCACTTCCAGTTTGAGATGACTCCTGGGAGATGAACGTCATCGCTCCCAGGAGTCAATGTGCCTGCACCGGCCCCGCTCGTCACTTCCGGTTTGCGATGACTCCTGGGAACTGAATGTCATCATTGCCAGGAGTCAATGCGCCTGCATCGGCCCCGCTCGTCACTTCCAGTTTGCGATGACTCCTGGTAGATGAAAGTCATTGCTGCCAGGAGTCAATGCGCCTGCACCGGCCCCGCTCGTCACTTCCGGTTTGCGATGACTCCTGGGAACTGAATGTCATCATTGCCAGGAGTCAATGCGCCTGCACCGGCCCCGCTCGTCACTTCCGGTTTGCGATGACTCCTGGGAGCTGAACGTCATCGCTCCCAGGAGTCAATGCGCCTGCATCGGCCCCGCTCGTCACTTCCGGTTTGCGATGACTCCTGGGAGCTGAACGTCATCGCTCCCAGGAGTCAATGTGCCTGCACCGGCCCCGCTCGTCACTTCCGGTTTGCGATGACTCCTGGGAACTGAATGTCATCATTGCCAGGAGTCAATGCGCCTGCATCGGCCCCGCTCGTCCCTTCCGGTTTGCGATGACTCCTGGGAGCTGAACGTCATTGCTGCCAGGAGTCAATGTGCCTGCACCGGCCCCGCTCGTCACTTCCGGTTTGCGATGACTCCTGGGAGATGGAACGTCATTGCTGCCAGGAGTCAATGCGCCTGCACCGGCCCCGCTCGTCACTTCCGGTTTGCGATGACTCCTGGGAGATGGAACGTCATTGCTGCCAGGAGTCAATGCGCCTGCACCGGCCCCGCTCGTCACTTCCGGTTTGCGATGACTCCTGGGAACTGAATGTCATCATTGCCAGGAGTCAATGCGCCTGCACCGGCCCCGCTCGTCCCTTCCGGTTTGCGATGACTCCTGGGAGATGGAACGTCATTGCTGCCAGGAGTCAATGCGCCTGCACCGGCCCCGCTCGTCACTTCCGGTTTGCGATGACTCCTGGGAACTGAATGTCATCATTGCCAGGAGTCAATGCGCCTGCACCGGCCCCGCTCGTCACTTCCGGTTTGCGATGACTCCTGGGAGCTGAACGTCATCGCTCCCAGGAGTCAACGCGCCTGCATCGGCCCCGCTCGTCACTTCCGGTTTGCGGTGACTCCTGGGAGCTGAACGTCATCAATGCACCGGCCCCGCTCGTCAGTTCCGGTGCAGGCGCGTTGTTCCCTGTTAAACAGCTTCTGGGCATGCCCAGAAGCTGTGCAGGGATGACACGCCTACACCGGAAGTGACGGCGGGGCCGGTGCAGTGCATTCTGGGACTGAAGAGGACACGGAAGAGGACGCCCTGGCTTCAGCTGCCCACACCTGAGATGGCAGCACTGGAGAATACTTTTTCAAAGTAAGTATTTCTTCTAAAAGGTAAGTGCGACCCGGGACAGATCAGAGGCTATCCATTGTGGAATGTACTACCCTGACTGTTCCGGGGGTATTTTTATCTAAAAAATGTTTTTGAGACCGGAACTCTGCTTTAAGTCGAATTTGTTTGTAAGTCGGAAAAGGTGAATTTATTAAGTGTAGCTCCAGCCAAAATAATATTTAAGTGTTTTGGATAGCATAGGGAAGGGCTATCACCCCTGTAACATTTGTTTTGCTGTTTGTGCCCCCTGTTCGGAAGATGTCACCTCACTTTGTTGTCCCTGTGATAATTGGCTTTTGAAAATTTTGGGTGGTTGTAGAAATTGGTGATAAAGCTTCAGTGGAGACTCCTTTTTCCCATGAGAACTCTTCCAGGAGTGAATTTCCTTTCCTAGGGGGGAGATTTTCTTTCACTTCCTGTTGTCTCCCTCTGTTTGTAAGTCAAATGTTTTGTAGCCCGGGGACCGCCTGTATAACAGAAGGAGCTGTGGTCAGAAAATGTATTTTTTCGGTTTGTTTGTAGGCACCAGAGACCATCACAATGTCCGCTTATAGATCTTCCCTCTAAATGAAAATGTGATTGACTGTGTGGAAAGTACACTGTGGAGGGAGTGAACTCATTGTGCTGTTCTTGCATTGGGGCTTCTTACACTTGCGGTTGGGGGGGGGGGGGGAGTCACTAAGCCGCAGTTTTACTGGCTTCTCTTAAGCTGCATCTTTGAGCCAGCCAAGGGTATAGCTGAATCCCTGCATCTGAGGAGTCAATGTTAAAAGCCTCTTTGTCTGCTGCCCAGAAGGTGGTAAATTCAGGCCAGGACCAAGCCGGCCTGCACGTGGACGGACCAAGCCGGCCTGCACGCGGACGGACCAAGCCGGCCTGCACGCGGGCGGACCAAGCCGGCCTGCACGCGGGCGGACCAAGCCGGCCTGCACACGGGCGGACCAAGCCGGCCTGCACACGGGCGGACCAAGCCGGCCTGCACACGGGCGGACCAAGCCGGCCTGCACACGGGCGGACCAAGCCGGCCTGCACACGGGCGGACCAAGCCGGCCTGCACACGGGCGGACCAAGCCGGCCTGCACACGGGCGGACCAAGCCGGCCTGCACACGGGCGGACCAAGCCGGCCTGCACACGGGCGGACCAAGCCGGCCTGCACACGGGCGGACCAAGCCGGCCTGCACACGGGCGGACCAAGCCGGGCCTGCACACGGACGGACCTAGTCGGGCCTGCACACGGACGGACCTAGTCGGGCCTGCACACGGACGGACCTAGTCGGGCCTGCACACGGACGGACCTAGTCGGGCCTGCACACGGACGGACCTAGTCGGGCCTGCACACGGACGGACCTAGTCGGGCCTGCACACGGACGGACCTAGTCGGGCCTGCACACGGACGGACCTAGTCGGGCCTGCACACGGACGGACCTAGTCGGGCCTGCACACGGACGGGGCGGACGGACCTAGTCGGGCCTGCACACGGACGGGGCGGACGGACGGACCTAGTCGGGCCTGCACACGGACGGGGCGGACGGACGGACCTAGTCGGGCCTGCACACGGACGGGGCGGACGGACGGACCTAGTCGGGCCTGCACACGGACGGGGCGGACGGACGGACCTAGTCGGGCCTGCACACGGACGGGGCGGACGGACGGACGGACCTAGTCGGGCCTGCACACGGACGGGGCGGACGGACGGACGGACCTAGTCGGGCCTGCACACGGACGGGGCGGACGGACGGACCTAGTCGGGCCTGCACACGGACGGGGCGGACGGACGGACCTAGTCGGGCCTGCACACGGGCGGACGGACCTAGTCGGGCCTGCACACGGGCGGACGGACCTAGTCGGGCCTGCACACGGACGGACGGACCTAGCCGGCCATATACCAAGACACCAGGGTTCTAAACAACCCAACCAGGCTATCCAGTACTTTACAATATGACTTGAGTGAAGTTTTAACCACTTCTGGAGCGGAAGATTTTCCCCCCAATGACCAGCCCATATTTTGCGATTCGGCACTGCATTATTTTACCTGACAATTGCGTGGTCGTGTGACGCTGTACCCAAATGAAATTGATGTAATTTTTTCCCCACAAATAGAGCTTTTTTATGGTTGTATTTGATCACCTGTGCGATTTTATATTTTTTTATTTTTTTTTTTTTTTTGCGCTATAAACAAAAAAATAGCGACAATTCTGAAAAAAAAATTCACTTTCTGCTATATAACATTCACAAAAAAAAATCTAATTTTGTAACATTTTAGGCCAATTTGTTTTCTGCTACATATTTTTGTTAAAAAAAATCGCAATAAGCGTATTTTATTTGGTTTGCACCAAAGTTATCGCGTCTAGGAACAACAGGAAAGATTTGTAAAAAAAAAAAAATAAATAAATAAGTAATAGCAGCGATCTGCGATTTTTTTTTTTTTTTTTTTTTTTTACAAATCTTTCCTGTTGTTCCTAAACCGTTATCAGTGCTAAACATATGCACTGTTACTGTAAAAATGACACTGACAGGGAAGGGGTTAATAGTGTGGGTGATCAAGGGGTTAAATGTAAGCCTAGGGAGTGATTCTAAGTAGGGGGGCATGACTTGTGAAATGATCACAGAGACCTGTGTTCCTACATAAAAGGATCACAGGCGCTCTGTGATCATTCCAGGGAGAAGGACGGTCGGCTGTGTCTACAACATCCGACCATTCTTCTCTCTCAGCGGGTAACGATCGTGGGTGTTGGGCGGCAATCAGAGCCGCCTGCCCCGTGCATCGGAGTCCCCACTGCTGAGTGGGGGTGGGAGCGTACTGCCGGCGGCGCGTGCTCGCCCCCCAGCTGCAGGTCCGTGCAGGAGAGCCGAACTGCCGCAGTAAATAGGCGGCGGGCGGGAACCGGTTAAGGCCATAAACACCTGGCTATGACGAGCTTCATGATGAGCCAGCTAATATCGGGAAGGTCTCCCTTTCTTGAACCAATAATAAAATACAAACAAAGGATTTTGTTGCACCCACGCTAAAGCAAATTACTCAAAAATAGCAATCGTTTCTTTGTGGCACTATTGACACTTTTTATATTTATTAATTCTTATGTGTATGTATTTTTTGTTATACGACATGATGTTCTTATGAGTCAACACATTTAAACACCTAGTTGTAAGGCACATAGAGGATACAATAATATAGGCAGCGCCATTTACCTCACCCCCCCCCCCATTTCTTATATACTATATACCCCTTCCTAGGGCTATATCTGAGGTGGGCTGCAGCCTCACCTTTTTTCTGTAGCGCGGATTTTTTTGTTTTAGAACTGTTGGAAGATGAACCTTCGGCCCAGTCTGAGGTCCAGAGCGCTCTGGAGAAGGTTTTCATCAAGGATGTCTCTGTACATTGCTGCATTCATCTTTCCCTCCATCCTGACTAGTCTCCCAGTTCCCATCAATGAAAAACATCCCCACTGCATGATGCTGCCACCACCATGTTTCACAGTAGGGATGGTATTGGTCAGGTGATGGGCGGTGCCTGGTTTCCTCCAGACATGACACTTGCCATTCAGGCCAAAGTTTAGTCTTCTGATTAAAAAAAGACCAGAGAATTTTGTTTCCTTCAGGTGCCTTTTGGCAAACTCCAGGTGGGCCGCTCTAGGAAGAGTCCTGGTGGTTCCAAACTTCTTCCATTTACGGATGATGGAGGCCACTGTGCTCATTGGGACCTTCAATGCTGCAGAAATGTTTCTGTACCCTTCCCCCGATCTGTGCCTCCATACAATCCTGTCTCAGAGGTCTACAGGCAATTCCTTGGACTTAATGGCTTGGTTTGTGCTCTGACATGCACTGTTACCTGTGGGACCTTATATAGACAGGTGTGTGCCTTTCCAAATCATGTCCAATCAACTGAATTTACCACAAATGGACTCCAAGTTGTAGAAACATCTCATAAATGATCAGTGGAAACAGGAGGCTCAATTCTGGGTGTCATGGCAAAGGGTGTGAATACTTATGTCCATGGAATTTTTTCCTTTGTTTAAAATCTTTGCAAATGTATTTAAAAACAAACTTCTCTCACGTTGTCATTATGGGGGATTGTTTGTAGAATTTTGAGGAAAATAATGAATTTATTCCATTTTGGAATAAGGCTGTAACATAACATGTGGAAGAAGTGAAGCTCTGTGAATACTTTCCATATGCAGTGTATGTGTGTGTGTGTGTGTGTGTGTATATATATATATATATATATATATATATATATATATATATATATATATATATATATATATATATATATATATATATATATATATATATATATATATATATATATGAGATCAACTGATTAAAGGCAAGGCCGATATATCGGTGGCTTATATGCACTTTCCCCGATACATCGGTATCGGCCCCCGAAACTGGCCGATATTGCCGATATTTTTGTGACCTCATTCTGCCGCCTTAGGCTGTATCCCTAGCCTTGGACAGCCTCGTCTGGAGTCGGGATTAGTCTCATGGGAGTGTATCACAGCCATACACCCACCCACAGCAACCTGGTGCCAGCAAGCCAGCCACCCACAGGCCCTGTACCAGCAAGCCAGCCACCCACAGGCCCTGTACCAGCAAGCCAGCCACCCACAGTCACTGTACCACAGGGTGCCAGACAGCCAGCCACCCACAGTCACTGTACCACAGGGTGCCAGACAGCCAGCCACCCACAGTCACTGTACCACAGGGTGCCAGACAGCCAGCCACCCACAGTCACTGTACCACAGGGTGCCAGACAGCCAGCCACCCACAGTCACTGTACCACAGGGTGCCAGACAGCCAGCCACCCACAGTCACTGTACCACAGGGTGCCAGACAGCCAGCCACCCACAGGCCCTGTACCAGCAAGCCAGCCACCCACAGTCACTGTACCACAGGGTAATAGACAGCCAGCCACCCACAGGCCTTGTACCAGCCAGCCACAGGCACTGTACCAGCCAGCCACCCACCCCAGGGTGCCTGCCAGCCACCCACCCACCCCAGGGTGCCTGCCAGTCACCCACCCACCACAGGGTGCCTGCCAGTCACCCACCCACCACAGGGTGCCTGCCAGTCACCCACCCACCACAGGGTGCCTGCCAGTCACCCACCCACCACAGGGTGCCTGCCAGCCACCCACCCACCACAGGGTGCCTGCCAGCCACCCACCCACCCCAGGGTGCCTGCCAGCCACCCACCCACCCCAGGGTGCCTGCCAGTCACCCACCCACCACAGGGTGCCTGCCAGTCACCCACCCACCACAGGGTGCCTGCCAGTCACCCACCCACCACAGGGTGCCTGCCAGCCACCCACCCACCACAGGGTGCCTGCCACCCACCCACCACAGGGTGCCTGCCAGTCACCCACCCACCACAGGGTGCCTGCCACCCACCCACCACAGGGTGCCTGCCAGTCACCCACCCACCACAGGGTGCCTGCCAGTCACCCACCCACCACAGGGTGCCTGCCAGCCACCCACCCACCACAGGGTGCCTGCCAGCCACCCACCACAGGGTGCCTGCCACCCACCCACCACAGGGTGCCTGCCAGCCACCCACCCACCACAGGGTGCCTGCCAGCCACCCACCCACCACAGGGTGCCTGCCAGCCACCCACCCACCCCAGGGTGCCTGCCAGCCACCCACCCACCACAGGGTGCCAGCCAGACGCATATATTTTATTTTGCATTTTAGTTACACTCAATTTTCATTCACTGTTGAGGGTATTTTAGGTAGCGGACTTGTTTTTCCAGCACATCCCACAGGTGCTCGATTGGATTGAGATCTTGTTGTTGTGGTCCTCAAACTATTTGTGAACCATGTTTTCGATGTGGCAGGGCGCATTATCCTGCTGGAAGAGGCCACTAACATCATGGAATACAGTTTCCATATAGAGGTGTACTTGGTCACCAACAATGTTTAGGTAGGTGGGACTTGTCAAGTAACATCCACATGAATGGCAGGAGCCAAGGTTTCCCATCAGAACATTGCCCAAAGCATCACACTGCCTCTGCCAGGTTGTCTTCTTCCCATACTGCATCCTGGTGCCATCTCTTCCCAGCTAAGTGATGCACCGGCCATCCACATGTCAAAGAAAATTGGATTCATCAGACCAGGCCACCTTCTTCCATCACTCTGTGGTCCAGTCCTGATGCTCCATTGTGCATTGCAGGTGCTTTTGGCTGTGGACATGGGTCAGCACGGGCACCCTGACAGGTTTGCGGCTACACAGCCCCCATACACAACAAACCGTGATAAACATGCTCTTGCTTTCAATACTTCAACTTCAGGGACAACCTGTTGACTTGGTGCCTAATATATCCCACCCACTTTCAGATGCCTTTAAACCAGATAATCAATGTTATTGCAGCTGATATGTTTAACTCGTCAACACCAGCCATATGCAAATATGTGGCAGTACGGAGGTGGGGCTTATTCCACGCTGCCACAAAGATACGTTTGACTGGCATTGCTGTGTTGTGCTGGGAGCATGCTCAGTTGGTACACCACATGGCCACTGACTGCTCCTGGTCACCTAGCAGTTATTGGGAGCTGGTAGTTTGGGCTTTCAATTGCTTGACTACTCCAACATTCAGCCACAGTGATCACATGACCAGGAAGCCTATGTAACGCCTCTAGCCTTATAAAATTCTAGAGCCATCTCCTACCCGGGGAAAGCTTTAAACAGTTTTGCACTTGCCTTTAAACCTATAAACAGTGTGCCTTCCTCTATTTAATGGATTTATCTATAATTTAATATTTTATCTATATTCTAGAAAAATCTGTGGAGCGCTGGATCGGAAGAGTCGTTGATTTTTGCAAACCTAAAAAGAAAGGCAAGTTTGCTCCTATACTTCTAAAGCTTTGTAGTCTTGTATTGAACCCCCCCTCTGTGGACGGTGGTTGAGTGATGATAAATGGCCGTTCTCATACCCTCAATATATGAATACTGGTCGGGTGAGCATTATTAGCTGTTGTGTGGACATTTCGAATATACACATTTATACTCCTGAGGTTCACCCATTTTTCGGATGAGTTTGGTGGTGAGTGCAGCATCAGTCAAATTTCCAGGCATCCACTGGGCCAAACTAAACATGGCCACTGATGGTTGGGGGGGGGGGGGGGGGGTTCTTCCTTATGTAGTGGTCAGATTCAATTACTAGTTTTAGGTCTACTGGACTGGTTGTGGTAGATACAGTGCATTGCGTAAATATTCGTCCCCCTTGAACTTTTCGACCTTTTGCCACATTTCAGGCTTCAAACATAAAGATATAAAACTGTAATTTTTTTTTTTTTTTTGAAGAATCAACAAGTGGGACACAATCATAAAGTGGAACAGAATTTATTGGGTATTTCAAACTTTTTTAACAAATAAAAAACTGAAAAATTGGGCGTGCAAAATTATTCAGCCCCTTTTACTTTCAGTGCAGCAAACTCTCTCCAGAAGTTCAGTGAGGATCTCTGAATGATCCAATGTTGACCTAAATGACTAATGATGATAAATAGAATCCAGCTGTGTGTAATCAAGTCTCCGTATAAATGCACCTGCACTGTGATAGTCTCAGAGGTCCGTTTAAAGCGCAGAGAGCATCATGAAGAACAAGGAACACACCAGGCAGGTCCGAGATACTGTTGTGGAGAAGTTTAAAGCCGGATTTGGATACAAAAAGATTTCCCAAGCTTTAAACATCCCAAGGAGCACTGTGCAAGCGATAATATTGAAATGGAAGGAGTATCAGACCACTGCAAATCTGCGAAGACCTGGCCGTCCCTCTAAACTTTCAGCTCATACAAGGAGAAGACTGATCAGAGATGCAGCCAAGAGGCCCATGATCACTCTGGATGAACTGCAGAGATCTACAGCTGAGGTGGGAGACTCTGTCCATAGGACAACAATCAGTCGTATACTGCACAAATCTGCCCTTTATGGAAGAGTGGCAAGAAGAAAGCCATTTCTTAAAGATATCCATAAAAAGTGTTGTTTAAAGTTTGCCACAAGCCACCTGGGAGGCACCAAACATGTGGAAGAAGGGGCTCTGCTCAGATGAAACCAAAATCAAACTTTTTGGCAACAATGCAAAACGTTATGTTTGGCGTAAAAGCAACACAGCTCATCACCCTGAACACACCATCCCCCACTGTCAAACATGGTGGTGGCAGCATCATGGTTTGGGCCTGATTTTCTTCAGCAGGGACAGGGAAGATGGTTAAAATTGGGAAGATGGATGGAGCCAAATACAGGACCATTCTGGAAGAAAACCTGATGGAGTCTGCAAAAGACCTGAGACTGGGCTGGCATGGAGATTTGTCTTCCAACAAGACAATGATTCAAAACATAAAGCAAAATCTACAATGGAATGGTTCACAAATAAACATATCCAGGTGTTAGAATGGCCAAGTCAAAGTCCAGACCTGAATCCAATCGAGAATCTGTGGAAAGAACTGAAAACTGCTGTTCACAAACGCTCTCCATCCAACCTCACTGAGTTCGAGCTGTTTTGCAAGGAGGAATGGGCAAACATTTCAGTCTCTCGATGTGCAAAACTGATAGAGACATACCCCAAGAGACTTACAGCTGTAATCGCAGCAAAAGGTGGCGCTACAAAGTATTAACTTAAGGGGGCTGAATAATTTTGCATGCCCAATTTTTCAGTTTTTTTATTTGTTAAAAAAGTTTGAAATATCCAATACATTTTTTTTCCACTTCATGATTGTGTCCCACTTGTTGATTCTTCACAAAAAAATTACAGTTTTATATCTTTATGTTTGAAGCCTGAAATGTGGCAAAAGGTCGAAAAGTTCAAGGGGGCCCAATACTTTCGCAAGGCACTGTATGTGACCGAAAACACCACTAGGGTCTCTTCTGTCTTAAAACGCTGCCGGTCTGCAGTTTTTTTTTTTTTTTTAAAAACTCCTCCTGAATTCTGCTTTCATGTGTAGATAATATTGCAACGTGGGATCATGTGGTGATTATTGGTAGATGTAAAAGAATTCACACCTTTTCTAATATACCATCTTTTAAACATTTTAAGGAAACAAAGTTGATGAGGAGAATCCAGAGGAACAACCTTTGAACCCAGTAGGTATGTTGTGGGAAACTGTGTGTGGGGGGGGGGGTTTGGGTGGCAGGAAACTTGTGGGGTCTCTGGAGCTCCTTTTTTTTTTTTTTTTCAATCTTTATTTTCACAATTTGCAAGATACAAAGACAACAAGACGAAATGCAATGCAAAACATAGTAATAAACAAGATATAATACAGCTTTGCATGAATGCATAACGTTCGGTATAAAGCAGACAATAGCTGGAAGATATCGGCATAGACAGGTTTAACATTATGTAGAGTGCGCCAATTGGCCAAACAGAGGCAAACCTCAACCAACCCCTGTACCATTGGCTAGGGCCGGCCCCGAAAAAAGACCTCTCATAACCAAGGCCCTCTGGAGCACATTTATTAACTACTTCTGGACTGGAAGGATTTTCCCCCTTAATGACCAGTCCATATTTTGCGATTTCGGCACTGCGTGAGTGTAACGGACAATTGCGCGGTTGTGCGACGCTGTACCCAAATAAAATTGACATCCTTTTTTTCCCACAAAAAGAGCTTTCTTTTGGTGGTATTTGATCCCCTGTGCGATTTTTTTTTTTTTTTTTTTTTTTTTTTTTTTTTTTTCCCGCTATAAACCAAAAAAGAGAGACTTCTGAAAATAAAACAATATTGTTCACATTCTGCTATATAACAGTCCCCCCCCCCCCCCCCCAAAAAAATTAAAAAATTAAAAGTCAATTTTTTTTTTTAACATTTTAGGCCAATTTGTTTTCTGCTACATATTTTTGGTAAAAGAAAAATCGCAATAAGCGTATTCTGATTGGTTTGCGCAAAAGTTATCGCGTTTACAAAGTAGGGGAAAGATTTATGTAATTTTTTACTAGTAATGGCGGCGATCTGTGATTTTTAGCGGGATTGCGGCGGACAGATCGGACCCCTAACTGACATTTGTGACACTTATGGGGTGGACCAGTGACATTACTGCAGTAATCAGTGCTATATATATGCACTGTCACTGTACTAATGACACTGGCAGGAAATGGGTCAACACTGTTGGTGATCAAGGGGTTAAATGTAAGCCTAGGGGGCGTGTTTATAACTATATGGGGGAGGGGCTTGTGGAATGACCACACTGACCTGTGTTCCTATATAGAAGGATCACAGGCGCTCTGTGATCATTCCAGGGAGAAGAACGGTCAGCTGTGTTTACAACAGCCGACCGTCCTTCTCTCTCAGCAGGGAGCGATTGCGGGTGTCAAGCGACAAAGCCGCCAGCCCCGTGCATCCGAGTCCCCGCTGCCGAGTGGGGGTGGGAGAGCGCCGGCGTGTGCTCACCCTCTATCTGCAGGCTCACGTCCGAAGTAGACCTACGTCGGATCGTACAGGAGGGGATGCGGCCGGCGGGCGTTAACCAGTTAAGGGGTTCTTCACACTAGCTAAAAAAAAAAACAAGCCGGGTCAGCTTTTGAGGATTGGCGTCTTCCAGCGTTCCACTAAAAGGCACTTTATTTCTGTATACCATCGCTCAGTTGTGGTGCATAGAAACACGGGCAGAGACGTTCTGGGTGGAAAAGTGCAGAAATGCTACAGCAGGGATCTCCAAACTACGGCCCTCCAGCTGTTGTGGAACTACACGTCCCATGAGGCATTGCAATACTCTGACATTCACAGACATGACTAAGCATGATGGGAATTGTAGTTCCTGAACAACTGGAGGGCCGTAGTTTGGAGACCCCTGATCTACAGATTTCTGCACAGCAATGCTGTAAAAGACACACAGATTGCCCTTGTGGGGCCCAGCATTGTTTGTGTGGGTGAATCTCTGACTTGCATCACATTTCACTTTTGTATTGGGGAAGAATAAAAGTGGGAGTCCGGCTTCTTTGTGACAGAACAGGAAAAGCAACAGCAACCTTATCAAGTAGTTTTGGACACTGGCTGTGCCCCCAACACTCCCTGGAACTTTCCGGCTATTTTAAATGAAAACTGGAAGTTGCTGTGTTATTACAAACAAGTATAGCAGCTGCTGCTGTTTTAAAAACAAAATTAGTATCAACACCATTCAGATACAAAGTAACATTGTTTATAAACATTGATCAGATAGGAGATAGAGAGATACAAAGTAACATTGTTTATAAACATTGATCAGATAGGAGATAGAGAGATACAAAGTAACATTGTTTATAAACATTGATCAGACGGGAGATAGAGAGATACAAAGTAACATTGTTTATAAACATTGATCAGATAGGAGATAGAGAGATACAAAGTAACATTGTTTATAAACATTGATCAGATAGGAGATAGAGAGATACAAAGTAACATTGTTTATAAACATTGATCAGATATAGAGAGATACAAAGTAACATTGTTTATAAACATTGATCAGATATAGAGAGATACAATATAACATTATTTATAAACATTGATCAGACAGGAGATAGATACAAAGTAACATTGTTTATAAACATTGATCAGATGGGAGATAGAGAGATACAAAGTAACATTGTTTGTAAACATTGATCAGGAGATAGAGAGATACAAAGTAACATTATTTATAAACATTGATCAGACAGGAGATAGAGAGATACAAAGTAACATTGTTTATAAACATTGATCAGACAGGAGATAGAGAGATACAAAGTAAGAGTGTTTATAAACATTGATCAGACGGGCGATAGAGAGATACAAAGTAACATTGTTTATAAACATTGATCAGACAGGAGATAGAGAGATACAAAGTAACATTGTTTATAAACATTGATCAGACGGGAGATAGAGAGATACAAAGTAACATTGTTTATAAACATTGATCAGACGGGAGATAGAGAGATACAAAGTAACATTGTTTATAAACATTGATCAGACGGGAGATAGAGAGATACAAAGTAACATTGTTTATAAACATTGATCAGACGGGCGATAGAGAGATACAAAGTAACATTGTTTATAAACATTGATCAGACAGGAGATAGAGAGATGCAAAGTAACATTGTTTATAAACATTGATCAGACGGGAGATAGAGAGATACAAAGTAACATTATTTATAAACATTGATCAGACAGGAGATAGAGAGATACAAAGTAACATTGTTTATAAACATTGATCAGACGGGAGATAGAGAGATACAAAGTAACATTATTTATAAACATTGATCAGACAGGAGATAGAGAGATACTAAGTAACATTGTTTATAAACATTGATCAGATATAGAGAGATACAATATAACATTGTTAATAAACATTGATCAGACAGGAGATAGAGAGATACAAAGTAACATTGTTTATAAACATTGATCAGATGGGAGATAGAGAGATACAAAGTAACATTGTTTATAAACATTGATCAGACGGTAGATAGAGAGATACAAAGTAACATTATTTATAAACATTGATCAGACAGGAGATAGAGATACAAAGTAACATTGTTTATAAACATTGATCAGACGGGAGATAGAGAGATACAAAGTAACATTGTTTATAAACATTGATCAGACGGGAGATAGAGAGATACAAAGTAACATTGTTTATCAACATTGATCAGACAGGAGATAAAGAGATACAAAGTAACATTGTTTATAAACATTGATCAGACGGGAGATAGAGAGATACAAAGTAACATTATTTATAAACATTGATCAGACAGGAGATAGAGAGATACAAAGTAACATTGTTTATAAACATTGATCAGACGGGAGATAGAGAGATACAAAGTAACATTGTTTATAAACATTGATCAGACGGGCGATAGAGAGATACAAAGTAACATTGTTTATAAACATTGATCAGATGGGCGATAGAGAGATACAAAGTAACATTGTTTATAAACATTGATCAGACGGGCGATAGAGAGATACAAAGTAACATTGTTTATAAACATTGATCAGACGGGAGATAGAGAGATACAAAGTAACATTGTTTATAAACATTGATCAGACGGGAGATAGAGAGATACAAAGTAACATTGTTTATAAACATTGATCAGACGGGAGATAGAGAGATACAAAGTAACATTGTTTATAAACATTGATCAGACGGGAGATAGAGAGATACAAAGTAACATTGTTTATAAACATTGATCAGACGGGCGATAGAGAGATACAAAGTAACATTGTTTATCAACATTGATCAGACAGGAGATAGAGAGATACAAAGTAACATTGTTTATAAACATTGATCAGACGGGAGATAGAGAGATACAAAGTAACATTGTTTATAAACATTGATCAGACAGGAGATAGAGAGATACAAAGTAACATTGTTTATCAACATTGATCAGACAGGAGATAAAGAGATACAAAGTAACATTGTTTATAAACATTGATCAGACGGGAGATAGAGAGATACAAAGTAACATTGTTTATAAACATTGATCAGACGGGAGATAGAGAGATACAAAGTAACATTGTTTATAAACATTGATCAGACAGGAGATAGAGAGATACAAAGTAACATTGTTTATCAACATTGATCAGACAGGAGATAAAGAGATACAAAGTAACATTGTTTATAAACATTGATCAGACGGGAGATAGAGAGATACAAAGTAACATTGTTTATAAACATTGATCAGACCGGAGATAGAGAAATAATTGTTTATAAGCAGTAACACACTGTGTTCTGTTATGGAAGTGGTTCTGAAGGCTGGAGATTTTTTTTAACTTAATGCATTCTCTGTATTAATGTAAAAAAAAGTCTCTGTATTTAACCACTTGTCTACCGGGCACTGCTCACAACTTTTACATGATTGTTTAATCACTGATCCCTGTCATATTTTTCAGAGAGCTGCAGCTGCATCACAGTGAAGATCCAGACTGAGGATCAGCCAAAAGGAATTGGGGACCCCTGTCTGACTATCCATAATGTGAGGCCAGAGGACCGTGGGCATTATAATATTGAGGTTCTCCAGTGTGATGGGAAAAGCCATGTGTTAAAAATCGAAGGTATGGAAATGTTTTGTGTTAATTGCCCAGCAGTCACCATCACTCCCTCCCTCAGCAGTAACCGGCCAGCACCCCTCCCCCCTGGCAGTCACCGGCCAGCACTTATCCCCACCCAGCATTCACCGGCTGGCAGTCACTGGCCAGCGCTCCCCCAAACCCAAATCTCATGCGTTTTTCATGTTTTGTCTTTAGAGACGGAGGGCCCTGTGATTTTAAAACCTGAGGAGGACAGAGTAACACTTACCATGCCTGATACAGAGGATGTGAGAAAGTTGGTCTGGAAGAAAGGTGATGTCACCCAGTTTGAGTGGGCGGTCTCCGGTCTCAAGCTTCACACCGATAACATCACTGTAGAGCCGGGATCTGTCACTGTGCACAATGCGGAAGGTGATGGAGGATCATACAAAGTCGAGGTTCACTCAACTGGCAACAAAATTACCAACAACACGATCCAGCTGGAAGGTAGGTACCAGATCAGTACTCTATCATTCTGGGGTACAGAGCATCTGCTGGTGAGCAGTGGGGGGGTCACTTCCATCATTTGGGTGTACAGATTATCGGTGTGGGGGGGTCAGTCCCAGTCCCATCATTCTGGGGTACAGGATGTTGAGCAGTAGGAGGTCACTCCCATCATCCTGTGGTGCAGGAGGTCTGATGGTGGTCATTGAGTAGTCACTCCTATCACCTTGTGGTACGGAAGGTCTTCTGGTGAGGAGTATGGGGGTCACTCCCATCATCCTGGGTACAGAAGTTCTGCTGGTGAGTAGGGGGTCATTACTGTCCTCTAGGGGTACAGAATATTTGCTGGTGATCAGTGGGGAGGGTCACTCCCATCATCCTGGGTACAGTGGGTCTGCTGGTGAGGAGTGGAGGGTCACTCCCATCATCCTGGGTACAGAAGTTCTGCTGGTGAGGAGTATGGGGGTCACTCCCATCATCCTGGGTACAGAAGTTCTGCTGGTGAGGAGTGGAGGGTCACTCCCATCATCCTGGGTACAGAAGTTCTGCTGGTGAGGAGTGGGGGGTCACTCCCATCATCCTGGGTACAGAAGTTCTGCTGGTGAGGAGTGGAGGGTCACTCCCATCATCCTGGGTACAGAAGTTCTGCTGGTGAGGAGTGGGGGGTCACTCCCATCATCCTGGGTACAGAAGTTCTGCTGGTGAGGAGTGGAGGGTCACTCCCATCATCCTGGGTACAGAAGTTCTGCTGGTGAGGAGTGGGGGGTCACTCCCATCATCCTGGGTACAGAAGTTCTGCTGGTGAGGAGTGGGGGGTCACTCCCATCATCCTGGGTACAGAAGTTCTGCTGGTGAGGAGTGGGGGGTCACTCCCATCATCCTGGGTACAGAAGTTCTGCTGGTGAGGAGTGGAGGGTCACTCCCATCATCCTGGGTACAGAAGTTCTGCTGGTGAGGAGTGGGGGGTCACTCCCATCATCCTGGGTACAGAAGTTCTGCTGGTGAGGAGTGGGGGGTCACTCCCATCATCCTGGGTACAGAAGTTCTGCTGGTGAGGAGTATGGGGGTCACTCCCATCATCCTGGGTACAGAAGTTCTGCTGGTGAGGAGTGGGGGGTCACTCCCATCATCCTGGGTACAGAAGTTCTGCTGGTGAGGAGTATGGGGGTCACTCCCATCATCCTGGGTACAGAAGTTCTGCTGGTGAGGAGTGGGGGGTCACTCCCATCATCCTGGGTACAGAAGTTCTGCTGGTGAGGAGTGGAGGGTCACTCCCATCATCCTGGGTACAGAAGTTCTGCTGGTGAGGAGTGGGGGGTCACTCCCATCATCCTGGGTACAGAAGTTCTGCTGGTGAGGAGTGGAGGGTCACTCCCATCATCCTGGGTACAGAAGTTCTGCTGGTGAGGAGTGGAGGGTCACTCCCATCATCCTGGGTACAGAAGTTCTGCTGGTGAGGAGTGGAGGGTCATTCCCATCATCCTGGGTACAGAAGTTCTGCTGGTGAGGAGTGGAGGGTCATTCCCATCATCCTGGGTACAGAAGTTCTGCTGGTGAGGAGTGGAGGGTCACTCCCATCATCCTGGGTACAGAAGTTCTGCTGGTGAGTAGGGGGTCATTACTGTCATCTAGGGGTACAGAATATTTGCTGGTGATCAGTAGGGGGACATTCCTATTTTCTAGGGGTACAGAATATTTACTGGTGATCAGTGGGGGGTCACTCCCATCATCCTGGGTACAGTGGGTCTGCTGGTGGAAAGAGAAGGGGTCACCTTGTGTAAATACGATCTGCAGAAATCAGTGATGATGCCAGAAAATGGGGATGTGTAGGTAGGTGTCCTTGATGTCTTACATTGTGTATAGATACACTATATTGTCAAAAGTATTGGGACGCCGGCCTTTACACACACATGAACTTTAATGGCATCCCAGTCTTAGTCCGTAGGGTTCAATATTGGGTTGGCCCACCCTTTACAGCTATAACAGCTTCAACTCTTCTGGGAAGGCTGTCCACAAGGTTTAGGAGTGTCTATGGGAATGTTTCACCATTCTTCCAGAAGAGCATTTATAAGGGTCAGGCACTGATGTTGGATGAGAAGGTCTGGCTCACATTCTGCACTCTAATTCATCCCAAAGGTGTTCTATCAGGTTGAGGTCAGGACTCTGTTCAGGCCAGTCATTTTCCTCCACCCCAAACTCACTCATCCAAGATTGGGATGCCATTGAAGTTCATGTGCGTGTAAAGGTGGGCGTCCCAATACTTTTGGTTATATAGTGTATCTGACAAGCAGACTCCTGCCTGTCAGGTGGAAGCATTTGTGGGTGGCTGTGCTGCCCCCTGATTCCTTTCCACACCCCCCTGCAGCCCTCCAGTCCCCGGGTGTGCACTCTCTCCATCTATTCCAGGCTTTGCTTTCCCATCTGAAGGCCCAGGACTGGCTTTGCTGGTGCCGATGGGTGTGTGGGGGGGGGGCGTCTGCTCTCCTCCCCTTCTTGTTTTTTGTGTTTTAATTTGTACTAAAATAGTGACACCCAATCATATAAATACAACACAAAGAAGTTCCCCTAGGGTGGGACTTTATAGGCACTAACTTAATAAACAAAAAAGCTATATATGAAATGTATAAAGTTTATTGAAAAAAATCTATACAAATTAGATAAAAACAGTAAGGCAAGCTGCATAAAACATCACATGTAACAGTAGAACATAGACCACATGGCCCCCGGGTAAGGACCCGACGCGTTTCGGAGTATAATCTGAACTCCTTCAGGGGTGCCCTTGGAGGGTGGTACAGTTCACTGTAGTGATTAGCATAAATCGCCTGCCTGAATGTTAAAAACCTATTTGCTCTTTTGCCGGACACACAGGGACTTTGAAAGCTCCATTTCTATCTTTTATTGTGGGGAAAGAAAACTTTAATCGTGGAGGATTGCTGTCTTTTGGGGTTTCAGCTGATCCCACCTAGCCTCTATTGAGACTAGTTAGCGCGCAATTCCCGACACCTTATATCCAAGAATTTGTCCAATATTCCAATACCTCTCAGGATAACTAGACGGCGCCCCTGATGGGCAACACCGGCATGCTGATCACTTGTTTTTAACATTCAGGCAGGCGATTTATGCTAATCACTACAGTGAACTGTACCACCCTCCAAGGGCACCCCTGAAGGAGTTCAGATTATACTCCGAAACGCGTCGGGTCCTTACCCGGGGGCCATGTGGTCTATGTTCTACTGTTACATGTGATGTTTTATGCAGCTTGCCTTACTGTTTTTATCTAATTTGTATAGATTTTTTTCAATAAACTTTATACATTTCATATATAGCTTTTTTGTTTATTAAGTTAGTGCCTATAAAGTCCCACCCTAGGGGAACTTTTTTGTGTTGTATCTAATTTTTGGGATGTGGCACTCATGGGACCATTCAACATGAATAACCATTTGACCCAATCATATAAAATCCACCAAAACAAAATGTATATAGATGTATATTTGTATTTTGAGCCTCCCTCCCCCCACATACTCACCCGGTTGGGCCCCGTTTGGCCGTCATTCTGGGTGGCATAGATTCAACAAGGTGTAGGAAACATTCCTCAGAGATTTTGGACCATAGTGAGTGTGGAGGCCTTTGGAGGACAGTGACCTCATTGTCATGGTGAAGAAACCAGTGGTGAGATGATTGGAGCTTTGTGACATGGAGCATTATCCTGCTGGGAGGAGCCATCAGAAGATGGGGACACTGTAGTCATAAAGGGATGGGCATGGTCAGCAACAATACTCAGGTAGGGGGTGGGGTTTATACCACTAAAGGGGCCCAAAGTGTGCCAAGAAAATATCCCCCACACCAGTACACCACCATCACCAGCCTGAACCGTTACCCCCCCCTCCTCCACCATTACACCACCAGCCTGATCCATTGCCCCCCCCCCCCCCCACACCATTACACCACCAGCCTGATCCATTGCCCCCCCCCCACACCATTACACCACCAGCCTGATCCATTGCCCCCCCCCCACACCATTACACCACCAGCCTGAACCATTACCCCCCCTCCTCCCCCGCACCATTACACCACCAGCCTGATCCATTGCCCCCCCCCCCCACACCATTACACCACCACCACCAGCCTGAACCATTACCCCCCCCCCCTCCTCCCCCACACCATTACACCACCATCACCAGCCTGAACCATTACCCCCCCCCCCTCCTCCCCCACACCATTACACCACCATCACCAGCCTGAACCATTACCCCCCCCCCCTCCTCCCCCACACCATTACACCACCATCACCAGCCTGAACCATTACCCCCCCCCCCCTCCTCCCCCGCACCATTACACCACCAGCCTGATCCATTGCCCCCCCCCCCCCACACCATTACACCACCAGCCTGAACCATTACCCCCCCTCCTCCCCCGCACCATTACACCACCAGCCTGATCCATTGCCCCCCCCCCACACCATTACACCACCACCACCAGCCTGAACCATTACCCCCCCCCCCTCCTCCCCCACACCATTACACCACCATCACCAGCCTGAACCATTACCCCCCCCCCTCCTCCCCCGCACCATTACACCACCAGCCTGATCCATTGCCCCCCCCGCCCCCCACACCATTACACCACCATCACCAGCCTGAACCATTACCCCCCCTCCTCCCCCGCACCATTACACCACTAGCCTGATCCATTGCTCCCCCCCCCCCCCCCACACCATTACACCACCACCACCAGCCTGAACCATTAACCCCCCTCCTCCCCCGCACCATTACACCACCAGCCTGAACCATTACCCCCCCCCCTCCTCCCCCACACCATTACACCACCACCACCAGCCTGAACCATTACCCCCCCCCTCCTCCCCCACACAATTACACCACCAGCCTGAACCATTACCCCCCCCCCCCTCCTCCCCCACACCATTACACCACCGTCACCAGCCTGAACCATTACCCCCCCCCCCCTCCTCCCCCACACAATTACACCACCGTCACCAGCCTGAACCATTACCCCCCCCCCCTCCTCCCCCACACCATTACACCACCAGCCTGAACCATTACCCCCCCCCCCCCCATTACACCACCACCACCAGCCTGAACCATTACCCCCCCCCCTCCTCCCCCACACCATTACACCACCAGCCTGAACCATTACCCCCCCCCCTCCTCCCCCACACCATTACACCACCGTCACCAGCCTGAACCATTACCCCCCCCCCCCCTCCTCCCCCACACAATTACACCACCACCACCAGCCTAAACCATTACCCCCCCCTCCTCCCCCACACCATTACACCACCAGCCTGAACCATTACCCCCCCCCCCTCCTCCCCCAACACCATTCCACCACAAGCCTGAACCATTACCCCCCCCCCCCCCATTACACCACCACCTCCAGCCTGAACCGGTGATAAAAGGCAGGATGGATCCATGCGCTAAATTCTGACCCTACCATCTGAATGTCGCAGCTGAAATCCAGACCAGGCAACGTTTTTCCAATCTTCTATTGTCTGATTTTTGGTGATCCTGTGCCAATTGTAGTTTGCTTGTTCATAGCTGACAGGAGTGGCACCCGGTGTGGTCTGCTACTGCTGTAGCCCATCTACTTCAAGGTTGAATGTGTTTTGTGTTCAGAGATGGTATTCTGCATACTTTGGGTGTAACGAGTGGTTATTTGAGTTACGGTTACCTTTCTATCATCTGGACCCGGTCTGCCCATTCTCCTCTGACCTCTACAAGGCATTTTCCTCCACACAACCGCCGATCACTGGATATTTTCTCTATCATCCATTGACAGATGTAGCTCCATATCTTCATTAGACTATTGGGTTATGCTGCGTTTCCTAGGAGCAGGACACTAGGCGGAAAAGGGTTAAGCAAAGTTAACAACTTTACCACACCCATGGGGGCTGTCCCTGCAGACTTAACCCCACACACTCTGCTGCAGCCTCAGTTTGTTTCTGCCTAGTGTAGGGGTAGGGCCTAGTTCCCTGCTGCAACTTCCATCTTAGCTATTTAACCACTTTAGCCCCGGAAGGATTTGCCCCCCTTAACCACTTTACGTCCGCTCACTGTGCCTCTACTGCGGCACAGTGGCTCGTTCCCGTACAACGACGTAGACCTACGTCGCTGGACTCCTCCCCTTGTGGGCGGCGCGCGCTTGCCGCCGGAGGTTCGCTCCCTCTGTATTCAGTCACAGCGGGAGTCGGGCCAGGGGAGGAGCGGACGTGATCACCGCTGCTCTTCCCCGATCGTCGGGGATCTAGTGTGGAAATCCACCCGCTTGTGTAAACAAAGCGGGCGGATCTCCTAAGTGACAGGCAGGGTCAGATTGCAGGGTTCAGCATAGCTGAACCTGCGATCTGTCCTTGTGTCACTCAGTCACCTCCCCCCCACACACGTCAGTAAGCACCAGGCATACATTAACCCCTCCCTCTCCAATAAAATTAACCCCTTCCCTGCCAGTGTCATTTTACAGTAACAGTGCATATATATATATAGCACTGATTACTGTAGTAATGTCACTGGTCCCCCCAAAAGTGTCAAAAACTGTCAGTCAAGGGTCCGATCTGTCCGCCGCAATGTCGCAGTCCCACAAAAAAAAATCGCAGATCGCCGCCATTACTCGTTTAAAAAAAAAAAAAAACACCAAAAATGACAAAAATCTTTCCCTTAGTAAACGCAATAACTTTTGCGCAAAACAATAAAAATACGCTTATTGCGATTTTTTTTTTTTTTTTTTTTTTTTTTTTTACTAAACATAGGTAGCAGAAAACAAATTGGCCAAAAATGTTAAATTTTGATTTTTACATTTTTTGGGGGGGGATTTCATATAAAAAAATGTGAAAAATATTGTTATTTTTTCAAAATTGTCGCTCTTTTTTGTTTATAGCGCAAAAAAGTAAAAATCGCACAGGTGATCAAATACCACCAAAAGAAAGCTCTGTGTGTGGGGAAAACAGGGCGTAAATTTCGTTTGGGTGCGGCGTCGCACAACTGAGCAATTGTCAGTTAAAGTCACACAGCGCCAAATCGCAAAAAGTGGCCTGGATGTAAGACAGCAAAATCCTCCGGTGGTAAAGGGGTTAATGACCAGGCCCTATTTTGCAATTCAGCACTGCGTTACTTTAACGGACAACAATTGCGCGGTCGTGCAATGCTGTACCCAAATAAAATTGATGTCCTTTTTTTCCCACAAACAGAGCTTTCTTTTGGTGGTATTTGATCACGTGCTTTTTTTTTTTTTTTTTTTTTGCACTATAAACAAAAAAAGAGCGACAAGTCTGAAAAAATAACAATATTTTTCACTTTTTTTTACATGAAATCCCCCCCCCAAGAAATGTAAAAATAATAATTTTTTTTTTAACATTTTAATCCAATTTGTTTTCTGCTGCATATTTTTGGTAAAAAAAAATTGCAATAAGTGTATTTTGATTGGTTTGCGCAAAAGTTATTGCGTTTACTAACTACGGGAAAGATTTATGTCGTTTGTTTTTTTTTTTTTTTACTAGTAATGGCGGTGATCTGCGATTTTTAGCGGGACTGCGACATTGCGGCGGACAGATCGGACCCCTGACTGACATTTTTGACACTTTTGGGGTTACCAGTGACATTACTACAGTAATCAGTGCTATACATATGCACTGTTACTGCAAAAATGACACTGGCAGGGAAGGGGTTAACTTTTTTGGTGATCAAGGGGTTAAATGTAAGCCTAGGGGAGTGATTCTAACTGTGGGGGACGTGGTTTGTGAAATGATCATAGAGACATGATGATCCTATATAGAAGGATCACAGGCGCTCTGTGATCATTCCAGAGAGAAGGACGGACGGCTGTGTTTACATCAGCCGACCGTCTTTCTCTCTCTCAGCGGGGAGTGGTAATCGGAGCCGCCTGACAAGCACTGGCTTCCCGGGAACGGGCGGGAGCACGCCGGCAGCGTCGCGCGCTCGCCCCCTAGCAGCCTTCAGACGAGCGCCGTACATGTACGGCGATTTGCCTGTAGGAGCCAGACAGTTTATCTGCGGCAGCTGGTCGGGAACTGGTTAAAAAAGGGAAATGTTTGTTATATTTTATATTCTAGTCAGAGTTCCTGGAGAACTACAAGCACCAGCCAGCTGGGTTTCGGACTGGATATTCTAGATTCTTATGGTTTCCCAGCCTGCCAACGAGCGTGAGGTTATAGGCCAGCACTAGGCCTCACCATGACAGAGCCCACTTTTGAATGGGGACAAGCCTGCGAGTGGACTGTCTCACTGGGACGCGATGACCTGGAACGCCCTGAGTTGCAGCGTACCCCCCTGGCTGGCAGCACCCCCACCCCGGGTGGTAGGTGGTCTGTTTGGAGTGGCACCCACCTGGTACCGTGGTATGTGAGTAATGCTGTCCCCCCAAACCTCTGGCAGTCTCAGTGTGGACTTGGACCCCCTCCCTGGGAAAGTCGGACCCTTAAGTACCCATCTGTTCCCCTGGCGCCTCTGTGATACCAGGCCCCCCTTGGATATCTCCCCCTCCCACAAGTGGGTTCCTACCTCTGGGGGGCAGTTATATTGCGGCCACTGCAGCGGTTTTTGCGGGGTGGGAATATTTTTTTCTGGTGGGATCCCTCCTGGGGACCCCCGATGCCACTGTAGGTGATCTATCTCCCTGTGAAGAGCGGGTTCCTGGAGACCGCATGGCGCGCCGTGGGGGGCCGCCATTTTGCTGAAGTGTAAGCCTTATTTCAATGCAAATTTATCCCATTGAAATGAATGGGCGGCCGAGTTTTGTTTTTTTTCCCATAGGAATGTATTGGTGACCATGTTTTTGTAGTCCACACATCGCTGGACAGCAGGGGGAGGTGCTTTGGCCTCTAGCTATGACCCAGGGCTTTACTTCCTGTGTGTCAGATCGTTCTTTCTCCATGCTCAGAATGCTGCTGATCAGATCGGGTTGGTGGTATCTCCTGGGGTTTTCTCTGTAGGCAATCCTCATTCACACTGCTACTGGCTGTGTAGGGTTGGTTTGGGTTGGGTTCGGTTGTACCGCAGAATAGCGGCATGGTCGCCTTTTTGCGACTTTTCTTAAAGTGACACCGCTCCAAATTTTACCTGCAGACCCCCTAAATGCGGTGGCGGGACCCTCCAGGTCGCAGCCTTTGTTTGCTCTTACGGCAGTTTAGGGAAATCCTAGACTTTGTGGTAATAACAGTCGCTAGTAAAAAAAAAAGCGCCCTATTCATTTCCCTACCTCTCTCTAGCCTGCTCTGATTCTGAGGGAGATATGGCCGACGCAGACCGCACGTGCGGTTCTGCGTTTTCGCATTCTGATGGCGAGAAGAGGATGTTAACTCAGCAGCCGCTCAGAAAGGCACGCTGGTGGAGGCACTTAAGTGTCTGTATGGAAAACTTTAAAAATGGCGGATGACTCTACAGCGTCAGGAATGCAGGTGTCTTTGGGCACCCGCAAATCCTGGAACAAGGTTTTTGCCTGCCCAGAAGTTTTTGACAATATTGTCAATGAACAGTAGGGGCGCATCAAACAAATGTTAGTGGTGTCTAAGCGCTTTCAAAGGCACGACCCCATTCACGGATGTGGTTTCCACTAGGTGGACTACGCCACCTAAAGTGGATCATCCAGTATCCAGGCTAAACAAGTATATGGTGGTCCCGGTGGAAGAGTCCCTGGCATTTACAGACCCCACGGATAGATGGATTGAGTCCCTGCCCCGCCATTTACATGTCTTAGCAGGCTCGATTTTAAAACCAATCTTTGTGATCACTCTGGTGTCACAGACCATTACAGAATGGGCGAAGTTGCTAAAAGGTGACTTGGTAACGGGGCAGCTCTCATCTGGCCTGATAGAGGTAACAGACCAGATGGTCCAAGCCCATCTATATATCTATCTATCTATCTATCTATCTATCTATCTATCTATCTATCTATCTATCTATCTATCTATCTATCTATCTATCTATCTATCTATCTATCTATCTATCTATCTACCTATCTACCTATCTATCTACCTATCTATCTACCTATCTATCTACCTATCTATCTACCTATCTATCTATCTATCTACCTATATGCGATGCGTAACTGGATGCAGCTCCACTGGTTGCCAGAGGGCGGTGGGGCTAAAGAGCTGGTCGGCAGACCAAGCTTCCAAAAAAAAAAAGCTCTTGCTGACCTTCAAGGGGAAAGGTTGTTTGGATCCCCCTGGATAAGTTAATCAAGGGCATTACGGGTGGGAAGAGTACTCTCCTACCCCAATCTACCAAGCACAGGGCAATGTGTAACATGCGGGGGCTTTCATTTATGGCTAACAGGCGGCCCTTTCGTTCTCTGGGTCGTATTAGAAAGGGAGCTAAGCCATTTAGGTCTTCTGGGAGCGCCAAGAAGACATGGTCGGGTAATCCGAGATCAGGCCAGTCCAGGCCTGCGGACAAATCCTCGTCTGCATGTAGGACGCCCTCACCCGTTACTGGGGTGGGGGGGGGGGGGGGCGTCTTTGCTTCTCTACGGAACCATGGACTTCCTTAATTCAAGTTAAATTGGTTCACGAGTTGATCCGATCAGGTTACAAGATCGAATTTCGGTCTCGACCGTCGGACAGGGTCTTCCCATCCAACCTATACCTACCTCAAGACCGACTGAAGGATCTGCTAGAAGCGGTGCAAGATCTGCTGTCGCCAGGGGTGATTGTGCCAGGAATGCTTTCAAGGGTTTTATTCAAACCTGTTCAATGTGCCCTGGAAAGAGGGCAGAGTACTCCAACCCTGGATCTCAGGGCTTTGAAACACCTTGTGCAGGTTCAGAATTTTCGAATGGAGTCCATTCGCACGACAGTGGATTCTCTACACCAGGGAGACTTTTTGGCCTCCATCAATATCAAGGACGCATATGTAAACATCCCTATTTAAGCTGGACTCCAGCGTTTTTTCTTCGCTTCTCTGTGGGAGAAGACCATTATCAGTTTGTGGCGTTACCTTTGGGCTCTCATCGGCTCCCAGGGTATTCACCAAGGTGTTTGCTCCGGTGTTGGACAATGGGGATAACGGTTCTGGGGTACCTGGATGATCTCCTAAGAGCAGACTCTCATTCAGTGCTGCTGGGCGATTTATTGATTACTGTATGAACTCTGCAGGAGTTTGGCTGGAACATCACATTTCAAAGAATCTGCCCTGGTACCGTCTTTAAGATTAGATTACCTGTGTCTACTTCTGGATTCTGTTTCGGCGAGGATTTTCCTTCCTCCAGACAAGCTGCAAAGTTGCAGGGGGCAATGCGTTCACTGCTGGCCTGGAAGCTGGTCTCTTTACAAACTTGCATGTGGGCCTTGGGCTTCATGGTGGCAACCTTCTAGGCGGTTCAGTTTGCCCAGTTTTCACACGAGATCGCTACAAAGATATTGTTCTGTTCTGTCTGTTCTTCAAAAACCTCCTTTTGAGAACATTAGGGAGATATCTCTGCTTACACTGTCTCAAAAGGTTGCCTTTTTGATGTCTATTACTTTTGCTTGCAGAGTATCTGAATTGGCGGCGCTGTCCTGCCGTTCACCTTACCTGGTGGTCCACAGAGATAAAGTGGTACTCCAACCTAATCAGTTGATTCTTCCTAAGGTGGTTTCTGATTTTCATCTGAATGAAGACATTGTGCTGCCTTCACTCTGTCCTAAGCCCAAGCATCCCATGGAAATGGCCTTACTTTCTTTGGATGTAGTTCAGGCATTTAGATTTTACCTGGCGGCTACCGAATTCTTCAGAAAATCAGATTCTCTATTTGTCCTTTCCGAGGGACCTCGTAAAGGATTGGCTGCATCTGCTACAACCATATCCAGATGGATCAGGCAGAAGGTATTTCAGCCTTATTCATTGAAGGGTCAGGTTCCTCCTCTCCCTGTGAAGGCGGATTCTACTAAATGCCTTGTATTTTAAACGTGTGCAAAAAAAACCCCTGCCAAAACGGCTCTGGCAGTGAAAGGGTTAAACAAAAACCGGTGGGGGGGGTAATTTCCACTTTAATTGGAGGATCGCAAGATGTGATGTCACCCCATCACAAGACACAAGATCCCCACACTGCTGTTCCCTCTATAACTGGTCTGATTGGAGAGCCGGCATTGCAGCCTAATGGTCACCGCAGAGCTCTGGCAGACAGGATTGTATGAGTGAGGATTGGTTGCTGTGTGGCAGTGTAATGGTAATTTGCTCAAGGAAGCCCATTGTGGTCTTAGAGACTGATGTGATCCTATTATTTTCTGCTCCTAAATCCTTTCTTTGGCTTTTTTTTTTGTTTCAGCGAACAATCAAGGCAATGAATCCCCAACTTACAGACAAGTTCAAATGGAAGAGATGGAAACTGCGCCCCCCACTGAGAACGGTCAGTATACCGGCTCCAGTATGTTTTTTGCGTAAATTCTGTATGAACGAAGCAATCTGCTGCACGTGTACAGCTGTAGTACACATGGGAGGAACTGCCAGGTGAAGGCGGGGCTTCTAGTGAGTGGGCAGCTTCGTGTCGCCTAAGTAATGGAGAAAGTTGGCCCTCATGACGTGTGCCTTGTGTGTGCAAAATAATCACACATTTCATGTTGCCTTTTTAATGCTTTCACTGCCACGGCTGCGTTTTGCACATTTTTTAACCAGTCCTGGTCCTGCATTTCTGACATTACTCTCCTACATGTTAAAAAAATAATTTGTATTTTGCTAGCAAACTATTTAGAACCCCCAAAGCCCTAGAGAAGGGGTAGGCAACCTTTCGGAGATTGAGATCTACCTGGACAACATGGAGGAAATCAAAGATTCCTGGGGGGGGGGGGGGGGTGCTTAACAAACAACCTATCAAGCCCCCAATTAAAACACAGCATAGAGTCCCCTGCCTCCCCACTTGTCCTCCACTTCCCCCCACATTCCCCTCACAGTAGTGTCTTCTGCCCCCCCCCCCCCCACAGTAGTTTTTCTCCCCTGCTCCCCAATACAGTAGTGTCCTGTGCCTCCCCACTCATGTCCCCCACTTCCCTTCACATTTCCCTCACAGTAGTGTCCTCTGCTCCCCCTCCACCCCACTGTTGGGTCCTATGCCCAGTATTGCAGTGTCTTGTTACCCCCCCCTCCCTAAGCATTGTCTTCAGTCCCCCTTCACATCACCCACACATACTATAGTGTCCTCTGACCCCCATAGCATTCACATCACCCACACATACTATAGTGTCCTCTGACCCCCATAGCATTCACATCACCCACACATACTATAGTGTCCTCCGACCCCCATAGCAATTTCCTGCCTTTCTTCACCTCAACCGCCGCCCCCCCCCAATAGCAGTGTTCTCTACGCCCCCCACTCCACAGTACGGTACTCTGCCCACTATTGGTGTCCTGTGCCCCCCAACCCCCTCAAGCAGTGTCTTCAGTCCCCCTTCATATCACAACCCCCCCCCCCCCCCAAAATATAGTGTCATCTGTCCCTTTCACGTCAGCCCCCCTCATTACTTTTGTTATCTGCCCCCCAAAGCAATGTCTTCTGTCCACTTTACAGCCTCCCTCCACTGTAGTGTCCTCTGCCCCCTCCAATGCGATGTTCTCTGTCCCCTTCACCCATCTCCCATATCCCCCCCCCCCCCCTCCAACCAACTGTAGTGTCCTCTGTCCCCTATACATCCCTCCACCCCACTTTAGTGTCCTCTGTCTCCCCCCCCCAAATGTGATGTCCTCTGTACCCTACAACCCCCCCCCCATGTGATTTCCTCTGTCCCCTACTACACACAGCCCTCCTCCCCACTGTACTGTCTGCTGCCACCCACCCCCCCCAATGCGATGTCCTCTTTCCCCTTCACCCCACTCCCAAAGGCAGTGTCCTCTGTCCCCTTCACCAATCCCCTACTCCCAAAACTGTAGTGTCTTCTATCCCCTTTACACCCCCCACCCCACTTTAGTGTCCTCTGTCTCCCCCCTATGTGATGTCCTCTGTACCCTACACCCCCCCCCCCCCTGTAGTGTCCTCTGTCCCATTCACACCAGTGTGTTCTGAATAGGGGGCGGGAGCTGCCAGAGTTAACTTTTTACATGAACATGCTGGTGATTGGTTGCTAGGACCGCCCGGCAACCAAACACCTGGTTAATGTGAAAAGGTAGCCCCCCCCCCCACAATCCAGTACTGTGACTCTTCCCACTCTCTACTTTGCAGTCAAGAGGAAAGCAGTGAAGGTTGGGGGAAGCACTGTGTGCAGGGCTGTGTTCCCAATTGACCCTTCGGCTTCCCGCAGTCGACAGGTCGATTGTGATTGACGGCTTGCCAACCCCTGCTACAGAACATTTGGAGTGTAATTGGAAATAACACGCTGTCTTTTATGAATGTTATATGACAAACGCATCCACTGAGATTAAATATGTCTTCCCCTGCAGGGCGCCTGGAGAGCAAGTCCATCGACAGCGTCACATTTCACCCCATTAAGATGACCGGCAAGGATCCCATCACCTGGAAGAAGGACGGTGAGCTGGTGAACACCGGTGACCGTAGAATTAAATCTGATCCAAATGGTGATCTCACAATAAACAATGTAACAAAGGAGGATAAAGGCAAATACACCGTCCAATGTAAAGATAGGAAACTGGATCAGGAGTTCATCCTTCATTTATAAGGTGAGTGTGTGATCTCACATCCATATCTACATTGGTATACAACCAATAAGAAAATTTCTACAATCCAATCATTCTGCCCCTCACTGGGGAATGAATTTACAATGTGTGATTTTGACACCCCCAACTGCCATCCTTATTACAGAAAAGATCTGAGACAGATTTATGATCATACATCCGAGAAGCACTCAGGATGTTTTATCAGTGGTGCTGCTGAAGAACATGTGCACCATGGCTCCAGTAATTACTATGGGAGAGAGCGATACTCATGGCTGTCTGTAGGGATCGGGGGGGGGGGGGGGTACTGCTCTCCTAATAACAATGAATGTGGTCATAGCGCACATGCATACCAGTAAGGACTCAGCGGGGCCTTTTTCATTGAAGAGAATGTGTGGTGTCAGGCAGGGCAGCATTATGAAGAATGGGGAGGAATGTATCTATGTAACTAGATGGCCTACACTCGGGGAAATGGGGTGAATTCATTAAAGCCATCCTGATGTGCATGCACGCAGCTGGGTATTGGAAATCTGAATTTGGTTCTATTGATTCCAAAAACCGCCTTTTAAAACTATCAGGGAGAATTCTCTTTCCACTCTCGCAAGTTTTCTTTTCTCTAGACAAAAAATGACCATGTAAAAGGGGCCCATACCCCTAAACAATATATATCATGAGAAATAGAAAAGATGGGGCTTTACGGGCTAATGGGAGGAGAAGGATCCACGACGAACACAATATAAACTAAAAAATTGTTTTATTATACATATTAAAATAATGCATGGGAATGGTTACCCATGTATAACATAAAAGACATCAAACATATAGATAGAATCGCATTGTAGAAATACTTCCCAGTAGGGGAATGCTGATAACTTAAATCAGATGATGACGTGAGGTCTCTGATGGAACATGGTCTTAAGGTCCCCAGCAAGCCGACGTGTTTCGCACAAGGCTTCCTCAGGGCCAGAGAAACCAGGACAGACCGATATTTATTTCTACAAGTCACATATAATAATTAGTATACAACAAAACATCAAACAAATTATGTATACATATATACTAATAATGTGATAATATTTTCAAGTTGTAATTGGACGATAATAACTTTGTACTGACCCGATGCGACTCAGGTGATGGCAGGCAACACAAAATGCAAAGAAGATGATAATACTAGTCCGAGATCAATGTTGATAAAGTATTGTATAATTGCCCAGGAAAATAATTCTGAAACTTCAGTAGGAGAACATATATAAGTACGTATTCGTATCCATACGAATTCTTTTCTCGTTCGCCATCACTTTTATGAGGCGAGTGTCTGAGCTCATGGCTTTATCCTGTAAAAAAAGGTCCTCTTGGTCTTGCACAAGGACAGGGTGGTGTTGAGTCGAGAATTTCCTTTCAGGGGACAGGTTCAGAAACTAGTAGCTATAGCAATAGAAAGACCAGCAGGATGAGTACATAAGCAGGTCACTCAGGATTTGGGCGCTCTTGAGGTGTGGGGTCTGAGTACTACTAGCCAGTATTTACCAGTTTTCCTGATGATGTGGGGATGGGTTTTGCTGGGTGTTATTGTCAGGTTGCGGTCCTCAGGATAGCCCCACCAGGAGATGCGCTAGCCCGGAGTCCAGGAACAAATAAAGCAGGTTGGGATCAAGCAGAAGCATAGTCGAGGAACAAGCCAAAGGTCGTTCATAAGTGGTAGTGAAAATAAGGACAGCTGCAGGTATGCAAACGAGTGAGCGTTTGGCTGGAGAGAGCACAATAATCTGGCAAACAGGAAGTGCAAAGGCATGGCTTAAATAGGAAGCTCATGGGAGGAGCAAAGAGTTAAAGGTTCACCAGAAACCAGATGCAATGGAAGTTTGTCCTTTTTAAAGATATATTAATTGAACTTTTTTTTTTTTTATAAACAAAAAAGGTACATACACAATGACTCCTGGCCTCCGACCACGTCTACCGTCCTGTCCCATATCTTTATTGCCACTCGATTAGCAATAGCTAGGTAGTGGAAATTTCCCAACCTGCCCTCTATTGCGGAAGTAATCTCTACTCTTCATACCCACTGTCTGATGGAATTCATGCATGCTAAGGCCCATCTTCAACCCCCAAATTCTATAGAAATACGGGTCCTGGGCTCACTCTTCCCAAATGTTTACATCTCTCCTAAATGGTCATCCCTTTAACACATTCTACCTATCCCCTGCATACCCAACAAGACCAACTTTCTTTATGTTCTTCTAGCCGACACCCTCTTATAACATAGACCACACCCTCTTTCTCTTGATTCAGTTGACACCGTCCATTTTGTTAGCGATAGGTTTACTAATATGTGCTGAGTTTTAAACCGTTGGTAGCTCGTTGTAAGCCAACTGTGTCTTTCTATTATGTGAGCTCATTTTATTTATTTTTATGGAAAAGCAATTTTCAAATTGTATTACCTCAAAATTTGAATAAAACATCAGTTTAAAAAAAATAAAGGTACATACACAAAAAAAAGACCCGATTTAATAAAAGGGGAAAAGAAAAAAGCAGGAACACAAATAAAGGACCCAAATAATAATAATAGGAAAAAAAAATGTACATGCACAAAACAAAAGACCTGAATTATAATAAACAAAAAGGTACATACACAAGACAAAGGACCCAAATATTAAAAAAGGCACATACACAAAACAACACACATGATAATAAAAGAAAAAGGCACATGCACAAAACATAGAAAACTAAAAGGGGTGTCCCAGGGGAATTTTAATTGGATAGAGCTGTAGTTAGTATAGTAAGTAAAGTACAGGAGTAGATAAAAAGTAGTATTTATTAATAAATTTAAAAAAAATGCATGGAAAAATGTACAAAATATCATAGAATACATATACATAAAAACACAATACAATGGGAAACTGTGTTAAATTCAAAGGCATGCAAACCAGTGTGTGTGGTCACTAGCTCTTCATGCCATGAATAAATGTCCAACATGTTTCGGAATCTAACAAATGATTCCTTCTTCAGGGAGTTAAGAATTGAACATGTGTATCACAATGTATCACGGATCAAGATGTGTAATACTACACGCCAGATAGCCACTGAAAAAGGCATCCAAGGGGCTTTTTTGTGAGCCTGATTTCAAACCGGTTTATCAGAGTATTTTTTGGAAAAACCAAACCCCCATAGGAGTACAGCTGGCTGGGGGAAGAAAAAGAAAATATGGGAGACACCAGGACCCTTATGCGCCAACATTCACCTCTAGATAATGGCACCCCGATAGCGCTCACAAGAAGCATAGCAAATGCAAGGGGTCAGTACCCAGTATAAGTATTCAGTTTGTATGGTGACAGCAAGGAGGGGAAAACCTCTCAGTGGTAAGTAGTGCTCCAATGACGTTCCAGAAGTTTGGGTGGACCATCAACTTCCAGAAGTCGGCACTGACTTCGTCAGTACGTCTGCTAGGAATGGTCCTGGATTCTGCTCAAGCTAAGGTTTTTCTCCCGGAGGAAAAACTTCAGACTTTGCAGGGCGAGATCAGGTCCCTCAGGGACACCGATCTTTCCTCCCTGGGGACCTGCATGAGGTCCCTGGTGCTGATGGTTTTGGCTTTCAAGGCGATCCCTTTTGCCCAGTTTCACACAACGACTCTGCAAGCAGAGATTCTTGCCAAATGGAACAGGGCTCCCCAGTCCTTGGACAGGATGGTGTGTTTGAGCCGTCTCACGAGGACGGAGCTTTCGTGGTGGCTTCTTTCACCCACTCTGCACCAGGGCAAGTCCTTTCAGCCCCTGTTATGGACGGTGATCACCACGGATGACAGCCTGAAGGGCTGGGGTGGAGTACTGGACACTCTTTGTGCCCAGGGGACGTGGTCGTCGGAGGAATCCTCCTTGCTGATCAATGTTTTGGAGCTCAGGGCGATAAAACTTTGCCTTCTTCATTGGGCGACTTGGTTGTGCGGTCGCCCGGTTTGGGTTCAAACGACAATGCCATGGCTGTGGCTTACATCAGTCAGCAAGGGGGCACCAGGAGTGGCCGAGATTCTGTCTTGGACGGAGGTGCACGTTCAAGCTATCTCTGTTGTTCACATTCCTCGAGTGGAGAACTGGCAAGGCGGACTATCTGAGTTGTCAGGCCTTGGATCAGGGGGAATGGTCCCTGCAGCCAAAGGTGTTTCGGCTCCTGTGCGCCCGGTGGGGGACTCCGGACGTTGATCTGTTCGCGTCTCATCTCAACAAGAAGGTGGAAAGGTTCGTGGCCAGAGCTTGAGATCCTCTGGCAGACGCCACTGAAGCGTTGGTGGTGCTTGACACCAGTATCAGCTGATTTATGCCTTTCCCCCAATTCAACTGTTGGCCAGATTCCTCCACAGGTTGGCATTGGAACAGGTACAAGTGATTCTGGTGGCCCCAGACTGGCTTTATCGGTCTTGGCACGCAGACCTCTTCAAGATGGTCGTCGAGCCTCCCTGGCGGCGACCTCTGAGAGGAGATCTGCTGCCTCCAGGGCCGATCTTCCATCCTGCTGTACAGTCTCTGACTTTAACAGCGTGGCGGTTGAAGGCCAGGTGTTGAGAGACAGGGGTCTCTCTGATGCGGTTATTCCTACCTTGCTGAGAGTTCGGAAGGCTACCTCCCCAGGAGGATTTATCATCATACCTGGAAGGCGTACATTGCCTGGTGTGAGTCGTAAGGGTTGCATCCTCGCTCCTTTCTGGTGGCGAGGGTCCTAGCTTTCGTGCAGAAAGGTGTGGAACAGCGTTTCTCTGTCGCTCATTGACAGACGTAGTCTTCTTGATTCTCAAGAGCTGGGTTATGTTGCCTCCGCAGGAGTAGGACTAGGCAGAAAGACAAAATGTTCTGGCTCCACCTTAGGGGCAGTCCCTGAGGGTATATCCTCCCTCTCTCTGCTACAGGGAATCAGTTTTTTTCTGTCTAGTCAGGAGTAAGGACCTAAGTTCCTTGCTGGGATCTTTTGGGTCCTGGCAAGATTTTTTCTTTAAAAAGATTTTTTTTTAGGCAGTTTTTTTCCAGTGTTTTTTCCTGTGAGATCTTCAAGCAAATACGCCGGACTGGGCGACACTAGTGGTCACCCCAGCCGGCCTACGAGCGCGCGCAGACCATTGCATTGCGCTTGGTCGGCCGCGACACATTCAAGTAAGTATGCGGGGCCGGGCGACGGGCTGGATGTTGAGATCCAGTGGTCACCCCGGTTTCTGCCTACGAGCGCGTGCAGACCAGAGCTCCGCGGAGTCCCACTGGAGGGACTGACCTTGCGAGTTAAAAGTCTCGCTTGGACGCCAGGAACCAGAGAGTCGAGGCGTCCGGAGTGGTCCACAACCCCCCACCCCGGTGGAGAGGGTATTGTGAAGAGAGGGTGCCTGTCGGTTCGGTATGGTGAGTAAAACGTTCCCTTTTTTTCCTCATTATGAGGCAGTATGAATTATGGGCCCCTCCATACATGGTCAGTATATATCTGACACTAAAAGTCTAAATACAGTATGTGTTTGGTGGGAAGTGGACTTGGTTTGAGAGCTAACACTCTACCCAGCAGACTGTAGCATTACAGCACACATAGGAGGTATAATCCTACCTTAATTGTAGTGTATCTCCTGCAGATCAATAAATCGCCACTTAGCAGAGATGCAGGTGGATGTGCTGGGAAAAACGATTTCGGCGGTCCGCCGCCATTTTGCCGTAGACCAGGTGCATGTATGTCCTCAGGTCACGCCGGCCGCCATGTTTTTGGAGTCTATTGTCTCTTGTATGGGGGCGGCCATGTTTCATGAGCCCAGCTACCTCGTGGAGAGCTGGGAACGCCGGAAGGCGTACACAGGGGGCGGAGCCACGTCCTTCTACCCGGGAAAAAGCAACAGCTCCTTCCAGTCTGTAAAAGACAGACGCTGACTGCAGTTGGTTGGAAACTTCACTGCATCGGTTGGTGAGCCTTGGGGGTCCCTCTCTCTCTCTGTGGGGATCGAGAAGCAGGTACTCTGAGGGGCGCTATTGCGAGGTATTTTTTTGTTTTTTGATTTTAAAAAAAAAAAAAAAAAAGTTTTTTTGTTTTTCTGGCAAAGGTGTCTTGAATTAAAATGGACCCTGCCACTCATGTATCTCCTCCGGATCCCCTCGAGGGGTCTGCAGGATCCTCCAGCACCCCACTGACGATTGAATCATTGTCAGCTATTATGGAAACTTTTGTGTCCCGGGTGGAAGTGGCTTGTCAGGGACAGGGCGCAAGAAAGCGACCCCCGCCTAACCCCTTATTATCTGAAACCTCGGATTCAGACTCTGAGCCTATTGCTGCAGTTGCAGGTACTTCATCTGGGATTGGTGTCTCATGTACTGTCTCTTCAGACAGTGAGGAGGATGTTTCGGCATCAGCCATAGCCAGAGAAGAAGCGTTGGTAAACGCACTCATTGTATCTGTTCAAGAAACCTTAAGATTACAGGGTATTCCGTTGGAAATAGCTGAAACTGAAATCCCTTTTGGGACTAAAAAACGCATCAAAGTGGCGATGGTTTTTCCATTGCCCAAATGTTTTGGCAATCCAATCGAAGAAGAATGGCGTCTGCCAAAACGCACTTCTGCTATTTCTAAACGCATTAACAGACGTTATCCGTTTGAGGAAACCCTCATTAACCACTTTACAACCGGAGGATTTTGCTGTCTTCCGTCCAGGCCACTTTTTGCGATTCGACGCTGTGCGACTTCAACTGACAATTGCGCGGTCGTGCGACGCCGTACCCTAACGAAATTTACGTCCTTTTTCTCCCACAAACAGAGCTTTCTTTTGGTGGTATTTGATCACCTGTGCGATTTTTACTTTTTGCGCTATAAACAAAAAAAGAGCGTTTATTTTGAAAAAATAACAATATTTTTCACATTTTTTTATATGAAATTCCCCCCAAAAAAGATGTAAAAACCAATTTTTTTAAAAGTTTTTGGCCAATTTGTTTTATGCTACATATGTTTGGTAAAAAAAATCGCAATAAGCGTATTTTGATTGGTTTGCGCAAAAGTTATTGCGTTTACTAACAAAGGGAAAGATTTCTGTCATTTTTGGTGTTTTTTTTTTTAACGCGTAATGGCGGCGATCTGCGATTTGTTTTGCGGGACTGCGACATTGCGGCGGACAGACCGGACCCCTGACTGACATTTTTGACACTTTTGGGGGTACCAGTGACATTACTGCAGTAATCAGTGCTATATATATGCACTGTTACTGTAAAAATGACACTGGCAGGGAAGGGGTTAATTTTATTGGAGAGGGAGGGGTTAATGTATGCCTGGTGCTTACTGACGTGTAGGGGGGGAGGTGACTATGTGATTCATGGACAGATCGGATGTCCAGCTATGCTGAACAGTCCGATCTGTCACTCCCTGTCACTATGGAGATCCGCCCGCTGTGTTTACACACAGCGGGCGGATCTCCAGACTCGATCCCCGACGATCGGGTAAGAGCAGCGGCGATCGCCGCTGCTCCTCCCCTGGCCCGACTCCCGCTGTGAATGAAAACAGCGGGAGCGAGCCTCCGGCGGCGCGCAAGCGCCGCCCAGAAGGGGAGGAGTCCAGTCACGTTAATACTACGTGACTGGACGGGAACGAGCCACTCTGCCGCAGTACTATTACCGTGAGCGGTAGTAGAGTGGTTAAGAAATGGACAGAACCACCTGTGATGGATTCACCAATTGCTAGATTGAATAAAGCCACGGTTATTCCTCTAGAAGACGCTCCGTCTTTTAAAGATCCAGTGGATCGCAAGATAGAAGCTATGTCTCGCACCATGTTTTCCTTGATTGGATCAGCTTTCAGACCAATAATTGCTATTGGTCTGGTTTCGCAGACTGTAACTGAACGGACCAAGTGGTTACGCCGGGACTTAGAAGAGGTCCCTCAGGCGGTATCAGATTTGTTGGAACAAATGATACAGGGGTTACAGTTTGTGTGTGATGCGGCGTTAGACGCCACTCCATTATTGGCACGAGCATCAGTCTCAGCAGTGGTTCTCAGGCGTACACTGTGGCTAAAGGGTTGGTTAGCCGACCAAGGTTCCAAAAAAGCATTAGCTAATATCCCCTTTTTAGGAGAGCGTCTTTTTGGAGCCAACTTAGATGAGATCATTAAGGATCTCACGGGTGGAAAGAGCACCTTTTTACCGCAAAATGTTAAAGGTAAAGGAACTCGTCAAAAACGAGGGCCTTCATTTTCTGCTCACAAAAAGTTTTTTCGTCCCGCGGGTGAAAAAATTAAGTCCTCCAAAGCTCCTTCAGGAGGCTTCAGGGGACGTTGGTCGGGCAAGCAAAAGCCCGCCCCCTCCAGACCTGGAGATAAATCGTCCAAAGCCTGAAGGTGCGCCCCCACCCATAATTGGGGTGGGGGGATGTCTTCGCCGGTTCCCGGATCCATGGCTTTCCAGAATCCCGGACAAGTGGGTTTGCGAAGTCATAAGGTCAGGGTACAAGATCGAGTTTCGATCTCTCCCACCGGCGCGATTCTTCCCTTCCAATATTCTACTATCCCCGGATCGTTTAGAAGATCTGCGGAGAGCAGTCACGGATTTACTACAACAAGGAGTGGTAGTCCACGTTCCTTGGACAGAACGTTTTCAGGGGTTTTATTCAAACCTATTTACAATACCCAGGAAAGAGGGCAAAGTGCGTCCAATTCTGGACTTAAGGGCACTCAATTCTTTTGTCAACATAAGAAAATTCAGAATGGAGTCCATTCGCACAGTAGCGGCCTCCCTGCATCCAGGGGATGTCCTAGCGTCCATAGACATCAAGGACGCATATCTTCACATTCCCATTTTCGCAGGACATCAGCGGTTTCTACGCTTTTCCGTAGAAGAGAACCACTATCAGTTTGTGGCGTTACCTTTCGGTCTCGCCACGGCTCCTCGGGTCTTCACGAAGGTGTTGGCCCCAATGTTGGCACTACTGCGCCAAAGAGGCATATCGATTCTAGGTTACCTAGACGATCTTCTGCTTCATGCAGAGTCTCCTCAGACCCTGCTACAAAACATAGAAATTACTATAATTTCTTTACAGGAATTCGGGTGGCTGGTGAACCAGCAAAAGTCATTTCTGGTTCCCACCCAGAGGCTCGAATATCTGGGCCTAATTCTAGACACACTCAGGACAAGAGTTTTTCTTCCGGTAGGGAAACTCCGGAAGATCCAATTAGCAGTCCAGTTGTTACTATCCAACAGCTGGTCTTCTCTTCGATCTTGCATGAGGGTTCTGGGGTTGATGGTGGCTTCCTTCGAAGCAGTCCCATTTGCCCAGTCCCATACCCGAATTCTTCAGCAAGAGATTCTTCTCAGATGGAATCGGAATCCGGAATCCCTGGACAATCAGATCCGATTGAGCAAACAGACCAGAGAGTCTCTGGTCTGGTGGCTTCGGTCTCCGATGCTCAGCCAGGGAAAGTCATTTCAGCCAATATATTGGACGATAGTGACCACGGATGCCAGTCTGTCCGGATGGGGAGGAATTCTCGGTCAGTTATCTGTCCAGGGACTTTGGTCCCTGGAAGAATCCAGGTTGCCGATAAATGTATTGGAACTGAGAGCGATCAGACTTTCTCTGATTCACTGGACCGAGGAGCTCCAGGGCAGCCCTGTTTGGATCCAGTCGGACAATGCCATGGCCGTGGCTTATGTCAATCACCAGGGGGGCACCAAGAGTGTCCGAGCGGCCAAAGAAGTGGCTTGCATTCTTCGCTGGGCGGAACGATTTGTTCCAGCTATCTCTGCGGTGTTCATTCCGGGGGTGGAGAATTGGCAGGCAGATTATCTCAGCCGTCAGACTCTGGATCAGGGGGAATGGTCCCTCCATCCAGAAGTTTTCCACCAGTTGTGCCTACGGTAGGGCACCCCGGATGTGGATCTGTTGGCATCACGATTCAACAGGAAAGTACAGAGATTCGTGGCTCGCTCCCGCGATCCTCTAGCAGAGACCGCAGACGCACTGATCGCCCCGTGGGGGCAATACCAGCTAATGTATGCCTTCCCTCCTCTCGGGTTACTGCCAAGACTTCTTCGCAGGATAGAGGAGGAAGGAATTCCAGTAATCCTGGTAGCTCCAGACTGGCCTCGTCGAGCTTGGTACGCCGATGTGGTCAGACTGGTGGCGGACGTCCCGTGGAGACTTCCTCTCAGGGAGGACCTACTGTCTCAGGGACCGATCTTCCATCCTGCTTTACGATCGCTGGCTTTAACGGCCTGGCTATTGAGACCCAGGTGCTGAAGGACAAAGGTTTGTCAGCTTCAGTTATTCCTACTCTAGTTGAAGAAAGGAAAGCGACTTCCAGAAAGACTTATCATCGTACATGGAAGTCCTACATTGCATGGTGTGAACCTCTGGGGTTCCGTCCACGGACTTATTCGGTTAGCCGAATATTAGCTTTTCTACAACAAGGGGTTGAGCAGAAATTGGCCTTGAGCACTATCAAGGGTCAGGTCTCAGCATTAGCTATCTTCTTTCAGAAGCCTTTGGCTACTCATTCCTTGGTGCGGAATTTCATCCAGGGGGTGCGACATCTGGCTCCGCCAGTGCGCGCGCCGTTACCACCCTGGGATCTTAATTTAGTATTGTCGGTTCTTCAGAAACCTCCCTTTGAAGATATTAGGGAGATTCCTCTACCTACGTTGTCCCAGAAGGTGGCCTTCTTGGTGGCTATTACTTCTGCACGCAGGGTGTCAGAACTGGCCTCATTATCTTGTCGTTCCCCATATCTGGTGGTTCATAGAGATAAGGTGGTTCTTCGTCCGAATCCATCCTTCCTACCAAAAGTAGTTTCAGAATTTCATCTGAATGAAGAAATTGTATTACCTTCCCTGTGTCCTAAGCCCAGTCATCCTCGGGAGTTTGCTTTACACTCCTTGGATGTGGTCCGGGCGATCAGGGTATACTTGAAAACGACAGACTCGTTTCGCAAGACGGATTCACTTTTTGTGATCCCGGATGGACCCAAAAAGGGGTTGCCTGCATCTGCCGCGACTATTTCCAAATGGATCAGACAGACGGTGGTACAGGCTTATTCTATTAAGGGTCGGGAGCCCCCGTTCCCTGTTAAGGCGCACTCCACTCGGGCGCTTAGTGCGTCATGGGCCTTTCGCCATCAGGCGTCAGTGGTCCAGGTGTGCAAGGCGGCTACCTGGTCGTCGGTGCATACCTTTACAAAGCATTATAAAGTTGATGTAATGGCATCGTCTGATGCCTCGTTTGGCCGCAAGGTTTTGCAGGCCGCCATTTGAGGAGACCAGTGGTCTACCTCGAGGGTTTTTTTTTTTTTTCCGTTGAAAATTTTTATTTTCCTTTTAGTCTCATTCTTTGTTTATAATGAGCCTTTAAAACTTCTAGTTTGGCACCGGTTGGGCCTTCTAGATTGGATTTTGATTTTTGTCAATCCCACCCCTCATTTGTGGCACTGCTTCTGGATGTCCCAGTTCTTGAGAATCAAGAAGACTACGTCTGTCAATGAGCGACAGAGAAAATCGGATTTTTGTAAGATCTTACCGTAAAATCCTTTTCTCTTAAGCTCATTGACAGACGTAGTACCCGCCCCTCTATCATTGAGTTGGGTTGGGTTAAATTCTCTGTTACTGCTTTAGAACAGAACTGATTCCCTGTAGCAGAGAGAGGGAGGATATACCCTCAGGGACTGCCCCTAAGGTGGAGCCAGAACGTTTTGTCTTTCTGCCTAGTCCTACTCCTGCGGAGGCAACATAACCCAGTTCTTGAGAATCAAGAAGACTACGTCTGTCAATGAGCTTAAGAGAAAAGGATTTTACGGTAAGATCTTACAAAAATCCGATTTTTGCGTTGAGCACGATTAAAGGTCAGGTGTCAGCCTTGGCCATTTTCTTCCAGCCTCCCTTGGCGATTAATTCCCTGATTCGCACCTTTATTCAAGGGGTGCGTCATCTGGCTCCACTGTGGAGGGCTCCTTTGCCTCCGTGGGATTTGAATATGGTTTTGTCTGTTTTGCAATGACCTCCCTTTGAAAACATCAGAGACATATCTCTGCCTTTGTTGTCCCAGAACGTTGCTTTTCTGGTGGCTATCAACTCTGCACGCAGAGTGCCTGAATTGGCGGCTCTGTCCTGCCGTTCGCTTTACCTGGTCGTTCATAAGGATAAGGTTGTTCTGCGACCCAACCAGGCTTTTCTCCCTAAGGTGGTGTCTGCCTTCCACCTCAATGAAGATATTGTTTTGCCTTCGCTTAGTGCGAAGCCTTAGCATCCCAAGGAATTACATAGTTACATAGTTACATAGTAGGTGAGGTTGAATAAAGACAATAGTCCATCCAGTTCAACCTGTGTAGGTGTGTGTGACTGTAATCATCTAACATAGCCCTTAATCTCCTGATCCTTGAGATGTAAGTCTAAGAGTCTTTTGAAAGTCACCATACTACCCGCAGAAACCACCTCTTGTGGTAGACAATTCCACAATCTTGTAGCCCTAACCGTAAAGAACCCCCCACGTTGCCTGAGGTTAAAACGCTTCTCCTCTAATCGCATTGTATGTCCTCGAGTCCTCATGCAATTCCTTCGAATGAACAGCTTTTTTTCTAAGCTGAGATCCCCATTAAGATATTTATAAATTGCTATCATGTCCCCTCTCAGACGTCTCTTCTCCAGGGAAAATAAATCCAGCGATTGCAGCCGCTCTTCATAGGTAAGGTCCTCCAACCCCATAATCAGTTTAGTTGCCCTTCTCTGGACTTTCTCCAGCTCCAACACATCCCTCCTGAGGACTGGCGACCAGAACTGGACAGAATACTCCAGATGCGGTCGGACCAGAGTTTTATAAAGTGGAAGGATTATAGTCTTATCTCTGGAATACATCCCTTTCTTTATGCATGCTAATATTCTGTTGGCTTTGGAAGCTGCCGCTTGGCATTGCATGCTGTTGCCTAATCTATCATCAACCAAGACTCCCAGATCTTTCTCCATTTTTGAGTCCCCCAAGGGTTCCCCTCCTAACATGTATTGTGTTTTTATGTTTTTGGTCCCCAAGTGCAAAACCTTACACTTCTCCACATTAAACCTCATTTGCCATGTCGTTGCCCACTCCGTAATTTTGTCCAGGTCATTCTGTAGGATATCTGCTTCATGCTGTGCAGTTATTGCCCTGGCCAATTTTGTGTCATCTGCAAAAACTGATAACGAACTACTGATCCCGTCCTCAATGCTGTTTATGAATAAATTGAACAAGGTTGGTCCCAGGACTGAGCCCTGGGGCACCCCGCTTACTACCTCAGACCAGTCTGAGTATGCGCTGTTTATTACCACCCTTTGGACACGGCCTTTTAGCCAATTCCGTATCCAAGATCAAACCCTGCTGTCGATACCTGCAGACCTTATTTTATAAATTAAGCGCTTGTGGGGAACTGTATCAAACGCCTTAGCGAAATCCAAGTACACCACATCCACTGGTCTCCCCCTATCTAGCTCACAGCTTACTTCCTCGTAGAATGCTAAGAGATTGGTTTGACAAGAACGCCCATTTGTAAACCCGTGCTGGTTACTACTGATGATGTTGTTGTCTTTAGCATACTCTACGATATAGTCCCTTATCATCCCCTCCAAAAGTTTACATATTATTGATGTCAGACTGACAGGCCTATAATTTCCCGGGATATGTCTCTGGCCCTTTTTGAATATCGGAATCACGTTAGCCTTCCTCCAATCCCCTGGTACATCTCCTGTCCTAATACTGTCAGCAAAGATCAGGAACAGTGGTCTAGATATAACCATACTGAGTTCCTTGAGCACTCTCGGATGTACGCCATCCGGGCCTGGTGATTTGTTTGTGTTAAGTTTATCCAGTCTTTCCCTGATTTCCCCCTCTGTTAGCCATAGTGGCAAGTCCTGTGTATTACTACTAACCATACAGTCATGGTCAGTGTACCCTTCCTTTTCCTGTGTAAAGACTGACGAGAAAAATGAATTGGATGTAGTCCGGGCAATCAGGGTTCACCTGTCGGCCACAGAATCCTTTAGGAAGTCTGATTCCCTGTTTGTCCTTGAGGGACCTCGGAAGGGTTTCGGCTGCGTCTGCTGCAACCATTTCTAAATTGATCAGACAGACTATTGTTTAGGCCTATTCACTCAAGGGTCAGGTTCCTCCTTTCCCTGTGAGGGCACATTCTACTTGGGCTACTTGGGCTTTTCGCCATCAGGCTTCTGTGGCTCAGGTGTGTAAGCGACGACCTGGTCGTCTGTGCACACTTTTACCAAATTCTACATGATTGACGTGATGGCATCCTTGGATGCTTCTTTTGTCCGCAAAGTTTTGAGCGCTGCAGTTTGTTGAAGAGACATGTTTTCTCTTCTCGGGGTGAATTTGTTGTTCTGGGGTTAGCTCCTGTTGGTTGAGCTTTTGTTGCCCTGTTGGCCAAGTTTTGTTCTGGCCTTGTTGGCATGCTACCGTTCTGTTGGTTGCGTCTTTTCTCACCCCTTACACCTGTACTGCTTTGGGATATCCCAATAGTGAAGAAACTTGGAAGAGGCTGCGTCTGTCAGAGGATGTAAGAGAAAATAGGATTTTTGTAAGAACTTACTGTAAAAGTCTTTTCTCCGAGTCCTCTGACAGACGCCAGCCCCCGTCCCTCTATTTTGGGGTTTGTCTTCCTGTACTGCTGTCTACGAAACTGAATAGTAATCTCGAAGTGTCTGAGGGTAATGTCGAGAGGGACAGCCCCTAAGGTGTCTAGTAAAAGCCTTTTGATGAGTTTTCACTAACTAGCCTGCTCCTGCAGAAGTTGCAGAGATTGTCTTGGGCCGAATCGCATGTTCCGACTATTTCGGCAGTACATATTCCAGGTGTGGAAAACTGGCAGGCGGACTATCTGAGTCGCCAGACCCTGGACCAGGGGGAATGGTCCTTACACCCGGAGGTGTTTCACCTTCTGTGTATCCGGTGGGGGTCTCCGGACGTGGATCTGTTCGCATCCAGTCTCAACAAAAAAGTGGAAAGGTTCGTGGCTCAATCTCGCGATCCTCTGGCAGACGCCTCGGTCGCGTTAGTGGTGCTGTGGCATAGGTATCGGCTGATATATGCCTTCCCTCCGATTCAAATGTTGTCCAGGTTCCTCCGCAGGTTAGCCTCGGAAAGAATGCTGCTGATTCTGTTAGTTCCAGACAGGCCGCGTCGGTCTTGGTACGCGGACATCATGCAGATTGTTGTCGAGCCTCCCTGGTGGCTTCCACTAAAACGATCTTCTGTCTCAAGGACCGATCTTCCATCCTGCATTACAGTCGCTGGCTTGGCTGTTGAAAGCCAAGTCTTGAGACAGGGGGTACCCCATCGGCTGTCATTCCTACCTTGCTAAAAGCTAGAAAAGCTTCCTCTGGGAAGATTTATCATCGCACCTGGAAGGCATATCTTGCCTGGTATGAGTCACAAGGTCTTCACCCCTGCTCCTTTTCAGTGGCGAGGGTGTTGGCCTTCCTACAGACTAGGGTGGATCAGCGCCTGGTGCTGACCATGATCAAGGGCCAATTGTCGGCCTTGGCCATTCTTTTTCAGCGTCCTTTGGCATCTATTTCCTTGATTCGCACCTTTGTCCAGGGGGTGCGTCATCTGGCTCCCCCCGAGGAAGGCTCCCTTACCTCCCTGGGACCTGAATCTGGTTCTGTCCGTTTTACAACGACCTCCCTTTGAGAACATCAGAGAGATCCCTCTGCCTGTGTTGTCACAAAAAGTTGCCTTTCTTGTGGCGATCACATCTGCTCGCAGAGTGTCTGAGTTGGTGGCTCTGTCTTGCCGCCCCCTCCCCCCCCTTCCCCCTATCTGGTTGTTCATAGAGATAATGGTCCTGCAACCAAATCAGTCTTTTCTTCCTAAGGTGGTTTCAGCCATCCACCTCAATGAGGTTATTGTGTTGCCTTCGCTTTGTGTGAAGTCCAAGCATCCGAAGGAATTTTGTTTTGCATTCCTTGGACGTGGTCCAGGCGATCAAGGTTTACCTTTCCGCCACAGACTCTTTCCGGAAGTCAGATTGTCTGTTTGTCCTTCCTGAGGGACCTCGGAAGGGTACAGTGGCGTCTGCGGCATCCATTTCTAAATGGATCAGACAGACGATTGTACAGGCCTATTCTATTAAGGGTCGGGTTCCTCCCTTCCCTGTTAAGGCGCACTCTACTAGAGCTGTTTTTGGACTTTTTGCCACCAATACTTTGGTGAAGCTCCTTTGGACCAATTACAGCCTCAAGTCTTATTTGAGCATGGTGCTACAAGCTTGGCACACCTATTTTTGGGCAGTATCTCCTATTCTTCTTTGCAGGACCTCTCAAGCTCCATCAGGTTGGATGGGGAGCGTCGGTGCACAGCCATTTTCAAATCTCTCCAGAGATGTTCAATCGGGTTCAAGTCTGGGCTCTGGCTGGGCCACTCAAGGACATTCACAGAGTGGTCCCATAGCCACTCCTTTGTTATCTTGGCTGCGTGCTTAGGGTCGTTGTCCTGTTGGAAGATGAATCTTCGCCCAAGTCTGAGGTCCAATCTTCACCCAAGTCTGAGGTCCAGAGCGCTCTGGAGCAGGTTTTCATCAAGGATGTCTCTGTACATTGCTGCATTCATATTTCCCTCAATCCTTACTAGTCTCCCAGTTCCTACCGCTGAAAAATATCCCCACGGCATGATGATGCCACCACCATGCTTCACTGTAGGGATGGTATTGGCCAGGTGATGAGCGGTGCCTGGTTTCCTCCAGACATGACGCTTGCCATTCAGGCCAAAGAGTTCAATCTTTGTTTCATCAGAGCAGAGAATGTTGTCTCTCATGGTCTGAGAGTCCTTCAGGTGCCTTTTGGCAAACTCCAGGTGGGCTGTCATGTGCCTTTTTACTGAGGAATGGATTCCGTCTGGCCACTCCACCATGCAGGCCTGATTGGTGAAGTGTTGTAGAGATGGTTTTTCCTCTGGAAGGTTCTCCTCTCTCCACAGAGAAACGCTGGAGCTCTATCGGAGTGAACATTGGGTTCTTGGTCTACTCCCTGACTAAGATCCTTCTCCCCCAGTCGCTCAATTTGGCCAGGCGGCCCACTCTAGGACGAGTCCTGGTGGTTCCAAACTTCTTCCATTTATGGATGATGGAGTTTACTGTGCTTATTGGGACCTTCAATGCTGCAGAAATGTTTCTGTACCCTTCCCCAGATCTGTGCCTTCATACAATTTTTTCTCCGAGGTCTACAGACAATTCCTTGGACTTCATGGCTTGGTTTGTGCTCTGACATGCACTGTTAACTGTTGGACCTTATATAGACAGGTGTGTGCCTTTCCAAATCCTATCCAATCAACTGAATTTACCACAGGTGGACTCCAATCAAGTTGTAGAAACATCTCAAGGATGATCAGTGGAAACGGGATGCACCTGAGCCCAATTTTGAGTGTCATGGCAAAGGCTGTGATACTTAAGTACATGGGATTTTTATTTATTTTTTCAATACATTTGCCAAACAAACTTCTTTCACGTTGTCATTATGGGGGATTGTTTGTAGAATGTTTAGGAAAATAATGAATTGAGTCCACTTTGGAATAAGGCTGTAACTTAAAATGTGGAAATAGTGAAGCGCTGTGAATACTTCCTGGATGTACTGTATAAGTAATAGAGATCCTTGAGGTGACATGCACCTAATTGGACTTGGCTCATAGTGTGTCTGCACTCTTTGCAAAGTTGCTGAATTTCTTGAATTCAGTGTTTAATCTGTCAGCTTTTCCTTGGAGTATGGGTGGAAACTGGTGTACTCAAAGGAAACCCATGTAAGCCTAGGGAGAACATGCAGATAATCTCATTGCCTGGATCCAAACCAAAGATCTCAGTGCTGTTAGGCAGCAGTTGCCACTAGGCAACTGTACAGATTGTTGTGAATCGTAAAAATTACAGGCAATCCTGTTCAGTCAATCAAAAGCTGCTGGAAAGCTTCAGAAATTGCAATAAAGACCAGTGTTGAGGCCTGCATTGGCTTGAACTTATGTTAGAGCAATATTAGAGCAGAGCTTATGTTGGGTTATGTCAGGGGTCTTCAAACTATGGCCCTCCAGTTGCGCAGGAACTACAATTCCCATCATGCCTAGTCATGTCTGTGAATGTCAGAGTTTTACAATGTCTCATGGGATGTGTAGTTCCACAACAGCTGGAGGGCCGTAGTTTGAGGATCCCTGGGTTATGTCTTATGTTGGCTACAGGAAACCGGGTGACCCTGTCATGCAAGGCTGTTAAATGTATGTGTTCAGGTGTTTGCTGTGTCTGCTCCAGCAAATACAGGTCCCTCTCAAACAATTAGCATATTGTGATAAAGTTGATTATTTTCTGTAATGTACTGATAAACATTAGACTTTCATATATTTTAGATTCATTACACACAACTGAAGTAGTGCAAGCCTTTTATTGTTTTAATATTGATGATTTTGGCATACAGCTCATGAAAACCCAAAATTCCTATCTCAAAAAATTAGCATATTTCATCCGACCAATAAAAGAAAAGTGTTTTTAATACAAAAAAAGTCAACCTTCAAAAAATTATGTTCAGTTATGCACTCAATACTTGGTCGGGAATCCTTTTGCAGAAATGACTGCTTCAATGCGGCGTGGCATGGAGGCGATCAGCCTGTGGCACTGCTGAGGTGTTATGGAGGCCCAGGATGCTTCGATAGCGGCCTTGAGCTCATCCAGAGTGTTGGGTCTTGCGTCTCTCAACTTTCTCTTCACAACATCTCACAGATTCTTTATGGGGTTCAGGTCAGGAGAGTTGGCAGGCCAATTGAGCACAGTAATACCATGGTCAGTAAACCATTTACCAGTGGTTTTGGCACTGTGAGCAGGTGCCAGGTCGTGCTGAAACATGAAATCTTCATCTCCATAAAGCTTTTCAGCAGATGGAAGCATGAAGTGCTCCAAAATCTCCTGATAGCTAGCTGCATTGACCCTGCCCTTGATAAAACACAGTGGACCAACACCAGCAGCTAGCATGGCACCCCAGACCATCACTGACTGTGGGTAATTGACACTGGACTTCAGGCATTTTCCTCTCCCCAGTCTTCCTCAGGGTCCGGTCACCTCTTCTCATTGTGCAGCGTTTTCTGCCACACTTTTTCCTTCCCACAGACTTCCCACTGAGGTGCCTTGATACAGCACTCTGGGAACAGCCTATTCGTTCAGAAATTTCTTTCTGTGTCTTACCCTCTTGCTTGAGGGTGTCAATGATGGCCTTCTGGACAGCAGTCAGGTCGGCAGTCTTACCCATGATTGCGGATTTGAGTAATGAACCAGGCTGGGAGTTTTTAAAAGCCTCAGGAATCTTTTGCAGGTGTTTAGAGTTAATTCGTTGATTCAGATGATTAGGTTAATAGCTCGTTTAGAGAACCTTTTCATGATATGCTAATTTTTTGAGATAGGAATTTTGGGTTTTCATGAGCTGTATGCCGAAATCATCAATATTAAAACAATAAAAGGCTTGCACTACTTCAGTTGTGTGTAATGAATCTAAAATATCTGATAGTCTAATGTTTATCAGTATATTACAGAAAATAATGAACTTTATCACAATATGCTAATTTTTTGAGAGGGACCTGTATTGTCCTACAGTTATTGTGTGTAAATGTTGTCCAATGTTCTTCCTACTCTCCATCATACCTTCCTAAGTTGCCATATTTCCTTCTTTTAGGATGGAAGGACATCACATGAAGGCTTGGATATATCTGCTCTATGGATTTGTATATCTCACAGGAAGGACGTTTCCAATCCTATGTCTTCTGGAGCTAAAAACAAAGGGAGAGAAAACACTGAGCATGTCTCCGAAGGTCTTCTAATATGACTCAGTATTGTGGAATCCGCCTTGGGGCAAACGTATTGACGTTATTTTTTCTGTTTGTTTTTACACTTTTTTTTTTTTTTTTTACCCCACTGCTTTTATATGACCATTTAATGTGATGACCTGCAGCTTGCCATCTGTGCCTCCATAATATGGTGTGTGACTGTGGATGATGACTTGTGGTGTCCCCTCCCTGGACGTGGGAGTATTTGGAGCTGGATTCGGAAAAAGCCTCTGCCTTGATACTTCAGTCATTGGAATACTCTATGGAATATTGTAGAATGGGATGCTGAAGATGTTGAACCTGGATCATCCAAAATGGGGGGCTAAAGGCACTGTATGAAGAGGAACCTGGCCCAGAGGACGATAGGTGGAACTTGGAGAGGGACACTGAGGGTGATGGGTGGATGCTACTGGAGAGGGACACTGAGGGTGATGGGTGGATGCTACTGGAGAGGGACACTGAGGACAAAAGAGTGGGTGCTACTGGAGAGGGACACTGAGGACAATGGGTGGATGCTACTGGAGAGGGACACTGAGGACGATAGGTGGAACTTGGAGAGGGACACTGAGGGTGATGGGTGGATGCTACTGGAGAGGGACACTGAGGGTGATGGGTGGATGCTACTGGAGAGGGACACTGAGGACAATGGGTGGATGCTACTGGAGAGGGACACTGAGGACGATAGGTGGAACTTGGAGAGGGACACTGAGGGTGATGGGTGGGTGCTACTGGAGAGGAACACTGAGGATGAAGGGTGGAACTTGGAGAAGGACACTGAGGACAAAAGAGTGGGTGCTACTGGAGAAAAGTACACTGAGGGTGATGGTTGGAGCTGGAGAGGAACAATGAGGATTATGGGTGGGTGGAACTGGAGAGGGACACAGATTGATGGTCTGACCGGGGAAAAACACTGACACGCCAATCCTTGGTGGTACACAATGCCACAGCCAAATTGTCTGGTCACACTCCTATGTGTGCCTCCATCCTTCTGTGTCCCTCCCGAGAATAATTTCCAGGTTACATCAATTACTGGGTGACCTTTACATTCCATGCACAAGCATCAAATGCTCACTTAAGTAAATATAACGTAATTTGTAGCAACAGGAAAAATGTTTTCATGGTTTGACCAAGGCAATTAAACCTTTTATATCCAGATTTGCTACCAAATTAAATCCCTATTTGCCCCCCCCCCCCCCAAAAAAATTGTATATTACCTTAGGTAGATCTCTAATGTTAAAATGTATAACGTGCGGACACAGAGAAATTGCCAAACTGAATGGAAAAACATTGGCAGGGATTTAGGGAGGAAAAAAAGGCCCTGGGACTTCAGTACTGGATCTATTTTTACATTTTTTTTTTTGCACACGTTAAAATGTACATATTAGGCTTGTAGCTTTATAACCCCCAAGCATATATATTTTTTAAGTTAAGTCCATGAAGAATAAATGGATAGTGATTGCAATGTTTTCTGAAATGTGACATTAAATACTTCTATTTATCAAACCTATATTTGTGAGGAAATGGTAAAATATAAAAGATGTGGTTGTGTCGAGTAAATAGATACCAAACCTGTCAAGCTTTAAAGTAGAACTATAGGAAAAAAACTTTCATTTTGGATAGAGTAAGGGAAGGTTGTAACCCCTGTCAGATTTTTTTTTTTTCTCACCATCTGTGTCCCATTGCGGAGATTTCACTTCCTGTTCCATAGCCAAACAGGAAATCCTTGCAAATTAAGGGGATTCCCTGGGGATCCCCAACTCAACAGAACTAGTGTCCTCATTGGAAAATTTCCCTTCTCTTACTTTTCTGGGGATGACCCAAAATCTTGTATTTTTCTTTTACTCTCAGTGATAATGGTAAACAGGTCAAATAGAGAGGAGGAATCTCCCTAATGGGGGCACATACAGAAATAGAAACTGACAGGGGGTCTAATACTTCCCACTAATAAAAGTTTTGCCTTTAGTTATACTTTACAGTGTGAATTGTCTGAAGAGTCTCAATCCACACGATATATAATGTGTAATGCAGTAAGTGTTTCTGTAAGTAGGCTCATCTGTCATATGCATATGGGGGGGGGGGGGGGGTACATCTTCTTTACTTCCGCAGACTATAGCCCAAGGCTCTTGCTGCCCTATTTATATACTACTTCCTCCAGCTGTGAAAAAAACCTTCAATATATGAAAAATATCTATAAAAAAAAAAAAAAAAATGCAATGACGTGTAATAGAATTGCGTATCACCTCATATTCTATATCTACCACTTGAAGACCTGCCCTTTTTCTGGCACTTTTTACTTACAAGTAAAAATCAGTATTTCTCTTTCATTCATTGACGGGCACAGCTCCTTGTCTTCATAAACATTGGGTTATACTGCCCCCTATAGGAGTAGAACACTAGGCAGAAAACGAATCGGGCTACGCCTATGGGCAGTCCCAGGGGGTATACTCCCTCTCTCTGCTATAGGTACTGTTCTTTTTTTGCCTAGTCAGGAGTAAGGACCTAGTTCCTTACTGGGATCTCCTATCCTGGCAAATTTTTTTAGATAGAATTTTTTTTCTCCTGGATTTTTCTTGTGAGATCTACAATCAACTGCCGGACTGGGCGACGGACTGGATATTTTAGATCCAATGGTCACCCCAGTCTAGTCAGCTAGAGAGCACAGACCTCGGCTTCGTGCTAGGTCACCCACGACATAGCCCCACTGGACGGGGGCTGGCCTGCGAGTTTAATGCCTCGCGAGGTCGCATACGACTGGGTCTCGGCCTGAGTCAGTGTTCATCCTGGCCAACAGCCCCCCATTTCGATGGCGAGGGGTTCTGTCTGGAGCAGCGCTCGCCTGGTTCCTGGTATGGTGATTAGCTGTCTCCCCTCTCCTCCTGGAGGGTTTTGCGGTGGACATGGGCCCCTTCTTGGGATGGTCGCACCCTGGGAACCCCCCCTTTCAGCTGTCCCCCCACACTTCTGCTGGGGCTGTGTGGGTGGTTTGTCCACCTCCTGGGGTGTGGGCAGGGCTCTGTGCTGGCGATGGGGGATGCCCTGCCGGCGACTGGACGATCGGCTGTGTTGGGGCTGGGCCCCCCGTCCTGCCTGGGTCTGTCCTGAGGCCTATAGATCCCTCCCAGGAACCTTGTGGTGCTGCCATTTTGCTGTAGCCTGTGTGTTTCTATGCACGGCGGCTATGTTTGTGTAGTCTGGTGGGGTTCTCCCACCCCCCCCTCTCTGCTGAGGATCGCTTAGTGCTTGTGCCTGGCGACAGGGTGGTGCTGCCAGTGCGATGGGGGTTGTCCCTTTTAAGTGTTTTACACTTTGTGGTTTCCCCTGGTGACTCATGGAGTCTTTGGAGCACATCTCCCCTACCTGACCCCCTCTCTTAAGGCTGCGGGGCTCTCCGGGCCCCAACCATTCATCAATGCATTAATGGCGGTCCTGGAGTCCTTTGTGTCCCGTGTGGAGGTGGTTTTCGGGCGATTGGCTAGCACAAAGCTGTGGGAGAGGAGCATGACCAGTTTGTGGCACTACCCTTTGGTCTTGCCTCGGCTCTTCACAAAAGTGTTAGCCCCGGTGCTAGAATTGTTATGCCAACTGGGAATCGCTGTACTGGGGTACTTGGACGACCTCCTTCTGCGAGCGGAGTCACCTACTGCTCTGGTGGAAATCACCATATGAAATCTGAGGGAGTTCGGCTGGATTAAAAATTTTCAGAAGTCTGCTCTGGTTCCATCCACAAAGCTGGACTATCTGGGTCTGACTCTGGACTCGGCCTTAGCCAAAACTCCAGAAATTGCAGGCTGCAATTCGTCTCCTGCTGTCCAGCAAATGGTCATCCCTCCAGACTTACATGCGGGTGCTGGGCCTGATGGTGGCTACCTTTTTTGAGGCGGTGCCATTTGCACAGTTTTATCCATGCAAATGGAGATTCTGGCCAAATGGGACAAGACTCCGCAGTCTCTAGACAATCAGATCCGGCTCAGCCGGGGAACAAAGGAGTCCCTGATATGGTGGCTTCGTTCTCTGGTGCTTCGGCTGGTCAAATACTTCCTCCCCTTGTATTGAACAGTGGTCACGGATGCCAGCCTGTCCAGCTGTGGAGACATCCTCGGCAAGAATTCTGCTCAGGGGATCTAAACACTGGAAGTGTCCAGATTACCGATCAATGTCTTAGAACTCCGACAGATCAGGGATGTCCAGTGCGCTGTCAATCGGACAATGCCATGGCCATGGCTTATGTCAAACACCAAGGGGGGCACGGAAGGTAGCCGGCATTCTAATATGTGCAGAACGGTTCATCCGCCGTATACATTACCGGAGTGGAAAACTGGCCGGCTGATTACCTCAGTCGGCAGGCGTTGGCCAAGGGGGTTTGTCCCTTTTATCCGGGGAGGTGTTTCATCAGTTGTCTCTCTGGTGGGGCATCCCCAAGGTGGATCTTTTGCCGTCTCGGCTCAACAGAAAGGTGCAGAGGTTTGTGGCTCCTTCACGGTATCCTCTGGCAGACACCACAGACACGCTGGTGGACCCGTATGGTCAGTATCGTCTGATTTATGCCTTCCCCCCTCTTAAGCTTCTGCCAAGACTTCTACCCTGGGTCGAGTAAGAAGGGATTCCAGTCATCTTAGTGGCTCCGCACTGGCCTCGCTGGGCTTTTACGCCGATCTGGTGGGCCTGGTCGCCGACGTTCCTTGAAAGTTTCCTCTCAGAAAGGATCTGCTGTCCCAAGGGCCAATCTTCCATCGTGCTTTACAGTCGCTGGCTTGATGGCTTGGCTTTGAACGCCAGGTGCTGATGGATAGAGGTTTCTCGGAGTCAGTGATTCCAACACTGTTAAAAGCTAGGAAATCTAGTTATAGGAATATCTACCACCGTATGTGGAAGATGTACATTGCGTGGTGTAAGTCCTCGCTCCTTCTCGTGGCTCAGATTTTGACCTTCCTTCAACAGGGGGCTGAACAGAAATTGGCCTTGGGTACCATCAAGGGCCAGGTGTCTGCCTTGACGGTCTTCTTCCAATGACCCTTGGCCACACACTCCCTGGTGCGTACCTTTCTTCAGGGTGTCTGACATTTAGTTCTTCCAGTGTGGTCTCTCTTGCCGCCTTGGGACCTCAATTTGGTGCTTTCGGTCCTCCAGAAGCCTCGTTTTGAGAATCTTCGGGAGATTCCCTTGCTTAAGCTGTCTCAGAAGGTGGCATTTTTAGTGCCTATCACCTCTGCGCACAGGGTGTCGGAATTGGCAGCGTTATCCTGTTCACCTTATTTAGTAATTCACAGAGATAAGGTGGTTCTAAGCCCCTGTCCGCCATTCCTCCCAAAGGTCTCTGGTTTTCATTTTAAAGAAGATTTTGTGTTGCCTTCCCTGTGTCCCAGACCGAAAACATCCGAGTGAAATTGCATTGCATGCCTTGGATGTGGTCTGGGCATATAGGGTGTATGCTACGGAGTCTTTTAGGAAGTCAGATTCACTATTTGTGCTCACGGATGGGCCTCGGAAAGGGTTGATCTGCTTCCTCTGTGACCATTTCCAGATGGATCAGACAGAAGGTTGTTCAGGCCTATTCCATCAAGGGTCCGGTTCCTCCTTCCCTGTCAAGGCGCACTCTACTCGGGCGCTCAGTGCCTCCTGGGCCTTCCATCATCAGTTGTCAGTGACACAGGTTTGCAAGGCGGCCACCTGGCCATCGATGCACACTTCTAAAAAGTTCTATAAAGTGGATGTGTTGGCATCTGCGCATGCTCCCATTGGCCCCAAGGTTTTGCAGGCTGCTGTTTAGAGGACTTGATCCTCTTTGAGGGTGTATTGTTTTTTTTTCAGGTGGGCTCCAGTTGTTTTGGTTGAGCTCCTGTTGCCTGGTTACAAAGCAGGAGAGAGCGGCGCCGGCTTAATGTAGCATAAAATTTATTAATACATATTGAATATAGTTGCCTGGTTGGCTACTGTTTAGCCTGGGTAATTTTTTTTTTGCCGTTTCCACCCCTCACGTTTAACACTGCTTTGGGACGTCCCAATGGTTATGAAGATCAGGAGCTGTGTCCGTCAATGAATGAAAGGGAAAATGTGATTTTTGACTTGGCTTAAAATCCATTTCTGTGATGTTCATTGACATACATAGTACCCACCTCTCAGTGGAGTACTTTTAACAAAACGGAGTACCTATAGTAGAGAGAGGGAGTATACCCCTTGGGACTGCCCATAGGCGTAGCCAGATTCTTTTTTTTTGCCTATTGTCCTACTCCTGTAGGGGGCAGTATAACCCAATGGTTATGAAGATCAGGAGCTGTGTCCCTCAACTTTAGAGAAATGAATTTCATGGTAGGTCAAAAATCCCATTTGTTTTGTTTTTTTTTTGTTTTTTTTTTTATAGAAAATGACTTGGGATCTCAAAACATTATATACTATATACTATATAATATAAAATATAATATACATTTTTTTTTTTTTTTACAGAGGCTCTAGAGAATAAAATGGGTGTTGCAATTGTTAATGTCTCTCAATATTTGCACTAGGTTTTTCGAACGGAAATTTTTTTGGGGGGGGGGGGGGAGAAAAAATGCACTTTCATGAATTGTAATGCACAAAAACAACATATAACACAACTTTTGTGCTAAAATGTAAAAAATTGCATTTTATTACGCTTTAAAATTGATCAGTGTGATCAGATACGTCCAAATTTTAAAATGGCGCTGTTTTTAGAGTCTGTGCAGCCAATGCAGTGTGGACACTTCAGAAACGCTGGTATAATGACCCAAGGTGCCTTGTGAGCTGACAGGAGTGGGGAGTGGCTTGCTATTATCCATTATCGGTGGTGTTTGATCCTTATGCCAGCGTTTCCTGTTCCAGCCACCCCGCCAATGTGGGCTATATTTATCAATCCCAAAAAGCAAGGTCCCCCTTGAGATCCTTGTTATGAGCCACCATATAACGTTTGGACACACTATGCCTATGAAAACCATGTCCGATATTACCTACGTGTTCAGGTGTAGGCAGGATAGGCTTCTCTAAAGAGATGAGTTTTCAGGAATCTCTTAAAGGTGGAGATATGACAGGGTAATGACAGGTTCTCATTAATAAGACCTCATGGGTCTGCTCCTGTCGTTGACGGAGTTGGGTGGATGAACAGTAGCTAGTTTGTGTGTTTTGAATGCTCTTAATATTAGTGCCATTTATAAACTGCACTGGAACTTAAAGTGGCTCTAAAGGCTCAAGGCTTTTTTTCTTTTTTCTTCATGCATTTTATTCATGAAGCTAAAAAAACTTTTTTTGTGGCAGCAACCCCTTATACTTTCCTGAGCCCCATCATGATCCAGCAATGTGCGGAGGATTCTCCTTCCTCATTGACTGAGACCGCAGCGGGGAGCCATTGGTGTCAATCACAGCCAGTTAGCCAATGAGGAAAGAAAGACTCTGTGATTGGACACATGGAGCAGTGGCTTGAGGGGGGGCACTAGGCAGGAGGGAGGGAGGGGCCAGGATCGCCAGTGTGGGACCCGAAATAAAGAGGATCTGGCCTGCTCTGTTTAAAACCATTACAGAGCTGGTAAGTATGACACGTTTCTTTTTTTTTTTTTTTTGTTAAATTTCCTTTTAACCACTTGCCCTCTGGAAGATTTACCTCCCTTCATGACATGCCATTTTTTAGGATACGGCGCTGCGTTACAATTTCGCGGTCGTGTGACCCTGTACTCAAATAAAATGTTTGTCTTTTTTTTTTCCTTACAAATAGAGCTTTCTTTTGGTGGTATTTGATCACCTCTGCGATTTTTTATTTTTTGTGCTATAAACAACAAAAAAGACCATTTTGAAAAAAAAAAAAAAAAAAAAAAGGATTTTTTTACTTTGTGCTATAAAACTTTTCCAATAAAAAAAAAAAAAAAAATGGAGAAAATCAAATTTTTTCATCAGTTTAGGCCAATATGTATTCTGCTACATTTTTGGTAAAAAAAATAAATAAATAAATTCCCAATAAGTGTATATTGATCGGTTTGCTCAAAAGTTATTGCGTCTACAAACGCTGGGATATGAACCATAAGCGGGAATGTTACATACCGTCCATTTAGACGTAGCAATAGATATTTATTTTATAAAATGAGGTTTAGTGATGTCTCCTTGTTTACGACAGCCTTTTTCGACCATGCTGCCTTGAGGTTTCTTCAGGGGTGCCTTGGCAAAATGCCTAAGGCCCCATTTCACACAGGCTTTCCAATCCGGTCCCAGTCAGTTTTTCAGGCGGACCTGATCGGATGCTCTATGTACCCCTATGGAGCAGCAGATGTCAGCGGTGACATGTCCTCTGACACCCGCTGCTATCCGATCCTGTCCGTGAAACCCTATTTTCCATCCATCTGGAGGATCGGATGAAAATGGACAGGCATTCCATTTTCATCTTCACTCCCAAAGAGGAAAGCGGTGTTCTGACAGGTCCGTCTCTGCAAAGTAAGCGGAGACAGACCTGTCATCCGCTTGCTCAGCGGGGATTGGCAGATCGATCCCCGCTGAGCAAAACGGAGTTAGCCCATGTGAAAGGAGCCTAAAAATTGATCAAAAGTTGTATACAAGTGTGTGGAACAAGCCTGCCCTTTAGTTACACAAAGTCAACAGTTCTCATTATGCACCATTACGACTTTATAGACACTGGCATCCTAACAATCAACAAACTCCTCAGTTATTAGGATAGTCTTAATAAATTAGCTGACTGATGGAGAGAAGCTGAGGGAGAAGAGAAACCTTGGAATACTAGTCAGCAGAGGTGGGGGACTTGAGTCACATGACTTGACTTGAGTCAGACTTAAGTCACCAGTTTGAGGACTTGAGACTTGCTTGACTAAAATGAATAAAAGACTCGACTTCACTTTGACTTGGTATTCATGACTTAAGACTTGACTTTGACTTGAGACATATGACTCGAAGTGACTTTACTTTTTTAAGTTATTAAATATTTGCATTTTCTAAAGATTTGTTAAAGCAAAATCAATGTGCCTGTTATGTTTCTGACACCACAGTCACTTAAAACACCTCAGAGTGTTCTGATTTTTAGGACACTGGCTGTTTACCAATGGAAATACGTAACATGTTTTTAGTGACTGTGGTGTTGATGATCGGACGAAGGATTTTGAGCTGTTTGGGCATTCAAAGTGTTTCCTTAATATGCCAAGAAAAAATCACTAAGCAGTTTTGTTAATGTTGAAAATAAAACAAAACCTTTCCTGACCACTGATTTTTAACTGATTTAAAGGTGAAAATTGGGGTAGATCGGTATTTTCACTTGATTTGTGACTTGACCAAAATAAATGACTTGCTTGACTTCTAGCAGGGACTTGACTTGCTTGCTTTTCGCCACAGTAACTTGGGACTTGCTTGAGACTTGAAGGTTAAGACTTGAGACTTGAAGGTTAAGACTTGAGACTTGCTTGTGACTTGCACATGTGTGACTTGCTCCCATGTCTGCTAGTCAGTACCTGTGTTCAAAAGTGTATTTGCTTTGGAAGAATAAATCACCTCTAACGTTGGGTGTCCTACCTGTGTATGTTGCTGCATTTTGTAAAGCCATTATAATAATTTTTTACATTTTAGAATGGGGCGCCTCGAGACTTTCCATAATTTTAAAAGGTGCCTCAACTGAAAAAAGGTTGAGAAACCCTGAATTACGATATGCCAGGGATTACCATCGTAGACGTGTATTTCTTTAGGTATTTTCAGATTTGCCTTATGGATATTTAAATGCCTTCCCCCCTCCCATCTTGTCTCTACAATTAAGCTCCGTTGTGGGTGAAACGTCTCGTGTTGCTTGTAAAGCTTTATTAATCCAGGCAAGCATTGAATGTTACGGTGTGCCATCGGCTTCTTTTCTTTGCACTTACAGTCTGGGCCAAGGACCAACCTCTGCACCTTTGTCAGCCAAAGGTGTGACCTAACATAAAGGACTTGGAGCAGCACAAAGCTTTTGTTGCTTCTTATTTATTACATTGTAAATTTGTTACTTTTATTGTTTCTTACGTCCTTCACATTTACCATACAAAAGGGATGCTATATCTTTGTATTTACTGCACCCAGAAGCCAGGATCATTCATTGCTTTCTACGGAAGGTATTACGATCAGGGTGATGACTGTTTTTTTCTGGAACCCATTGTTGTACCAGTCCTGCTTTTAAATAAACTGTACACAATAAATTTTCTGATATTTATGATAAATGATTGTAGAGGAGTTTTGATTTATAAAAAGAGAAATTTCCTGCTGAAGATTTATTCCTCCCCTTTGTCTCTTCCATCCTCTTGGGGAATGGTGGGCTGGACTTGTACAATACAATTGTTCTGGTGGAGGATGGATGGAAGATCTGTGTATGTGTGTGAAGGGGCATCAGACTGAGGACCTTTTTCCATTTATAAAAGAACAGGTGATTGTGTGTTTACCTCTTCTTGCCCCAAATTTGGTTATTTTAATTTTTATATGGTGCCTGGAAAAAGTATTCACACCCCTTGAAATTTTCTCATGTTACAACCAAAAATGTAAATGTATTTTATTTTATTGGGATTTTATGCGACAGACCGACACAAAGTGGCCATAATTGTGAAGTGGAAGGAAATTGATAAATGATACAAATAAATCTGCGGCTGCATTTGTATTCACCCCCCCCCCCCCCCCCCGGAGTCAATACTTTGTAGAACCGCCTTTCCCTGCAATTACAGCTGCAAGTCTTTTTGGGGATGTCTCTACCAGCTTTGCACATCTAGACAGGGACATTTCTGCCCATTCTTCTTTGCAGAATATCTCAAGCTCTGTCAGATTGGATGGAGAGCGTCTGTGAACAGCAATTTTCAAGTCTTGCCACAGATTCTCAATGTGATTTAGGTCTGGACTGTGACTGGGCCATTCTAACACATGAATATGCTTTGATGTAAACCATTCAGTTGGAGCTCTGGCTGGATGTTTCGGGTCATTGTCCTGCTGGAAGGTGAACCTCTGCCCCAGTCTCAAGTCTTTTCTTCTAAGATTGGCCTGTATTTGGCTCCATCTATCTTCCCATCAACTCTGACCATTCCCTGTCCTTGCTGAAGTGAGTTCAGGGTGATGTGTAGTGTTAGTTTTCCGCCACACATAGCGTTTTCCTTTTAGACCAAAAAGGAAAATTTCTCTCATCGTTCATTGACTGATGCAGTCTCTGTTCTTCATAACAGTAGGGTTATACTGCCCCCTACAGGAGTAGGAGGTATACTCCCTCTCTCTGCTATAGGATGTCAGTTTTATTCTGTCTTATCAGGAGAAAGGACCCTGGGATTTCTGGTCCTGGCAAAAGTTTTTTTTCTAGTGAGTTAGTTTGTTTTCTACAGATTTTTTTTCCTGTGAGATCTACAAGAAACCAAGCTGAATCTGGGCAACAGGCTGGATATATAGATCAAGTGGTCACCCCAGCCAGCCAGCGAGCAAGCGCAGACCCCAGCTCCACGCTGGGTCGGCCGCGACATAGTCCCACCGGACGGGGACAGGCCCTGCGAGTTAAACATCTCGCTAGGCCGCATATATGACCGGGTCTAGCGGCAGCATTCCTATTGGCCAACAGCCCCCCCGCCCCACCACTTCAGTGAAGAGGGGTTCTGTCAAGAGATGACGCCCGTCTGTTCCAGGCTTGGTGAGTAAATTTCCCCCTTCTCCCCTGGCAGGCTTTTGAGGTGGACACGGTCCCCTCAGGATGGTCGAACCCCCGGTTTCCCCTCTGTTCTGTCACGCACCCCCCCTTTCCTGTCCCCCCTCACTTACTGGGGCTATGGGGAGCTTAACCAGTTCCCGCCGCCAATTTACGGCGGCAGCGCGGCTCTCCTGCGCAAATCGATGTAGACTACGTCGGTTGCGTGCCTGCAGCTAGGGGGCAAGCTCCCTCCCCCACTTGGCAGCGGGGACTCCGATGCACGGGTCAGATGGCTCCGATTGCCGTCTGACACCCGCCATCGTTCCACGCTGAGAGAGAACGGTCAGCTGTTGTAAACACAGCTGACCATTCTTCTCTCTGGAATGATCACAGAGCCCATGTGATCCTGCTATATAGGATCATAGGTCTCTGTGATCATTTCACAAGCCATGCCCCCCCACAGTTAGAATTCCGCCCCTAGGCTCACATTTAACCCGTTGCTCACCCAGTGTTAACCCCTTCCCTGCCAGTGTCATTATTATAGTAACAGTGCATATTTTTAGCTCTGATCACTGTAGTAATGTCACTGGTCCCCCCAAAAGTGTCAGTTAGGGGTCCGACAGCCGCAGTCCTGCAAAAAATTGCAGATCGCCGCCATTACTAGTTTAAAAAAAAAAAAAAAAAATGACATAAATCTTTCCCCTAGTTTGTAGACGCGATAACTTTTGCGCAAATCAAAATACACTTATTGCGATTTTTATTTTACCAAAAATGTGTAGCAGAAAACAAATTGGCCTAAAATGTTACAAAAATTTGATTTTTAATTTTTTTTTTTGAGAATGTTATATAGCAGAATGTGAAAAATATTGTTTTTTTTTTTTTTTTCCAGAATTGTCGCTCTTTTTTTGTTTATAGCGCAAAAAATAAAAATCGCACAGGTGATCAAATACCAACAAAAGAAAGCTCTATTTGTGGGGAAAAAAGGTAATCAATTTTATTTGGGTACAGTGTCGCAGGACCGCACAATTTTCCGTTAAAGTAACGCAGTGCCAAATCGCAAAATATGGCCTGGTCATTGAGGGGGAAAAATCTTCCGGTCCAGAAGTGGTTAAACTACCCCTGGGGGTTGGGACCGGGCGTCATGCCGATGGGGGGGGCGCTGGCGACCGGACGATCGATCGTGTGAGGGGGACTCACCTGTCACGACCAGGGCCCCCCATCCTGTTGATCTCATCCAGGAGGCTGGGGGTCCCCTCGAGGGCCCCCAGATGCTCCTCAGGCCGTGTGGGACCACCATTGTCTTGTAGCCCACGTGCTAACAAACATCGGCGGCCATGTTTGTGTAGCCCAGAGGCCATTTTGCAGTGGATCCAATCAATGGCGGCGATGTTATTGGAGTCACTAGAGGCGTTTTTTTTGGCAGTGGAGCCTCTCCTTGTTCCCTGGTGCTAACACTCAAGTTTCCTTCTAATCACAGATCGCTGCAGACATGTGCTGTACAGACATCCTGATGCATCTCTGGTGTGGGTGGTGAGTCTGGGGGGGATCTCTCTCTGCTGGGGGGTCTTCAGTGCTTTGTGCCTAACCTTTTGGAGGCAATATAGCACGGTGGGAAGTTCATTTTTCTGCGGGGTTCCCCTGCTGCAACATGGACTCTGTGGAACCCGTTTCCCCACCTGACCCTCTCTGGGAGACCGCAGGGCCCTCCACATCCCAGCCATCCTTAGATGCACTGTCAGCGGTCCTGGAATCCTTTGTGTCCCGGGCGGAGGTGGCTTCTAAGGTAGGAAGTGCCAAAAACCGCTCTCTGACTCAGCCACCGCAGATGTGAGTCTACTACCCACGTCTGCGCGCTGTCTCCTCTGACACTGCTCCCTCCACCACCGTGCAAGAAAAGGCGCTGGAGGATGCACTGGTTGTATTTGTGCGTGAGACCCTAAAAATGGAGGACGCAGCTGCGACTGAGGCGCAGGTTACATTTGGCACTCACAAGCCATCCAGAATGGCAAAGGTTTTTCCCTTTCCCGCATATTTTCACAATATGGTCAAAAAAAAGAGTTGGACCACCCCAAGCGTCCCTAAGCGGATTGCTAGGCGCTACCCCTTTGAGGAGTTTCTTATTAAAAAGTGGACTGTGCCACCTATGGTGGACCCTCCGGTCTCCATACTGAATAAAGCTACCATGATTCCAGTGCAGGATTCCCCGTCCTTTAAGGACGGATAGAAAGGTGGAGTCTGTGGCCTGCAATATGTACTACCTGGGGGGGGGGTCCGCACTGTGACCGGTGTTTATTATTGCCCTTGTGTCAAAAACTTTGACTGAAAAGGCTAAGTTAGCACACCGTGACCTGGAGGGGGTACAACTCTGCCCCCCCCCTCCCCCTGCCTTTGCGGAGCTGGCGGACCAGTTGGTTCAGGGGCTGCAATTTGTTTGCGATGCCGTGCTGGATGCTGCTCCAATTTTGGGCCGACTGTCGGTTTTGGCAGTGGTCCTCCGGCGTATACTTTGGCTAAAATGCTGGTCTGCAGACCTCTAAGAAGGCCTTGACTGATCTCCCTTTTCAAGGAGATTGCCTGTTTGGGACTACCCTTGATGACATTATTAAAAGTCTTACAGGGGGTAAGAGTACCTTCCTCCCACAGGCTAACAAGAGTAAAGACCCTTGTCGTAGACTGGTTCCCTCCTTTTCAGCACACAGTTTTTTTTCATCCCTCAGGGTCGAGTGATAAGGGATCAACGTCTTTCAAGGCCCCCTCGGGTGGGTTCAAGCGACCCTGGTCTGGCAAACGGAATTCAGGTTTCTCCAGACCTGCAGATAAGACCCCTTTGGCTTGAAGTTGTGCCCTCACCCATATCTGGGATGGGGGGGAGGGGGCATCTTTGCCAGCTCCTGGACCTGTGGGTCCACGAGCTCATACGGTCCGGTTACGAGATCGAGTTTCGATCCGTCCTTCCAGCAAGGTTTATCCCTTCCAATGTGCGACTATCCCTGGATCGCTTACAATGTGCAGGACATCAACGGTTTCTGCGTTTTGCCGTGGGAGAGGATCAGTATCAGTTTGTGGCATTATCCTTTGGTCTCCCCTCGGGTCTTCACAAAGGTAAAAAATAGGGGTATTGCTGCGCTAAAACAAGATTAAATAAGCTTATACACTCAACAATGAATAAAAGCTCAACCTCTCGGAGTAAAAGCTGCCAACACCCGATCATGAATTAGAAAACACAGATCATGGAAAAATTGTAGGGATAAATGGTGTAGCGCTTATATGATGAAAATTAAATGAATGAACTCCACAGTCCATATAAAAGTATATCAATCATTGGAAGGAAAGTCCATATCAGAAAGACGTGCTCCCAAAGGTGTAGCCAATCACTTCACACTCCAACAGATCTGTGCAGAGAGACCACCACCAAGAGAAAAGATGGCCCCTTACCGCAATGAATGGATCCCCACTACAGAGATCAGATCCAGCTCTATTCATACATCTATACGTCCATTGCAGACAGTGCCCGGCTCATAGTGACATCCACATCAGCTCCAATGGTTAGAGGCACAGGTATAGGTGCATATGGGAAGAAAGAGGGACAACTCCCATAGTGAAGTACAGTAATAAGTGTGTTTATTTGATGCGCTAGCATAAAAATTGGCAACTCACATTTAGTAGCAGATAATACAGCATGTCTCTCTCAGATATCGCCTTTAGGCTCGGTTCACACTATTGCGATGCGGGAAGGCTGCGAATTTGCAGCCTGTTCCCGCATCGCACACGCACCCCCGGCAGTTCACACTGCCATATGCGATCCGCTGGGGGTGTCAATGTAATCTTAACGACACCCCCAGTTTGATCGCATATCGCAGTGCGATCGTGCAGTTCGCACAGGATCGGATCGCACAAGTGTGAACCGCTGTGCGATCCGATCCTGATGCGGCAGCAAAAATGCCTCCTGTGCGTCTTTGCTGCGGGTGCGGTGCGAATTTAGCCATACAAACTGTATGGCTAAACTCGCACCGCACAGCTGATCGCATGTCATGTCGGAGCAGTGCGCTCCGACATGACATGCGAACCCGGCACACGCAGAAGTGTGAACCGGCTCTTAGGGTCCGGTTTCCAACCATAAAAATGGCCGCCGCGTCCCTCGTGTGTCCCAGCATGGCGTGCCGCAGGCTCCTCCTATGCGTTTCGTCAGTAAATGATGTCGTCAGGGGGTGTGGCCTGCGGTAAACCAATCAATTTTATACGCTGGACGGGACGGAAGAGGCGGAACTTTGCATAACAACCCGAAACCGGAAGTCGGGTATATGCGCTCCAACAACCGGAACTTCCGGGTCCGAGTACTATAGCTCTATATCCTGGCGCCGGACGCTTGCATTCCAGCTCCCTGGAAACATGTGCTTCAGCGGTCGGAACCAGGAAGTCATACAACCCACAATAATCCACAGCGGATGTCAGTCTAATAGAAGAATAACACTCCGAACACAAATCAGAATGTGTGGATTGTGGATTGCGATACATGTATGTACTTAATCCAATACTAATGGGGATGCCATAAAATCACATAATTACGCAACATGGCAAATTCCCCAGTTATGGGCAACATTGATAATAATGGGAATAAATACTTCACTCTTGGCTTCCATAATACCAATAGTCCCCATACTTGGTAACCAAATAATGCTATAACGCACAAAAACAGCGCCACCACAATGGATCCACCAGGGTGCGCAGCGCCATTATCCGGTCGCGAAAGCAGACCCCAAAGGCTACATACTAAATACAGTGCCAATATTAAAAACAAAAATCAAAAGTACAATATAAATACATGAGCAATAAAAACAACAAAAAAGATGTAAAAATCTTATGGGCAAAGGTGTTGGCTCCGGTCCTGGCGTTGTTACGCCAGCAGGGGATATCGGCCCTGGGTTACCCGGATGATCTGCTTCTCTGTGCAGTGTCTCCCAAGGGGCTGGTGACAAACTTGGAGGTCATCGTAAAAACTCTGGAGTTGTCCCTGGTCCCTTCCATGAGACTGGACTATATGGGTCTGACTTTGGACTGTGTTTCTTCCTCTGGACAAACTTCAAATCTCCAGGCTACAATTCAGCTATTGCTGTCCAGCAAATGGTTCATCCCTTCGGACTTGTATGAGAGTTCTGGGACTGATGGTGTCGTCCTTCGAGGCGGTACCTTTCGCTCAATTCCACACGAAAATCCCCCAGAAGGAAATCCTTCTCAAATGGAACAAAGAAACAAATTCCCTGGCCATCCAGATCCATCTCAGCCAGGTGACCAGGGGGTCCCTGATATATTGGCTTCGGTCCCCGATGCACAAACAAGGATAATCCTTCCTTCCCCTATATTTGACAGTTATCACCACGGATGCCAGTCTGTCCAGGTGGGGAGGTGTTCTCGGAAAGCTTTCTGCTCAAGGGGTCTGGTCCCAGGAAGAATCCAGGTTACCGATCAATGTCCTGGAGCTGAGAGCGATCCAGCTTTGCCTAGTCCACTGGACGGAGTACCTTCAGGGCTGTCCAGTGCTCATTCAATCGGACAATGCCACAGCCGTGGCTTATATCAATCAAGGGGGCACCAGAAGTGTCCTTGCAGCCTTGGAAGTGGCAGGCAGGCTTTGGTGGGCGGAACGCATTGTTCCAGCTCTCTCCGCCATTCACATTCCAGGAGTAGGAAATTGGCCGGTGGATTACCTCAGTCGGCAGACCTTGGATCAAGGGAAATGGTCTCTCCATCCGGAGGGGTTTCAGCAGTTGTGCCTTCGTTGGGGCACTCCAGAAGTAGATCTGTTGGCGTCTCGGATCAACAGGAAAGTGCAGAGGTTTGGGGACCCTCTGGCTGACGCCACAGATGCGCTGGTGGCTCCGTGGGGTCAGTATCAGCTGATGTATGCATTTCCCCCTCTCAAGTTGCTGCCAAAACTTCTTTGCAGGATTCGAGGCGGAAGGGACCTTGGTCATCCTTGTGGCTCTGGACTGGCCTCGCCGATCTTAGTATGCTGACCTGGTCAGGCTAGTCGCAGATGTTCCTTGAAGACTTCCTTTAAGGGAGGATCTACTGTCTCAAGAGCCAATCTTCCATCCTGCTTTACAGTTGCTGGCTTTGACAGCTTGGCTGTTGAAAGCCAGGTGCTAAAGAACAGGGGATTGTCTACTTCAGTGATTCCCACTCTGCTTACAGCGAGAAAAGTGACCCCTAGAAAGATCTATCATCGTACGTGGAAGTCGTATATTGCGTGATGGGAGTCTCTGGGTTCCCCCTCGCTCTTACTCGGTGGCTCGAATCTTGGCTTTCCTTCAACGGGGAGTTGATCAAAAGTTGGCCTTGACTACTATCAATGGGAATTTTCTTCCAAAGGCCATTAGCCACGGATTCCCTGGTGCGTAACTTTATCCAGGGGGTGCCACACCTGGCACCGCCGGTGCGACCTCTGTTGCCACCTTGGGACCTTAATTTGGTGCTGTCGGTTCTCCAGAAACCTCCCTTTGAAAATATTCAGGAGATTCCCCTGCTTACCTTATCCCAGAAGGTGGCCTTCTTGGTGGCTATTATTTTCTGTGCCCAGGGTGTCAAACTGGCGGCGTTGTCCTGTCGTTCACCCTATCTTGTAGTTCAGAGGGCTAAAGTGTTGTTTCGTCTGGATCCGTCCTTCCTTCCGAAGGTGGTTTCCAGTTTCCACTTAAATGAGAACATTGTGCTACCCTCCTTGTGTCCTAAGCCAAAAAATCCTAAGGAAATTGCATTACATACTTTGGATGTGGTTCGGGCAATCGGGGTACTTGGCAACTACTGGGTCTTTTCGAAAGTCAGATTCGCTTTGTACTCATGGATGGACCAAAGAAAGGGCTGCCTGCGTCTGCTGCGACTATTTCCAGATGGATCAGACAGGCGTTGTGCAGGCTTATTCAATTAAGGGTCAGGTTCCTCCTTTCCCTGTTAACCTCCCTGGCGGTTTGATTATGTCAGGAATTTTGTACCAAAAGCGGTACAATTTTTTGCATGGAAATTTGGTGTTATGTATTGTAGGCCTACAATTCTTAGTAATTACTTAAACCTGACCAAACAAGACTCTAGTAGACATCCCAGATGTGATAAAGTTTGAAACACAAAATCATAAATTATAATATAATAAATAACTATAAATAAGTTAAAGTATGTGTGTGTATGTATATATATATATATATATATATATATATAAACTACAGTAAAACTGCAGGCAAGGGCACTGTCGGGCAAACTAAGGTACATTTATTTTATTTAGTAATGTAATCCAAAAGGATTTCAATATATCAGTGTGTTTGTGTGTTTTACTTTTTGAATTTGCCGCTGGTTCCACCCCCCTGCGACGCTCGCAGGGAACGGAAGCCGGGGCACACAGCATCAGGCGGAAGATCCGGCTGCCGTACACAGCCGGAATGCATCGTGGGATCCTGGGGACAAGGTAAGTAACCTCTTCCAGGATCCAGCGACTTCTCCCTGCCGGTACCCCGAGTGTGGCTCAGGGGTACCGCTAATGTGACTGAGATTCCACCCCGAGCCACACTCGGGAATACCGCCAGGGAGGTTAAGGCGCATTCTACTCGATCGCTTAGTGCTTCCTGGGCCTTTCACCCTCAGGCATCTGTGGTTCAGGTTTGCAAGGTGGCTACCTGGTTGTCTGTTCAAACCTTCACTAAGTTTTATAAGGTGGATGTGCTGGCACCTGCAGGTGCCTCCTTTGGCCGCTAAGTTTGGCAAGCTGTCGTTTAAGGGTGCTTTAGTCTCCCTTGAGGGTGTTTAATGTTTTTTTCAGGTGGGTCTCATCTTGTTCTGATGAGTCCTATGTTGCCTGGTTGGCTGTGGTTCAGCCGTGGGGAAATTATTTTCTGCTGTTCCCACCCCTCGTGTTTTATGGCACTGCTTTGAGACTTTCCTACTGTTACGAAGAACAGAGACTGTGTCCATTAATGAACAATAGAGAAAATTGGATTTTTGTCTTACCTTAAAATCCTTTTCTCTGAAGTTTATTGATGTACGCAGTACCCACCCCTCTATTTTGAGTTTGGTTGGTATTGTTTTCTCTGACACTGCTTTGTTACTAAACTGACATCCTATAGCAGAGAGATGGAGTATACCTCCTGGGACTGCCCATAGGCATAGTCAGAACTTTTTTTTCTGCCTAGTGTCCTACTCCTGTAGGGGGCAGTATAACCCTACTGTTATGAAGAACAGACTGCGTCCGTCAATGAACTTCAGAGAAAATGATTTTATGGTAAGACAAAAATCTATTTGTGGTATTTGTGGTGCCTCAAGTCAAGGTGGGATTTTAAGGGCAGGAGTAAGGGGATAATCGGTAGTAGTGTAGTAGGTAAAATTTATTTACAAGGTATGAATAATATAAATTAATTACAAACATTCAAGGTGAAAAAATGGGTAAAGGCCCATTGTGCCAGTGAGAGAGGAAAGGTTCAGGTGTGATAACAAGTGACAATAAAGTGACTTGAATTGATTTGGGTGATCCTGCTCTGCTGATTCTCATGTCAACGACCGGAATAGACGCAGAGGAGGTAACCAATCGGTTAATCCGACATGTTTCGGCCAACTGCGGCCTTTATCAAGGATCTGTCACCGATTCTAAAGTAATCAAAGAGATATATGGTAACAAGTAATGGCAATTAAAGAGAACCATAATTGTAAGGCAAAAGCGCACAATATGTGAGTACATACATTTTTGATATATGTCCACTTCCTAGGATTGAGCCTTCCCGCAGTTTCTCCAGGAGCTACGGGAACAATATGCTGTGAGGGTGAGATAAGTAGTTGACTGAGTATACAAGCAAGGGGAACCAATGGTTAACTAATGAATAAGGTAATGATGATTACTTGCTGGGCAGAAAATTCTGATCCAGGGATCCAAAGTAGGATTAGGTATATGTCAAAAACTTCCACATGATTGGTTCTGAGATCTGGTGAAAATATAATAAAGTTGCCAAGGGTATGTAATTTTATTAGAGTATGGGTGCATTTAACCATAAAAATAATTTGGACTCATTTCCAGAAAAGTTTCCAGAGTGGTCCTAGGGGACTTGGTAGGAGAGATCTAAGAAAGCTCTCCTCCTGTAACGCTCCTTGCGTTTCTTATAAGGTGTGGATTTTCAGCTGCAGAAGTAGTTCCACGTCAGTAGTCATGTAGGAGATATGCTGAGATACCAATCCCAACCTCAATGACTCATCATGTATGGAAGGTCTTATTTCAGCAAGTAAATACACACAGTAATTAAGCTGGTTCCTAGTGTGACTTTATATACATGTGGTGAGACAATGATAAAGGTCTTAGGGATAGGTTTGAGTGGAAGTGGTAGGTGACAGACACTTGAGGTGAGACAGTGCAGATGGATGCAGGAAGGGTTAGCGATCATGTATGATAACAGATGACAGAGTAGCAGGTGCATACAGGAGAGATCAACCCAGTGCAGGAAATAGTAGCAGTAGCCTCAAGAGCTAGCAATCTAGTTATGCAGATGTAAAAGACAGTCCTTGCTATGCAGAGCTAAATAGTGTAAGCCTAGTACAAGTCTATAGAGATTTCCCCTGTGGGGTACTTAGCACTAATAGCGATAGCCGAAGGATCGCTCAGGAGATGCGGATGATCCAGTAGCAGGATGCAGGGATCAGCGCAGCGAGGTTCGTCAGCGAGGAGAGCTTGCAAGCATGGAAGCTTCAAGCAAGATTAGTATCCAGGTACTGGTGTTTGAACGAACACATGTGAGTGAGAACCGACGCCCTAAATAGCCATCTAGTCCGGCGCTGGGTGATGACAGCTTCAGCCTTAAAGGGAAACACACCTATATGTGTTTCTTCTGTCTAGGTAGATGGAAATCACCCGGAATAAATGTGATAGGAGGCACTGAGAGTGCCAGAACCTTACATTACCCCCCCCCCCCCCGTAAGGCCGGCTCCGGAAGGCCTCTAAGGCTGGTTGTTGATATAAGAATCACATGAGACTGGTTGCCGATGCGAAAATCGGAGGGAAAAAAAAAAAATTCTCTTTTTTTTTTTTTTTTTGTTGCCGATATGAGAATCGGATCAGGTTGGTAACCAATGAGAATCGGATCCCTTGTTGCCGATATAAAAATCGGATCAGGTTGGTAACCGATGATCACTTGTTGTTAGGGTGTCTGCTACATGGACCCCTCACTAGAATCGGACGCATAACCATCCGAAGTAATCCTAGTAGACCTAGCAACCAATGCTTCTTCAAACATCCTCAGATCCTTCCTACATACCACCGTGCCATTAGAAGCACGTACGCAGTCAGGTGCAAGAATCTCTGTATTTTCATCGGAAGCCAGAAATGTGCTTGCAAAAATAGGAGTATCCTCAGGAGGTGGTACAGGAGGGTTTTTTGAACGTGGTATAAAGTTCACTGGAGTTGAAGGAATATCTATTCCAATATTTGTTAATTTCTGGGTGTCCTTCACTGATATAGAACGGGGACAGGGCTGGCAACAGCCTTGATAATTTCCAGGCTGTTTTTCAGGGAAGACCCTTCGGATTCGCCTGGCCTCCATTGGGAGAGCCTTAGGCCTATGGGGTCTGGTTGGGCAGAATGTAATGAAATGTCCCCCTTCTCCACAATAAAAACAAAGGCCACAGATTCTCCTGTGATCTCTTTTTTCTTGTGAGGACAACCTAGCATGTATGGCACCAATCTCCATAGGCTCCTCATCCATCTCTGTAGGATCAGGGTCCAAATGGGATGCGTCAGAGTGACAAGGTCGACTGTTTGAGGCAGGCTCGGACCATGACCAGGCAGGATCACCATATCTACTAGGTCTCCTTTTTTCCTTAGGTAGCCGGGGTCTGTGGTTACCTGGAGCGGGTTTAGGAGTGGGGTCAATAGCTGAATTCTGAGAAGAACTGGATAATGGCATTTCCATTTTTTCAGACTTCCTTTCTCGTAGTCTTCTATCTATGGTGATACTGAGTTGTATCAATGTATCCAGGGTTTTTGGCATCTCTGCTCGGGCGAGCTCGTCCTTGATGGCTTCTGATAGGCCAAGCCTAAATTGGGTTTTCAGAGATGCATCATTCCATCCTGAATCAAGGGTCCATCTCTTGAATTCTGCGACAAAGTCTTCTACAGGCCTTTTTCCTTGTTTCAAGGATCTTAACTGAAGATCGGCAGTACTCTGCCTATTGGGGTCATCATATAGGCTAGTGAGCTCTGCCAGGAACAAGGCATAGGAGTTGAGAAGCTGGTCGTTTTTCTCAAAAAGAGAATCTGCCCAGGCTCGAGGATCGCCTGATAGGTAAGAAATAATAGTACAAACCTTAATGTGATCAGTAAGGTAGGTACGAGGCAGGGGAGGACTGGGAAGGGGGGCAGGGTGGCAATTGCCCCCTGGGCCGCTCTGATTCTGGGTAAAAAGACCGCACTCGGGCTGGATTCATGTAGGGATCAGACACTGTACACAGCTGCTGGTAGCCACTACACAATGTTATAATTGCAGAGCTGCAGTGGAGCAGTATGAGTGTGCAGAGTACGCTCCTGCACCTGGCTGGCACAATACTAACACAATCACTTCCCTGCCAGGCAGAGTTATCTCTGCCCAACAGGAGCTTCCTGGGCCCCGCCTGGCATGATGCCATGTTATTTTGTTAAACCTCCTTTGTTGCTATTAACATTAAATTATGTTACCACATTGCATCATGTTTGTCTTGCTTCATAACATCAATATCTGTTATAAAACCAGGTGGGCATGGATGGTGAGCTGAATCGAAGGTTCAATGTGCCACTTGACTGGACTTGCCCCCCAGGCCTAAGGCTGCCAGCCCTCCCCTGGTACGAGGTTTTAGCAAAAAAAGTAACTCACATGCGTTTTTAAATTCGCGAAATTTTTTGCGATCGCCTGTAAATACCAAAGGGGGATTTATCTTGGGTTCAGAAGACTGTGCAGAGGTAAGTTGTGTCAGTCTAATTACCTGCTGCGACAGAGCCTGATTATCGTTTTTCAATTCAGCAAGTGCGTGTATTAACGCAGATACCTGCTGTTTTAATTGTGTCACCTGAGTGGCTACTTCTGCTAAATCCATTTTTTGGGTTCGTTCAATCTGTAACGCTCCTTGCGTTTCTTATAAGGTGTGGATTTTCAGCTGCAGAAGTAGTTCCACGTCAGTAGTCATGTAGGAGATATGCTGAGATACCATTCCCAACCTCAATGACTCATCATGTGTGGAAGGTCTTATTTCAGCCAGTAAATACACACAGTAATTAAGCTGGTTCCTAGTGTGACTTTATATACATGTGGTAAGACAATGATAAAGGTCTTAGGGATAGGTTTGAGTGGAAGTGGTAGGTGACAGACACTTGAGGTGAGACAGTGCAGATGGATGCAGGAAGGGTTAGCGATCATGTATGATAACAGATGACAGAGTAGCAGGTGCATACAGGAGAGATCAACCCAGTGCAGGAAATAGTAGCAGTAGCCTCAAGAGCTAGCAATCTAGTTATGCAGATGTAAAAGACAGTCCTTGCTATGCAGAGCTAAATAGTGTAAGCCTAGTACAAGTCTATAGAGATTTCCCCTGTGGGGTACTTAGAACTAATAGCGATAGCCGAAGGATCGCTCAGGAGATGCGGATGATCCAGTAGCAGGATGCAGGGATCAGCGCAGCGAGGTTCGTCAGCGAGGAGAGCTTGCAAGCATGGAAGCTTCAAGCAAGATTAGTATCCAGATAAGGGTGTTTGAACGAACACATGTGAGTGAGAACCGACGCCCTAAATAGCCATCTAGTCCGGCGCTGGGTGATGACAGCTTCAGCCTTAAAGGGAAACACACCTATATGTGTTTCTTCTGTCTAGGTAGATGGAAATCACCCGGAATAAATGTGATAGGAGGCACTGAGAGTGCCAGAACCTTACACCTCCAAGTTAAACTTACATTTTGATGTGAAATTAGCAGGGTCACAGCGTGAGGGCTCCGGGTCCGCCTTCTCCCTCGGTCAGAGAGAGACTGGCAGGCTCAGAGTGTTCCCCGGCCTATAAAGGCAGTCGCGCATGCGCAGTAGTGCGCTGCGTGACGCCGTCTGGTGTTGTCCATGCGCGGTGTGGAGAGCGCTTGCGTGCAGCAAAGGCGCATCCCCAGAGACCGTGCGGACGTGCCAGTGAAGGCCGCCGACACAGTGCGAGAAGCCGGATCATCCCCGAGGGGATGAAAGGAAGGTGTGAGACCGACCATACGGGTTCAAGTGCCCCGATCCATAGGGATTCGGGGCTACCTGTGCCGGGAGTTCATGGAGTCTGGGGTTAAGGCTTAAGAAGTGGATGTAATATTGAAAATCATGAAATAACAACCAAAGAAAATAATCCCTAATAAGTAAACAGCAATAATTGAATTTAGCAGCATTGAATTTGCAGAGGAATTCCTGTGGGAGAAGAAGGAATGGGGGCAAGGGGGGGATACAGTCAGGCACCAGAGATTGGTCACATAGGGAGCAGTTGGATGGTCAGTGAAGGGAGGTCCATACCCTATGAATAAATCACAGTCAATTCAGATTTTGTAGGATTTATACAATCTGATTGGGTCAAGATTGTATAATCAAAATCGGACACAAAAGGGGGGATAAAAATAAATATAAAAAGTAAAGTGAAGAGTTTTTAGTCAGTTTTGCCGGAGGAGAAACCTGGGAGGAATGGGCGGAAGCCTTGCGCTTCGTTTAGTCCAGGTGGTGTAGTAGCTTTGAGTCTAGTAATCCAGCGCATTTCCAACTGTAAGAGGGTCTTGTTCCAGTCACCGCCACGAAGTGGCACATGGATTCTATCCAAGACCATAAAGTTTATTTTGGGCATTTTGTAGTTGTGATGGTAAGCTCTATGTCTACCCAAAGGGACATAATAGTTGCCAACATGCATGGCTTGCAGATGCTGGTTGACACGTTTTCCGAATTCTTGTCGGGTCTTCCCTATATAGAAAGACCCACATTCACATGTCATCATATAAATCACGCCCTTAGTTTTGCAGTTGCAAAAATGTTTAGATTGGAAGGGTTCCCCATTAGGTAAGGTAGTATTTATCGTTTGGTGGATCACATAGCATTGGGCACAGTTCCCACAAGGGAAGGTCCCTTTAGTTCTGCAAGGATCTTTCTTGGATCCTTCTTTGAATTCACTGGATACTAATTTTTGTTGTAGGGAGCCTGCCTTCCTAAAGGTAATGGGTGGGTATTGAGGTAGAAGTTTTGATGTGCTGGGCTCTTCCATAAGAATTGACCAATTCTTTGTGAGGATGTTCCTGATTTGTTGATGTTCGTTTGTGAATCTGATGATGATTCGGGTGTCGGGTTCCGTTTTGGTTGTTTCTTTGTTTTTAAAGAGAAGTGTTTCTCTGTCCATCTGGTTGGCACGATTGAAGGCCTTACGTAGTGAAGTTTTGGTATAGCCTCTTTGTAATAGTCTGGTAGTTAAAGTGTTGGCCTCAAGTTGGAATTTGGCAGGATCTGTGTAATTCCTTTTTAACCTTAGATATTGGCTATACGGTATGGAATTAATGAGCGGTTGGGGTGGAAGCTGGAAGCGTGGAGAATAGAATTGCCGCCGTGTCCTTTCTGTATAATGTAATAGCGATTTTTCCGGTGGAGTCTTTGTAAATGAGGGTATCAAGGAAGGATACTTGTTGTTTATTGTAAATCATAGTGAAAAACATGTTATATTTGTTTTGATTCATCCTGATTAGTAATTCTGTAATCATAGTCTCAGGGCCGTTCCACACGATAAGTATATCGTCAATATACCTTTGCCATATGAGTATCTTGTCGGCGTAGATTGTATTCTCTTCATCAGAGAGGAATTCCTGCTCCCAAGCGCCCAAATAAATATTAGCATACGATGGGGCACAACTTGTCCCCATCGCAACCCCACAAGTTTGAAGGTAGTAGTTGCCCCCAAATGTGAAGACATTGTGATTAAGTATAAATTGTAGCATCTCAGTAATGAAGTTGTTAAATTTGTAATCATGTTTACTCTGGTATCGTAGTATCCTCTGCACTGTCTCTACTCCTTTCTTATGGGGAATATTGTTATACAAGGATTCCACGTCAATGGTGACTAGATAAGCTTCTTGTGGTATACTGATGTCGTTGAGTATCCTGAGGAGATGGAGAGTATCTTGGGTGTAAGAGGGTAATTCTTTTACATGAGGACGTAGGTATCTATCTATCACTTTGCTCATAGATTCTGAAATGCAGCCGTTACCCGAGATGATTGGTCGCCCAGGTGGGTCATCCATATTTTTATGTAGTTTGGGTAATGCGTACATTGTAGGTGTTCTTGGATGTGGTGTCCTGATATATTCCCATAAAGTCTGGGATATGGTACCGTCTCTGAAGGCATTATCTACTTTCGAGTAGAATAGTTGATGGTATGTTTGAGTCATTATAGGAAGGATCTTTTTGTAGCATTGTTGGTTAGACAGTATATTGAGACACGTTTTTGTATTTTTCTTTACTCATGACTACTACATTCCCTCCCTTGTTGGAGGTTTTAATGATGATGTCATCATTGTCCCTGAGTTCCTTGAGGGCTCGACTTTGTTTGTTGGTTAGGTTTGATAGATGTCTTTTTTCTTTAATTGATTCGATGTCTTTGGTAGTTTGTCGCACAAACAGTGCGATGGCAGGGTTGATATTTAGAGATGGAAATTTGTTAGATCTTTTTTTAAAAGTCGGTTGATCAGGGGTTATTTCTTGATCATCACTATCAGGTTCTTTGCCAGATTCTATTGGATCGTCCCAATCTTCTAGATCGCTTTCTTGGAGTAATAGGTTAAGATCACGAATGGCTCTGAATTCCGTTAGTGTGGGTGTTGCTTGAGTTGCTTGAGATTGTTTTTGGTAGAAAGTTTTTAACAGGAGATTTCTAGCAAAAAGGTTAACGTCCTTGATGGTTTCAAACCTATCAATGCTGGTATTGGGACAAAAAGAGAGTCCCAAGGATAGGACTTCCTTTTGGTCGTCGGTAAGTGTGTGTGATGATAGATTTATAACCGTTTTTCTTCCTCCGGTTTCTTCTCCGGTGGGTTCTGTTTTTTTGGAGGTTTGGTATTTGTTTTCCCTAAAAATCGAATTATTCTCATCTGACCAGAGCACCTTCTTCTACATGTTTGCTGTGTTCCCCACATGGCTTCTCCCAAACTGCAAATGGGACTTCTTATGGCTTTCTTTCACCAATAGCTTTCTTCTTCTCACTCTTCCATAAAGACCAGATTTGTGGAGCGTACGACTAATAGTTGTCCTGTGGACAGATTCTCCCACCTGAGCTGTGGATCCCTGCAGCTCCTCCAGAGTTGCCATTGACCTCTTGGCTGCTTCTCTGATGAGTGCTCTCCTTGCCCGGCTGGTCAGTTTAGGTGGACGGCCATGTCTTGGTAGGGTTGCAGTTGAGCCATACTCTTTCCATTTTCCCATGATGGATTGAACAGCACTCCACGAGATGTGCAAAGCTTGGGAGATTTTTTTTTTATAACCTAACCCTGCTTTACACTTCTCCACAACTTTATCCCTGACCTGTCTGGTGTGTTCTGTGGCCTTCATGATGCTGTCTGTTCACTAAGGTTCTCTAACAAACCTCTGAGGGCTTCACAGAACAGCTGTATTTATACTTAGATTAAATGAAAAACAGGTGGACTCTATTTACTAATTAGATGACTTCTGAAGGCAATTGGTTCCACTAGATTTTAGTTAGAGGTATCAGAGTAAAGGGGGCTGAATACAATACTGATTCAAAGATACCACCACTGACCGAATGGACTCATTTCAAAACTTCTGAATCCACACAAAGCAGTTCAGATCCTTGAGGTCCAGGATTGGACACACCTTGCCCTCCTTTCTGGGCACGTGAACAGGTTTGAATAGAGCCTATGAAAGCGTTCCTGCAGAGGAACCGGCACAACCACTCCTTCAACAAGGAGATCCTGCACAGCCTCCCAGAAATCCTTCAAACAATCCGGAGACAGGTGGAGACTCGACTGAAAGAACCTGTCCGCCGGCCGGGACCGAAATTCGATCTTGTACCCGGAACAAATCAGTTTGTGATCCCATTTGTCTCGAATGAAGGAAGTCCAGGGTTCCTGAAAGAAGCGCAAACATCCCCCCACCCCAGAACCGGGTGAGGGCACCCCTTCATGCTGAAGAGGACTTGTCCGCAGAACCAGACTGACTGGTCTTGGGCTTGCCCCAGGGCTTCTTAGACCCTTCAGAAGCTCTGAACGGCTTACCTTTTTCTTGCGCCCCGGAGGCACAAAAAAAACGTCTATGAGCGGTGAAGGAAGGCCCCCACTTATTACGGGGTACTTTACCTTTGGAGGATTGAGAAAGAAGAGTACTCTTCCCACCAGTCAGACTCTTGATCAACTCATCCAGTGAGTCACCAAATAATCGCTCTCCTAGAAAAGAAAGATCAGTTAAGGCTTTCTTGGAAGCCTGGTCAGCTGTCCAGCTCCTCAGCCAAACCATGCGTCCTAAGGCAATCCTCACAGCCAACACTCTGGCCACCAGGGGTGCCGCATCCAAGCACGCATCACACAGGAGCACCAGGGCCTGGGCCATCTGGTCCATAAGTTCCATCAGCTCCGGGGGAACTATGTCAGGATCCAAGTTCCCTTTCAGAACCTTCACCCATTCCGTAACCGTCTGTGATAAAGCAGACACAAAAACCGGTTTCAGAACAGAACCTGCCAACACATGAAGATGGCGGGAAAGGGATTCCACCCGCCTGTCCACCGGATCTGTAAAAACCAGAAAATATTCCACAGGCAGAATAGTAGATTTGTTCAACCTGGGGACAGGATGATCCACCTTGGGCGGTACCGTCCAACGGTTGGAAACCACCTCAGCAAAGGGATAACGGCGTTTGAAGTGCTTAGGCACTTCAAACGCCGTTTAGCCACCATTGGTCATTAACAATATCATGAAATTCTCAGGACAAAGAAAAACCATCGTCCGATTTTTGGGTCTTGCGGGAGCCAAAAGACACCCGTGTCCCCGCCGGCGTGGGCTCATTTGACATTTTTAAAGTTTCCCTTGCTGAAACAATCAGGGCCAAAGTGCATTCCCACGCTGCAGCTGAAGAAGACAGGTCCTCCTCGCCATCCGATTGTGAGGACAGCGACCCCTCAGGTAGGGGGGCATCCGTGGCGACCATATCAGTCTCTGAATCAGAGGACCCCACCAATGATGGAGAAGGCAGCGGCCGTTTCCGGCTAGTAACCTTTTCCAATACAAAATCAACCTTGGTCGCCAGGCTTTCCAGTGCTGCTGAAATCGCGGCCAGCGACTGCGATCCAGAAGGTCTGGTAGTCGCACTAAGGGGGTCTGTGGGTGAATTCATTGCCTGGGACTCCATAGTAATGCACAGAAAAAAGGAGTACTGTCACCTTAAAAACGCAGATTGCATTATACACCGGCCCGGCTGTATAGGATGGGTAGGAGAGACTCTCCCACTTGTGGTAGATGCATGAGGGATCATGGGAATTTGCTGCATCTTCTCTGGCGATGCCCCAAGCTTCATGTTTATTAAAGGGGTGTGCTCATGACGCTTTCAGGGGCCTTCGGGGTTCAGGTGCCGGAGGATCCTAAAGTTTGCCTATTGGGTATCCTGAGGGGAGTCCAGGCCCCAGAGCCGGCTCTGCAGGCTATTGGCCGAGCATTATTTCAGGTGAGAAAACTTCTTCATGCGGCACTGGATCTCTCTTAGGGCCCCTCTGGTTAAAGAGCGGGTTGCGGCTATGGGAGACACACTCAGACTGAAAAAATATATATATCAACATAGGGGCAGCTCTGGTAAATTTGAACTCTTGTGGGCTCCCTGGCTGGCTGTACCGGGCCTAGCCCGGTGGACCTGGTACTCAACAATATACTGGCGGGGGTGGGGTGAGGTCTGTTGATCATTGTTTTATGGGTGGTTATCGCCAGTTCTGTTTATGCATGGTTATTTTGTTGACAGGGGGGGGGGGGGGGGGGGGGGCGGCTGGGATGGATCTCTGTTTACTTTTCCTGCTGTTTATGGGGATGTTTGCTGGGAGGTTGTTATGCTATCGCTGTATGCTCTTGATGCATTTATTTATTGCTGACTGTACTGCATATGCTCTGGACTCTGTTTGTGTGTCCTGTTTTTGTTCAAATAACTTAATAAAGTTTTTTCTTGATATAAAAAAAAAAACGCAGATTGCGGTCCCCAACGCTGATTACCGCGGCCTGCGGAGTCCCCTTTAAATATATACAGATAGCAGAGTGCGCAGGGATATGCCCACAAAGACCCCAGTACGGTACCACCTTCAGAGGAAACCTCCTGAATCAGATTGTGCAGCAGGAAGTGAGAATCGCAGGATATGACATCAGCCTGGTATGTGTAAGGTCACGCTGCCTGTGCAGCTCCAAATGGCTACACAAAAATGGCTGCCAATGCAAATCAATAGGAAGCACAGGGAAAATGGCTGCCCCATACAAGTCAATGGGTAAAATATATTACATTGCCCACACTAAAGATAGCAGCGCCCACGGTGTGCCATGCGGTCAGGGACCCCAATATGAAGTCCTCAAGGATTTACAACCAGACCCAACAGGAAAAAGGTACCATTTCCACCCCCCCAGGACGCCAGGTGCTCCAGTTATAGCGCCCGTCAGGGGATGGGAGAGGGAGACAGGGCACAGGGCCGGCTATCCTGACAGGCCAGGGGGATCTTTTGGGAAGTCCAAGTCCCATTATCCCCAGGAGAGGGCCCACATCCCCCCAAGACCACCAAGGGACAAGGGGGGGGGGCTGCATTTACTCCCCATACCATGGACCGGGTGGGCTCCGCTGCGGGCAGACCTCCTCCCACCCGGAGTGGGGGTGCTGCTAGCTGAGCGGTATGCTGCGAGTCAGGGTGTTCTAGGTCATCGCGTCATGAAGAGACATCCACTCGCAGGCTCGTCCCCATCAGAAAGGGGCTCTGTCGTGGCAAGGCCTAGTGCAGGACTATAACCTGCTCACTCTCGTAGACCAGGCTGGGGAGACCTTAAGGATCTAGATATCCAGTGCAAAACCTCAGCCGGCATTGCTTGTAGGTCACCAGGAGGATCCCCCTGAAAATTAACTAGCAAAGTGAGTAAAGAGAAATAAAAACAAAATTATTCTTAAAAGAATAAAAAGCTGAGACTGAAGTCCCAGCAGGAGACCTAGGTCCTACTCTAGGCAGAAACAAACTGGTTTGCTGGAGCAGAAGGTGTGGGTTATGCCTGTGGGGATGGCCCCGTGGGCGTGGAGAATTAATTTTTTTTCCTGCCTAGAACTACTCCTGCAGGGGGAAGCATAACCCAATGGATAACAAGTATGAGAGCTTCGTCTGTCAATGTATGATAGAGAAATCTAAAAAAACGCAGAGGTGATCAAATACCACCAAAAAAAAGCTCTATTTGTAGAGAAAAAAAAGTACACCAATTGTATTTGTGTACAGCGTCATACGACCGCGCAATTGTCAGTTAAATTAACGCAGTGCCGGATTGCAAAGAATGGCCTGGTCATTAAGGGGCTAAATCCTTCCGGAGCTGATACAACTGAATTAATTGCACAGGATTTATTATACTCTGCATAGATTATACAAAATGGGGAGACTTCCATCTCCGGAGTGTCACAGGTGTCAGGCGGATAGAGGGGATTTCCTTCATATGGTCTGCCTGTGTCCAAGGATTCAGGACTTCTGGAAGGGGGTCTGTAAACTTATGGAAGAAAAACTGGCACTTCCGAATATCTGTTCTCCTGACAGATTGCTTGGGAATCTGGCTGAGGAGGATCTTTGGCAGTCCCAAAAGCTATTAACCACTTTAGCCCCGGAAGATTTTGCTGCTCAATGACCAGGCCACTTTTTTCAACTTGGCACTGCGTGACTTTAACTGACAATTGCGCGGTCATGCAATGCTGTACCCAAACAAAATTTACGTCCTTTTTTCCCCACAAACAGAACTTTCTTTTGGTGGTATTTGATCACCTCTGTGCTTTTTAGTTTTTAAAACTGACATTTTCAAATTTGTCTTTTAAAAAAATATCCAATATACTCAATTTATGTCATATATTTTTGCCAAAATGTATTTAGCTACATGTCTTTGACAAAAAAAATCTCCATGAGCGTATTTTTATTGGTTTGCGCAAAAGTTATAGCGTCTACAAACTGTGGTGTAAATGCAGTGCTAAAATGGCAGGGCAGTGCAAACATCCCCCCCCCCAAAATTACCACTTTTTGGAAAGTAGACATCCTAAGGAATGTCCTGAGAGGCATGTTGAGCTCCTTAAATATTACATTTTTTTGTCATAGGTGTTTGAAAAATGACTAAAAAAATGTTTTTATTTTTTTTTTTACACAGAGTTGTCATTGAAATTATATATTGCTCACGCATGCCATGGGTATATAAATTCTGCTGCTTCTCCTGAGTACAGGAATACCACATGTGTGAGACTTTTTGGGAGCCTAACTGTGTACGGGACCCCGAAAACCAATCACTACCTTCAGAATTTCCAAGAGCGTACATCTTTCATTGCATTTTCTCACTACCTATCACAGTTTCGGAGGCCCTGAAATTTCAAGATAGCACAACACCCCCCTCCCCCCAAATGACCCCATTTTGGAAAGTAGATACCCCAAGATATTTGCTGAGAGGCATGGTAAGTCCATGGAATATTTTATATTTTAACACAAGTTTTGGGAAAATTACATTTTTTTTTTTTTACACAAAGTTGTCACTAAAAGATAAATTGATAAACTGAAATACATCCCAGGTGATATAATTTGCTGCTCAGTGATTGCAGTACTCTAGTCTACATCTCCCCAAGGTAATACTTAAAATCTGGCCTGTTAGTGGGCCCTGAGGACTGGAGTTGAGGACCATTGCCCCAAGCTATTTGCAGAGAGTCATGTTGAGTGTTTTGCAGATCTCACTTTTTGTCACAAAGTTTTGGTTTTCTTAATTTTCCAAAATAAATTAGAGCTGCAAAATACTCACCATGCCTCTCCGCAAATAGCTTAGACTGCCTACTTTGCAAAATGGGGTCATTTGGGGTGGTTTTCTGCTATCTTGGCATTTCATGGCCTTCAAAACTGTGATAGGTAGTAAGGAGTGAAATCAACAATTTACGCCCTTAGAAAGCCTGAAGTTGGTGATTGGTTTTTGGGGTCCTGTACACGGCTAGACTGCCAAAAAGTCTCACAAATGGGGTATCCCTGTACTCAGGAGAAGCAGCAGAATGTATTTTGGGGTGTCATTTCACATATACCCATGGCATGTGTAAGCAATATATAATTTACTGACAATTTTGTGTAAAAAAACTAAAAAAATAATAATAATTTTCCCGAAACTTGTGGCAAAATATAAAATATTCCATGGACTCCCCATGCCTCTCAGCAAATAGCTTGGAGTGTCTACTTTGCAAAATAGGGTCATTTGGGGGAGTTTTGTCCTATCTTGAAATTTCAGGGCCTCTGAAACTGTGACAGGTAGTGCAGAGGTAAAATGCACAATTTACGCCATTAGAAAACCTGAAGGTGGTGATTGGATTTTGGGGTCCCGTACACAGCTAGGCTCCCAGAAAGTCTCACAAATGTAGTATCCCTGTACTCAGGAGAAGCAGCAGAATGTATTTTGGGGTGTCATTTCAAATATACCCATGGCATGCATGAGCAATATATCATTAAGTGACAACTTTGTGTAAAAAAAAAAAAAAAAAATAATTGTCACCTTCCCAAAACTTAGGGCAAAATATAAAATACTTCATGAACTCAATATGCCTCTCAGCAAATAGCTTAGGGTGTCTACTTTTCAAAAAGGAGTCATTTGGGGGGTGTTTGAACTGTCCCGGCATTTTACGCTCAATCTTAGCCACACATCACCCACTCTTCTAACCACTTGAAAACCAAGCCTTTTCTGTGACTTTTTGTTTACATGAAAAAATATATATTTTTTTTACTAGAAAATTACTTTGAACCCCTAAACATTATATATTTTTTTAAAGTAGAGGCCCTACAGAACAAAATGGTGGATGTTGCAAATTTTTTTGTCACTCGTATTTGCGCACAGATTTTCCAAACGCAATTTCTGCGAAAACAAAAAAAATATTTTTTAAAATTTAATGCACTATATATTTCCAAATTGTTTGGTAAAATTTAAAAGATGATCTTAGGCCGAGTACATAGATACCAAACATGACATGCTTTAAAAATTGTACACGCCTGTGCAGTGGCAACAAACTATGTACATTTTTAAGAGCCTTTAAAAGTCTTTACAGGTTACCACTTTAGACTTACAGAGGAGGTCTACTGTAAGAATTACTGCCCTCGACCTGGCGTTCGCAGCGATACCTCACATGCATGCTGCAATTGCGGTTTACATATGACACCAGACCAACGCTTGTATGCGCCTTTGCGCGCAAGCACGGGGGGACAGGTGGGTTTGATTTTTTTTTTTTTTTTGCTTTTTTATGTTATTTTGACACCTTTCCTTTCCTTTTTTTTTTAAATAATTTTTATTATTATCACAGTGAATTTAAATATCCCCTATGATAGCAATCTGTAGTGACAGGTACTCATTTTTTTTTTTTTTTAATTTGGGTCTTTTGGACTCTAGATCTCTCCTCTGACCTTAACGCATCTGACCACACCAAGATTGGTGTGATAAGATGCTTTCCCAATTTCCCAATGGCCCTGTTTATTTCTGGCGAAACAGAAGTCAAGAAATGCTTGTAGCTTTCGGTATCTTAGGCCATAGAGATGATTGGAGCCATTCTCATCTCCAATCAGCTCTGTGGTTAGATAGTTGAAACACCGGCTGCACTCTCGGGTTAACCGGTGGGACAGGAGAGCCCGAGAAAAACCGCGGAAGGCGGCGGGAGGGGGGGGAGGAGTCCCCTCCCACTACTTGTAAAAGCAGTCTAGGGGCCAATTGTCCACTAGGATTGCTTTTACATGTAAGCCGACTGCTGGCTGTAAAAAAAACCATACCAAGATGATGCCTAAATCTGCAGGCATCATCCTGGTATAACCACTCAAAGTCCAGCAACGCACCAGTACATTGCTGTTCCTTGTTTGGCATATAGTGTAGGTTTATTTTTTCAAGCAGCCTGTCTGCTGAATGAAAAAAAGAGAACCTAACAGAAATCTCCGCAGGAAAATTGTGTAGTATTACACACAATTAACCGCCCAAACAACCACCCACTTTTTAATGATGGGTATACATGACAAAATTCCATGTATACCTAATGGTATTTTAACTGCAGTGGTGAAATCAACCTACCACAGCGCTGCCATCAGAGGTATCCATATATGCTGAGCGCAAACGTTGTTTATGTCAGAATATATAAAATCAGTGTGGCAGCCGATGGGTACCTGCAAGAGAAACAGGTTAACAATAGAATGAAAAACAAACAAAGTACATTAAAAGTACAGTAGGAAGAGTAGAACAGAAAAATAATTCAAACGACAACTGTTTTTGGCTTTTTTTTTTTTTGTAATTTTTTTTGTAACTTTGTATATTTTTGGGGGGGTTTGTAACTTTTTTTAATTTTTTATTTTTTTTTTTATACTTTTTTTCTTCAACTTGAACTTTCCAGGATAGGGTCTCTCAAAATGTCGATAGCCATCGAACATCTTTCGAGACCCTGTGTTAGTGTGCCCTACACTATGTCGTGCTGTACCCTACACTAATACTCCACTAGTGTGTGGTAGCGACGGAAACTTTCCCCGATGCAGAGACCAGGTTGGTCAGGACATTCGGGACAATAAAAATGTGTCACGCCTAAATCCGCGCCTGCTACAGACACAACATCTTCTTTGGGGGTTTCTTCAGGTTGGGGTACGCGGGAGGACATGCAGCCGGCTCACTGCATCTGGAAGGGGAAGTTGGACAGGAACACCTCCTGGATACAGGTAGGCTCCGATGATCTCTTCCTGGAATTCTCGGAAGGATCCGGTTCGTCCTGACGACCTGTATAGGACAAAGGCGTTCAGCATAGCCAATTGGAATAAATAAACAGACACTTTTTTGTACCAGCATCTGGCTTTACGGGCAACTAAATACGGTGCCAAAAGCTGGTCGTTAAGGTCCACCCCTCCCATATTAAGGTTGTAGTCTTGGACACAGAGGGGTTTCTCCATAACGCCAGTTGCCGTAGGAATTTGGATCGTCGTGTCTGGGTGAAGGGAGGACAGAACGAAAACATCCCATGTATCCCTCCACTTCACTGCAAGCAGTTTGTCCATTTTCAAGCAGGCTCTCTCCCCCGACTAAGACGGGAATTTACAAGCCGTTTGGGCAAGCCCCAGTGATTGGGATGCACGGTGCCACATGCGCCAAATTATAATTCAAGAAGGTAACTAAATAGTGGCACGCTTGTGTAGAAGTTGTCCACGTACAAATGGTACCCCTTTCCGGATAAGGGTGACACCAAGTCCCAGACTATCTTGCCGCTGCTCCCTATGTAGTCTGGGCTGTTGGGGGGCTCCACAGAGCTATCTTTTCCCTCATAGACCCGGAAACTAACTGTATAACCTGTGGCCCTGTCACAGAGCTTATAAAGCTTGACCCCATATCTGGCACGCTTGCTGGGGAGATACTGTTTCATAGCAAGGCGGCAAGTAAACTTATTCAGGGACTCGTCAATGAGACAACTTGTTCGGGGGTAAACAGGGCTGCAAAAAGCTGATTGAAGTGGTCTACGAGGGGTCGAATTTTGTGGAGCCGATCATATTCAGGGTCTCCCCGAGGACAACAGATTTCATTAACATTGAAATGCATAAATCGCAGAATTTGCTCGTATCTCGCCCTGGACATGGAGGCAGAGTACATGCACATATGGTGAAGTGGGCTAGTGGACCAATATAGCTGCAATTCACTCTGTTTGGTTATGCCCATGTTGAGGGAAAGGCCCAGAAAGATTTTAAAATCGAGAACCGTTATAGGTTTCCAGGCGAATTGTCTGGCAAGGGGCGAATTTGGGTTGGCAGCGATGAATTGGCGTGCATATAAATTTGATTGATCCACAATAAATCTGAAAAGATCTTCCATGAAGAACAGCTCAAAAAAATTCAGGGGCGTAAAATCAGCTGTTTCCACGTGGATTCCAGGTTGGGCAGTGAATGGGGGAAGTACTGGCGCTGTAGTATCAGTGGGTTGCCAATTGGGATATGCCAGCGCATCAGGGAGGGCACTATGGGCTCTCCGGGCCTGTTTTCGAATACGCGGTGGCTGCGGCCACTAGTTGTGCTAGCCACCGCACCAGCTTGAACTGCACTTATGGGACTCGCCACGTCACAGAGTGTTACTGCAGTGCTGGTTGTACTAGGTCTAGGGTGTACTAGGCCACTGGCGCTTGCCAGGCCACCAGAAGGATGAGCGGCACTAGTACCGACACTCTGCTCTATACGAGCACCCTGCGATTCCTGCATCTCAGCAACTCCAGAATGGGGTCAGGTACGCCTGGGTCTAACGGGGACCCATCTGTAGTCAGAGCTATCTGTCAGGGAGCCGCTGCTCTCTTCAGGTTCGTATACTGACCCTGATTCTGCCAGTGAGGCTTCCCCATCGCTCTCATCTGACATGGTCAGTATACTGTAAGCCTCTGCACTACTGTACCACCGTTTGGTCTTTTTAGTAACTAAATTTACTGGTACAGTAGTGTGACTCACAGGTAAAAAAGCACCTGGTTGTCAAGGACTATTTCAACCGCTACCAAAAAAAATCTGCTAATGCTAGCAGGGATCAGGCCTGACTCTGCTAACACAGCGGTTTTGTGTTTTTTTGTAAGTGACAGTAATCTATTGAGTACTACACTTGCCTGGGTGGGGAGCTGGGCGGAGGGGTTAAATGCAGGTGCTGGCATGAATCAGTGCTGATCGTGCAAACACCGCGTTCTGGGAACCCTAAACTATGGGAACACTAGTATAGTTCTGATCAGATCAGATATTGATCTGTTCAAACACTATACTAGTAATGGAAGTGTATGTGCGTGTGTGTGCGTGTGTGTGTGTCGTAATCAAGGGGTTATTTCTAACTATGCACCGGGGATCTGCTCTATCTTAGACTGACGCTAACACGAACTAATGTCACCTGTGTCACTAAAAATAGTGATCAGAAAAAAACTGTACACTATAAAAGTGACACTGTGACAGGGCAATGAAGGGGTTAACTGGGGGGGGCAGGGGGTTAAATCTTTATTGGGGGGTGGCGGGGACCCTAAACCTACTTGGGACAGAAAATAATTCGCTAGCGCTAACTCAAGTCACAATCACACTAATACAAAATACAGTAAAACAGTATATTACCTGTTTATTAGTGTGCAATGTGACAGGGGGGAAGGGGTTAACTGGGGGGATCAGGGGGTTAAATCTTTATTGGGGGGGGGGTGGCGGGTATCCTAAGTATAAAAGGAAGGGCCGCATGCGCTAAACCTGGTCACAAGTCACACTTATACGGGTATATAGAAAATGCTATATACTGTATACAGTGTGTGTTGTGACAGGGGGTGTAGGGGTGATCAGGGGGGGATCATGGGTTAAATATTTATTGGGGGGTGGCGGGGACCCTAAACCTCCTTGGGACAGAAACTAACTCACTAGCGCTAACCCAAGTCACAATCACACTAATACAAAATACAGTAAAACACTATATTACCTGTTTATTAGTGTGCAATTTGACAGGGTGGAAGGGGTTAACTGGGGGTGATCAGGGGGGATCAGGGGGTTAAATCTTTATGGGGGGGGTGGCGGGTATCCAAAGTGTAAAAGGAAGGGCTGCAAGCGCTAAACCTGGTCACAAGTCACACTTATACGGGTATATAGGAAAATGCTATATACAGTATACAGTGTGTGTTATGACAGGGGGTGTAGGGGTTAGCTGGGGGGGGTGTGATCGGGGGTGAAATGTGCCTATCTAAGTGTGTGTGGGTGTGCTTGGTGCAGTACTCACACTTTTAGATCCGCTCTCTCCTGTCGATGAATCCAAAAAGGATCATGGGAGGGGAGAGCTGGCCTTTCTGTGCCTGTGTTTACATTACACAGGCACAGATCTGTATCTGATTGGGCAGGACTGATCAACATGTCCAGACCAAAAATCATTGGCCTGGACCTGATGACTGATCGGTTCTGAACCCAATCAGGCCATCAGCGGCGGCGGGGGCGTGCGGGAACGCGCCACAGAGCTGCGGGAATGAGCGACGTAGCCCTACGTCGGTTTGCCTGTAGAGGGTTGACTGCCGCAGTAAATAGTCGTGCGGCGGGCGGCAAGTGGTTAACTGCATGAAAACTGATAGGAAAACTGCACTTGCAGGGACATCAGTTTCACATCATCTGATTGTGAATGATGCATAAACGGCTGCAGTAGTGCACACACTCACTGTAATAATTTTAAATCACTACTGCAGCAGTGCAGTCAGTGGCAGCAAAACTGCTAGAAAAAAAGCTATAAAAACAGCTAGACAGTGGATTGGAGTCAGTGGACTACCACTGCAATAGTGCACTCACTGCAATGATTTTAAATCACTACTGCAGTCAGTGCAAAATTGCTAGAAAAAAGCTAGACAGTGGACTGGAGTGGACTAGTACTACTACACTTTTCAATACTCCCAGATAAGTGGAACAATATTATACTGCAGAAAGCAGAACATTTCAGCATGTCCACGGTCACCTGTTAAACGGCCTCTTTTTTTTTTCCATATAATGATGCCACTTCATTAACATGCTCACTTGGTACAGGAGGAGAGGAGGACAGAGGAGCAGAGAGAGTGAGAGGTATCTTCTAGCATGGGAAGCAAGTCTTTTGTAGCGTGCCTCATTTTCTTTCCACCACTGAAGAGGATCACCACTTCTTCTGTCAATTACTGGTTCCTTCAAATAGAGATGAAGTTCATTATCCAGGCTCATTATTGCAGATTCAGCATAATCTTCCGCATGAGGCCCCAATAAAACATGAAAATGTCCTGATCAATTCGACCACGATGAAGAAGATTCTCTTCTGTTCGTTGTCGTCTTTTTGGACACTTTTCTGTTTTTGCAGCATGCTGCTCTTTCAGATTAAAAAAATGCTGTTCTGGACTTGTCTTTTCGGCAGGAACCTCCTGCACCTCCTGTTGAATATCTTCTGTCAGCCATTGTTTTGCCTTGGTCAATACATCATCAGAAGAGAAAGCATGGTTCTTGTATCGAGGATCCAAAAGACTTGCCAGCACAACATTTTTAATCTCTTCATGCTTCTCAAAACATATATCAATCAAAACTCTTTGGCTTGACAGACCATCATTTGAAAGTTGGAGGGTGTTGTGTGCCATGACACTGAGGTCTGACATATCAGCAAGCCTCATTCCTTTCCACATGTTTGCTCCGCTGTCTCGAAGGAGCACAAGCATCACTCGATCTTTGGTGATTCCCCATTCTTCAAGCATGCCTAGAAGCATTTCTCTACTGTACTCAGTGTGGGATCCTTGCATCACTTTTGTATTCAAGACCAATTGCCTTTTTGTCCATCCGTTGTTAATAAAGTGGCATGTAAGATTCATTAGTGACTCTGTTTGTCCTCCTCCTGACCAGCAGTCAGTAGTAAATGAGAGTGAGTTGTCAGCATTCTCTGGTAGCAGCATAGCCTTTACTTTCTCAACAACCTTTTGGTAAATCTTTTCCATCATTTTGGTTCGATAATACTTCTCACTCTTCAGTGTGTACGTTGGCTCAAGTATGGACATTACCAGGTAAATCCAGAGTCAGACACCATTGTAAATGGCTGGTTATCAGTGACCATCATCTCTGTGATTACTCTGTCCAGCAGTTGGGATCTTCCATCTGAATCGAGACAGTGAGACCTGTTTTTCTTCTGAAACATATCTGTTATTGTTGCCTGGGATAGTGGCGGAGGTATTTCAAAATCACATTGATATTCATTTTGTTTTTTCTGTGCTGCATGATATAATTCAATATGATGAACTCTTTGATGGGCCCAAAAATTTTTGTTTTTTTAAGTTACTGATCCCATGTTTGTATTGTTTGTACATGTGTTGCACACTGCTGCTTTTCCTGGAGATGGTTGAAATGACAAATAGTCCCAGACCACACTTTTACTTTTTCTGTCTTCATCCATCTCCATTGCAATTTGAAGGAGACAATAAGGTTAAAAAGCTGGCTGGCTGTCTGCTGGCACCCTGGCCTACTGTGGGTGGCTTGCTGGCATCCTGTTGTGGATCGATGGCTGACGCCTGGCAGTGTGGGTAGCTTGCTGGCACCCTGTTGTGGGTCGTTGGCTGACGCCTGGCAGTGTGGGTGGCTCGCTGGCACCTTGTTGTGGGGTGGCTGGCTGCTGTCACCCTGTTGTGGGTCGGTGCCTGATGCCTGGCAGTGTGGGTGGCTGGCTGGCACCCTGTTGTAGGTTGGTCACTGATGCCTGGCAGTGGGGGTCGCTGGCTGGCACCCTGTTGTGGGTTGGTGGCTGACGCCTGGCAGCATGGGTGGCTTACTGGCACCCTGTTGTGGGTCAGTGGCTGATGCCTGGCAGTGTGGGTGGCTTGCTGGCACCCTGTTGTGCGGTGGTTGGCTGCTGTCACCTTGTTGTAGGTCGGTGGCTGATGCCTGGCAGTGTGGGTGGCTTGCTGGCACCCTGTTGTGGGTGGCTGGCTTGCTGGAACACTTTGGTGGGTGGCTGTCTTGGTGTCACCCTGTTGTGGGTGGCTGGCTTGGTGTCACCCTGTTGTGGGTGGCTGGCTTGCTGGAACACTGTGGTGGGTGGCTGGCTTGGTGTCACCCTGTTGTGGGTGGCTGGCTTGCTGGAACACTGTGGTGGGTGGCTGGCTTGGTGTCACCCTGTTGTGGGTGGCTGGCTTGGTGTCACCCTGTTGTGGGTGGCTGGCTTGGTGTCACCCTGTTGTGGGTGGCTGGCTTGCTGGAACACTGTGGTGGGTGGCTGGCTTGGTGTCACCCTGTTGTGGGTGGCTGGCTTGGTGTCACCCTGTTGTGGGTGGCTGGCTTGCTGGAACACTGTGGTGGGTGGCTGGCTTGGTGTCACCCTGTTGTGGGTGGCTGGCTTGGTGTCACTCACCCTGGCCTGTTGTGGGTGGCTGGCTTACTGGAACACTGTGGTGGGTGGCTGGCTTGGTGTCACCCTGTGGGTGGCTGGCTTGCTGGAACCCTGTTGTGGGATGGGTGGCTGGCTGCTGGCACCCTGTTGTGGGGTGGGTGGGTGGTTGGCTGGACGCTGGCCTGGCACCCTGTTGTGGGTCAATGGCTGGCACCCTGCTGTGGCTGTCTGTCTGGCACCCTGTGGTGGGTGGCTGGCTGGCACCCTGTGGTGGGAGGCTGAGGCCAGGGTCTGTGGGTGGCTGGCTGGCTGGCACCATGACCGGACTGCAGCTGCACACACTGCCCCAGGCTGTCCGACGCGTGGGAGGCAGTCTTAGAAGGCAGAACGTGTCAAATTATAGGCACAGCGCACAGAGACACGTGAAGCAACACATGCAATGACAGCACGTCTTGCGCCGCGCACAATATCAGCAATATCGGTAACTTCCGGGGCCGATTCCGATATATCGGGGAAAGTGCATATAGGCCATTGATATATCAGCCCTGCCTCCTCCTCTGTAGCAGTGGCACGCCGTCATAGGCGGTTGGCCTGTGGACCAGGAAGGAAGGAGTTGAACCCAGAGGTCCATGAGAGCTGACTGGAGGGGTAGAGATACTGGAGACCCTCCAAAAAAAGTATTGTGCATACAGGGGATCGTGTCTAGGGGCCTGACCTGAGGGGGGCCACCTCAGTGTAGGATAGTCAAAGTACAGGTGTCAGCAGGTCAAGTGAAAGGGGAACTAGGTGTGTATCCCGAAGATAATTCATCCTAACAAGTAATCCTAAATTCATCTAAGTGTCAATGTGAATCAGCAGCCTGGCTGCATCTTCAGACAGGAGTCCTCACCTATTGTGAATAGTTCAAGTAGGAGTATGCCACTCTTCCCTTCTCCCATCCCTAATTTAAATAAAACCACAAAAACAACTACAACCCCTAGACTGTTCATTGATTGAGCCGGAGAGTAAAGAGTTAAAACTGTGCAGGGGGGATCCCAAGGTGAACAATCCAGCAGTCCTCAAGGGGGCAGTGCTACAATAATATTGATTATTCTTTAAGAGTTTTAGGCACATGTATGCATCTTTTTGAATGTTCAAAATGACAATATTTCCTCCCTTATCTGACGGTTTGATGGTTATCGCCATATTTTCTTTAAGGGATTTTAATGCACGATGTTGATTAGAGTTTAAATTGTCTTTTGATCTGTTTTTAAGGACTCTATTTCCTTGGTAACTTGTTTCACAAAGAGTGCCAGGGTCGGGTTTAAATTCAACTGTGGAAATCTATGCGATTTTTTGCAAAACTTTTTTGTGGGAGGTGTCCCCACTTTTTCCATTTCCTCATCTTCTGAGGAACTCCCTAAATCATCCCAATCTATGGAATCATCGTATCCATATTCCTGCAGGAGCAGATTCAGATCTCAAATTGCTCTGAATTCCGCTGTTTTTTAGGTTGCAGACTTTTATAAAATTAACCACTTTAAGACCGGAAGATTTGACCTCCTTCCTGACCAGGCCCTATTTTGCGATTCGGCACTGCGTTACTTTAACGGACAATTGCGCAGTTGTGCGACGCTGTACCCAAATAAATATTTATGTCCACTTTTTCCCCACAAACAGAGCTTTCTTTTGGTGGTATTTGATCACCTGTGCGATTTTTAATTTTTGCACTATAAACAAAAAAAGAGCAACAATTTTGAAAAAAACTAAATCAAGGGATCTTCCTAACAACTGTGAAGAAAATTTAGTTGTGAGGAAGATCCCTTGATTTAGTTTATTTTTATTTAAGTAGCTGCATTTTTACATATTATCTCCTAAGCGCTTGGGGTTACTCATATTATCTAAAAGTTATAGACGAGGTGGGATTTGTGTGTGTCAATTTTGAAAAAAAATCTATAGTTTTCACATTCTGCTATATAACATTCCCCCCAAAAAAAATTTAAATTAACATTTTTTAACATTTTAGGCCAATTTGTTTTCCTCTACATATTCTTGGTAATAAAAAATCGCAATAAGCGTATTTTAAATGGTTTGAGCAAAAGTTATCGCATTTACTAACTACGGGAAAAATTTATGTAATTTTTATTGTTTTTTTTTTTTTACTAGTAATGGCGGCGATCTGCAATTTTTAGCGGGACTGCGACATTGCGACGGACAGATCGGACCCCTGACTGACATTTTTGACACTTTTTGGGGGTACCAGTGACATCACTACAGTAATCAGTGCTATAAATATGCACTGTTACTGTAATAATGACACTGGCAGGGAAGGGGTTAACCATATGGATGATGAATGGGTTAAAGTGGAAGTAAACCCTCCTATCATTTTCAGCGAAGGAAGCTGCCATCTTGGCCGCTGTTTAATCTGCAACTGCCTTGATGCTGCACATGTGATCTGTTATGACGCCAGCCATTGGATGGTTTAAAAGTTTGGTTGCGAGCACAACCAATTTGACAGCTACAAATCAATCTAAAAGCAGCGCTAGCAGGCATTAAAATGATTGTGAATAATAAGGTGAATCAATACATAGTATAACCAATAAATAAGAATTCATATATAATAAAGTGCATATATACATAAAGTGCAATCATAAAATATCCATGGTGCAAACAATGCAAACAGTGCAAAAATTAATGAGTAAAGGTGCAGTCCAAAATAGATGGTTCCCTTAACTGGAACTAAAGTGCTGGAAAGGTGCTCAAAGTGTTCCACATAGGTACAAGAGTGCTCTCAATGAAGAAGCCCCTATGGGGATGCACTCACCAGATCTGGGATAAAACAAGCCTTAAACTGAAACAATATTCCCTGGATGGATGGATCCAGCACAGCCTCCAAGTATCCCTGTTGCAACTCCTCTCCGCTCTCTCCTCAATCATGTATTAAAAGAAAGGGAAGGAGCCAAACATAGTGAAGCCCGTAGGTGTTTTATTTAATAAAATGTAGAAAAACTACTCACAAAAGTGAAATAATAATCAGCATTGGGAATAGCGATATCACACCGAATCGTCCCACTTCCGCGAATGTTAACTGTTTTTTGAAACAATTAAATTGATGTGTTTACTTCCACTTTAAATGTATTCCAAATGCTTACTGACGTGTGTGTGTGTGTGGTGGGGGTTGTGTGACACAGACAGAGATCGCAGGTTCAACTATGTTGAATCCTGTGATCTCCTCCTGTCTGTCACTTAGAAGATCCGCCTGCTTTGTTTACACAAGCAGGCGGAGCTTCTCACACTTTCCCCGACGATCAGAGAAGAGAGGCGGCAATCGCCGCCTCTCCTCCTCCGGCCCGACTCCCGTTGCGTCTAAACACAGCAGGAGCGAGCCTTCAGCGGCGCCGCACGTGCCGCCGAGACAACTAGGAGTCCAGCGACGTAGGTCTACGTCTCTGGACCCAGGGGAGCCGCACTGCCGCGGTATGATTACTGTCGGCAGTCGGCAAGTGGTTAATTTCTAGCAAATACATTTATGTCTTTTATTACTTCCAATCTATCCGTTCTCTGATTTGGACAAAAGGATAGACCCAAAAGCAATACCTGATTCTCTGTGAGTTCATGAGAAGAAAGATTCACAATGGTCAATCCCCCTTCTGTCACCCTACAAAGGGGTCCACCCCCCTGTGTGGTTTGTGTGAATGTTTTGCATTTGACTTCCCTAAAAAACCTTCAGTAATTTGGTCTGTGTGATCTATTTTTATTGTTCTTTTCGTTTTCCTTATTCTGTGTTTTTTTACTGGAATTTTTCTTCATGTCAGTGGAGGCGTAGCCTCCATACGCACCCTATGACTCTACACCACTAAAGTGCGCACCACCATTACCACCACATGAAGAGTCTGTCAAAACTGTTTCCATCGTGCGCTTCTTGCTGTGTGTGTTACTTCCCCTTCAGCTGAGTCTGTTCTTATTTGGAAACGACCTTTCCTTTTGCAAAACTGATGTTCTGAGAAAACAGACATAGAGGACATAGAGTATGAATCAGATGAATAATTGTTGAAATTACTATTTTTGATATCCTGCCTTCTTTTCTGAAATCTCTTTCCTGCGTTCCATCTGTAGGCTCGGCCCTCACTAAAGGCTCTTTTATCTCTCCAATATTTTTTTTCTTTGTTTTTTTCTTATTACAAACTTTTATTGAAAAAATAATTTGCATTACAAGGATCGTATTGTATAACAAAAACTGTCACGGTTTTCAAATATACGCAAAACATTGCAGATAGTAAACAAAATATTATTTGTACAATCTTTGGTACGGTCATACTTTTTATATCCTTGGATTATGGCAAACATATCAAGTTGTTTCATATATGTGTCATAGTTGTATAATGTAAAGTGTCAATAAAAAAAAAAAAAAAAAAAACTAAAATCAACATTAGAAAGTAATGGGTAGGAGTATTTCGTTAGAAAAATAGAATAAAACTAAGGTACGATATGGTAATATATAGGCGTGTAGTCTATGCATTTGGTGAATTTTTGTAAATTAACCATGGATTCCATTTTAGATCAAAAAGTTTCTTTGTGTGAAAAAATATTTTCCATGAGTCTAATTTCTTAAATTCTTGATAAGATCTGTAAGAATGGTACAGAACTTTTCTTCCAATGGAAAGCTATAGTCCAAAGTGTGGCAACACATATGGTGTGAATTAACCCACCCGCTCCATCACATACCGTAACTCCATTGTTTCTAATTCTATAAAACTACGGAACAAATGTATAAAAGATTGGCCTCTCATTTCACACCTTGGAAGAAGCATAAAAATGGTGTTCCAAAAATGGCCTTACTAGTAACCCACAATGGGGAATTTATAAATAAATCCCTGAAAATATATATTGATTGGGTCTCACACCATGACCGTTGGACAGACCCAATGCATAAGGAAAAAATGTGAGATGAAAGACCGTAGTCGATCGATCTCAAAAGAGACCAACTAAGGGCACTGGAGACACAAAATTATGAAAAACAATAATTTTATTAGGCACATATGCCTGAAAAGAAGGCAAGGTAGTGTAGGTGACACTGAATAACACAACAATTTAAAACCAATAAAATATACATATACACATGTGCTATAAGGACTCAAGATAAGATACCTAAACACACTGAGAGGGCATCCATGTGTGCAATGACGGCTAAACCGGCCTATGTATGAGGCCTCCAAGCACATCTAATTTGCATAATGACCCAGTGTGTAGAAAAAAGTATCATATGACCGAACATGCATCAATACACAAAGTGAATTGATTGCAATGCTCGGTGATATGTGAGGACCTCAAAAATTGGCTGTGAGCTCAATGTCCCAATTATCACCAGGCTGGTTCCTAAATCAAGGCTCCATAAAGTGCAGAAAGTAACTCCGATCGGGAAAGGATAATGATGCTCAATTCTGACGACAATGACTTTATGTTGTAAAAAATTGTGAATAATCAAAACAGCAGTGGTCCGTGGTATAGGGACCCCTCTATGTGGATCATAGAACACAATGGGGAATAAAGTTCCTATTCCGGGCCTCAAGAGAGATGATGTAGTTGCGATATACTTATCAGAAATGAAGTGGATCCAATACTTGCCGTACTTGTGAGGTATGAACTGGATATCCGAAAGGAGACCCGTGATGGTCACTGAAGTTTAGTCCCAGAAGAAGTATTGGAATCAGAGGTTGGCAGCCATGTACTGCAGTAAAGGTGCAGTGGAGCGATTGGGTCCAGCTGGTGAGTCGGGAACAAAGGCTACATAGGTCCATAGCTTGGTCCGCTTGCCTGAGTCATCCGGTCGGTGGTGTCTCTGATGCGGCGTTCAACCCGTGTGTTTGCTTCACCAGTATCCCTGGATAGACGTCCAGGTCAGGGGTTGCCGCCTGACGTCATGTCCGGTTTGCCGGGTGCATGCAGGGGAACAGCCGATACGTAGCAAGAAGGAGATCCACAGGTCCCGGGACAGACAATCACACAGTGTAGGGATGGAAGACGCTTAACGCTGACGCGTTTCACTGACTTGAACTAGTGGATTTACAATGGCTTCACCAAACTTTCAGATTATAATTATAATGCTAAACAATTTATCACCTTTAACACTCTGCAGTCATGCAGTCATCTCATAACATTCCTATCTCTGAGCAACAAAATTTTGACTACATAAAAACTTTTTATGAGAAACACTATCCTAAACCCTCTAGTTCTTCAATGACCACATTCCAACACATCTGCCTTAAAAACCTGAGAGGAAAAGGTCTTATCTCACTAATATATGTTATCCTGAATACCTCTCCTCATGTTTATAAACTTTCCTATATGCAAAAATGGGAAACAGAACTTAATACCCAATTATCCCCCTCTGAGTGGTCTACAATGTGGACCAACCTGAGAAGGTGCACCAAGTCTCTGAATGTCAGAGAGACAGCAGTGAAACTTTTTGCTAGGTGGTATTATACACCGGCTCATTTCAATACATTCTATCCTGATGCTTCTCCGGACTGCTTTAGAGGTTGTGCATCCCCAGGTACTCTCTTACATATTGATTAAAAGAAGAAAGGTGCGCAAACAAAAAATGGAGCTATCAGCTGCAACCGAAACTCCAGAGCGGCACTCTTTTTGGCTCTGAGGAAGGGGGTTCGCCCCTGAAACGCGTCAGACTTGCCACAGCAGCCCCATGCGACCATCTGCATGTCTATTCGCTACATTTGGGACCTTGGCTACCTTGGAGATTGCATATGCTATGTTGATGTGTGTTGTATCACACCAGTCTTGTGAGTACTTTGTACATTTTTTAATATTTTAAATAAATGGTTTTATGGTAATGCACTAGGTCGGTGCGCCCCTCTTTTTTTTTTTTTGTCTCTTCTACCAGTTGGTTCTGGATACCCTTGATCCTGAAGGGGGCAGCAAGACCGATAGCTCTTTCAACATCTGAGTTTGTAGTGCACCTCTTTTCACTCAATCAGACGTCACTCAAGCGCAGGAGATTTGGTTTTGCAACCGAAACTCCAACCTGGGTGGAGTGAAGTAAATGATAAGAAAGGTGTAGGTGCGCTTGATAGGTGCTAAATATTCACAGTAAGGGTGGTGAGAAACCCTGAATGGAAATATTGGGAGTTTACACAAATGGCGCAACAAAAATAACGCAACAAAACTGCAACATTGATTATAACAAAAGAATATTAAACATAATCTCTGTGAAAGTCCAAAAGTGATGAAAAAACAAGTCCCAATAATGTCCAAAAACTTGTGCAGGTGAATGATTCTTGATGTTTAACCACTTTACCTCCGGTCACTGTGCCTCTACTGCGGCACAGTGGCTCGTTATCGTCCAGCGACGTAGACCTACGTCGCTGGACTCCTCCCCCTGTAGGCGGAGCTCGCGCACCGCCGGAGGCGCGCTCCCGCTGTTTTCATTCACAGCGGGAGTCGGGCCAGGGGAGGAGCGGCGTTGATCGCCGCCGCTCTTCCCCGATCATTGGGGAATCCAGTTTGGAGATCCACCCGCCTGTGTAAACAGAGCGGGCGGATCTCCTAAGTGACAGGGAGTGACAGATCGGAGTGTTCAGTATAGCTGAACATCCGATCTGTCCCTGAGTCACTCAGTCACCTCCCCCCCCCCCACACGTCAGTAAGCACCAGGCATACATTAACCCCTCCCTCTCCAATAAAATTAACCCCTTCCCTGCCAGTGTCATTTTTACAGTAACAGTGCATATGTATAGCACTGATTACTGCAGTAATGTCACTGGTACCCCCAAAAGTGTCAAAAATGGCAATCAAGGGTCCGATCTGTCCGCCGCAATGTCACAGTCCCGCAAAAAAAAAAAAATCGCAGATCGCCGCCATTACTCGTTTAAAAAAAACCACCAAAAATGACAAAAATCTTTCCCTTAGTTAGTAAACGCAATAACTTTTGTGCAAACCAATCAAAATACGCTTATTGTTTTTTTTTTTTTTACCAAACATAGGTAACAGAAAACAAATTGGCCAAAAATTTAAAAAAAATTTGATTTTTACATTTTTTGGGAGGAATTTCATATAAAAAACTTTTAAAAATATTGTTATTTTTTCAAAATAAACGCTCTTTTTTTGTTTATAGCGCAAAAAGTAACAATCGCACAGGTGATCAAATACCACCAAAAGAAAGCTCTGTTTGTGGGAAAAAAAGGACGTAAATTTCGTTTGGGTACGGCGTCGCACGACCGCGCAATTGTCAGTTAAAGTCACACATCGCCGAATCGCAAAAAGTAGCTTGGACCTAAGACAGCAAAACAGTAAAGCGGTTAAAGTGCTGATTATCAAGGTGCAGAATAGAGTGCACTGATCCACCACAGAACCAGGTGTGGAAGAGGGAGAGGTACCCTTACCGACTGGCAACTAAACATGCACTTCTAGTGAAATGATGACCTGTTGAACACAACAAAGGGATCTTCCCACTGACCAATCCTTCACCACCGGGTGAGAGTAAGTATAGACTCTTACCAAATGTCTGATAATGTATAATCAGAAAAAGGATTTTGAAGTGGGTATCTGGATTCCCTGCTGTCCAATGTGGGCATTCCTTAAGCAGTCCTGCCCTGGTTCCTTATCAATAGGAAAGCTCACTTCCTCCCTATAAAGTTCCTATTCCGGGCCTCAAGAGAGATGATGTAGTTGCGATATACTTATCAGAAATGAAGTGGATCCAATACTTGCCGTACTTGTGAGGTATGAACTGGATATCCGAAAGGAGACCCGTGATGGTCACTGAAGTTTAGTCCCAGAAGAAGTATTGGAATCAGAGGTTGGCAGCCATGTACTGCAGTAAAGGTGCAGTGGAGTGATTGGGTCCAGCTGGTGAGTCGGGAACAAAGGCTACATAGGTCCATAGCTTGGTCCGCTTGCCTGAGTCATCCGGTCGGTGGTGTCTCTGATGCGGCGTTCAACCTGTGTGTTTGCTTCACCAGTATCCCTGGATAGACGTCCAGGTCAGGGGTTGCCGCCTGACGTCATGTCCGGTTTGCCGGGTGCATGCAGGGGAACAGCCGATACGTAGCAAGACGGAGATCCACAGGTCCCGGGACAGACAATCACACAGTGTAGGGATGGAAGACGCTTAACGCTGACGCGTTTCACTGACTTGAACTAGTGGATTTACAATGGCTTCACCAAACTTTCAGATTATAATTATAATGCTAAACAATTTATCACCTTTAACACTCTGCAGTCATGCAGTCATCTCATAACATTCCTATCTCTGAGCAACAAAATTTTGACTACATAAAAACTTTTTATGAGAAACACTATCCTAAACCCTCTAGTTCTTCAATGACCACATTCAAACACATCTGCCTTAAAAACCTGAGAGGAAAAGGTCTTATCTCACTAATATATGTTATCCTGAATACCTCTCCTCATGTTTATAAACTTTCCTATATGCAAAAATGGGAAACAGAACTTAATACCCAATTATCCCCCTCTGAGTGGTCTACAATGTGGACCAAACTGAGAAGGTGCACCAAGTCTCTGAACGTCAGAGAGACAGCAGTGAAACTTTTTGCTAGGTGGTATTATACACCGGCTCATTTCAATACATTCTATCCTGATGCTTCTCCGGACTGCTTTAGAGGTTGTGCATCCCCAGGTACTCTCTTACATATTGATTAAAAGAAGAAAGGTGCGCAAACAAAAAATGGAGCTATCAGCTGCAACCGAAACTCCAGAGCAGCACTCTTTTTGGCTCTGAGGAAGGGGGTTCGCCCCTGAAACACGTCAGCCTAGCCACAGCAGCCCCATGCGACCATCTGCATGTCTATTCGCTACATTTGGGACCTTGAAAACCTTGGAGATTGCATATGCTATGTTGATGTGTGTTGTATCACACCAGTCCTGTGAGTACTTTGTATATTTTTTAATATTTTAAATAAATGGTTTTATGGTAATGCACTAGGTCAGTGCGACCCTCTTTTTTCTTTTTTGTCTCTTCTACCAGTTGGTTCTGGATACCCTTGATCCTGAAGGGGGCAGCAAGACCAATAGCTCTTTCAACATCTGAGTTTGTAGTGCACCTCTTTTCACTCCATCAGACGTCACTCGAGCGCAGGAGATTTGGTTTTGCAACCAAAACTCCAACCTGGGTGGAGTGAAGTAAATGATAAGAAAGGTGTAGGTGCGCTTGATAGGTGCTAAATATTCACAGTAAGGGTGGTGAGAAACCCTGAATGGAAATATTGGGAGTTTATACAAATGGCGCAACAAAAATAATGCAACAAAATTGCAACATTGATTATAACAAAAGAATATTAAACATAATCTCTGTGAAAGTCCAAAAGTGATGAAAAAACAAGTCCCAATAATGTCCAAAAACTTGTGCAGGTGAATGATTCTTGATGTTTAACCACTTTACCTCTGGCCACTGTGCCTCTACTGCGGCACAGTGGCTCGTTATCGTCCAGCGACGTAGACCGTCGCTGGACTCCTCCCCCTGTAGGCGGCACTCGCACGCCGCCGGAGGCGCGCTCCCGCTGTTTTCATTCACAGCGGGAGTCGGGCCAGGGGAGGAGCGGCGGCGATCGCCGCCGCTCTTCCCCGATCGTTGGGGAATCCAGTTTGGAGATCCACCCGCCTGTGTAAACAGAGCGGGCGGATCTCCTAAGTGACAGGAAGTGACAGATCGGAGTGTTCAGTATAGCTGAACATCCGATCTGTCCCTGAGTCACTCAGTCACCTCCCCCCCCCCACACGTCAGTAAGCACCAGGCATACATTAACCCCTCCCTCTCCAATAAAATTAACCCCTTCCCTGCCAGTGTAATTTTTACAGTAACAGTGCATATGTATAGCACTGATTACTGCAGTAATGTCACTGGTACCCCCAAAAGTGTCAAAAATGGCAATCAAGGGTCCGATCTGTCCGCCGCAATGTCACAGTCCCGCAAAAAAAAAAAAATCGCAGATCGCCGCCATTACTCGTTTAAAAAAAAACACCAAAAATGACAAAAATCTTTCCCTTAGTTAGTAAACGCAATAACTTTTGTGCAAACCAATCAAAATACGCTTATTGTTTTTTTTTTTTTTTACCAAACATAGGTAACAGAAAACAAATTGGCCAAAAATTTAAAAAAAATTTGATTTTTACATTTTTTGGGAGGAATTTCATATAAAAAACTTTTAAAAATATTGTTATTTTTTCAAAATAAACGCTCTTTTTTTGTTTATAGCGCAAAAAGTAACAATCGCACAGGTGATCAAATACCACCAAAAGAAAGCTCTGTTTGTGGGAAAAAAAAGGACGTAAATTTCGTACGGCGTCGCACGACCGCGCAATTGTCAGTTAAAGTCACACAGCACCGAATCGCAAAAAGTAGCTTGGACCTAAGACAGCAAAACAGTAAAGCGGTTAAAGTGCTGATTATCAAGGTGCAGAATAGAGTGCACTGATCCACCACAGAACCACGTGTGGAAGAGGGAGAGGTACCCTTACCGACTGGCAACTAAACATGCACTTGTAGTGAAATGAACACAACAAAGGGATCTTCCCACTGACCAATCCTTCACCACCGGGTGAAAGTAAGTATAGACTCTTACCAGATGTCTGATAATGTATAATCAGAAAAAGGATTTGGAAGTGGGTATCTGGATTCCCTGCTGTCCAATGTGGGCGTTCCTTAAGCAGTCCTGCCCTGGTTCCTTATCAATAGGAAAGCTCACTTCCTCCCTATGGTCACTTCAAAGAATAACCACAGAATAGCTTCCCATGAAACAAAAGTGAAGGCAGGCAACAGTGCATTATCCTTTTGGTAGGATATTTATTGAAAGAAACGCAGACTCCATTCCCAGTGGACGCCTTCGTAAGGGGAAACGCGTCGGGTGGAGAAGCCGCGCCGTCACTCCTCGCGGTCCGCGCTGCAGAGCGGCCACGAACATCTGACACAACTGTTCGTTTTTGTTCTACTAAATGTAAGTGCGTTTCTTTAAGGTAAGGGTACCTCTCCCTCTTCCACACGTGGTTCTGTGGTGGATCAGTGTACTCTATTCTGAACCTTGATAATCAGCACTTTAAATGTCAAGAATCATTCACCTGCACAAGTTTTTGGACTTTATTGGGACTTGTTTTTTCATCACTTTTGTACTTTCACAGAGATTATGTTTAATATTCTTTTGTTATAATCAATGTTGCAGTTTTGTTGCATTATTTTTGTTGCACCATTTGTGTAAACTCCCAATATTTCCATTCAGGGTTTCTCACCACCCTTACAGTGAATATTTAGCACCTATCAGGCGCACCTACACCTTTCTTATCACTCTCTTACATATATTCTGGAGGTGCACTCTCACTTCTCAATTGTCTTTTATTTTATAATATCCCAGACATACAACCCCCCCCCCCCTTATGCAGTTAATTATTTTCTTTCTTCTGTAGAATCTCTTTACTATGATTTTCCAGATGCTCTTTTCGTTTTTTCTCTTGTTCTCTGTATAGGGCACAAGTTTTTAAAGGAGTAAGTTTTTCATATAAGGAACTGATATCTATATCTAGATTCTTTAACCACTTGCCGACCGCCGCAAGTACATATACTGCGACGGTCAGCCCCTCACAGGCAGAGTGACGTAGGGGTACGTCACTAGCCTGTGAGGCTCTGGGGAGCTCCCACGTGGTCATGAACCCCCCCGCGCGTGTGACCGGCGGACCCGATGTCCGCCGGTCACTCAGCGATCGTCGGGGGAGAGGGAGAAAGGCAGGCGGCTAATGTAAACAAGCCGCCTGTCATTCTCCCCTGTGTAGGAATAGTGATCATACAGTTCTACTATGTAGGACCATTGATCATTGTTCCTACAGCTCAAGCCACAGCCAATCACAGTTAGAATCACGCCCCTGGGGACACACACAGCCCCTCCCTCTCAAATAAAGTTAACCCCTTCACTGCCAGTGTGATTTTACAGTAACAGTGCATATGTATAGCACTGATTACTGTAGAAATGTCACTGGTAACCCCAAAAGTGTCAAAAATGTCAGTCAAGGGTCCGATCTGTCCGCCGTAATGTCGCAGTACCGCAAAAAAAAATCGCAGATCGCCGCCATTACGCGTTAAAACAAAAACAACAAAAATGACAAAAATCTTTCCCTTTGTTAGTAAACGCGATAACTTTTGCGCAAACCAATCAAAATACGCTTTTCGCGATTTTTTTTACTAAACATGTAGCATAAAACAAATTGGCCGAAAATGTTAAATTTTGATTTTTACATTTTTTTGGGGGGAATTTCATATAAAAAAATGTGAAAAATATTGTTATTTTTGCAAAATTGACGCTCTTTTTTTGTTTATAGCGCATGATCAAAAAATCGCACAGGTGATCAAATACCACCAAAAGAAAGCTCTGTTTGTGGGAAAAAAAGGTCGTCAAATTTGTTTAGGTACAGCGTCGTACGACCGCGCAATTGTCCGTTAAAGTCACGCAGTGCCGAATCGCAAAATACCCCCTGGTCTTTCAGCAGCCAAATCCTCCGGGGCTTAAGTGGTTAATTGTCTTTGATATTCTTCCTGTAATAGTATCATTAGACTTTTAGAACAGTCATTTAGTTTACTTTCCCATTCCTTTTTCATATCATTCGTGATATTATCCAGGGTGGGAAATATTTGAATTCTCAGTCCCATTGGGTTAATATTTTCTCTAATATATATCGTTCAAATGCTTTTATATGTTAGTGTAGTGCTGACTTTTTTTCCAATAATTTTTTAAGGGTTGCAAAGAAGGAGACCGGGTCGGACTCCACCTGTTCCTTAGACTGGAAGCTCGTTTCTCTGTTGGACATAAATTCTTCCCACTCATTTCCTAGAAGATCCCCCATCATTAAAGATGGGAAAAGATTGTAGATGAATGGCCCAACGACAGGGCGCATTTCCAGTGCAAATAGAAATTTCACTACTGGAATAAACAGTATTTCTAGTTTAAATGTACTAAACCACTGAAAGCCACCCTTAGGTATGTGATAAAGGATAAGAGGATTGGGTGTTTTGCCACCCTTTTAAATGTAAACTTAAAAAAAAAAAAAACACATAACGATAGGTGTGCTTGCCTTCATCCCGGTTAATCTGACATCTTAATTCCTCTATATTATTGGGACTGTGTGGGGAAATTCAAGAGTACTAATTTTACCAATATAAAATGTAACCACTTGCCTTCTGTGCACTTAAACGCCCTTCCCATCCAGGCCAATTTTCAGCTTTCAGCGCTGTCACACTTTGAATGACAATTGCGCGGTCATGCTACACTGTACCCATATGAAATTTTTATCATTTTTTTCACACATATAGAGCTTTCTTTTGGTGGTATTTAATCACCGCTGGGTTTTTTATTTTTTACAAAAAAAAAGAAAAAAGACAGAAAATTTTGAAAAAAAAAAAAAAAGTTTTTCTTATTTTCTGCGAGTAAATTTTGAAAATAAATTTTTCACCTTCACTGATGTGCGCTGATGAGGCGGCACTGATGGGCACTGATAGGCTGCACTGATGGGCACTGATGATGTGGCACTTATGGGCACTGATGAGGTGGCACTGATGAGGAGGTACTAATATGCCGCACTGATGAGCACTGATAGGCGCCATTGATAGGCGGCACTGAGAGGCGGCACTGCTGGGCACTGAGAGGTGGCACTGCTGGGCACTGAGAGGTGGCACTGCTGGGCACTGAGAGGTGGCACTGAGAGGCGGCACTGACGGGCGGCACTCATAGGCGGCACTGGCGGATGGCACTGGACACTGACGGGTGGCACTGATGAGCGGCACTGATGGGCAGCACCATCAGTGCCCACACTCAGTGCCCATAGTGCTGCCAGTCAGTGCTCATCAGTGCTTAGATGAGCAGGCACTGACTAGCAGCACTATGGGCACTGATTGTGGGCATTGATGGGGGGCACTGATGGCGGGCACTGTGGGCACTGATGGGGCGGCACTGTGTGCGTGTTTTTACCTTTAGTAATTAGGGCACTGGTGATCGGTGCCCTGATTACATTCTCCTGTGTCCCCGGCGCTGTGAGGCTCCCCCTCCTTCCTCACACTGCAGGCTCCGTGTGAGGAAGGAGCGCCGGCGATGAGAGATGATCTCATATGTTTACATATGAGATCATCGCTCATTGAACGGCCCGATCACGTGGTGAATGGCCGCTGTGATTGGCCATTCACCACGATCTGTGATCGGCCGTGTCCAAGGGACACGGCCGACACAGATTTCCCCCGCAGCGCGCTCGCGGGAGCGCGCGGGGGGCGTGTCACTGGGAGGCCGTTTAAAAACGGCCTCCCGAAAATTTGAGTCCGCGCTGCAGCCGTATATAGGTTGTAGCGCGGATGGGGGAAGGTTAAAACAAAAGATTCATTAAAAAGTAGATATTTTATTTTAACAAAAAATAAAAGCATTCATATTTTTTTAAAAAAACAATACAGAAAAAATATATGTGGATTCCCTTCATGGGAACAAACCATCTTATACATGTATTATTCCTTAACCACTTGCCGACCGCCGCAAGTACATATACTGCGGCGGTCAGCCCCATGCAGGCAAAGTGACGTATATAAACAAAGCCGCCTGTCATTCTCCCCTATTTAACAGCAGAGATCATACGATCCTGCTATGTAGGATCGTATGTCGCTGTGGTTACATCACAAGCCACGCCCCCTGACAGTTAGAAACACGCCCCTAGGGACACACTTAACCCCTTGCTCTCTAATAAAGTTAACCCCTTCCCTGCCAGTGTCATATTTACAGTAACAGTGCATATGTATAGCACTGATTACTGTAGTAATGTCACTGGTCCCCCCAAAAGTGTCAAAAATGTCAGTCACGGGTCCGATCTGTCCGCCGTAATGTTGCAGTGCCGCAAAAAAAAAAAAATCGCAGATCGCCGCCATTACTAGTTAAAAAAAAAAAACAATAAAAATGACATAAATTTCCTGTAGTTAGTAAACGCAATAACTTTTGCGCAAACCAATCAAAATATGCTTATTGCGATTTTTTTCACCAAAAATATGTCGCGGAAAACAAATTGGCCTAAAATGTTAAAAAATTTTCATTTTTACATTTTTTTGGGGGGAATTTCATATCAAAAAATATGAAAAATATTGTTATTTTTTTCAAAATTGTCGCTCTTTTTTTGTTTATAGTGCAAAAAATAAAAATCGCACAGGTGATCAAATACCACCAAAAGAAAGCTCTGTTTGTGGGAAAAAAATGACGTCAATTTCATTTGGGTACAGTGTCGCACGACCGTGCAATCGTCCGTTAAAGTCACGCAGTGCCGAATCGCAAAATAGGCCCTGGTCTTTGAGCAGCCAAATCCTCTGGGGCTTAAGTGGTTAAAACATGTGGTAACATCCCGCTGATTACAGATCTTTGCATCATATTTGCACAACAAATGCAGAGGTTGCTTGTTCCGACGCGTTTTGAAAATATATACTTTTCTTCCTCAGGGATTAATTACTACTCTGTAGCAAATAACCAAATATCAACTACTATTCCTTCATTTCATCATAAGTACATATATTTAGCACCATTAACATACCCGTGGCCATCTGGCAAAAAATCCGTAATTCCTCATTGAAGAGATCAGCATAAGAGCCTTGTTGGGTCCCATGTAAACTGACACTAACTTCACTTTCCAATCTAGATCAATATCTGTTCAAAGAGGAGATGTCTGTGTCCTCTATATTTATACACATCCCAACTATAAAAAGGAAAAATAATTTGTAAGAGGTATAAAGCATAGAAGGAAAGCGGTCTCCCAATTTTTTTCTCTAAGGGGGGCCTTAAAAGCAGGAAAATGTATTTTCCTGACAAGAAAATCCTTTCATAGTGTCTCTCTAATCCAGGGGTCTCCAAACTATGGCCCTCCAGTTGTTACATAGTTACATAGTTAGTGAGGTTGAAAAAAGACATCAGTCCATCCAGTCCAACCTATGATGTGTGTGTTTGCTGTTACATTGTATACCCCTGTATGTTGTACATTGTATACCCCTGTATGTTGTACATTGTATACCCCCTGTATGTTGTACATTGTATACCCCTGTATGTTGTACATTGTATACCCCTGTATGTTGTACATTGTATACCCCTGTATGTTGTACATTGTATACCCCTGTATGTTGTGGTCTTTAAGGTGCCCATCTAATAGTTTTTTGAAACTATCGATGCTCCCTGCTGATACCACTGCTTGTGGAAGAGAATTCCACATCCTTACTGCTCTGACAGTGAAGAACTCCCTGCGTATTTTAAGGTTAAACCGCCTTTCCTCTAGTTTTAGTGAGTGGCCACGTGTCTTATTTTATTCCTTCTCTGAAAAGTTTGTTCCTTATGCTCGGGTTGCCAGTACAGTATTTGTACATTGATATCATATCCCCCTCAATCGTCTCTTCTTCAGAGAGAATAAGTTCAGTGCTTGTAGTCTTTCCTCATAGCTGATGTCCTCCATTCCCCTAATTATTTTTTTTGCCCTTCTCTGGACTTTCTCCAGTTCCAGCACATCCTTCCTGAGGACCGGTGCCCAGAACTGGACAGCATACTCCAGATGTGGCCGGACCAGAGTCTTGTAGAGTGGGAGAATAATCTCTTTATTTCTGGAGTGAATCCCCTTTTTTATACATGCCAGTATTCTGTTGGCTTTGCTCAGGAACTACAATTCCCATCATGCCTTGTCATATCTGTGAATGTCAGAGTTTTACAATGCCTCATGGGATGTGTAGTTCCGCAGCAGCTGGAGGGCCGCAGTTTGAGGATCCCTGCTCTAATCCTTATAGAGTTGTACATATAGGACACAGAAATTACCTGGATATCTTGTGAAGAGTCTAAAAGGGAGGATTCCACCCAAAAGGAGAAAATTATTGGTCGGAGTCTCACTAATGTCATCCTGAAAGGGGAGAGAAGTCTATGTCATGTCCAGACTCTAAACAAGTCCATGATATACAAGAGTGTGTAGGTAAAGTCTTTAGTATTAAATAAACCGGGGAAAGAAACGTTTACTTGCCGCTTCTATGGAATTGAAGGTCCTTCAAATAGTCCTCTCAATCTCAATGTGGCCCGATCTCCAAGTCCCCTTACGGTTTCCCGTTTGCGGTGCCTCTCTTATCCTCTCTCCTCTGTCCGCCACAAACAGCGGATGGTGCCTGTCTCCTCGTTGCTCTTGGCATACTCCTAAATGTATCGCACATGCGGGGCACTAGACGTGGTGACGTCAGCGCTGGTATAAGCTCTCTCTTAGTTGGAGTGCATGGACACGCTAGCACCGCCTCCCTGCCGCCTACGTTGTCAAGTCTGAACACAGTTCCCAGCTTGAGACCTGTGCAGCCAGCATTAGGGGGACAAACCGTCGACACAGGAATTTACATCGTGTAAGGTCCGGACCTCGGATTCATCAGAAACCAAGGTCCATTCCCCCATTGATATTGCAATCCCCAGTACGAGTAACTGGGGCTTTCCTGTGCCGGGTGCTGAGAATTCAAAAAGGCCTACAGACTCGTGTTACCCGGGTCACAGAAATGTCAGTCAGTGCAAAAGTTTACAGTAATATAAATTACTTTACATAATCTTTTTTATATTTCGCTAGGCCATGTACCAAGTTCCTCATCAAGACATGGGATAGAGGGATAGAACCCTGATAACATGGCTGAGCGATTACATATAATTTAAAACATATTTGTGAAAAAATGCAATAATGTATGTAAATGAAATCTAAGGATCCTAGGAAGAATATTCCGTCCTCAATCCCACATAGTCCCATCCCCTGTCTAGTCACAGAAGGAGGCCTCCCAATTTCCCCTCTACAACAACAATTTCTATGGCTGTATGCATCTACAGGATGCACAATTACTAGTCAGTTTTTCCTGAAACAAAACTCTCCAGCAAGGGTCTATAACTTTCTGTTTCGTTTGATCCAGGTAAGGTTGTGGCGTCAAGATGTCCGATCCAGCGCATTTCCTGCTAGAGCAGGGTCTTGTTCCAGTCTCCCCCCTGGCTGGAATATGTAGTCTATCCAGTGCCATGAAATTAACCCTAGAAATCCTGTATTTGTGCACCATGGCTATATGTCTTCCAAGTGGCAAATACAGGTTGCTTATCTTCATGCCATGCCTGTGTTTATTCACACATTTCCAAAATTCCTGCATTGTATTTCTGTCACGGAACCATGAACCAGACGTACAACAACAGATAAGTGAAAATAAGACAGCTTTATTGAAAAACAAGCTATAAAGCAAAAGTCCAAACGGATGGCGAAACCGATGCAGAGTCTTTGCGAAGCCAGGGGTCAGGAACCAGCAGGGTAGTCAGACGAAGCCAGGATCAGGAACCAACAGGGTAGTCAGACGAAGCCAGGATCAGGAACCAGCAGGGTAGTCAGACGAAGCCAGGATCAGGAACCAACAGGGTAGTCAGACGAAGCCAGGAACAGGAACCAGAAGTAGCAGCAGTCTAGTAGCATGTGAACACAGGAGGACCAAGCAGGGAACTGAAGCCACAGACCTCCTATATATATGAGCTAGGCATCCAGCTCCTCCCAGTGGGAAGGAGGAGCCGCAGGGTGGGAGGCTACAAGAAACCCAGAAACCAAGATGGCCGCCAGCACATGTCAAACGAAGGAGAACAGCAAGAAGGTAAGACCATGACAGTACCTCCCCCTCAAGGGCCCCTCCTCCGCGGAGTAAAGAACGGTTTCTGAGGGAAGCGTGCGTGGAAGGCTCGGAGCAAGGCAGGAGCATGGACATCTGCGGAGGGAACCCAGGAACGCTCCTCTGGACCATAACCACGCCAATGAACCAAAAACTGCACCCGACCGCGGACCAGGCGTGAGTCCAGGATATTGCTCACCTCATACTCCTCACGATTGCCCACTCGGACCGGACGAGGCCGAGGAACCGAGGAAGTGAAACGATTACACACCAGAGGCTTCAACAGGGAGACATGAAACACGTTGGAGATCCGCATGCCAGGAGGAAGCGCAAGGGCATAGGCTACCGGGTTTACCCTGCGAAGCACTCGGAAGGGACCAACAAAGCGAGGCGCCAGCTTGGGAGTGGGCACTCGAAGGTTGAGGTTGCGGGTGGACAACCATACACGGTCTCCGGCCTGGTAGGAAGGAGCAGGCGCTCGTCTGCGATCAGCCTGGAGTCTCTGGCGCTGCGCAGAGACCTCAAGGGACTTCTGGATCTGTACCCAAGAAGCACGTAGGACGGAAAGGTGATCCTCCACAGCCGGAATATCCTGGGGAGAGAATACCTCCGGTAACACGGCAGGTTGGAACCCATAGTTGGCCATGAAGGGAGACGTCCCAGAGGAAGAGTTCACCGCCGTGTTCCTGGCAAACTCAGCCCAAGGCAGGAGGTCAACCCAATTGTCTTGGTGATCGGAGACATAGCAACGAAGGAATTGCTCCAAGGCCTGATTGGATCGTTCTGCGGCCCCATTGGACTGAGGGTGGTAGGCCGAGGAGAAGGAGAGATGAATCCCCAACTGGGAGCAAAAGGCGTGCCAGAACCTGGACACAAACTGACTCCCCCGATCCGACACAATCTCCTTGGGCAAACCGTGCAACCGGAAGACCTCCCTGGCAAAAATCGTGGCCAACTCCTGTGCAGAGGGTAACCTCTTGAGAGGAACACAGTGGCACATTTTGGAAAACCGATCCACAATCACGAGAATGACCGTATGGCCTCGGGATGCAGGAAGGTCCACAATGAAATCCATCCCCAGGTGTGACCATGGGCGCTCCCCGGTGGCTATGGGTTGCAGAAGGCCCAACGGAAGGTGCCGAGGGGACTTACTCTGGGCACAAACGGAGCATGCCGCTACATATGCGGCGATGTCGGAACGTAGGGAAGGCCACCAGAACAGACGTGAAACAGCCCAGGACAGCTGATTCTTTCCAGGATGCCCCGCGGTCTTGGAGTTATGGTAGGTTCGCAACAACCGAGTGCGCAACTCCTCAGGCACAAAACATCTGCCGTTGGGTCTCCCAGAGGGAGCACCAGATTGAGCCGCCAAAATCTGCTCACCCAGGGGAGAGGTCAGGCTGGTGCGAATGGCAGCCAGGATCTGATTCGGAGGTATGACCGAAGTCGGAATCGACTCCTCCCTGGACAGGTCGGAGTACTGCCGTGATAAGGCATCAGCCCTGATGTTCTTGGAACCGGGTAGGTAGGAGACCACGTAATTAAAACGTGACAAGAACAGAGCCCATCTGGCCTGACGTGGTGTCAATCTCTTGGCCTCAGAGAGGTAGGTCAGATTCTTGTGGTCCGTCAGGATGAGGACCGGAACCACCGAACCCTCGAGCAAGTGCCTCCATTCTTTAAGAGCCTGCACGATGGCCAATAACTCCCTGTCACCAATCTGGTAGTTGCACTCCGCGGAAGACAGTTTCCGGGAGTAAAACCCACAAGGAAGCAGAGGACCCTCTGGTGTTCTACGCTGAGACAGAAGGGCGCCTACTCCCGTCTCAGACGCGTCCACCAAAGGACAAAGGGCAACCCAGGGTTGGGATGCGACAGAATCGGAGCCGACACAAAGGCGGACTTTAGAGCCTCAAAAGCTCGGATGGCCTTGGGCGGCCAGACCTGGGAATTACTGCCCTTCCTGGTCAGATCCGTGAGAGGCTTGGCTAGCATGGAAAAGTCCCTGATGAAAAGCGCTGCAGGGAGCGAAGACCACTGGGCTGGGGCCACTGTAAGACAGCCGAAACCTTCTCAGGATCCATGGAGAACCCCTCAGCGGAAATGATGTAACCTAAGAAGGTTACCTGGGATCGGTGAAATTCGCATTTCTCAAGCTTACCGAACAGCTTGTTCTCTCGTAACCGTTGCAACACTCGTTTGACATCCAGAATGTGGGTCTCCATGGACTCAGAATATACCAAGATGTCATCCAGGTAGACCACCACACACTGCTGCAACAGGTCACGGAAAACATCGTTGATGAATTCCTGAAAGACTGCGGGCGCATTGCACAGCCCAAAGGGCATAACCAAGGATTCATAATGACCGGTCCTGGTGTTAAACGCGGTCTTCCACTCATCGCCCGCCTTGATCCTTACGAGGTTATATGCCGCCCTCAGGTCGAGTTTGGTAAAGACCGTGGCCCCTTTAAGGCGATCGAACAGCTCGGAAATCAAGGGTATCGGGTAAGCGTTCTTGATCGTGATGCGATTGAGACCCCTGTAATCGATGCAAGGCCTCAACTCACCGCCCTTCTTTTTCACAAAGAAAAATCCAGCCCCTGCCGGGGACGAGGATTTGCGAATGTGTGCACGTGAAAGCGCCTCCCTCACGTACTCCTCCATGGCCTCATTCTCCGCTACCGACAGTGGATAGACTTTGCCACGAGGAGGAACGGCACCAGATTGTAACTCGATGGCACAATCGTATGGGCGGTGCGGAGGTAGGGCAACCGCGCGCACCTTATCGAATACATCCCGGTACTCCTCGTATTCAGGGGGCAACAGAGAGTCCGAGGAAGTACACAGCAACTTGACAGGCCCATGGATGCAACTAGTCCCACACTGCGGTGACCACGAGAGGATCTCGGCCGATCTCCAATCGAAAATCGGATTATGCTTCTGGAGCCAGGGGTACCCCAAGACCACCGAGTAGTGTGGAGACGAAATAACCTGGAAGCAGACCGACTCTCTGTGGACGGCACCAATGGCTAACCCCACTGGAAGGGTCTCATGAGTCACATGTGGCGGCAGAAGGGGTCTGCCGTCTATCGCCTCAAGAGCCAGAGGAGAACCTCGAGCCTGCAGAGGAATGGAATTGGCGGCAGCGAACACACTATCAATGAACAAACCACCAGCACCAGAGTCCACCAACGCCTGGGTCGTCACCGAGCCCCCGACCCAGGAAAGGACAACAGTGATCAGTGGTTTGTCAACACGGGAAACCGGGGACGAGGAGACTCCACCCAAGATCTGCCCCCGACAGGATCTCAGGTGCGAGCGTTTCCCTGGACGGTTCGGACATGCCAACCGAAAATGCCCACCGAGACCACAGTACATGCATCGGCCCTCGCGTCTCCGGAGTACCCTCTCCCCCTCGGACAGGCGAGCAAACCCCAGCTGCATGGGTTCACCCCCAGACAAGTCATCCCCAGGAGGCGTGGGAGGAGAGGGAGGCACGGGTGGGACAACAAAGGTAGGCGCCAATCTGTTAGGAGGCCTCCGCAGACTCTCCTTAAAGGAAGGTCTCTCCCTGAGTCTGGTGTCAATCAAAATCAGGAAAGAAATAAGAGACTCGAGCTCCACTGGTAGGTCCTTAGCTGCAACCTCATCCTTCAAGGCATCCGAGAGACCATGAGAGAAAGCAGCGACCAGAGCCTCATTATTCCAGCCCACCTCTGCTGCCAGGGTACGAAACTCAATGGCGTATTCAGCTACGGATCGTGAACCCTGTCTGATGGACATAAGGAGCTTCGCAGCAGAGGCAGCACGAGCCGGCACATCGAATACCTTCCGAAGAGAAGCAACAAAACCGGAAAACTCGGCAACCACCGGATTGTTGTTCTCCCATAAAGGGCTGGCCCAGGCCAAGGCCTTGTCCGAGAGCAGCGAGATTAAGAAGCCCACCTTTGATCTCTCAGTAGGAAAGGCATGTGGCAGCAACTCGAAATAAATGCCCACCTGGTTAAGGAAACCTCGGCACTGAGTTGGCTCTCCCCCAAAGCGCTGTGGAAGGGGGGCAGAACCGGACATACCCCGAAACACAGCGGGCGCAACAACAGGTGTCGGGGTAGACTCTGGCGCAACAACCGGAGCGGCAGTAGGAGCGGACCCAGGAGCGACAACCGACCCATCGGCAACGGGAGCGAAATGAACCGTGCGTTCAAGCAGGGTTTGCAACGCCACGGCGAACTGACCCAACAGGTGATCCTGCTGATCAAGTCTGGCAACCAGCGTGGGTAGCGAGGATGGCCCTGTACCGTCAGAATTCATGGCTTGGTCCTAATGTCACGGAACCATGAACCAGACGTACAACAACAGATAAGTGAAAATAAGACAGCTTTATTGAAAAACAAGCTATAAAGCAAAAGTCCAAACGGATGGCGAAACCGATGCAGAGTCTTTGCGAAGCCAGGGGTCAGGAACCAGCAGGGTAGTCAGACGAAGCCAGGATCAGGAACCAACAGGGTAGTCAGACGAAGCCAGGATCAGGAACCAACAGGGTAGTCAGACGAAGCCAGGAACAGGAACCAGAAGTAGCAGCAGTCTAGTAGCATGTGAACACAGGAGGACCAAGCAGGGAACTGAAGCCACAGACCTCCTATATATATGAGCTAGGCATCCAGCTCCTCCCAGTGGGAAGGAGGAGCCGCAGGGTGGGAGGCTACAAGAAACCCAGAAACCAAGATGGCCGCCAGCACATGTCAAACGAAGGAGAACAGCAAGAAGGTAAGACCATGACAATTTCCCACATAATAAGAACCGCACTCGCATCAGATAGATCACACCTTTTTGTTTTGCAGTTCACAAAGTGTTTTGCCACAAATCTTTCCCCATTTGGTAAAGTGGCTTCCTTAAATTTCCGAATGACTGGGCATTGGGACCCCCCCCCCCCCCACATGTGAATGTACCCAGATCCCAAGACATGGGTCTTTCCTTTGAACCACCTTGAATTCACTCTGTACTAAAGTTTCTTTTATTGAACCTGCCTTTTTATAGGTTATGGATGGAACTGCTGCCACAAAGTTTTTTTAACAATGGATCATCTGTCAAAATTGACCAATGTTTTTTTTTTCATTTTTTAAATTGTATCATGTTCATTCGAGAATCTTAGTATCATTCTTGTTAGAGAACGAAATTATGGGGTGAGTCACGCGCTGTCTGGGGAAATATATACTTTGGATAAACTTTTCCCAGATGCTGCATGTATCAATACTGGCAACCAGGCAGTAAACAGCTAAAAGTAAAGGGTGGGGGATACTGCGCTTCTGGAAGCGCAGTACCCCCCACCCATCACTCTTGTTAGGTTATCCTTATTTTCAACCTTTTTCTTTTTTTATCCCGTACTGCTTTTTTAAAAAGAAAATCCTGTCTTTTCATGATTTTGACTCGATTGAATGCCTTTTTTAGGCAAGTCTTTGTGTATCCTCTTTTTAATCTTTTTGTAAGCTCATCTGCTTCATTTTGAAAAACCTCCTTATCTGTACAGTTCCATTTAATCCTTAGAAATTAACTACAAGGAATAGACTTTTTTTCGGGACTCTGGATGGAAGCTCTTTGCATGCAACAATGTGTTGCCCGCTGTCTCTTTCTTAAATAGTCTACTACTCAAGCATCCCGTTTCATCTTTACAAATACTTACATTGAGAAAATTCACCCGATGTTGATTATAAGTCATGGTGAAAAAAAGATTCATGTCATTTTGAAACATTCTTTTAATAATCCTTCCGGCCCATCCCATACAAATAGAATATCATCAATGTACCTTTGCACACCAAAATTTGGCAAGTGTACATAGATAGATCCTTTCTGCTCAAAAAAATCCTGCTCCCACAAGCCCGGGTAAAGATTGGTGTAGGATGGGGCACAACAAGTTCCCATCACTACACTACGTACCTGGAGGCAGTGGGAGTCCTGAAATGAAAAAACATTATCCTGGAGAATATATTCCAGCATCTTCAAAATTAATTCATTGAATTTATATTCATGTATAGACCGTTGATGGAGAATTTGTCTACTGCGAGTCTTTTTTCATGTGGTATAGAGTTATAAAGTGATTCAACATCTACTGTCACTAAGTATGCCCTTTCTGAAATTACCATATTTTCAATTATTTTCAAATATTTCAATATATTATTATTAAAAGGTGTATGGTATCTTTTGTATAAGATGCCAAGCTCATCACATGTGGTCTGAGGTGTGCGTCAATAACTTGACTAACACTTTCAGAAATACATCCTTTTCCAGAAAAAAGATAGGTTTTCTGGGAGGATTTTCCATATCCCTATGCACTTTTGGGAGTGTATAAAAAGTTGGTATCCTGAGATATTTGGTCCGTTTGTATTCCCATAGCTCCACTGAAATAACTCCCTCCCTCTGTGCTTTTATCGACTAGATCACAATATTCCTGATTATATTAATTTATTATTATTATTTACTCCATAGAAGTCCGTGATGACGAAACGCGTTAGGACGTGAGTATGCGGTCACCTTGACAACGCCAGACGCCACGCTGCAGTATCCAACCAGCTCAGGTACCGAACGGTCGGGATCTTCATGCGCAGCGGCGGACTACGGCTCTATCAGCAACGCTGTGTTTACTCTGCATGTTTGTGAGTAGCATTTTATTGGGAAGGGGGAATTCATATGTTACTGTATGATTTTCAATAATATACTACAGAATCACGCTATGAGTCCCCGCACATATGTTTATTTACATGCTACCATTATGAGATATATATGACTGGAGGCACAGACCCAGGGGAGTCCATCTGCTTCTGTTACCATTTGAGGTGCAGGAGCATTTACTTTGTTCTACAGGCGCAGATCAATTATCCTTGTGGTGAGTGTCCAGTCTGACGGGTGGTGGCACTTGTGGATGGTGGAGGCACATGGGTGTACAAGAGAATCTCCTTTTTTTATATACCTACTGCTGATTTAAAGGACATTAGTGGCTTTCTGTTCATGTCCATCTGTTGGCTGCTTTTGGACTGCTGGTTCACTATTTACACTAAGTTCATGCTGTTCCACTTCCATACCTATCTCTGTCTGATTATTGTTTTTATTGACATCTTAGCGCTGCTAGTGTTATCAATTCTTTATTGAATATTGAATGGATCACACCTTATTTAGATATTAATTTATTATGGCTGCCGGAATTTTTTTACACAGGCTTAGATACAGCCCCAGTGATTGGCACAGACTGATTGTCTCAGTGCATTGTGGGGTGTGGTATTAAAGCCAGGGGCACATGTGCTGTGGGGTCTTTGGCTGGTGAACAGAGTCCTGGAGGGAGGGTGGCGGCTGCCTCCTCCTCTGTAGCAGTGGCATGTGGTCACAGGAAGTTGGCCTGGGGACCAGGAAGGAAGGAGTTGAACCCAGATGTCCATGAGAGATGGCTGGAGGGGTAAAGACACTGGAGACCCTCGAAAAACAGTATCGTGAGTACAGGGTATTGTGTCTAGGGGCCTGACCTGGGGGGGGGGGCCAGCCCGTTGTAGGATAGTCAGAGGACAGGTGTCAGCAGGTCAAGTGAAAGGGGATACTAGGTGTGTATCCTGAAGATAATTCAATCTAACAAGTAATCCTAAATTCATCTAAGTGGCAAGGTGAATCAGCATCTTCTGACAGGAGTCTTCACCTATTGTGAATAGTTCAATTTGGAGTATCCCACTCTTCCTTTCTCCTATCCCTAATTTAAATAAAACCACAAAATCAACTACATCCCCTAGACTGTTCATTGACTGAGCCGGAGAGTAAAGAGTTAAAACTGTGCAGGGGGGATCCCAAGGTGAACAATCCAGCAGTCCTCAGGGGGGCAGTGCTACAATAACATTGATCATTCTTCAAGAGTTTTAGGCACATATTTGGATATTTTTGATTGTCCATAATGACAATATTTCCTCCCTTATCTGACGGTTTGATGGTTATCGCCACATTTTCTTTAGGGGTTTTAATGCACGATATTGATTAGAGTTTAAATTGTCAATCTTTTGATCTATTTTTAAAGCGGAGTTCCACCCTAAAAATAAACTTTTCACCATCTGCTAAAAAAACCTGAAAAAGAATTGGATGGTTAAATTTTTTTTCCCACTTACCTTGTTTATAATGAAAATATACTTGCCTTCCTTCCTCTTCCTCCCTCTGCGGACACGGCCGCCGACGTCACTTCCTCCTTGCATTGAGATGAGTGTCATCGATCCCAGGAGTCAATGTGCCTGCACCGGTGTCACTCGTCACTTCCGGGGCAGGCGCCTCATTCTCTGCTGAACAGCTTCTGGGCATGCCCAGAAGCTGTTCGTTGATGACACGCCTGCACCGGAAGTGAGGAGCAGGGCATTCTGAGACTCTGACATCACTGAAAAGGACACGAAAAGGGAAGCTCAGGCTTCAGCTGCCCACAACTGAGATGGCAGAGTTAGACAAGACATTTTCAAGGTAAGTATTTCTTCTTACAGGTAAGTGAAACAGGGGACAGTTCAGAGGCTATCGTTGCTTAACCACTTAAGCCCCGGAAGATTTTACCCCCTTCCTGACCAGGGCCTATTTTGCGATTCGGCACTGCGTGACTTTAACAGACAATTGCGCGGTTGTGCGATGCTGTACCTAAATGAGATTGATGTCATTTTTTCCCCACAAACAGAGCTTTCTTTTGGTGGTATTTGATCACCTGTGCGATGTTTTGATCATGCGCTATAAACAAGAAAAGAGCGACAATTAGGCAAAAATAACAATATTTTTCACATTTTTTTTATATGAATTTCCCCCTCAAAAAAATGTAAAAATCTAAATTTTTTAACATTTTAGGCCAATTTGTTTTCTGCTACATATGTTTGGTAAAAAAAATCGTATTTTGATTGGTCTGCGCAAAAGTTATTGCGTTTACTAACTAAGGGAAAGATTTTTGTCATTTTTATTGTTTTTTTTTTAACGAGTAATGGCGGCGATCTGCGATTTTTTTTGCGGTACTGCGACATTGCGGCGGACAGATCGGACCCTTAACTGACATTTATGACACTTTTGGGGGTACCAGTGACATTACTACAGTAATCAGTGCTATACATATGCACTGTTACTGTAAAAATGACACTGGGAGGGAAGGGGTTAACTTTATTGGCGAGGGAGGGGTTAAGTGTGTCCCTAGGGGCGTGTTTCTTACTGTGATTGGATGTGGCTTTGTGTGTAAAATCACAGATCTACGGTCCTACATAACAGGACTGAGTGATCTGTGCTTTTACACAGGGGAGAATGACAGGCGGCTTTGTTTACACTTGCCGCCTGCCTTTCTCCCTCTCTACCCGACGATCGCGAGTGACCGGCGGACATCGGGTCTGCCGGTCACACGCGCCGGCTTCTTCGGGTGCAAGCGGGGGCGGTAGGGCGCTTCTGGCGGCGCGCGCTCGCCCCCTATTCGCTCCCAGGCTAGTGATGTACCGGTACGTCACTTTGCCTGGGAGGGGCTGACCGCCGCCGTATATAGTGGGGCGGTGGTCGGCAAGTGGTTAAAGTACCGTTGTGGTATAGTGGGAGACGCTGCAGCTGTGTCCTATCCTCTGCAGTGGATTCAGTCCAAGAGCCTGACAGTCTCGTAAATCTCTCGGATTTCCCCCTGAGGAAGACACGTGGTCCCTTGTGTCGTCACACGTAGGGGAAGGGCAAGGATGGACAGAGCGCTTCGCTGAGAGATTTGGGAGACTGTCAGGCTGTTGGACTGAATCCACTGCAGAGGATAGGACACAGCTGCAGCGTCTCCCACTATACCACAACGGTACTTTAAAGATTGTTACACGTGGATGGCTTTTTAAAGGTGCATGGATGCACCAAAGCATGTGAGTGCATTACCACATTTTTAATAAAATGAAAAGGTTTTTAAAAGGTATAAGCACCATTGTGAGCTTTTATATTTTTCATGATATGCTGATTACTATGGAGAAAGTGGCCGATATATGGGATGTGATCACCTGGAGGCGTTAACCATTTGATATGCAGCATTTGAGCCCAATTGTATCTAACATAAGGTGAGCGCCCAATCACAAGGGGGTGCACGATTAGGAGTGAGTTGTGACACCCCGGTCACTCACCTGGTTCGGGGACACCGCCACGAATTGGTGGCTTGAGCACTTATAGAAGATTTATTTGCACAGATTGTCACAAAAGACTTTATTGGACACTTGATTGCTATTTGCCGCATAGACTTATATATTTATTATTTTACCACAGATACTACTTATCATTTATAGCACTTTATATATTGTATGGATTGATATGCAGTACATTTAAGCACAAGGATTTATTGATATACACACTTGTGATTTAGCACTTTGTACTTTCTTCTAGCACAATTCATATTCATTTCTAGGAATCGCACTGTACACAACTATATATATTTTTTTACTTTTCATCATTGGATTTTATTTATGATACAGCATTTTAAGATTATGAAATTGGAATCTTTTGTTTGAGGATTATACACATATATATGTTGTGGTGCTTGTCTTAAGTGTCCCAGCCGACTTCTAGTGAGGGCGGAAGTGCTTCACCACGCTCCCTGCTTAAAACCGGAAGTGCGTCATCACGCACGCTGCGACCGGAAGTGCATCATCGCACACCGGAAGCGGAAGTGCGCTATCGCATCTTCCATTAAGGGGACATTATAAAAGAGCGTGCTGCAACATGGGGGCTTTGCCGTTAATAACGTCTGACGGTAGGACGAAACGCGCCAGGCACGCCAACCCCCATGCAGATACGCTTCTAGCCGCGGCAATTTTTTTACTACATGCCTGAATCATACAGCTGACATGTGAGTGTTTTACCTTTTCTTTTATCCAATAAATGTACATACTTCACCATGTGAGCCTCACTTGTTTTTTGGAGGAACGTCAACATTTGGGGTCTCTGAAGTTCATATGGTTGTACTGTTCTACATGAATATTCCGTGGTGGATTGGGTGCTGATCTTGGAGTGAAACCTTCCCTGGTGATCGTTTTCACGCCTCGGTGGACCTTCCGTAACAGGGGGTCTAAAGCTCTGGTAAGGGGATTACCTTATTTATGCACGTGGTGATCGTCAGGATTGTGTCTTCACTCACGGTGTTGGAATTTATTTGTATTTATTTCTGCACCTCAGCATCTGTTTCTGACGGACTTCATGGACTTTGTTCACTCGTTGTCATTTAGGGTCATTTAATAATGTGGCGCTGTACTTGAATACACATACACATATATATATTTATATCATTTTTAGGAATCGCACTGTACACAACTATATATATATATATATATATATATATTTATATTTTTACTTTTCATCATTGGATTTTATTTATGAAGATTATTAACATTATGAAATTGGAATCTTTTGCTTGAGGGTTATACACATATATATATATATATTTATAAAAAAAATTGCTACATATTTTTAATTTTTACACATTTGCATAGATTTTTATTTTGCGCAACACTAATTATATATTTATTGGGAAAATTTGCCCCTCTGAAGTTTAGGGTTCTTATGTTCCAATATGATGACTGATCCCAGTTTTGCCACTTTACCCAACAGTGATATAAATTGCAGCTCTACCTCCTCCCCTTGGTTAGGTGGCCTATAGCAAACCCCCACAATTACTTTTCCCTTTTCTCCTTCCCTATGGAGTTCTACCCACACAGATTCTAACTCCATGCTCACCCCTTCCGTAATATCACTCCTCTCTAACACCCTTACATTATTCTTGACATAGAGACATACCCTCCCCCTCTTTTTTCCTACCCTGTCCTTCCGGTACACTGAATCCCCTTGGATATTGGCCAGCCAGTCATGTGAGGAGTCAAACCAAGTTTCCGTTATTCCCACATGTCTATGGTCTATGTCCTCCTCATGTACTAACATTTCCAACTCATCCATTTTATTAGCTAGGCTCCTGGCATTTGCATATACCCCTCTTAGTTTTGTGGAAGGTGATAATGAATGGTGATTATTTTTATTCGTGTTTGGTCTTAGGTTTTCCCGCTCAGACCCCCCAATAGATGTTATATAACTACTGTCGCTGCTGACTCTACTACTGCCTTCTGTCCTTTGCTCCCTCATGACTGACTCTAATTCTGAGCCCTCCCCCCCCCCGTCTCCAAGTTTAGAAGCCCCTCCAACTGGCCATCTTTCTACCCAAAAGAGCTGTACCATCCCCATTAAGGTGCAGCCCATCCTTACTAAAGAGCCGGTAGCCGACTGAGAAGTCAGCCAAGTTCTCCAGGAACCCAAACCCCTCCTTCCTACACCAATTCCTCAGCCACTTGTTAAGTTCCCTAATCTCCTTCTGCCTCTCCTGTGTGGCTCGAGGTACAGGCAGTATTTCAGAGAAAACCACCTTGGAGGTCCTATTCCTCAATCTATTACCTAAGTCCCTGAAATCGTTCTTTAGGATCCTCCACCTTCCTCTTACTTGGTCATTAGTGCCCACATGCACCATGACCGCTGGGTCATCCCCAGCCCCGCCCAATAATCTGTCTACCTGATCTGTGATGTGCTGAACTCGCGTGCCCGGTAAACAAAATACTGTCCGGCTACCGTGATCTTTTCGACAGATTGCCGTCTCTGTCCTCTTAATGATTGAGTCCCCCACTACCACAGCCTGTCTAACCTTTCCTGAGGCTCGGCCCCCCTTCTTCCTGGAGCCGCCACTCCCCTGGCAGCTGGGGGAGGGTGCATGCTCCAACACTGCCACCCCTGAGCTGATATCCCCCTCAACCTGCAACTCGGCAAATTTGTTAGGGTGTACCAACTCAGGACTGGCCTCCCTGGCACTCATCCCTCTACCCTTCCTAACAGTCACCCAACTGCCTACCTCTGATGCCTGCTTCTCCTCAACTGCTTCTCTGATGCCTGCTTCTCCTGCCAGCGCCTGATGGGTCATGTCCAAGCTCCTTTCCAGGTTGTTGATGCTACGCAGTGTTGCCACTTTGTTTTCTAGATCCAGGATCTGGGCTTCCAGAGAAACAAGTCGCACACATCCTGCACAGCAGTATTCGCCCTCAATTGGTTCATCATGGAACGCATACATGCATTTGATTTCCCTAAAAAACCTTCAGTATTTGGTCTGTGTGATCTATTTTTATTGTTCTTTTCTTTTTCTTTATTCTGTGTTTTTTTACTGGGATTTTTCTTCATGTCAGTGGAGGCGTAGCCTTCATACGCCCCCTATGACTCTACACCACTAAAGTGGCCACCACCATTACCACCACATGAAGAGTCTGTCAAAACTGTTTCCTTTGTGCACTTCTTGCTGTGTGTGTTACTTCCCCTTCAGCTGAGTCTGTTCTTATTTGGAAACGACCTTTCCTTTTACGGAAACTGATGTTCTGAGAAAACAGACATAGAGGACATAGAGTATGAATCAGATGAATAATTGTTGAAATCACTATTTTTGATATCCTGCCTTCTTTTCTGAAATCTCTTTCCTGTGTTCCATCGATAGGCTCGGCCCTCACTAGCTGTTTTATCTCTCCAATATTTATTTTCTTTCTTCTGTAGAATCTGTTTACTATGATTTTCCAGATGCTCTTTTAGTTTTTTCCCTTGTTCACTGTATAGGGCACAAGTTTTTAACCTCTTGCCGACCGCCCACAGTATATTTACTGCGGCAGTCAGCCCCTCACAGGCAAAGCGACGTAGTACTATGTCGCTAGCCTATGAGGCTTTAGGGGGCTAACACGCACCGCCGGAGGCGAGCTCCCTCCAACTCTCATTCATGGACCCCCCCCCCCCACGCGTGTGACCGGTGGACCCGATGTCCGCCGGTCACTCGCGATCGTCTGCTGCGGAGGGAGAAAGGCAGGTGGCTGATGTAAACAAAGCCGCCTGTCATTCTCCCCTGTGTAAGAACGGAGATCATACGGTCCTGCTATGTAGGATCGTATATCTCTGTTGTTACACAACAAGCCACATCCCTTTACAGTTAGAAGCACGCCCCTAGGGACACACTTAACCCCTCCTTCTCCAATAAAGTTAACCCCTTCCCTGCCAGTGTCATTTTTACAGTAACAGTGCATATGTATAGCACTGATTACTGGAGTAATGTCACTGGTAACCCCAAAAGTGTCAAAAATGTCAGTCAAGGGTCCGATCTGTCCGCCACAATGTCGCAGTCCTGCGAAAAAAATTGCAGATCGCCGCCATTACTCGTTAAAAAAAAAACAACAAAAATGACAAAAATCTTTCTCTTAGTTAGTAAACGCAATAACTTTTTTGCAAACCAATCAAAATATGCTTTTTGCGATTTTTTTTTACCAAACATATGTAGCAGAAAACAATTCGGCCTAAAATGTTAAAAAATTTAGATTTTTACATTTTTTGGGGGGGAATTTCATATAAGAAAATGTGAAAAATATTGTTATTTTTGCAAAATTTACGCTCTTTTTTTGTTTATAGCGCATGATCAAAAAATTGCACAGGTGATCAAATACCACCAAAAGAAAGCTCTGTTTGTGGGAAAAAAAGGACGGCAGTTTAACTTGGGTACATCGTTGCACGACCGCGCAATTGTCCGTTAAAATCACGCAGTGCCGAATCGCAAAATAGGCCCTGGTCTTTGAGCAGCCAAAGCCTCCGGGGCTTAAGTGGTTAAAGGAGTAAGTTTTCATATAAGGAACTGATATCTATATCTAGATTCTTTAATTGTCTTTGATATTATTCCTGTAATAGTATCATTAGACTTTTAGAACAGTCATTTAGTTTACTTTCCCATTACTTTTTCATTTCATTCGTGATATTATCCAGGGTGGGAAATATTTGAATTCTCAGTCCGATTGGGTTAATATTTTCTCTAATATATTGTTCAAATGCTTGTATATGCCAGTGTAGTGCTGACTTTTTTTTCCAATAATTTTTTTCCAATAATTTTTTAAGGGTTGCAAAGAGGGAGACCGGGTCGGACTCCACCTGTTCCTTAGACTGGAAGCTCATTTCTATGTTGGACATAAGTTCTTCCCACTAATTTCCTAAAAGATCTCCCATCATTAAAGATGGGAAAAAGATTGTAGATTAATGGCCCAACAACAGGGCGCCTTTCCAGTGCAAATAGAAATTTCACTGGAATAAACAGTATTTCTAGTTTAAATGTACTAAACCACTGAAAGCCACCCTTAGGTATGTGATAAAGGATAAGAGGAAAGAGAAAACATTTGAGAGACCTCTTTCCTTCTATGCTTTATAACTCTTACAGATTACTTTTCCTTTTTATAGTTGAGATGTGTATATAGCATCCCCCTAGGTAGGTGTTAGTGACAGAGTATAGTTTTTGACTCTGTCTGCCTATCAGAAGAGCAGCAGGAAAATCTATATTGCTTTCTGTCTAGCAGAGAGCAGGATCTATGAGTTAGGTCTGCTCAGTGTGCTCAGTATGCGATTCATTGGGTCTAGAGCGTGTTTCACACTGGTCCAATAGTGAGGCATCTTGGACAGTGGGAGGAAACCTGACCAATGGGTACATAGGCTTTGATACAGTCCTGGTGATTGGCAGGGACTGGTTGTCTAAGTGCATTCTGGGATACTGTATAAAAGCCAGGAGCACATGTGCTGCGGGGTCTTTGGCTGGTGAGCAGAGTCCCAGAGGGAGGGTGGCGACTGCCTCCTCTTGTGTAGCAGTGGCACGTGGCATCAGGAGGTCGTCCTGAAGGCCAGAGGAATGGAGCTGAACCCAGAGGTCCAGGAAAGCTGACTGAGGGGGGAGACACTGGAGACCCAAGAAAAACAGTATCGTGAGTAAAGGGGATTGTGTCAAGGGGCCTGACCTGAGGGGGGCCACCCTGGAGTAGGATAGTCAGAGGACAGGTGTCAGAGGTTGTGAAAGAGGATGCTGGAAGAGTATCCTGAAGAGAATTTAGTTCATCAAGTCATCTAGATAGAGACTTAACCCCAAATTCACCTAAGTGGCATGGTGAATCAACAGCCTGTCTGTATCGAGAATTAGAAGTCTTCCATCTTGTAAATAGTTAATTTGGAGTATCCCACTATTCCCTTCTCCCATCTTTATATAAAAGAAAACACCAAAAACAACTACATATCCCTGGACTGATCATTGACTGAGCCAAGAAGTAAAGTGGTAAATTGCGAATGCCAGTATTGCTAACGGTAACCCAGGGGGACCCGAAAGTGTAATGTCCAGCATTCCTTAAGGGGGCAGTGCTACATGTATAAATATAGAGGACACAGACATCTCTTATTTGAATAGAGGACACAGACATCTCCTCTTTGAATAGAGGACACAGACATCTCCTCTTTGAACAGAGGACACAGACATCTCCTCTTTGAACAGAGGACACAAACATCTTCTCTTTGAACAGAGGACACAGACATCTTCTCTTTGAATAGAGGACACAGACATCTCCTCTTTGAACAGAGGACACAGACATCTCCTCTTTGAACAGAGGACACAGACATCTCCTCTTTGAACAGAGGACACAGACATCTCCTCTTTGAATAGAGGACACAGACATCTCCTCTTTGAACAGAGGACACAGACATCTCCTCTTTGAATAGAGGACACAGACATCTCCTCTTTGAACAGAGGACACAAACATCTTCTCTTTGAATAGAGGACACAGACATCTCCTCTTTGAACAGAGGACACAGACATCTCCTCTTTGAACAGAGGACACAGACATCTCCTCTTTGAATAGAGGACACAGACATCTCCTCTTTGAACAGAGGACACAGACATCTCCTCTTTGAATAGAGGACACAGACATCTCCTCTTTGAACAGAGGACACAGACATCTCCTCTTTGAATAGAGGACACAGACATCTCCTCTTTGAACAGAGGACACAGACATCTCCTCTTTGAACAGAGGACACAGACATCTCCTCTTTGAATAGAGGACACAGACATCTCCTCTTTGAACAGAGGACACAAACATCTTCTCTTTGAATAGAGGACACAGACATCTCCTCTTTGAACAGAGGACACAGACATCTCCTCTTTGAACAGAGGACACAAACATCTTCTCTTTGAATAGAGGACACAAACATCTTCTCTTTGAATAGAGGACACAGACATCTCCTCTTTGAATACAGGACACAGACATCTCCTCTTTGAATAGAGGACACAGACATCTCCTCTTTGAACAGATATTGATCTAGATTGGAAAGTAAAGTTAGTGGCAGTTTACATGCGACCCAACAAGGCTCTTGTGCTGATCTCTTCAATGAGGAATTATTGATTGTTTGCCGAGTGGCCGCGGGTATGTCAATGGTGCAAAAAAAAAAAAATTTACTTATGATGAAATGAAGGAATAGTAGTAGATATTTGGTTATTTTTGACAGAGTAGTAAATAATTCTTGGAGGAAGAAAAGTATATATTTTCGAAACGCGTCAGTTACTTCAGCTAAGAACAAGCAACCTCTGAATTTGTCGTGCAAATAGGATGCAAAGATCTGCAATCAGCTGGATATTACCACATGTTTTGAGGAATAATACAGGTATAAGATGGTTTGTTCCCCTGAAGGGAATCACATATATTTTTTATGTATTGTTTTTATAAAAAATATATTAATGTGTTTATCCATTGTTAAAATAAAATATCTACTTTTTAAGAAATCTTTTGGTTTAAATTTTATATTGGTAAAATTAGTACTCTTGAATTGCCCCACACAGTCCAAATAATATAGAGGAATTAAGATGTCAGTTTAACCGGGATGAAGGCAAGCACACCTATCGTTATGTGTTTTTTTTAAGTTTAAGACAAGTGTGTCTTGCCTACAGTCAGGCATGGTGGTGGGAGTGTCATGGTCTGGGGCTATATGAGTGCTGCCGGAACTGGGAGCTACAGATCATTGAGGGAACCATGAATGCCAAAATGTACTGTGACATACTGAAGCAGAGCATGACCCCCTCCCTTCAGAGACTGGGCCGCAGGGCAGAATTCCAACATAACGACCCCAAACACCTCCAAGATGACCACTGCCTTGCTAAAGAAGCTGAGGGTAAAGGTGATGGACTGGCCAAGCATGTCTCCAGACCAAAACCCTATTGAGCATCTGTGGGGCATCCTCAAACAGAAGGTGGAGGAGCGCAAGGTCTCTAACATCCACCAGCTCTGTGATGTCATCATGGAGGAGGGGAAGAGGACTTTAGTGACAACCTGCAAAGCTTTGGTGAATTCCATGCCCAAGAGGGTTAAGACAGTGCTGGAAAATAATGGTGGCCACACAAAATATTGACACTTTGGGCCCAATTTGGACATTTTCACTTAGGGGTGTACTCACTTTTGTTGCCAGCGGTTTAGACATTAATGGCTGTGTGTTGAGTTATTTTGAGGGGACAGAAAAATTAACACTGTTATACAAGCTGTACACTCACTACTTTACATTGTAGCAAAGTGTCATTTCTTCAGTGTTGTCACATGAAAAGAGAGAATAAAATATTTACAAAAATGTGAGGGGCGTACTCACTTTTGTGAGATACTGTATGTGATGCAGCCCACCCTCATAACAGGGCCCAAAATCCAAGGAGCACCCTCAAACTTTCTAGTGGTATACATTAGGCATCTAATTTCACGATTACCTACCATGTGAGACAGCTGCTGAGTGCCACCATCTTGGATGTCATGTTGGCAGTGCCAGAAGACTAAGAGCCGTCACTCAAGTGACCCTCTATAGTATTACTCAGCAGCTATTTATGGATATGTAGAAGGGTGAGGTGGAGGGGCAGGGGAGCTGGGCCAGCACAGACAGTAATTAGACTCTCCCGGAAATGTAGAAATCTATGATGTACAAGGCTGTTCTAGGTAATTGACTCTTCCTGTAGAAATCTAATTTTCTAGTTCTTTCAGAAGTACATTGCAAATTAATGAAAATCATTATCAGAAAGGAAAACACGTTTCCATGCTTCTGCCTGCAATTTGTTAAGTTGGTGACGGATCTCTTAAAAAAATCACATAAGAAAAATGCAATGTTTAAATGTAAGTGACATTTAAAGACCATCTTTAGAATATACAGTAAAAAGTTTAATAGTGCTGACACCCACCATAGGACTCATAGGAGGTGGGACATGACAGGTCGGAGATTTGGGGTGTGACCTCCATATAAAAATTAGACTCTGCATATACTTTACTATAATCTCTTTACACAGTTCCATCTGTAACAACACATTTCCTGACAAATGTATTTAAAATTTTTGCCCCATCATTGGTGTCAGTGGGAGGAATAGTGTCCCATCATTGGTGTCAGTGGGAGGAATAGTGCCCCATCATTGGTATCAGTGGGAGGTATAGTGCCCCATCATTGGTGTCAGTGGGAGGAATAGTGTCCCATCATTGGTGTCAGTGGGAGGAATAGTGTCCCATCATTGGTATCAGTGGGAGGAATAGTGTCCCATCATTGGTGTCAGTGGGAGGAATAGTGTCCCATCATTGGTATCAGTGGGAGGAATAGTGCCCCATCATTGGTGTCAGTGGGAGGAATAGTGTCCCATCATTGGTGTCAGTGGGAGGAATAGTGTCCCATCATTGGTATCAGTGGGAGGAATAGTATCCCATCATTGGTGTCAGTGGGAGGAATAGTGCCCCATCATTGGTGTCAGTGGGAGGAATAGTGCCCCATTATTAAAAATGGGAATGCTTTAGGAACATATTAAACAAATGTATCTCACAGTGCATTTCTATGGGAAATAAATTTAGAAGAGACAAAGCCAAACCTGGCTGGCTAAACCGTAACGTTAAAAAACCTTTTAGGGGATAAAAATGGCCTTCAAGAAATATAAATCAGAGGGCACATTATCAGCTTTTCAGCAGTACAAGGAGGCAAATAAGAAAAGTAAATACGAAATCAAAATGGCTAAAATCAACTTTGAGAGACAAATAGCGGAGGATAGTAAAAAGAACACAAAGAAATTCATTAAATATATCAACAGCAAAAAAACTAGGGCAGAGTATATTGCACACATAATTAACGATGAGGGGAGGATGATTACAGAGGACACTAAAAAGGCAACCGTGCTGAATGCTTTTTTCTCCTCAGTCTTTACACAGGAAAAGGAGGGGTACACTGACCATGACTGTATGGGGTACACTGACCATGACTGTATGGTTAGTAGTAATACACAGGACTTGCCGCTATGGCTAACAGAGGGTGAAATCAGGGAAAGGCTGGATAAAATTAACACAAATAAATCACCAGGCCCGGATGGTGTACTTCTGAGAGTACTCAAAGAACTTAGTAAGACTATATCTAGACCACTGTTCCTGATCTTTGCTGACAGTATTATGACAGGAAATGTACCAGGGGATTAGAGGAAAGCTAACGTGATACCGATATTCAAAAAAGGGCAGAGGCATGTGCCGGGAAATTATAGGCCAGTCAGCCTGACATCGATAGTATGTAAACTTCTGGAGGGGATGATAAGGGACTACAGTAATCCCCCGCTACATCGCGGTTCAGTTTTTGCGGTCCCGGTAATTCGCGGTTTTTTTTGTAATGTTATTTTACTATATAAATCATTAAAAATGAAATATTTTTGTGTTTTCCATAGCTCTTGCTATGTCTCTTAGTATCTTTTATGTGTTTAAATGAGTTTCTATTGTTTTAAAAGTGTGTTTAAAGACCTTAAAATGCTTCTACACGTACAGTGACAGTAAAAAAAACATGCCTACAATGCATTTTAATAGGGTTTTTCTATTTCGTGGAATTTCACTTTTCGCGGCTGGGTCCGGAACGTAACCCCCGCAATGGAGGGGGGTTTACTGTATATCTTAGAAATTGCTAAAGACAACAACATCATCAGCAGTAATTAGCATGGGTTTATGAATGGGCGTTCTTGTCAGACCAATCTCTTAACATTCTACGAGGAGGTGAGCTGTGAGCTAGATAGGGGGAGACCAGTAGATGTGGTGTACCTGGATTTCGCTAAGACGTTTGATACAGTTCCCCACAAGCGCTTAATATATAAAATAAGGTCTGCGGGCATCGACCACAAGGTTTGCTCTTGGATACGGAACTGGCTAAAAGGGCGTGTCCAAAGGGTGGTAATAAACAGCGCATACTCAGACTGGTCTGGGGTGGTAAGTGGGGTCCCCCAAGGCTCAGTCCTGGGGCCAACCTTGTTCAATTTATTCATAAACAGCATTGAGGACGGGATCATTAGTTCTATATCAGTTTTTGCAGATGACACAAAATTGGGCAGGGCAATAACTGCACAACATGAGGCAGATATCTTACAGAATGACCTGTACAAAATAACGGAGTGGGCAACGACATGGCAAATGAGGTTTAATGTGGAGAAGTGAAGGTTTTGCACTTGGGGACTAAAAACATAAAAACACAATACACTTTAGGGTGAAACCTTTGGGGAATCAAAAATGGAGAAAGATCTGGGAGTCTTGGTAGAGGATAGACTAGGCAATAGCATGCAATGTCAAGCGGCAGCTGCCAAAGCTGGCAGAATATTAGCATGCATAAGGAAGGGGATGTATTCCAGAGATAAAACCATAATCCTACCACTTTATAAAACTCTGGTCCGACCGCATCTGGAGTATTCTGTCCAGTTCTGGTCGCCAGTCCTCAGGAGGGATGTGTTGGAGCTGGAGAGAGTTCAGAGAAGGGCAACTAACACTGGCTTCTTGGTTAAACTTTTCTACATGGTTTTCTTGGAGGAAGGATTTTATTTGGATTTTCTCCCCCTGTGGTCAGTAGAAGTACAACACCTGTATATGTTTATTTTGTTACGGCACATGTCTATATGTAGACATATGATTCATGTAACCATTATTATCATTTTTTCCATCTGTAGAGCTGGGAACAGTCCCTGACGAAGAACAGAACTACAAGTTCATATTTTGAAACGCGTTGGATCTTCACTCTACTAAGGGGTCATTGTATTATGATATGTGTCAATCAGTACCAATGTTAGGAGCTTTGTCGCTCCATTATTTTTAACATGTTCTCTTTTTTTGTAAATTTGTTCAATAAAAATTGATGGATTTTATATTATTATTTTTCATTCTTATTGCCCATAAAATCCTACCTAGAGGAGAAACCTTTTTCACAATTATTGCTTATTATGGGATGGTGGCAATTTCTACCTAATATGGTCTGAGATACTTTTTATGCACAATCGCTTAATTTATTCTCCCTGGAGAAGAGACGCCTGAGAAGGGACATGATAGCAATTTACAAATAGCTCAATGGTGATCTCAGCATAGAAAAAAAACGATTCAGTCGCAAGGATTGCATGAGGACGCGAGGACATACAATGCAATTAGAGGAGAAGCGTTTTAACCTCAGGCAACGCGGGGGGTTCTTTACGTTTAGGGCAACAAGATTGTGGAATTCTCTACCACAAGAGGTAGTTTCTGCGGGAAGTATGCCTACTTTCAAAAGACTCTTGGACATACATCTCAATGATCAGAATATTCATAGGTATGAGAGATGATTACAGCCACACACACCTACACAGGCTGAACTGCATGGACTATTGTCTTTTTTCAACCTCAACTACTATGCAACTATGTAACTATATATCATTGGTGTCAGTGGGAGGAATAGTGTCCCATCATTGGTGTCAGTGGGAGGAATAGTGTCCCATTATTGGTGTCAGTGGGGAGGAATAGTGTTCCATTATTGGTGTCAGTGGGAGGAATAGTGCCCCATTTTTGGTATTAGTGGGAGGAATAGTGTCCCATCATTAGGGTCAGTGGGATGAATAGTGCCCCATTATTGGTGTCAGTGGGAGGAATAGTGCCCCATCATTGGTATCAGTGAGAGGAATATTGCCCCATCATTGGTGTCAGTGGGAGGAATAGTGCCCCATCATTGGTGTCAGTGGAAGGAATAGTGCCCCATCATTGATGTTAGTGGTAGGAATAGTGCCGTATTATTGGTGTCAGTGGGAGGAATAGTGCCCCATTATTGGTGTCAGTGGGAGGAATAATGCCCCATCATTGGTGTCAGTGGGAGGAATAGGGTCCCATTATTGGTGTCAGTGGGAGGAATAGAGCTTCATCATTGGTGTCAGTGGGAGGAATAGTGCCCCATCATTGGTGTCAGTGGGAGGAATAGTGCCCCATTATTGGTATCAGTGGGGGGAATAGTGCCCCATCATTGGTGTCAGTGGGAGGAATAGTGTTCCATCATTGGTGTCAGTGGGAGGAATAGTGCCCCATCATTGGTGTCAGTGGGGAGAATAGTGCCCCTGTCACGAACCGGCAGAACTGGTAGTGGATCCTCTGGACCAGAGAGACGATGGCGCGGGTTGTACTAGAGGACCGGTTCTAAGCAGTTACTGGTCTTCACCAGAGCCTGCCGCAAGGCGGGATGGATTTGCTGCGGCGGTAACTACCAGGTCGTGTCCCCTAGTAACAACTCGATCTCTCTGGCAGCTGATATAGCGTGGTACACAGGGAGTAGGCAAGAGAGTAGTCGGACGTAGCAGAGGTCAGGGCAGGCGGCAGAGGTTCAAAGGCGAGTCGTCGGTAGCAACGGGTTCGGCAACAGGCAAAGCAAACAAACACAGTAGGGAATGCTTTCTCAGAGGCACAAGGCACAAAGGTCCGGCAGGAAGCTGTGGGAGGAGAAGGTATTTATGGGCAGTGCACAGGTGAAGCCTAATTAAGTCAGCACTGCCTCTCACAAACCTTAACCCTTATTAACCAGTTTGGACCAGGCACCAATCACCTGTGCACTGGTCCTTTAGATCTAAGAGTCCCGGTGTGTGCGCGCCCTAGAGAGCGGGGACGCACACGCCGAGACGCAGGAGCGCCGCCTGGGGACACACGCTGTGAGCGTAACAGTACCCCCCCCCTTTTGGTACCCAGGAACTCGCGGATGAGGCTGTGGTCCAGGATGTTCTCCTCCGGCTCCCAAGATCTCTCCTCAGGACCGTAGCCCTCCCAATCGACCAAAAAAAATCTTTTCCCCCGGATGACCTTGGTCGCTATGACTTCTTTGACCGAAAAAAATATCAGAGGTACCAGCGACAGGGGTGGGAGAAAGAAGTTTATGAGAGAAGCGGTTAAAGATAGCAGGTTTGAGAAGGGAGACATGGAAAGAGTTATGGATTCGGAGAGAGGGTGGAAGATGGAGCAGGTAGGACACCTGCTTAATGCGGCTCTTGATTTTAAAGGGACCCAAGTAACGAGGGCCCAACTTGTAACTTGGGACCTTAAATCTGATGAATTTCGACGAGAGCCACACTTTGTCACCGGGACTGAATTCCGGAGGAGCTCTGCGACTTTTATCGGCCTGAAACTTCATACGGGCCGAGGCCTTGAGGAGGGCTGAGTGGGTCTCTCGCCAAATAGAAGAGAAGTCCTGAAGGAGGTCCTCTACAGCTGGTACAGAAGAGGGAGCAGAGGTCCGAGGCAGAGGTGGCAGAGGATGACGACCATAGACCACAAAAAATGGGGACTTATTGGAGGCAGAAGATTGCTTGAAATTATAAGAAAACTCTGCCCAAGGGAGTAAATCCGACCAATCATCTTGACGGGAGGACACAAAATGGCGTAGATAATCTCCCAGAATCTGGTTCACCCGTTCTACTTGGCCATTGGACTGAGGGTTATACGAGGAAGAAAAGTCCAACTTGACTCCGAGCTGACCACAGAGAGCCCTCCAAAATCTGGAAACGAACTGCACCCCATGGTCCGAGACGATGTGTCTGGGAAGGCCGTGAAGGCAGAAGATGTGTAGAAAAAACTGTTTGGCCAACTGAGGCGCGGACGGGAGACCAGGCAGGGACACAGTGAGCCATCTTTGAAAATCGGTCCACCACGACCCAGATGACATACCATGGGAGGAGGGAAGATCAGTGATAAAGTCCATGGCGATGTGCGACCAAGGGGTCTCAGGAACAGGAAGCGGCAGGAGAAGACCCGCAGGTTTCTGACGAGGAGTTTTGTCACGAGCGCAGATCACACAGGACTGGACGAATTCTGTGACGTCTCTCTCCAGAGAGGGCCACCAATATCTTTGGGAAATTAATTGAAGAGATTTCTTAACTCCAGGATGACCGGCAAAAAGGGAAGCGTGGCCCCACTTGAGAATTTGTAACCGCTGACGGGGAGAAACGTAGGTCTTGCCGGGGGGAAGAAGACGCAGGTCCACAGGAGCAACCGAGATGAGACATTCTGGAGGGATAATGTGTTGAGGAGTGGGCATGTCGCCCACCACATCTGAAGAGCGAGAAAGGGCATCTGCCCTGATGTTCTTAGCAGCTGGGCAGAAATGAATCTGGAAATTGAAGCGGGCGAAGAAGATGGACCAACGGGCTTGGCGGGGATTTAGTCTTTGAGCTGACTGGAGGTAGGCTAGGTTCTTGTGGTCCGTAAAGATGATCACAGGGTGAGGAGCACCCTCGAGAAGATGCCTCCATTCCTCCAGGGCTGATTTAATTGCCAGCAGTTCTCTGTCCCCAATAGAGTAATTCTTCTCGGCGGAGGAAAAGGTTTTAGAGAAGAAGCCACAAGTTATGGTCTTACCTCTGGATGATTTCTGAGTTAGCACAGCTCCGGCTCCCACTGAGGATGCATCCACTTCCAGATAGAATGGCTTGGAAGAATCTGGCCGGGACAGAACAGGTGCAGAAGCAAAGGCGGCTTTCAGGGACTGGAAGGCCTCTTCAGCGTGAGGAGGCCAGGTTTTGGGATTAGCACCTTTTCTAGTCAAGGCCACAATGGGAGCCACCAGGGTGGAATAATGAGGAATAAATTGTCTGTAGTAGTTGGCGAAACCCAGGAACCTCTGTATGGCTCGGGGGCCAGAGGGGCGTGGCCAGTCCAGAACCGCTGAGAGCTTGGCAGGATCCATTTGAAGTTCTTGGGCAGAGATGATATACCCCAGGAAGGGCAAGGAGGAACGCTCAAACAGACACTTCTCAATCTTGGCATAGAGGCGATTACTCCTGAGACGGGTGAGAACTTGTTGGACATGGACTCGGTGTTGCTCCAAATTAGAGGAAAAAATAAGGATATCATCCAGGTATACTACTACACAAGTGTAAAGAAGGTCCCGGAGGATGCCGTTAACGAACTCCTGGAAGACTGCAGGAGCGTTACAGAGCCCAAAGGGCATCACTAAGTATTCAAAATGACCGTCCCTGGTGTTAAAAGCAGTCTTCCACTCGTCTCCCTTTCAAATGCGGATCAGGTTGTTGGCCCCGCGGAGATCCAGCTTGGTGAAAATCTTGGCTCCTCTGAGACGGTCAAACAGCTCAGAGATTAGAGGCAGAGGGTAACGGTTTTTAATGGTAATTTTATTGAGTCCTCTATAGTCAATGCAGGGGCGGAGAGAACCATCCTTTTTAGACACAAAGAAAAAACCGGCTCCAGCAGGGGAAGAAGACTTCCTAATAAACCCTCTGTGTAAGTTCTCACGTACATAGTCTGACATGGCCTGAGTCTCTGGAGGTGAGAGAGGATAAATTCTGCCCCGAGGTGGAGTAGAGCCAGGTAACAGGTCAATAGGACAATCATAAGGCCTGTGAGGAGGAAGAGTCTCCGCTTGCTTTTTACAGAAGACATCCGCATAACGGTGGTAAGGCTTGGGGAGACCTGGTGGCTGAGGAACTAGCGGGTCCCGTTTGATAGGAGCAGGCTTGAGACACCGGTTAGAGCAGGAGGAACCCCAACGCAAAATCTCACCGTTGGACCAATTCAGGACAGGACAATGGCGTTGCAACCACGGTAGATCCGGGGCGTGGCTGAACCACTGATGTGAGCAGACGTGGGGACAGATAGCTCCGCCGAGAATCCTGATCTTTTATCCGGTAACGACCGCTCAGCTTCTATCTACTTACCTTAACCGGTGCTGGTGACGTCCCTGATCCTCCGCATTGCTCCGGTGAGTCGATCCGAACCTCCCAGCCATGCAGCAGAAGCAGAAGGAGGGTAAGGCGGCTACGGCCGGCCGGGCCAAAGATGGCGCCTCCGCGACACGAGTCTCCAACAAGGACACATATCTCGAAGCTGCACAGGGGCTTTTTAATAAACCAGCCTCACGAGATCGTCCGCCCTCTGCTGGGGCTGCTCCGAGCCCACCTCTGGACTCTCCCTCGGATGCAGACGATACAGTCCCCCTGGGGGATATATCTGGGCAACTCCAGGACTGGGATCCCTCCGGCTCCGACCAGGCCCGACTCCAATCCTCCCCTGCTCCGGACCCTGAGCCCACGCTGCGGGATGTAATGGCAGCTGTAAACTCCTGCAACTTCTCTATCACAGCCCTTACTGCAGAATTGAAGGGGGTCAAAGCTGAAATATCTTTTGTAAGGCAAGATATGCTGAAGTTAAGGGAAAGGACTGCTGCTGTGGAGGGTCGGGTGCGCTCCCTGGAGGATGAGATGATTCCCCTGCAGAGAGAGGTGAGACATACTGCTTCTCTCACTGCCCAGCAAGCTGAGAGATTGGATGATCTGGAGAACAGGATGAGAAGGAGTAATGTTAGAGCAATTGGGATCCCTGAACGTGCTGAGGGCAAAAACCCGGTCGCCTTTATTGAACAATGGCTCATTTCCACCTTTGGTCAAGACGCTTTTACCCCCATGTTCTCTGTAAAACGGGCACACAGGGTGCCTATGAGGCCTCTCCCTCCTGGTGCCCCCCCCCCCCGCACCTTTATTTTCAAGCTTCTCCACTACAAGGATAGAGATACCATTCTGTCTAGAGCCAGGGGCATGCAGGGGAAACTGGTCTTGGACAACGCTAAAACCTCTCGGTTTCCAGACTACTCCGCGGAGGTGCAAAAGCAAAGAGCGAAATTTGGCGATGTTAAGAGGAGGCTCAGGGATCTCAATATTCAATATGCCATGTTGTACCCCTCGAAGCTCGGAGTTGTTGCGAGGGATGAGGTGCTATTCTTTGATAAGTCGGTGGCAGCGGCTCAGTGGCTAGATGCAAACGGCAGGGCACTGAGAGGCGCCCCTTCTCCCAGACATGGGGCCCCGTGAAGACTGGTCTCCCCTCCTCCACATGGCAAGCTACCCACCTCTCTACTGAGGTTCAGGGGGGCAATTGTTGCTGCTGCTGGCGGGTCCATTATACCCCTGAAAGGGCGGATGATGCCCCGCCATGACCACTGCTTCGTGCTCGGTCCTGCTCATGGTTCATGAGGAGATTACAATTCCAACCGTGATCCCTCTCTGGTTTCCCCCTTTGGTCCAAGTTGGACGGACTTCTGTGACTCTCTCCTTTACTATTCCCCACTCCCCGAACTTTCCGAAGTGTTCCTCAAGTCTTTGTTCTGGGATGTCTCTTCACTACCCTGCATTTTTTCGGAGAACTGTTGGTCTACCCTGCAACTACCACCCACCTATCCTTCATCGTATCCATGCTCTGGCTGCTGTGTACTCCTTCCCCCTGTGCCCGTACGGGACCTGTGCTGCCCTGCTGGGCCCTGTCCGAACACCTGCTGATGTGTGCACGACCTGCTGTATTTCTGCGACACCCGCTGTGGTGTCGGTCCATGGTTGTTATGCTTGATTTAAGAATATGCACTGTTTTTTCCAATGGCTGATACGATTTGTGTTCTATCATGGAATGTTAGGGGTCTGAATAATCCCACCAAACGCACTGCAGTTCTTCGGAACATTAAGAGGTTACAGGCTGATATTGTGTGTCTGCAGGAGACCCATGTGGCCCCTGCCGACAAATACAATGTGGCACCTGGTATGTTCAGCCATCAATATCATTCTGTTTACGCTAATTATTCAAGGGGAGTCTGTGTTCTGATCAGGAGGGGGGTGCAATTCTCCTGTTCACATTCTGTTGTAGACCCGGAAGGGCGATATATTGTTATGCTGTGTCGGGTGGCGGGTCTGACCTTTGTATTGGCTGCGGTCTATGTCCCGCCCCCCTACTCAGTCAGAGTATTTAGATTAGTGCTAGACCATGTGGTTAAATTTCCGGATGTGCCCTCCCTCATTTTGGGAGACTTTAATACTGTTATGGACTCCGCCTTGGATAGATTTGCTCCGCATTCCACTGTTCAACCGCCTGTCGGGGGCCCTACGCCTTTTGCCCGTCAGGCGGTTGGGGAGCTTGGTCTGATGGACGTTTGGCGGATGGCCAATCCAGGGGTGAGCCGGTTCTCCTGCTTCACGGCCGCGCACGCTGGCCTGTCCCGGATTGACATGGGCCTGGGAAACAGTCGTCTTTTGCCTTTGGTGTCTTCGGCGGGCTACGAACCACGGTTGGTCTCTGACCATTCTCCGCTCTGGGTCCGACTGGCCCTCCCTGTTAGACGGGGTAGGCCTTTGTGGAAATTAAATGCATTTTGGCTGACGCTTTTTCCTAGCCCTGATCCTTTACCGACCCTGCTGCTATCCTTTTTTAGAGATAACCAAGATTCTGCTACTATAGGGGTGGTGTGGGACGCCGCCAAAGCGTTTATGAGGGGGCACTTTATTGAGATTGTTAATGGGGTGAAGACGAGAACTAAGGCTTGGGAGGTTGCGGTCCTCACTGAGGCGGCAAGATCTGAAGCTGCATATATTGCTGACCCCACAGAGAGTACACGGGGGGCGTGGCTGGCTGCCCAGGCCCTCTCGGGTACGTTGTCCATGCAACGTGCTGAAAACAAACGGTTCTTCTTGCAGCAGAGGTACTTTGAGGAAGGTGAAACAACGGGCCACTTGTTGGCCACCTTGGTGCGAGCCCAATAGCCTACTAGCCTACTACCTTTATCCCTACATTAGCTGCCTCTGGGGGGCACCAGTGGCATACCACTGCTGATGTTGGGAGGGTTTTGTGTGATTTTTTTCCATGACCTTTATTCCTCCAAGGTGGCGGCGAGCATCCGAGACAGAGTATTTTTTAGACACCTGTGACCTTCCTGCTTTCTCTGCAGAGGATGCGGCTCTATTGGGCGCTCCTTTGACGGAGGACGAGATACACACTGCTCTCGGGGCTGCCGCTAATGGTAAGGCGCCGGGTGCGGATGGTATCCCCACGGAGGTCTATAGCCGATACGCGGAACAGCTGGTACCTAGACTCCTTCAGGTGTTTAACTCAGCTCTCTGTGAGGGAAAGCTACCAGTTTCTATGACGGAAGCTATTGTGATACTGATCCTGAAGCCTGACAAGGACCCGACTTTACCTGACTCCTATAGGCCCATCTCCTTGCTTACGTCGGACGTCAAGATCCTGGCGAAGATCTTGGCAACCCGACTTTCTCAAATAATCCATAATGTTATACATCGGGATCAATCGGGCTTCATCCCTGCTCGCTCTACAGCACTGAACCTTCGTCGCCTCTTCCTAAACCTTCAAGTGCCTGTGGATAACCCTGGAAACAGGGCGATATTCTCGTTAGATGCCGCCAAGGCATTTGACAGCGTCGAATGGCAATATTTGTGGGCGGTGCTGCGCCGGTTCAGAGTGGGGATCCGCTTTTTACAATGGGTTCAATTGTTATATGCCGAGCCTCCCAGGTACAGCACATGGGAGGTTGGGGGAACTCGGACCCGCAGGACCCCATTGGGGTCATGTTGGCTTCGATGGACTCCCCGTCCCCGATCTTGGTCCATCTGGAGGGGGGCTTTGCACATCTGCCAGCGGGTGTGCCGACCGTCGCCTTGCTTAGAATGATCTGGCGAAGTGTCAAGTCGATGCTCTTGGTTGGGGGCTTCCTACCGAAGACCCCCATATGGGACAATAGGAATTATAAAGAGCTTTTCCGCTTGGAGGGTTCAGAATTTTGGAAGATGTCAGGAATCTGCTTTATGTCACAACTGTATAGAGGGCGGGTGTTGAAATAGTTCCTGGAGCTGCAGAGGGAATTCAATTTACCACAATCTTGTTTTTTCAGGTTTTTGCAACTTAGACATGCTTTGGCGGCGCAGGCCAGGCTTACACCACTACAACCTACCCCTAACGAGCTCTTGGCTGGGGTGCTTCGGCCAGTGACAAGAAGGGTATGATCTCTGATATATATGTGGCCCTCATGGGCTCTTTCCAGGACCCAGCCTCCCTCCCTGCTCGTGTGGCTTGGGAGGAAGACCTGGGTCCAATAGATGGAGAGACATGGGAGTTGTGCCTTTCCTCTGTCCCGATGGTCTCAGTCTCAGCTTCGCACAAAGTTTCCCACCTTATGTTATTCCATAGGGCTTACAGAACGCCTGTCCAGCTGCACCGCTGGGGCTGTAGGCCTACTCCCATGTGTCCGAAGTGTGATAGGGACCAGGGAACATTGATACATATGCTATGGAGATGTCCAAAACTGTTTCGCTATTGGTCTGCGATTATATCCACGATATCCAGAGTCTACAACTTTCAATTGTTTCGTGATCCGGTAGTCTGCCTCCTAGGGGCACTAGAGGTAGACACCGTGACTCCTAATGCCCATGTAGCGGTGATTCGACTATTATACGTAGCTCGAAAACTTATAGCTAGGTACTGGATCTCCGCAAGAGTCCCATCAGTGCAGCAATGGATCAAACAGGTTAACAGTTCCCTGGTCAGAGAGAAATTGACTTAACCACGGTAGACTAAAAATTCCAGAGTCTCTGTGGGTAGCGTTTAGGACGAGCTCTTTCCTTTTCAAGATGGAGTTCCTCTTGTCTCTCGGAGAAACGTTTATCGATCCTGATGGCCAGCAAGATGAGGTTACTCAGGGTAGTAGGCAGGTCACGTGCAGCAAGGACGTCCTTCATGTCACTATTGAGTCCCTTCTTAAAAGTGGCACAAAGAGCTTCATTGTTCCAGTTCAGCTCGGAGGCAAGGGTACGGAACTGGATGGCATAATCACCCACGGTAGAACTTCCTTGGGACAAGTTTAGCAAGGCAGTCTCTGCGGAGGTAACCCGGGCAGGTTCCTCGAAAACATTACGAAGCTCCTGACAAAAATTCTGGACAGACACGGTGGCTGGATCAGCGCGGTCCCAAAACGGTGTAGCCCAGGCCAGGTCCCTCCCGGAGAGCAGACTGAGGATGAAGGCTACCTTGGATCGCTCAGACGGAAACTGGTCAGACAGTAGCTCGAGGTGAAGAGAGCACTGAGACAGGAACCCTCGGCACAATTTAGGATCTCCGTCGTACTTGTCCGGCAGAGACAAGCGGATTCTGGACCCGGTGGCAACTGCTGGTGTGGGAGGTGCAGCAGATGCTGAAGGAGGAGCTGGCTGTTGCTGAGTTGGCAGGAGCTGCTGCAACATAGCGGTCAGCTGGGCCAACTGTTGACCTTGCTGGGCCACAATGGTGGTGAGGTCCGCTAGGCTTGGCAACGGAACATCAGCGGGATCCATGGTCGGATCTTACTGTCACGAACCGGCAGGACTGGTAGTGGATCCTCTGGACCAGAGAGGCGATGGCGCAGGTTGTACTAGAGGACCGGTTCTAAGCAGTTACTGGTCTTCACCAGAGCCCGTCGCAAGGCGGATTTGGATTTGCTGCGGCGGTAACTACCAGGTCGTGTCCCCTAGTAACAACTCGATCTCTCTGGCAGCTGATATAGCGTGGTACACAGGGAGTAGGCAAGAGCGTAGTCGGACGTAGCAGAGGTCAGGGCAGGCGGCAGAGGTTCAAAGGCGAGTCGTCGGTAGCAACGGGTTCGGCAAAAGGCAAAGCAAACAAACACAGTAGGGAACACTTTCTCAGAGGCACAAGGCACAAAGATCCGGCAGGAAGCTGTGGGAGGAGAAGGTATTTATGGCCAGTGCACAGGTGAAGCCTAATTAAGTCAGCACTGCCTCTCACAAACCTTAACCCTTAATAACCAGTTTGGACCAGTCACCTGTGCACTGGTCCTTTAGATCTAAGAGTCCCGGTGCGTGCGCGCCCTAGAGAGCAGGGACGCACACGCCGAGACGCAGGAGCGCCGCCTGGGGACACACGCTGTGAGCGCTCCGAGGCCAGCAGGGGGCCTGGTGCGCTGAGCGTAACAGCCCCATCATTGGTGTCAGTGGGAGGAACAGTTTCCCATCATTCAGCTTCGGGTGTGGTTGCAGGGAAGATCTCTTGCTGTGTGTCTGGAGCTGCTCCAGGTGATCTGTGTGAGAGGGGAGTCTGGTAAAATCTCTCCCAGCCCTGCTGGCCCCTATCTGGGGAGGCCATGCTGGCCAGCGGGGCCTCTCCTGCTGGAAGCTCTCAGCCATCCCCTGGACGGATGGATGACATGCCTGCTCCTGGACAAGCCATGGCTGGTGATCTCTCTGCCCCTGGTGAGGATGAGGATGCCGAGTCCATTCGGGAGCGAGTGGTGGCCGGGATCAAGGTCCTGAATAGGGAGAGAGAGACCAGCTCTACAAACTGAGAGCAGAGTTGAAGCATCTGCGAAAGCAGCGGGAAGGTTTGTACAGCCGCAACCGTGGATCTATGGATTCGGAAATCCAGTTGGCTAAGGTCCGGGTTCAACACCAGGAAACCATTGTGGCCATGATGGAAGGCAGAGAGGGGCCCTTTAAGGAGAAGTTTTGTAATGACCGGAGATAGGGAAGGATGGCAAAGATGGAGGTGGAGGAGGAGATCCCCAGTTCTGACCCCCTGCCCCCCCAAGGTGAGGTGAGCAGCCCGTTGCCTTCTCAGGGCTCAGGAGGCATGCTGAAAGTGATCCAGGCAGTGGAGTCTCCATTACGGGCGGATCAGCTGGTGTTTGGTGAGGAGAACTTACCTGATAATGTGCCTGATAAGGTAAAGCCTAGCAAACCACAAGTGACTGATAAAACTATTTTTGTGCCATTTAACACCTTGAATAATGCGGATGTTTTGCCCAATGACACCCAGGCTGGTAATTCCATATCCAGCAATACTTTGTCTGCTGATGTTTCCTCGCAGGAAAAACTGCGTTTAAAAAATGACATTGCAGCAAAGGAACTACAAGAGCCAGAACAACCCATTAACCCCCCTTTTGCTGAGCCCAAGGCTGTTTGTCCAGTCACAGCTGTTGTTCAGGACTCTACACTGCAGCATCAGGACACCTGTGGTACTACAGCAGAAACTGTGATAATGAATGGTGATTGTAACGATTCTTCCATTTCAGGTGTTCTGAATAATGCTGCCAATATGTGTGTAATGGACATTCCTGCTTGCTCAGTACAAGCAATTAATAATAAGGATAATAATAATAGTAATGTACCGGCTAAAGTTGCATCAGTGTGGGGCCTTGGCCCTGATAAGCCTTTTTTTGCTCAGGTGGTACGCTCTGCGCCTGGTAATATTATTAAGCCAGGGCTGCAGCCAATGAGGAACCCTGCTTCCAGGCAGAGTTTTACACCACAAACTGCCACTTTGAGCACCCCTGGTTCTGGTCTTGGGTTTCTGGCTTCTGCTGGGGGTCCAAGACGTAATGTGGTTATTCTTAAATGGGAAGGTGGTGCAGTCTGTCCAGCATGGCGAGTGGGGGTGGATATGATTTTGGAGATGGGCTTTGGAGCGAATGACCTTTATGCCCTAATACATGTAGCTGGGAGCCGGGAGTACACAATCAGCTTCACCAGGCCAGAGGGTCTTGACCTGTTCTGGGAACGATATGAGGCTCGGTGCAGGTCAAGACCCGAATGGGAAGATCTGGCACCAGTTGCTGTTTCACAGAGATCAGCGGTTAAAAAAATAACCATCAATCTCACTAACGAGAGTGTTCCTGCTCGGGACTTAGAGGTCTGGTTAAGGAACTATGGTGAGGTTTTGACCAGGCCAAATAAAATCCTTGATGAATGTGGCATCTGGACTGGGGGTTGGTCAGTAACGGTCAGGTTGGCCAGGGATGGGAATGTTGTCCGTCACCTGCCCTCCTCGGCTTTCATAGGGAGGGATAGGATGACTGTTTTTTATCCTGGTCAGCCAAAGCTGTGTCACCGCTGTGGTGAAAAGAGGCATTTAGCTCCTCCTGTTCAGCCTTAATATGTTCAGTATGTCGGGGACAGGGTCATGTGGCCAGGGACTGCAACTAGGTGATAAGGTGCAACCTGTGCCTGCGCCTTGGCCACCCCTACAGCCGATGTCCTGAAGCCTGGCATAATATGGATAGAGAGATAATAGATGAACTGTTGAGGCTGGACAGGATGGAGGATGAGGCCCCTGGTGTACCATCCTCCTCTGCGGTGACTGACTCCCCTGGTCCTGTTCAGGATCTGTGGCCAACCCTCCTGTGTCTGTAGGTATTCCTTCTGTGGCTGTCTCTGTGTCCCCTCAGCCTACTGTACCCATTCCTCTTGTGTCAGAACCTTCCAAGTCTGTGCCCCCCAAGTCAGTTATGCCCCATGAGTCTTCTCCTCCTAGGTCTAACTTAAGGGAAGACCCCCCCCCCACCAGGAGTGGTAGAAGGTACCAAAAAGGGTGCTGCTGCGGCTTCCTCTGTAAAGAAGTCTTCTGTGAAGACTTCAAAGAAGAAGAAAACAAGAGATGAAAGCATCTCTGAATCTGACCTGCAGTACCTGGAGGAGAGAAGGAAGGTTGTGAGGCGGAAGAGACAGGCGGTGAGGACGGAACAGGGAGAGGAAGCCCCATTGTCTGTCCCCAACCGTTCTTGGGCTTCAAGTTCTGCATGGGATATTTCCTCATCTGGAGCTTCTTCTGAGCAAAATTCTGATTCAGAAATGGAATTGGAGGACGCCTCAAGAAAGAGAGGCTTCTGGTGATGAGCAGCAGAGGGGGAGCTAAGAAACAATCCACCCAATAACCCAAATGGCAGTTCCCCCTCCGTTAAAAGTGGTGACAATAAATGTCGCCAGTATTAAGTCAGTAAGAGCTCGTTCTATGGCCTTCTTTTTGTTCAGCCAATTAGATGCTGAAATTTTATTTTTGCAGGAGACTAGGCTCACCTCCTTGGCAGATATTCATATGGCCAAGAGAATGGAGGTATGGTCCATCTTACTGGTCTCTTGCCGCCGAGCCTTACGGCGGGGTGGCGGTGTTTAAAACCAGCATGGTAACTGTCCGGCGGGTTATTGAGGTGGAGATTGGGAGATGTATGGTCTTAGACGTCCTTGTGGGAGGGCAGGACCTGCGCCTAATTAATATTTATGGGCCGCACACAAAGTAGGACAGGAAATGCCTTTTTACAAGGATCAAGCCATTTCTTTTTACATCCCGGCAAGTGGTTTTTGGAGGTGACTTTAATACTGTGATTAGGCCCAAGGACAGGAAGGACTTCAGAGACAGGCTGGGATATGATAGCGTTTTTTAAAATAGTATGGTTAGGGATGCTGGTCTTGTGGATGTGCACATTAAGCACCTTCCGGATGACACAGGGTTCACCTTTCATCGAGGTAATAGTCAGAGTAGGATAGATAGGTTTTTTTTTAAGGAAGCCTCTGCTTTCTCACCTCCAGTGGTGCAGGCAGTGGAGTTCTCTGATCACTGTATGCTATCTGTGGTCTTGAATGCTTCAGACTTCCCTCGGAGGGGCAAAGGCATCTGGAGATTAAATTCGACTCTCCTTGAGGAAGAACATGTTAGACAATCCTTTGAGGATGCTAGGTGGTTTTATCGATTGGTTAAAAGTCTTGTATAAGGGGGCAGAAAGCATCCCTCTTGTTAATGGTTGGGTTGGACAGTCCTTTGAGGTTGGCTCTGGGGTGCGCCAGGGTTGTCCCCTGAGTCCCCTGCTCTATGTGTTTGCAATTGACCCCTTCATCAGGATGATAGAGAGCAGCATGTTGTGTGGGGTACCAGTGGGAATCCCAGGTGAGCCGCCTTTGAGGGTTGTTGCCTATGCGGATGATGTGTCAGTGATTGTCACTGGGACAGATGAAGCGGAGGAGGTGGTCTCTTTGACATTACAGTACTCTGAAGCATCAGGCTCCAAGATCAATCAGGAAAAGAGTGACGTTTTTTGGATGGGAAAGGAAGGTGAGGGTTTTGATCTCCCGGACACCTTTCCCCCAGGAAAAAATTAAGATATTAGGCATTGAATTTGGACTTGGCGACTATGGCCTCAAAAACTGGGAAGGCAGGCTGGAAGTTGCCAATACTAAGGTGGTCAGATGGAAGAGATGGAAGTTATCTCTGAGGGAAAGGGTTGATCTGATTAAGACTTACCTGATACCGATCTTCTTGTATGTCAGCCCTGTCTGCATCTTGCCAGTGTCTCTCTATGCTAGGATCTATAGTGTGTTCTTCCAGATACTGTGGGGAAACAGACTGAACCCCATCAAGAGGAATGTCACCTATCTATCCAGGAGGGAGGGTGGCTTAGGTATGGTTAACCCCGTTCTTTTCTTTTCACTGCTATTTCTCAAGTTTAACATTGGTAGTATGCTTGCAGTGGAACCTCCTGGATGGGCAGGCATGTTTAGATCTTGGTTTAGGCCTTTTCTGCGACTTTGGGAAGAAGGTGGCCAAGTGAAGAATCTCAGGGGTCATCGTGGTCAGCTTCCAGCCTATGTAGCTCCGTGTCTGAAGTTGCTGCGGCAGTGGCGACTGTCGGCTGAAGATCTCAGATCCGCTCCGTGGAAAGTCCCTATGAGCCGAGTCTTGAGTGAAGTCTTTCATGACCCACTGGCCTTAAGGGATTGCCCAGGCCCAATTTTGAGGGAAGGGTTAAGATTGATTAATTTGGCTAGAGTCCCCCTTAAATTCAGGGATCTGGCCTGGTTGTGCTTCCACGGGAGGCTCTATGTTCGGGGCAATTTGAAATTCCGCAGTGGGATGGATCGTGGTTGTCCTCGGGAGGAATGTTCAGGTGAGGAGGAGACTATGGACCATTTTCTGCTTCGTTGCCCTTTTAACATAGAGGTATACAAACAGGTTGGGCGGGCCCTCGGTGTTCCTTTCCTCTCCAGGCTGGGTTATGCTGAGTGGGTATACGGAGCATTCAATACTGGTGGGGGCTTTTGTTTGGATAAACTTTTTTTAGCTAGCTTAGTAGTCCGTTATTACACCTGGAATGCACGGTGTCAGGTCACCCTTCGGCGTAAAATCCTTCCTGTTCAGGTGGTGGTGTGTGACATTCTGCATGAGGTGGGGAAGATTCGGGCGATTGAGAGAGACAAGTGGGGTCAGAGGGCTTGGCTGAAGGCGTGGAGGGGTTTCAAGCCTCCCTGATTGCCAGGAGTCTCTTTCCCGGGTGTGGCTTTCTGTCTCTTATCACCCTAGATTTTTTCTTAATACTCAGTTTGTGATAAATGGCTGCATACATAGGTGATGGGTTGTGCCTCTTAGGCCCTCTCTGCTGCTTTGTGTAAATAGTTTTCTAAAAATGTTGGAAGTGGATTATGTATATATTGTATATATTCTGCACATGGATGTGTATTCCTTTGTTTTCGGTTGGAATATTGTACTATAGTTCTGTTTTTTCCTTTTGTATAAAATTTGTTGCTTGATTCTTTTCAATAAAAGATCAATAGTGCTCCATCATTGGTGTTAGTTGGAGGAATAGTGCCCCATCATTGGTGTCAGTTGGAGGAATGTGCCCCATCATTGGTGTCAGTGGGAGGAATAGTGCCCCATCATTGGTGTCAGTTGGAGGAATGTGCCCCATCATTGGTGTCAGTGGGAGGAATAGTGCCCCATCATTGGTGTCAGTTGGAGGAATGTGCCCCATCATTGGTGTCAGTGGGAGGAATAGTCACAATAACACATTTCTGTTGAAACAAGTGTGTTAGAATTCATCTTGAGGAGGGAAGTGAATGATTTTTGCAGCTGATGCATAGAGGAGATGTGTGGTTGCCCTGTAGACTCGTCCCCCCAGAAATGGCCTGACCACATGATAATTTCCTCTCTATACATCCTCTATCTGTGTCATTTGCTGCATGAGAGCCCCATACACCATGAGATCCTGGTCCGCTCTCCTCCTGCTCTGTGTCCTCTTCCAAGCCTCGTCTGGTGAGTATAGACATTCCGGCCTTTTCTAGGATTCTGATTGGTTGTCCGATCCAGTCTTATATACAATGTATACTATTATTGTTCTGGGTTATAAATGATGATCAGGGCTGTAACCATGGAGAATATTCTATATTATTGAACCAGCCTGGGGAAGTATTTTTATAACAAATAGAAAGTTTGGAGTTTAAATGAAACCTTTTACTGGTTAACCACTTGTCTACCGGACACTTTCACCCCCTTTCTGCCCAGCCCAATTCTCAGCTTTTAGCGCTGTCGCACTTTGAATGACAATTGCGCGGTAATGCAGCACTGTACCCATATGACATTGTTATATTTTTTTTCCACACAAATAGATCTTTCTTTTAGTGGTATTTAATCACTACTAGGGGTTTTATTTTTTGCTACACAAACAAAAGAAAGACTGAAAATTTTGAAAAAAACAAACAGTTTTTATAGTTTGTTATAAAATTTTGAGAACAGGTAATTTATCTCCTTCATTGATGTGCACTGATAGGCTGCACTGATAAGGCGACACTGATAAGGCGGCACTGATGGGCACTTATAAGGCGGCACTTGTGGGCACTGATAGGTGGCACTTGTGGGCACTGATAGGTGGCACTGATGGGTGGCACTGAAGGGCACTGATAGGTGGCACTGATGGGGGGCACTGATAGGCGGCACTGATGATGAGGCCCTGATTGGCAGCACTGCATGGCACTGATAGGTGGCACTGGTGGGCAGCACTGATGATAAGGCACTGATTGGCACTGGTAGGTTGCACTGGTGGGCATTGATAGGTGGCATTGGTGGGCATTGATAGGTCACACTGATTGGCAGCACTGATGATAAGGCAGTGATTGGCACTGGTAGGTGGCAGTGGTGAGCACTGGTAGTTGGCACTGGTGGGCACAGATGAGGCAGCAGTGTCTCTCTCTGTTCAGGACCAATGTCCCTCAGACAGAAGCTGGTGATCAGCTTTTTTTTTCTCCTCACGCTAACAGCATGCTAATTACTGACTCTGTTTACATCACATGATTAATGCCAATTACTGACTCTGTTTAGATCACATGATTAGCTGTCATTGGCTTACAGCTGATCACATGGTAAGGGGCCACCCCTCATGCAAATACTGCTTTGGAAAGTCCCAATGGTTAAGAAGAATCTGAAGCTGAGTCTGTCAATGAACTTCAGAGAAAAGGATTTTACGGTAAGTCGAAACTCCAGTTTTCTCTATTGTTCATTGACAGATGCAGCTCCATATTCTTCTTAACCATTGGGACATCCCAAAGCAGTATTTGCATGAGGGGTGGGAAAACAATGCAGGAAAGAACGTAATTCCCCAAAGGCTAAACTTAGCCAACCAGGTAACATGGAGCTCAACCAGGAACAACTGGAGCTCACCTAGAAACAACATACACCCTCAAAGAGAAAAATTTCTCTTTTAAACAGCAGCCTGCAAAACCTTGCGGCCAAAAGAAGCATCCAAGGATTCCAACACATCTACTTTGTAGAATTTAGTGAACATGTGCACAGACGACCAACTTGCCGCCATGCAAACTTGTATTACTGACGCCTGATGGCAAAAGGCCCAAGAGGCACTCAGTATCCTAGCCACTGAAAAGGAGCGTGGATGCACCTTAATCGATTCACACCATGAGATGTACGATTTCCACGTACGATGATAAAGCTTCCTGGAGGTAGATTTTCTAGTCTTCAAGAGTGTGAGAATCACTGAGTCATAAAGACACCTATTCTTCAATACCTGGCTTTCAACAGGCATGCCGTTAAAGCCAGAGACTGTAAAGCAGGATGGAAGATCGGCCCTTTAGACAACTGATCTTTCCTTAGAGGAAGTCTCCAAGGAGAATCGGCGACCAACCTTACCAGATCTGTGTACCAAGAGCGGCGAGGCCAGTCTGGGGCCACCATAATGACCAGAATCCCTTCCACCTCTATTCTGCGCAGAAGCCTCTGCAGAAGTTTCAGCGGAGATTGACGTAAACCACGGCCTTGGCATTGTCTGACTGAATTTGAACTGGACAGCTGCATCTGTCAATGAACAATAGAGAAAACTGGAGTTTCGACTTACCGTAAAATCCTTTTCTCTGAAGTTCATTGACAGACTCAGCTTCAGATTTGTCCAGTGACTCAAGCAAATCTTTATTGCTCTGAGTTCCAGAATATTGATCGGAAGTCTTTCAGAGTCCAGGTCCCCTGGACACACAGCTTTCCGAGTACTCCCCCCCCCTTCCCCCCAGCCAGACAGGCTGGCATCCGTGGATACCATGGTCCAATACAATGGAAGGGAGGACTTGCCCTGATGCAGGGCCAAGGAATGGAGCCACCACAGAAGAGCACTTTTTTGACTCAACTGAATCAGATTGTCCAAAGATTTGAGATCCTTGTTCCACTAGACAAGAATACCCCTTTGCAGAGGTCTCGTGTGGAACTGAGCAAATAGAACTCCCCGAAGGTAGACACCATCAGGCCTAGAGTTCGCATGCAAGTCTGCAATGAGGACAGAGTGCTGGATAACAGCAACCGAATCGCCCTCTCCAACTTTTGCAGCTTTTCCGGGGGAAGAAACACCCTCACAGGGGCCAGATTCAGTCCCAGATAAACCATTTTGGAGGCTGGGACCAGAGCAGATTTTCTGAAATTGATGGTCCAACCAAACTTTTGCAGAGCCGTACAGTGATTTACAGATCGCCCACCAGAACTGAGTGAGAGTCTGCTCTTAAGAGGAGGTCATCCAGGTACCCCAGTACCGCAATCCCCCGTTGTCACAGTAATGCCGATACCGGAGCCAACACGTTGGTGAAGACTCTGGGGGCCGAGGCGAGACCAAAGGGTAACGCCACAAATTGATAATGTTCCTCTCCTACAGCGAAGCGAAGAAAACGCTGATGTCCAGCGTAAATAGGGATGTATATATAAAATTGCAGCGCTGGAAAGATTATGAAGGGCAATCACTCACCCTTCTTAATAAAAAAGTTCATAAACTCCAAAAGTTCAAAAGAATTCCAATATCTCACGACTGTCCAGTAAAGGATTCTCAGATGCACCAGTCAGATGTAACATGTAAATAGATTAGAAAGTCCAGAATAGTGTGATACTGTGATAGGCAGGCAAATAAAGAAGGGGGCAGGTCACACCAGTGATGGAAGTTCAAACAAACACATACAGTAGTGCTTTCTTCCTCACATGTAATTCAAACTCACCAGACCAATAATTTAAATAGGCATTTCAGGTAGTTTGTATCCCCCGTCATCACACCTTCACCTCCAATCATCCAGACCTCCAAAAATCAACTCTCATAATCAACAGTGAGAGAGACACCAGTGGTTAAAAAGTGGAATCCCATTTATTGGCATTAGTAACAACAAGTAAAAACAGTTACTCACACGTGTCATGTGCAGGGCCGGACTGGGAATAAAATTCAGCCCTGTAAATAATTTCATACCAGCCCCATAGCATTATTATTCCGACCCAACAGCATAACACCATTATTTTCTTGTTCATAAAAGGGAAAACCATGCATTTTAAAGCACATTTGAAGAGTGTATTATATATAGATAAGACAGATATGAAAGCATATAGGGCTTTATATATATCAGCAAATTCCAGGTAAAAGTGCGGCCATGGTACAGGACATATCAGAGGCTGCGGGCATGGTGCAAGAGATGCAGGGGCTGCAGACATGGTACAGGAGATGCAGGGGCTGCGGACATGGTACAGGAGATGCAGGGGCTGCGGACATGGAACAGGAGATGCAGGGGCTGCGGACATGGAACAGGAGATGCAGGGGCTGCGGACATGGAACAGGAGATGCAGGTGCTCTGGACATGGTACAGGACATGTAGGGGCTGCGAGCATGGTGCAAGAGATGCAGGGGCTGTGGGCACGGTGCAGGAGATGCAGAGGTTTCAGACATGGTACAGGAGATGTCAGAGGCTGCAGACATGGTACAGGAGGACATGTCAGAGGCTGCGGGAATGGTACAGGAGATGCATGGGCGGCGGACATGGTACAAGAGATGCAGGGGCTACGGACATGGTGCAGGAGATGCAGGGGCTGCAGGAGATGCAGGGATCCTGTCCCATGCCCGCAGCACTGCATCTCCTGAGAAGATGCAGGGGCTGCGGAGGAGTCTCACTTACCTTTTGGTGAGGCGCTACACATTTAAAAATGGCGCTGCCTAGTGCCAACACGTCCCCGCGCAAGCACCGCCGAACATGTACGGGCTTTCCCGACCGGTGGCGGCGCATGCGCACAGCGCATGTCGGGTCGGCCGTGGCCATTTTTTTTACAGGTTTTTTGCAGCCTCAGGGAAGGGGGACTTGCCAGCCTACCAGGAAATTTCCGGTATCCCGGTAGGCCAGTCCAGCCCTGGTCATGTGTGAGGCACGCATCCGTCGGCAGTACTGTCCACTCACCTCTGTCAGCTTGGTCAGGCACGTGGTCGGCTTGGTATGGCATCAGTGAGGAGGCAGAGGCGCTGTGAGGAGGCGAAGGCGGTGTGAGGAGCCGAGAAACCGGAAGCCGGAAGCTGTGTGTGTGCTGTGTGTGTGCGCGTGCAGCGTGTGCTGTGAGTGAGGAGAAGGAGCTGCGGGGGAAGCCGGGTGCGGGAGATGTGCGGGAGACCTCCGGGGGAAGCCTGTGACCACCAGTGTAAAGTACCGAACGACAGCGGCGGTGGCAGCAGCAGGGACGTGAGTAGGTGACCGATTAGCTGTTCAGCAGCTGGTGGGGGGGGGGGGGGCCAGAGGGGAATAGCTAGGTACTGTAAGCGACTGACTGTGACCTGCGACTGTGACCTGGGACCGACTGTGCTCTGCGACAGACTGTGCTCTGCCGGTGAGTGTCTGGGAGTACCTGTGAGTGTCTGGGAGTACCTGTGAGTACCTGAGTATCTGGGAGTGTCAGTGAGTGTAGCGGAGCACCAGAGGGTGAGAAGGTAAAGATAGGAAGCTAGGAAACAGCCACACAGGATAGACTTAAATTACTGAATCCCCATTAGATTAGATTAGTAGGTACTAATGCCTGGCGGGTGTGGAGATGCGATTCGGTGTACATCTTGTGGTATGTATACGTTCCTTGATCATGCGATCGAGGGCGAATACAAATGCACAAAATGTAAGCACGTTGCTTCCCTGGAAGCTCAGGTCCTGAATCTAGGGAAGCAGCTGGCAGCACTGAGACGAATGTCCATACCGAAGGAGAGCTGGGATCGTACCCGTCAGGTGCAGGCCGGGGCCTGCACAGAGGTGGGCGGAGAAACGGAGGTGCAGGCATCACAGCAGAGTAGATGGTGACAGTTAGGAAGGGTTGAAGGGAAAAAGGCAAGGAGGCCGATCCTGGGCTGGAGCACCCCAATAAATACGCCCTGTTGCGTGATGTTGGGGAAACCAGTCAGGGACCAGCATTGCTGGAGCAGAGCGACGCCCCTAGCTGCCAGGGGAAAAACTCCTCCAGTGAGGCTGGGAGAAAGGGAAACGAAAGACCGGTGCTGGTGGTAGGGGACTCAATTATTAGAAGGACAGACAGTGTAATCTGTGACAAAGACCGTGTGCGCCGAACAGTCTGTTGTTTACCGGGCGCTCGGGTTCGGCACATCACGGATCGGGTGGACAGATTACTGGGCGGGGCTGGGGAAGACCCAGCTGTCATGGTACACGTGGGTACCAATGACATAGGCAGAGGAAGATGGAGAGTCCTAAACGATTTCAGGGACTTAGGCGCTAAGTTGAGGAATAGGACCTCCAAGGTAGTATTTTCAGAAATACTACCTGTACCTCGAGCCACACCAGAGAGGCAGCGGGAGATTAGGGAAGTTAACAAGTGGCTGAGCAGCTGGTGTAGTAAGGAGGGTTTCGGGTTCCTGGAGAACTGGGCCGACTTCTCAGTCGGCCACCGGCTCTTTGGTAGGGACGGATTGCACCTAAATTGGCAGGGTGCAGCCGTACTGGGTGAGAGGATGGCCAAAAAGTTAGAGGGGCTTTTAAACTAGGTGATTGGGGGGGGGGGGTACAGATGTAGAATTAGCCAGCGGGGAGCAAGATTCAGAGGGCATAAAGGGGGACATTAGTGGTAGGGTGTTCAGAGCCCCTAAACCCAAGATGGGTATGGGGAAAAATCACAAGAGCAGCCTAAAAACAACATCAGACAAGGATATAGTATGCAACCGGTCAAAATTACGAGGTTTGTTTACCAGTGCCAGAAGCCTGGCTAACAAGATGGGAGAGCTGGAGCTACTGATGTTTGAGGAAGACTTAGATTTTGTGGGGATAACAGAGACCTGGTTTGACAACTCTCATGACTGGATGGCGACCATTCAGGGGTATTCCCTTTATCGCAGGGATAGTGAAGGTAAAAAAGGGGGAGGGGTATGTCTGTATATTAAGAACAGTGTACAGGTAAATATGAGGGATGATATTAATAATGGAGCTATGGACGAGGCAGAATCCCTATGGGTAGAGCTTCAAAGGGAAGGCACGGTGGGGAAGGTAATATTGGGTGTATGCTATAGGCCCCCCAACCAGAGGGAGGAGGGGGGAGGCGGACCTCCTTTTACAGACAGGATTGGCAGCAAGGATGGGAAATGACTCATTATAATGGGGGACTTTAATTATCCAGATATAGACTGGGCAGAAGGAACCGCACATTCAGCCAAGGCTCGACAGTTCCTAAATGTTTTGCAGGACAATTTCATGGGTCAAATGGTGAATGCACCGACAAGAAACAATGCGGTACTTGACCTACTGATTACCAACAATACAGACCTGCTCATGGATATAGAAATACGGGGCAACTTAGGAAACAGTGACCATAGGTCAATTAGTTTCAGTAATAATCATAGTAATAGAAAACACAAGGGTAATATAAGGACACTGAATTTCAAAAGAGCCAATTTCCCAAAACTGCGCTCGCTGCTAGAAAATATCAAATGGGATAGAACCCTGGGAACAAAGAACACGGAGGAAAAATGGGAGTGCTTCAAGAGCATACTTAACAAGGGGATTGACCAGTGCATTCCAAAGGGAAATAAATTTAAAAGAGCAAAATTAAACCCTGGGTGGCTAAACTCCAACATAAAAATGTATATTAGTGCTAAAGAAAAGGCCTTCAAAAAATACAAGACTGAGGGGTCATTGGCAGCATTTAAGCATTATAAAGAGTGTAATAAGAAATGTAAAGACGAAATCAGGGCGGCTAAAACAGAACACGAGAGACATATAGCGGAGGAGAGTAAAAAGAACCCCAAGAAGTTCTTTAAGTATATAAACAGTAAGAAAGCGAGGCCAGATCACATTGGCCCCATAAAAGATGACAAATGAAATATGGCCAATGAGGACAGAGAAAAGGCGGAAGTGTTAAATCATTTCTTCTCTTCAGTCTTCACAAAAGAATCGGGGGGCTACACGAACCTAGCTTGTAAGGCCGAACTAAATAACACACCTCAGGAAGTGCCGCCATGGCTAACAGAAGATAGACTTAGAACTAAACTAGAGAAACTCAACATAAATATATCACCGGGACCGGATGGCTTGCAACCGAGGGTTCTTAAAGAGCTCAGCCAGGTGATTGCCAGACCATTATTCTTGATCTTTAAGGATAGTTTACAGACGGGTATGGTGCCAGCTGATTGGAAAAAAGCCAACGTGGTACCAATATTTAAGAAGGGGCCGAGATATATCCCGGGTAACTATAGGCCGGTCAGCCTAACATCTGTAGTCTGCAAGATTTTGGAGGGGATGTTAAGGGACCACATACAAGACTTTAGTAATGAAAACGGTATTATAAGTAGTAATCAGCATGGATTTATGAAAAATCGTTCTTGCCAAACCAATCTATTAACCTTCTACGATGAAGTGAGCTGCCACCTAGATAAGGGAAAGCCTGTGGATGTGGTGTATCTGGACTTTGCAAAGGCTTTTGACACCGTTCCCCACAAACGCTTACTGTACAAACTAAGGAAGGTAGGTATGGACAATAAGGTGAGTACCTGGATAGAGAACTGGCTCCAGGGGAGAGTCCAGAGGGTGATGATTAATGGGGAGTACTCGGATTGGGCGGGTGTGGAAAGTGGGGTCCCCCAGGGTTCGTTCCTGGGACCAATCCTGTTTAATTTATTCATAAATGATCTAGAGGAGGGGATATCTAGTACAATCTCAGTATTTGCGGATGATACTAAACTAAGCATGCCAATATCTTCTATGCAGGATATAAAAACCTTACAAACAGACCTGAACAAAATAACGGGGTGGGCAACTACATGGCAGATGAGGTTTAATGTTGATAAATGTAAAGTAATGCCCTTGGGGGCCAAAAACCAGAAAGCAAGCTACTCACTAGGGGGGGAACCTCTGGGTGAGTCTAAGATGGAAAAGGACTTGGGGGTACTGGTAGACAACAGGCTTGGCAGTGGCATGCAATGCCAAGCCGCTGCAAGCAAAGCCAACAGAATACTGGGATGTATAAAAATGGGGATTCACTCCAGAAATAAAGAGATTATTCTTCCACTGTACAAGACTCTGGTCCGGCCACATCTGGAGTATGCTGTCCAGTTCTGGGCACCGGTCCTCAGGAAGGATGTGCTGGAACTGGAAAGAGTCCAGAGAAGGGCAACAAAAATAATTAGGGGAATGGAGGACATCAGCTATGAGAGAGGCTACAGGCACTGAACCTATTCTCTCTGGAGAAGAGACGATTGAGGGGGGATATGATATCAATGTACAAATACTGTACTGGCGACCCTAGCATAAGGAACAAACTATTCAGAGAAAGGAGATACAATAAGACACGTGGCCACTCACTAAAACTAGAGGAAAGGCGGTTTAACCTTAAAATGCGTAGGGGGTTCTTCACTGTAAGAGCGGTAAGGATGTGGAATTCTCTTCCACAAGCAGTCGTATCAGCAGGGAGCATTGATAGTTTCAAAAAACTGTTAGATGGTCACCTTAGAGACCACAACATACAGGGGTATACAATGTACAACATACAGGGGTATACAATGTACAACATACAGGGGTATACAATGTACGGTTAAAAGCAAACACACACACATCATAGGTTGAACTGGATGGACTGTTGTCTTTTTTCAACCTCACTAACTATGTAACTATGTAACCTGTGCCATGCCTATGCCATCACTTGTGCCATGCCTATGCCATCACCTGTGCCATGCCTATGCCATCACCTGTGCCATCACCTGTGCCATCACCTGTGCCATGCCTATGCCATCACCTGTGCCATCACCTGTGCCATGCCTATGCCATCACCTGTGCCATGCCTATACAATCACCTGTGCCATCACCTGTGCCATGCCTATGCCATCACCTGTGCCATGCCTATGCCATCACCTGTGCCATCACCTGTGCCATGCCTATGCCATCACCTGTGCCATGCCTATGCCATCACCTGTGCCATCACCTGTGCCATGCCTATGCCATCAACTGTGCCATGCCTATGCCATCACCTGTGCCATCACCTGTGCCATGCCTATGCCATCACCTGTGCCATGCCTATGCCATCACCTGTGCCATCACCTGTGCCATGCCATCACCTGTGCCATGCCTATGCCATCAACTGTGCCATGCCTATGCCATCACCTGTGCCATCACCTGTGCCATGCCTATGCCATCACCTGTGCCATGCCTATACAATCACCTGTGCCATGCCTGTACCATGACCTCAAAGTCATGCAATTTTTTTACCGCGTTTTTTTTGTCGCGAACCTATTACATTTTTCTTTTTGCGCCCCCCCAAAAATTTTGAGCACCAGCCGCCACTGGCAGGGAGATCACTACACCGGCAGCACAGGGCACCATGGCTGCTATGTGCAGCGAGATCTCTGGACCGGGGAGGGGGGGTTAGGATATTTGGAGTCACTTCACCTCTTCACTTTTCATGATCTCACCCTTCAAATGTTCATTTTCTAAGCAGTGCAGAATGATAGGAGCAGATTGGCTGCTATGGGCACAGCGAGGTCAGACAGAACTTCTCTCTAAAAATTATTTGAATTCCCTCCAATGTGTACACACATTTACCAACCCTCCAACAAGGATCACCCCCCCCCCCACCAACAAGAATCACCCCCTCCCCCACCAAATAGAATCACCCCCTCCCCCCACCAACAAGAATCACCTCCCTCCCCCCACCAACAAGAATCACCCCATCCCCCACCAACAAAAATCAGCTCCCTCCCCCCCACCAACAAGAATCACCACCTTCCCCACCAACAAGGATCCACTCCTTCGACTTAACAAGAATCACCTTCCTCCCCCCACCAATAAGAATCACCCCCTCCCCAAGAAACAGGAATCACCTCCCTCCTCCCACCAACAACAATCACTCCCTCCCACAACAACAAGAATCATTACCTCCCGCCCACCCATCAGCAATATTTACCTCCTTCCCCACCAAAAAGAATCACCCCTCCCCCACTAACAAGAATCAACCCCTCACCCACCAAGAAGAATAACCTCCTCCCGTCCAACCATCAGCAATAATCACCTACCTCCCCTATAAACCAGAACCACCCCCCCCCACCAAAAATAATCACCCCTCCCTTCCTCCCATCAGCAATAATCACTTACCCCTCAACTAGTGTGATTAAGGCCTCAGGCTGGAATCATGAGGAGGAGTAATTTAATGGTTATATGTGTTAGTCAATGTAATGGCCGTCATGGGTAATTTAAGGGAAGTTGTGGCAGGGGTCAGTATAGGGGGGATAGTACCAAGCAGTGGGGATTGGCTGGGGGGGTATAAGGGGGTAGTACCCAGCAGTGGGGATTGGGGGGAGTATAGGGGTGATAGTACCCAGCAGTGGGGAATGGGGGGAGAATAGGGAGAAAGTACCCAGCAGTGGGGATAGGGGGAGTATAGGGTGGATATTACCCAGCAGTGGGGATTGGGGTGAGTATAGGGGTGATAGTACCCAGTAGTAGGGATTGGGGGGAGTATAGGGGGGATAGTACCCAGCAGTGGGTATTGGAGGGAGTATAGGGGGATAGTACCAAGCAGTGGGGATTGGGGGGAGTATAGGGGGATAGTACCCAGCAGTGTGGATAGGGGGGAATATAGGGGGTATAGTACCCAGCAGTAGGGGCTGGGGGGGAGTATAGAGGGAATAGTACCCAGCAGTGGGGATTGGGGGGAGTATAGGGGGAGATAGTACCCAGCAGTGGGGATTGGGGGGGGGGTATAGGGATGATAATACCCAGCAGTGGGGATTGGGGGGAGTATAGGGTCGATAGTACCCAGCAGTGGGGATTGGGGGGGGGGGGGAGTATAGGGTGATAGTACTCAGCAGTGGAAATTGGGGGGAATATAGGGGGATAGTACCCAGCAGTGAGGATTGGGGGGAGTATAGGGGGGATAGTACCCAGCAGTGGGGATTGGGGGGAGTATAGGGGGGATAGTACCCAGCAGTCAGTGAGGACTGGGTGGAGAATAGGGGGGATAGTACCCAGCAGTGGGGATTGGGGGAGTATAGGGGTGATAGTACCCAGTAGTGGGAAATCGGATTGGGGGGTGTATAGGGGGGAGAGTACCCAGCAGTGGTGATTGGGGTGAGTATAGGGGGATAGTATCAAGCAGTGGGGATTGGGGGAGTATAGGGGGATAGTACCCAGCAGTGGGGATAGGGGGGGAATATAGGGGGTATAGTACCCAGCAGTAGGGGTTGGGGGGAGTATAGGGGGGATAGTACCCAGCAGTGAGGATTGGGGTGAGAATTTGGAGTACTAGTACCCAGCAGTGGGAAATGGGGGACGTATAGGGCTGATAGTACCCAGCAGTGGGCATTGGGGGAAGTATAAGGGGGATGGCAACCAGCAGAAGGGATTGGGGGGAGTATAGGGGGGATGGCACCCAGTAGTGGGGATTGAGGGGAGTATAGGGGGGATAGTACCCAGCAGTGGGGGTTGGGGGGAGTATAAGGGGGATAGTACCCAGTAGAGGGGGTTGGGGGGAGCATAGGTGGATAGAACCCAGACAGTGGGGATTGCAGGGAGTATAGGGGGATAGAACCCAGCAGTGGGGATAGGTGGGAATATAGGGGGTATAGTACCCAGCAATGGGGGTTTGGGGGAGTATAGGGGGGAAAGTACCCAGCAGTGGGGATTAGGGTGAGAATAGGTGTTCTAGTATCAAGCAGTGAAAATTGGGGGGAGTATAGGGGTGATAGTACCCAGCAGTCGGGGTTGGGGGGAGTATAGGGGGCATAGTGCCCATCAGTGGGGATTGGGGGGGAGTATAGGGGGGATAGTACCCAGAAGTGGAGATTGGGGGGAGTATAGGGTGGAAAGTACTCAGTAGTGGTGATTGGGGGGAGTATAGGGGGGATAGCACCCAGCAGTGTGGATTGGGGGGAGTATAGGGGGGATAGTACAGAGAAGTGGGGATTGGGGGAAGTATATGGAGGATCGTACTCAGCAGTGGGGATTGGGGAAGTATAGGGGGGATAGTACCCAGTAGTGGGTATTGGGGGTAGTATAGGGAGGATAGTACTCAGCATTGGGAATTGGGGGAGTATAGGGGGATAGTACCCAGCAGTGGGGATTGGGGGAAGTATATGGAGGATCGTACTCAGCAGTGGGGATTGGGGAAGTATAGGGGGGATAGTACCCAGTAGTGGGTATTGGGGGTAGTATAGGGAGGATAGTACTCAGCATTGGGAATTGGGGGAGTATAGGGGGATAGTACCCAGCAGTGGGGATTGGGGGGAGTATAGGGGGGATAGCATAGATCAGTGGGGATTGGGGGGAGTATAGGGGGGATAGTACCAAGCAGTAGGGATTGGGGGGAGTATAGGGGGATAGTACCCAGCAGTGGGGATTTGGGGGAGTATAGGTGGGATAGTACCCAGCAGTGTAGATTGGGGGGAGTATAGGGGGGATAGTACCAAGCAGTGGGGATTGGGGGGAGTATAGGGGGGATAGTACCAAGCAGTGAGGACTGGGGGGAGTATAGGGGGGATAGTACCCAGCAGTGGGGATTGGGGGGGAGTATAGGGGAGATAGTACCCAGCAGTGGGGATTGGGGGGTATAGGGGGGATAGTACCCAGCAGTGTGGATTGGGGGGGGGTGTAGGGGGGATAGTACCCAGCAGTGGGGATTGGGGAAGTATAGGGGGGATAGTACCCAGTAGTGGGGATTGGGGGAAGTATAGGGGGGATAGTGCTCAGCAGTGGGGATTGGGGGAAGTATAGGGGGGATAGTACGCAGCAGTGGGGATTGGGGGAGGGAGTATAGGGGGCATAGTAGCCAGCAGTGGAGATTGGGGGGAAGTGTAGGGGGGATAGTACGCAGCAGTGGGGATTGGGGGAGGGAGTATAGGGGGGATAGTACCCAGCAGTGTGGATTGGGGGGAGTATAGGGAGGATAATACCAAGCAGTGGGGATTGGGGGAGTATAGGGGGGATAGTACCCAGCAGTGGGGATGGGGGGGGAGTATAGGTGGGGACAGTACCCAGCAGTGGGGATTGGGGGGTATAGGGGGGATAGTACCCAGCAGTGGGGATTGGGGGGAGTATAGGGGCATAGTACCCAGCAGTTGGGATTGGGGGGGGAGTATAGGGGTGATAGTACCCAGCAGTGGAGATTGGGGGGGAGTATAGGGGTGATAGTACCCAGCAGTGGAAATAGGGGGGATAGTACCCAGCAGTGATGACTGGGGGGAGAAAAGGGGGGATAGTACCCAGTAGTGGGGATTGGGGGGAGTTTGGGGGGGATAGTACCCAGCAGTGGGGATTGGGGTGAGTATAGGGGGATAGTACCAAGCAGTGGGGATTGGGGGGAGTATAGGGGGATAGTACCAAGCAGTGGGGATTGGGGGGAGTATAGGGGGATAGTACCCAGCAGTGTGGATAGGGGGGAATATAGGCGGTATAGTACCCAGCAGTAGGGGTTGGGGGGGAGTATAGAGGGAATAGTACCCAGCAGTGGAGATTGGGGGGAGTATAGGGGGAGATAGTACCCAGCAGTGGGGATTGGGGGGGGGGGTATAGGGATGATAATATCCAGCAGTGGGGATTGGGGGGAGTATAGGGGGGATAATACCCAGCAGTGGGGATTGGGGGGGGGGGTATAGAGGGGATAGTACTCAGCAGTGGAAATTGGGGGGAATATAGGGGGATAGTACCCAGCAGTGAGGACTGGGTGGAGAATAGGGGGGATAGTACCCAGCAGTGGGGATTGGGGGAGTATAGGGGTGATAGTACCCAGTAGTGGGAAATCGGATTGGGGGGTGTATAGGGGGGAGAGTACCCAGCAGTGGTGATTGGGGTGAGTATAGGGGGATAGTATCAAGCAGTGGGGATTGGGGGAGTATAAGGGTATAGTACCCAGCAGTAGGGGTTGGGGGGTGTATAGGGGGGATAGTACCCAGCAGTGAGGATTGGGGTGAGAATTTGGAGTACTAGTACCCAGCAGTGGGAAATGGGGGACGTATAGGGCTGATAGTACCCAGCAGTGGGCATTGGGGGAAGTATAAGGGGGATGGCACCCAGCAGTGGGGGTTGGGGGGAGTATAAGGGGGATAGTACCCAGTAGAGGGGGTTGGGGGGAGCATAGGTGGATAGAACCCAGACAGTGGGTATTGCAGGGATTATAGGGGGATAGAACCCAGCAGTGGGGATAGGTGGGAATATAGGGGGTATAGTACCCAGCAATGGGGGTTTGGGGGAGTATAGGGGGGAAAGTACCCAGCAGTGGGGATTAGGGTGAGAATAGGGGTTCTAGTATCAAGCAGTGAAAATTGGGGGGAGTATAGGGGTGATAGTACCCAGCAGTCGGGGTTGGGGGGAGTATAGGGGGCATAGTGCCCATCAGTGAGGATTGGGGGGAGTATAGGGGGGATAGTACCCAGAAGTGGAGATTGGGGGGAGTATAGGGTGGAAAGTACTCAGCAGTGGTGATTGGGGGGAGTATAGGGGGATAGCACCCAGCAGTGTGGATTGGGGGGGGTATAGGGGGGATAGTACCAAGAAGTGGGGATTGGGGGGGAGTATAGGGTGGAAAGTACTCAGCAGTGGGGATTGGGGAAGTATAGGGGGGATAGTACCCAGTAGTGGGTATTGGGGGTAGTATAGGGAGGATAGTACTCAGCATTGGGAATTGGGGGAGTATAGGGGGATAGTACCCAGCAGTGGGGATTGGGGGGAGTATAGGGGGGATAGCATAGAGCAGTGGGGATTGGGTGGAGTATAGGGGGGATAGTACCAAGCAGTAGGGATTGGGGGGAGTATAGGGGGATAGTACCCAGCAGCGGGGATTGGGGGAGTATAGGTGGGATAGTACCCAGCAGTGTAGATTGGGGGGAGTATAGGGGGGATAGTACCAAGCAGTGGGGATTGGGGGGAGTATAGGGGGGATAGTACCAAGCAGTGGGGACTGGGGGGAGTATAGGGGGGATAGTACCCAGCAGTAGGGATTGGGGGGGGAGTATAGGGGAGATAGTACCCAGCAGTGTGGATTGGGGGGGGGGGTGTAGGGGGGATAGTACCCAGCAGTGGGGATTGGGGAAGTATAGGGGGGATAGTACCCAGTAGTGGGTATTGGGGGTAGTATAGGGAGGATAGTACTCAGCAGTGGGGATTGGGAGAGTATAGGGGGGATAGTACCCAGTAGTGGGTATTGGGGGTAGTATAGGGAGGATAGTACTCAGCAGTGGGGATTGGGGGAAGTATAGGGGGATAGTGCTCAGCAGTGGGGATTGGGGGGAGTATAGGGGGGATAGTACGCAGCAGTGGGGATTGGGGGAGGGAGTATAGGGGGGATAGTAGCCAGCAGTGGGGATTGGGGGAGGGAGTATAGGGGGGATAGTACGCAGCAGTGGGGATTGGGGGAGGGAGTATAGGGGGGATAGTACCCAGCAGTGGGGATTGGGGGAGTATAGGGGGGATAGTACCCAGCAGTGGGGATGGGGGGGGGGGAGTATAGGTGGGGACAGTACCCAGCAGTGGGGATTGGGGGGTATAGGGGGGATAGTACCCAGCAGTGGGGATTGGGGGGAGTATAGGGGCATAGTACCCAGCAGTTGGGATTGGGGGGGAGTATAGGGGTGATAGTACCCAGCAGTGGAGATTGGGGGGGGAGTATAGGGGTGATAGTACCCAGCAGTGGAAATAGGGGGGATAGTACCCAGCAGTGATGACTGGGGGGAGAAAAGGGGGGATAGTACCCAGTAGTGGGGATTAGGGGGAGTTTGGGGGGGATAGTACCCAGCAGTGGGGATTGGGGTGAGTATAGGGGGATAGTACCAAGCAGTGGGGATTGGGGGGAGTATAGGGGGATAGTACCCAGCAGTGGGGATAGGGGGGAATATAGGTGGTATAATACCCAGCAGTAGGGGTTGGGGGGAATATAGGGGGAATAGTACCCAGCAGTGGGGATTGGGGGGGAAATTGGGCGGATAGTACCCAGCAGTGAGGATTGGGGTGAGAATAGGAGTGTTAGTACCCAGCAGTGGGAATTGGGGGACGTATAGGGCTGATAGTACCCAACAGTGGGGATTGGGGGAAGTATAAGAGGGATGGCACCCAGCAGTAGGGATTTGGGGGAGTATAGGGGGGATAGTACCCAGTAGTGGGGATTGGGGAGAGTATAGGGAGGATAGTACCCAGCAGTGGGGGTTGGGGGGAGTATAGGGGGATAGAACCCAGACAGTGGAGATTGCGGGGAGTATAGGGGGACAGTACCCAGCAGTGGGGATACGGGGGAATATAGGGGGTATAGTACCCAGCAATGGGGGTTGGGGGGACTATTGGGGGGAAAGTACCCAGCAGTGAAGATAAGGGTGAGAATAGGGGTCCTAGTATCCAGCAGTGAAAATTGGGGGAAGTATAGGGATGATAGTACCCAGCAGTGTGGGTTGGGGGGAGTTTAGGAGGAATAGTACCCATCAGTGGGGATTGGGGGGAGTATAAGGGGAATAGTACCCAGCAATAGAGATTGACGAACATCGGCCGGGGTGGTTTGCGAACGTCAGTCGTGGATTTTCTCAAAAGTCCGCGAACCGCAAGTTCACCGCCCCATTGACTTTAATGGGAGGCGAACTTTAAAAACCTTTAGGTCATATTTGCAGCCACAAAAAACGTACTAGCTGTGCACAAATAGTCCCAGCACATGGAAAATGTCATAACAGAAATATTGCAATTGGAAAATTTGCCCTCAATTTTTTTTTTTTACAGCAAAAAATGATTATTATTTTTTTCATAAATCAGACAGAACTGACAGCAGCCAGTAAATACATGTTTAATACATATAGGGTCCATTCACACATCTGTAAAATGGGTCCGCATCCATTCCACAATTTGGCGGAACCTTTACAGACCCATTGCTTTTTCATTTCCAGTCTGAAAAATTAGGCATTCACAGGATAAAGAAGTAAGTGTCTGCCATTCCAGGCCCCAAAAATTAGCCCACATGGGTTTACCTGACATCTAAGAACGTAGTATTCTGTGGCTAGAGGTACAGTAGGCATTCACAGTATACAGAAGTAAGTGTCGGCCTGTATAGGCCCCAAAAATTAGCCCACATGGGTTTAACAGGGGGACCCTGCGAGTTAAACGTCTCGCCTGGACGCCAATGACCAGCAGAGTCACGGCGTCCACATTGGTCGACAGCCCCCCCACTCCGGTGGAGAGGGGTTATGTCAGGAGTTGGTGCCCGCCTGGTTCCGGTATGGTGAGTAGAATGTTCCCCCTCTCCCCCTGTCGGGTTTGTTGGGGACGCGGGCCCCTCTCTGGGATGGTCGGACACTCAGTTTCTGGGTCTCCCCTCTATCCTATAACACGTCACAGATCCCCCAATTTGAGTGTGATTTTGTCAATAGAAACCAGGAGGCTTGGTTTGGGAGCTGACTATCTAAAGTCACTATATGACTGTAAGGGTGACTGAAGTCAGTGGCAGACTACTAAAAGGCATTACTATTGAGGTATAGAGGTATCCTACCTGTCATAGTGTGTACACAGGCCGATGCCTATGCCTGAGTTACTGCAGCCACAGATCGCCATCCCTCCAGAAAGGCGGTCACTTCCACAGGCCGCACAGCCTCCCGCAGGCCGAGGACACCTCCCGCAGGCCGAGGCACTCCCGCAGGCCGCACAGGCCGAATGCACACCTCCCGCAGGCCGCTGCTAGCCGCCGCTATCCTACACAGGCCGCCGCCATTTTCCTGCAGATCGCATGAGGCCGCCATATTGGCGTAGCCTCGTGTCTCCAGCATGGGGGCGGCCATGTTTGAGGTGACCAAACACCTCGTGGAGTAATTGGGAGGCGCCGGAAGGCGTGTAAAGGGGCGGAGCCGCCTCCTTGGCCCAGGAAAGCAAGCCAAAGACTTCCTGTCTGTAACAGACAGTGCTGGAAGCAGGTTGATAAGAAACTTCTGTGCATCAGGTGAGCTTGGGGTCTCTCTCTCTCTCTCTTTTTCTGAGGGGTCCAAGCAGGTAGACTGAGGGGCGCTATTGCGCTGGGGGTCTAAAAAAAATGTTTTTTTCTTGCAATTAATTTTTTTGTGTTTGCTGGCAAGTGTCTTGTTACATGAACCCTGCCACACATGTATCCCCACCTGATCCCCTCAGGGTGGCCGCAGGACCATCCAGTATCCCACTTGTGATGGTGCATTATCAGCAGTTTTGGAGTCTTTGGTATCCCGGGTGGAGGTAGCCTGTCAGGGATGGGGGTCAAGAAGAGCGACCCCCGCCTACCCCTATGTCATCTGATACTTCAGATACGGATTCTGAGCTGGTCATTGCAGTCCCTTTTCTGGGGTTGTTGTCTCAGGTACGGTCTCCTCAGACAGTGAGGAGGACGCTTCTGCCTCCGCCATAGCACAAGAAGCGTTGGTGGAAGCACTAGTTGTGTCTGTCCAGGAAACCTTAAATCTTGAGGTTACACCGGCAGAGGTAGCTGAGACTCATATTCCTTTTTTGGTACTAGCAAGCCTACCAAAATGGTGAAGGGTTTCCCTTGCCCAAATGGGGTCGTCCGTAAAGGAGCCCCTGCTATTTCCAAATGCATTGCTAAGCGCTATCATTTTGAGGAATCCCTCATTACAAAGATGGACGGTACCACCAATAGTGGACTCACCGATTTCCAGACTAAATAATGCCACTGTTATCTCGCTGGATTGACAGAATGGGCCCCACAAATCTCTAGGATGGGGGGACGTCTTCACCGGTTTCCGGGTCCAGGACTTTCCAGGATCCCGGATAAAGGGGTTCGCAAGGTCATATGGTCGGGATACAAGATCGAGTTCGATCACTTCCACCGGTGCGATTCTTCCCTTCCAATATTCGACATCCCCGGGTCGCTTAAAAAGCTTTGCGGGGGACAGCTTGATGCAACAAGCAGTGGTAGTTCCCATTCCTTGGAGGAGTTCTAGTCGAACCTGTTCACAATGCCCAGGAAAAAGGGCTAGGTGCGTCCAATTCTGGTCTTGGAAGAGATGGAGTCCATCCATACAGTGGTGGCCTCCCTGCATCAGGGGGATTTCCTGGCGTCCATAGACATTTAGGATGCCTATCTTCATATTCCCATTTTCGCAGGACATCAGCGTTTTCTTTGCTTTTCCCAAAGATCATCCCTGGTTCCCACCAGGAGTCTGAACTATCTGGGCCTAATTTTGGATACATCCTTGGCAAGAGTGTTTCTCCATGCGGAGAAACTGCAGAAGATTCAGTCAATGATTCGGATGTTGCTGTCCGTCAACTGGCTGGGATTGATGGTCGCCTCCTTCAATACCCAAATTCTCCAAAGAGGAGATTCTTCTCATATGGAATCGGAATCCCGATTCCCTGGACAATCGGATCCGATTGAGCGAGCGGACCAGGGAGGCTCTGGTCTGGTGGCTTCGGTCTCCGATGCTCAGCCAGGGGAAGTCATTTCTTCTGATAAATGCCAGGTTAACGATAAATGTGTTGGAACTGAGAGCGATCAGACGTTGTCTGATTTACTGGACCGAGCAGCTCCAGGGCAGTCTGGTTCGGATCCAATCGGACTATGCCACGGTCATGACTTATGTCGATCACGAAGGGGCACCAAGAGTGCTCTGGCGGCCATAGAAGTGGCCAACATTCTTATTGGGGGAACAGTTGTTCCAGTTCTCTCCGCGATATTTATCACGGGGGTGGACAGGCCGATTATTTCAGCCGTCAGATTCTGGATCAAGAGGAATAGTCTCTTCATCCAGAGGTATTTCACCAGCTGTCCATTCATTGGGGCACCCCGAATATGGATCTGTTGGCAGGTCGGCTCAACAGGGCTCGCGCCCGCGATCCTCTAGCGGACGCAACAGACGCGCTGAGCGCCCCGTAGGGGAAATATCAGTTACTGTATGTCTTCCCCCCTCTCAAGTTACTGCTGAGATTTCTCCGCAGGATAGAGGTGAAGGGAACTCCAGTTATCCTGGTAATTCCGGGCTGGCCTCGTCAAGCCGGGTACGCTGACTTGGGCAGGCTAGTCGCAGATGCTCCTTGGAGACTTCTTCTCAGGGAGGATCTGCGGTCTCAAGGACCGATCTTCCATCGTGCTTTACAGTCGCTGGTTTTAACGGCCTGGCCATTGAGACCCAGGTACTGAAGGACAGGGGATTGTCAGCTTCAGTTATTCCTACTCTAATTAAAGCAAGGAAAGCGACTTCTAGCAAAGTCTATTATCGCACATGGAAGACTTATATTGCGTGGTGTGAATCTTTGGGATTTCCCCCACGTACCTATTTGGTGACCCGAATTTTGGCTTTTCTGCAAAAGGGGGTTGAGCAGAAACTATCCTTGAGCACTATCAAGGGTCAGGTTTTAGCGTTAGCAATCTTCCTTCAGAAGCCGCTGGCTACTCATTCCTTGGTGCGGAATTTCATCCAGGGGGTGCGGCACTTGGCTCCGCCAGTGCGCGCGCCCTTACCGCCCTGGGATCTTAATTTGGTTTTGTCGGTTCTGCAGAAACCTCCCTTTGAAAATATCAGGGAGATTCCCTTGCTTACATCATCCCAGAAGGTGGCCTTCTTGGTGGCTATCACTTCTGCACGCAGGGTGTCAGAACTGGCAGCATTATCATGCCATTCCCCATATCTAGTGGTTCATAGGGATAAGGTAGTTCTTCATCCGAAGCCATCCTTTCTTCCTAAGGTGGTTTCAGATTTTCATCTGAATGAAGATATTGTGCTACCTTCCTTGTGTCCTAAGCCCAATCATCCTCGGGAATGTGCGTTGCATTCCTTGGATGTAGTTCGGGCAATCAGGGTATGCCTGAAGACTACGGAATCGTTCCGTAAAACGGATTCACTTTTTGTGATCACGGATGGCCCCAGAAAGGGGTTGCCTGCATCTGCCGCGACTATCTCCAAATGGATTAGACAGACGGTGGTACAGGCTTATTCTATTAAGGGTCGGAATCCTCAGTTCCCTGTTAAGGCGCACTCCACTCGAGCGCTCAGTACTTCCTGGGCCTTCCACCATCAGGCGTCAGGGGTCCAGGTTTTCATGGCGATTACTTGATCGTCGGTACATACCTTTACAAAATTTTATAAAGTTGATGTGATGGCATCGTCGGATGCCTCATTTGGCCGCAAGGTTTTGCAGGCCGAAATTTGAGGAGACCGTTGGTCTACCTCGAAGGTTTTTTTTTTTCCGTTGGAATTTCAGTTGAGTCTCATCCTTTGATTGATGAGCCTTTAAAACTTCTAGTTGGCACCGGTTGGGCCTTCTAGATTGGATTTTGATTTCCATTTTCCCACCCCTCATTTGTGGCACTGCTTTGGGACGTCCCGAGTTGATATTAATCAAGGAGGACTACGTCTGTCAATGAGCGACAGAAAAATGGATTTTTGTAAGATCTTACCGTAAAATCCTTTTCTCTTAAGCTCATTGACAGACGTAGTACCCGCCCCTCTGTTTTTGAGTTGGGTTGGATTAAATTCTCTAAACACTGCTTTGTGACATAACTGATTTGCTGTAGCAGGAAGTGAGAGGATATACCCTCTGGGATTGCCTCTAAGGTGTGGCCAGAACGTTTTCTTTCCTGTCTAGTCCTACTCCTGTAGAGGGCAGCATAACCCGAGTTGATATTAATCAAGGAGGACTACGTCTGTCAATGAGCTTAAGAGAAAAGGATTTTACGGTAAGATCTTACAAAAATCCATTTTTTTATGTGCACGTGATTGGAGCCTGTGGAGTTTGATGTAACGCCTGGGACGCGGGATATTGTCCTGAGGGGTGTTTTGAGGATTTGCCTTTAATTTGGAGCATCATCATTCTTTACCTGGCGAACATATCTGCTATCTTTGGTAAGCAGTATATAACCCATTCTATTTCAGAGGAGTCATTCCCTGGACATATTTTGGACTTTGAAGAGGGGGACGCGAACGGCCGAGCCACGGTTCTCCAGCCTCCGTCCTTGGAGCGGCGGCGGTGGCGTCCTGGCTCGGCCGGTCATTGAAGCGGTAAACAATCGGGGGCCCTCATGAAGTTGTTCGGGGGTTTTTTATGCTAACTAGTATGGTGTTCTTTTCCAGCCTGCCTACTATACCTATACTAATCTGCCTTTATCAGCGCTTTCCCTCCCTCCTCCGGTTGTTGTGAGTAGGGCGTCTCCTTTCCAGCCGGTCTACTGTACCTATATCAGTCTGCCTATACCTGCTGCTTCCCTCCCTCCTCCGGTGGTTTTGTAGTATGTCCCATTGTGTAGCATTGGCGCTGGGACACAACTGGCTTCGTGACAGAGTCAGACCCCTTCCCCTTAGTTGGGATCCAATGGATGGGATGTTCTCTGTGCGGTGTTTCACATTTTTCACCTTATCTACTGGTGTATGGGACTTTATAAGGACCTTTTCTAAAAACTTCACGTTTGGAATTTCATTTAGCGCAGCTTCTTTATTATATACTGCTGTGGGTACTGCTGGCTCTGGCTGGTACTGCTGTGGCTACTGCTGGCTCTAACTGGTACTGCTGTGGGTACTGCTGGTTTTGGCTGGTACTGCTGTGAGTACTGCTGGCTCTGGCTGGTACTGCTGGCTCTGGCTGGGACTGCTGTGAGTACTGCTGGTTCTGGCTGCTACTGCTGTGAGTACTGCTGGTTCTGGCTGCTACTGCTGGCTCTGGCTGGTGCTGCTCTGAGTACTGCTGGTTCTGGTTGCTACTGCTCGTTCTGGCTGGTACTGCTGGCTCTGCTGGCTCTGGCTGGTACTGCTGGCTCTGCTGGTTCTGGCTGGTATTGCTGGTACTGCTGGCTCTGGCTGGAACTGCTGGTTCTGGCTGGTACTGATGTGAGTACTGCTGGCTATGGCTGGTACTGCTGGTTCTGGCTGGTACTGCTGGTTCTGGCCTGTACTGCTGGCTCTGGCTGGTAGTGATGGCTCTGGCTGGTAGTGATGGCTCTGGCTGGTACTGCTAGTACTGCTGTAAGAACTGCTGGTTCTGGCTGGCACTGCTGGTTCTGGCTAGTACTGCTGGCACTGGCTGGTCCTGCTGGTTCTGCTGTGAGTACTGCTGGTTCTGGCTGGTACTGCTGGTTCTGCTGTGAGTACTGCTGGTTCTGGCTGGTACTGCTGGCTCTGGCTGGTACTGCTGGCTCTGGCTGGTATTGCTGGTTCTGGCTGGTACTGCTGGCTTTGGCTGGTACTGCTGGTTCTGGCTGGTACTGCTGGTTCTGGCTGGTACTGCTGGTTCTGGCTGGTACTGCTGGCTCTGGCTGCTACTGCTGTGAGTACTGCTGGTTCTGGCTGGTACTGCAGGTTCTGGCTGGTACTGCTGGCTCTGGCTGGTACTGCTGGTTCTAGCTGGTACTGCCGGTCCTGGCTGGTACTGCTGGCTCTGGCTGGTACTGCTGGTTTTGGATGGTACTGCGGGCTCTGGCTGGTTATGCTGGTTCTGGTTGTTACTGCTGGTTCTGGTTGTTACTGCTGGTTCAGGCTGGTACTGCTGGCTCTGGCTGGTACTGCTGGCTCTGGCTGGTACTGCTGGCTCTGGCTGGTACTGCTGGCTCTGGCTGGTACTGCTGGTTCTGCAGGCTCTGGCTGGTACTGCTGGTTCTTGCTGGTAATGCGGGCTCTGACTGGTACTGCTGGTTCTGGCTGGTACTGTGGGCTCTGGCTGGTACTGCTGGTTCTGGCTGGTACTGAGGTCTCCGGCTGGTACTGCTTTGTGTGCTGCTGCTGGGAAATGCTGGCTAGGAGAATCGTAGTGTGCAGCGGTGCCGCGCTGGAGGAAGATGCAATGTTTCCTGTATTGGTCACAGGCGGAGTGCATTTGTTATCACTCCACCTGTGACTCACTCAGACTGTCAGAATGGCGCTGGAACTATACAGGAAACATCAGCTCCATTCTCACAGACTCGGGGGGCCGGACCAGATGACTTTGCGGGCCGTATGCGGCCCGCGGGCCATAGGTTCCCCACCCCTGCCCTAGACAGACCAAACAAAGCACAGCATGGCATCTTTTAGCCTGAGTGCTTGCGTAGCCCCTTGAACGCTTAGGGAGCACTGCTTCTTCAGAGGACAATTGAGCAGAAGAGGACTGCGTGCTGACTGCTTTGTCCAACGAGGCCAAAACACTACCTTCCACATGACGGTAGAGAGCAGAAGTGGCCTTATGTGAAAATAAATGCCTTTTTGGGACCTGCCACTGTGGTGCAGCACATTCCACAAATTTGCGAAAGGGAGCTGAGTCTACCAGCTGAAAAGGCAGCAACTGTAATGCTAGCAATTTGGCCAAGCTAGCATTAAGATGCTGAGCATGTGGATGGCTGGGACAGTATTTCTTTCTACGGTTCAAAAATTGGGGTAGTGAAATTTGCCTGCTGCTCAAATCAAGCGGTGGGTGCAACTCTCTGTGCCACTCATTGCTATACCATCATCCCTCTCAATGCTGGTATTTGAGAAGGCATGAGGTATAGTAGGGTTACAGATCGCAGATGAGGAGCAAGGTGATGTATGCTTGTTTTGATCTGGTGCCTCTTTCAAGTGCTGTTGCCAATGGACTGCATGGCAGGGCATCATATGCCTTGTCAAGCATGTAGTGCCCAAGCAGCTGGTGTTCTGGCCACGCTTGACCTGCTTTAGACAGATGTTGCAAACAGCAACGCTGCGGTCTACTGCACATGTGCTGAAAAAAGCCCACATTAATGAACTTTTGGGAGTCCGTGGGAATTTTGCAGCACACTGCACCTGTGGAGCTCTGTGCTGTGATGCAATAGGTTGGCTACTGCTATGGCGGCCCCTGGAGCAAATCCTGCCTCATTGGAGTTGTGCGTCCTCCTCCTCCTCTTCTATCCTGTCAGGCACCCAAGTACAGTCAGTGACCTCATCATCCCCTCCCTCCTCATCACTGGAGCAAACTTGGCAATATGCTTCAGCTGTGGCAACATGACTGCTGGTTTCTTGTCTTCATTGTCACCCCCTCTCTCTAGGCTCACGTTACTCCCTTCATCAACCTTCGAACCAACATCACAGCTTTAAAATTGCTGCGCATCCTCCAGCAGCATGTCACTGACACTATGATCGAATAGTTCAGGTGACTCCTCCTTGCATGATGGTGGGGTGACAGGAGGAGTAGCTGAGGAGAAGGAGCCTGTGGAATGGGCCGCTTTGACAGCTGCGGTGGAAGGCAAACTACTGTGGGCGTGGGTGTCAGAGGAAGAAGAGGATGAGGACGGCTTATTGATCCACTCCACCAACTCTTCCACATGTTGTGGCTGAATAGCACGGAAAGCACCGGAAATAAAGGACGGGCGTACCCCACCTGCAGAGGATGCACTATGTCGACTGTGACCACCACTTTTCACAATGGACACAGAGGCTGCTTGCCCTCTTTTTGTGGCCTGCGATCGTCTGCCTCTCCTTTTCGGCCTTTCGGACATGATGTTGATACAGATCAATTTAGGGTATACGCAACTGACCAATAGATACTCAATGACTTGATATGATGTAATCAATAGCCCTATAGATGAGCTGTGCTGCTGATGTACTCAAATGACCGATTAACAATACTCTCACTGATATGATGTAATTGATAGACCTATAGATGAGCTGTGGTGCTTATAGATGTACGCAAGCGACCGATTAACAATACTCTCACTGATGTGATGTAATCGATAGCCCTAGAGATGAGAAATCTCTCTCCCTCTCTGCTAGGAATGAATCACTGGCACTGCACTGTCTGACAAACTGGAAAGAAACGAATCTCTCCCTGCCTCAAATACGTTCCTGTCCCTCCCTACACTGCTAGGAATGTCTCTCCGCACTGTCTGACAAACTCCAAAAAAAGCCACTCTCTCCCTGCCTCACACGTGTCCCTCTCCCTGTCTCCTCACCCGCACAATCACACTACACGCTGTGGCTGCACGGGCAGCCTTTATGTAGTGTGGAGCGTGTACTTGGCCCCTGAGCCATTATTGACTAAAGGCAGCCTGCCTTTAGTCCAATAATGGCAGAGATCATTTGATTGGTCAAAGCATGAGGTCAGGGTGCATGTTTTGGCCTATCACATAACGTGCTGCACGCGTGAGGCGCGCACAGTACATTTTGACAATCTCAAATTTCCCACGAAGAAGCACATTTGTCCGTCATTCGGCGAACGATCGAACAACCGATGTTAGAGTCAAAGTTAGCTTTGACTCGAACTCGAAGCTCATCCCTACCCAGCAGTAAGGATGGGGTGAGAATAGGGATGCTAGTTCCCAGCAGTGGGAACTGGGGGACGTATAGGGGTAATAGTACCCAGCAGAGGGGATTGAGGGGAGAATGGGGGGATAGTACCCAGAAGTGGGGATTGGGGGGAGTATAGGGGGGATAGGACCCAGCAGTGGGGATTGAGGGGAGAATGGGGGGATAGTACCCAGAAGTGGGGATTTGGGGGAGTATAGGGGAGATAGGACCCAGCAGTGGGAATTGGGGGGAATATAGGGTGGAAAGTACTAAGCAGTGGGGATTAAGGGGAGTATATGGGAGATTACCCAGCAGTCGAGATTGGGGTGTGTGTAGGGGTGCTAGTACCCAGCAGTGCGGATTGGGGGGAGTGTAGTTGTACTAGTACTCAGCAGTGCGGATTGGGGGGAGTTTAGGGGTAATAGTACCCAGCAGTGGGGATTGGGGGGAACATAGGGTGGAAAGTACCAATCAGTGGGGATTGGGGGGAGCATAGGGGGATAGTACCCAGCAGTGGGGATTGGGGAGAGTATAGGGGTGATAATACCCAGCAGTGGGGATTGGGGTAAGTATAGGGGGGATAGTACCCAGCAGTGGGCATTGGGGGGAGTATAGAGGGGACAGTACCCATCAGTAAAGGATTGGGGTTAGAAAAGGGAGAGTACCCAGCAGTGGGGACTGGGGGGTGTATTGGAGGTATAGCACCCAGAAGTGGGGATTGGGTTGAGTATAGGGGGGATAGTACCCAGCAGTGGAGATTGGGGGGAGTATAGGGGGGATAGTACCCAGCAGTGGGGATTGGGGGAAGTATGGGAGGAGAGTAAACAGTAGTGGGGATTGGGGGGATTAGAGAGGGATAGTACCTAGCAGTGGGGATTGTGGGAAGTATAGGGGGGATAGTACCCAGCAGTGGGGATTGGGGGAAGTATAGGGGATAGTATTCAGCAGTGTGGATTGAGGGGGGGGGGGCAGGGGGATAGTACCCATCAGAGGGAAATGGGGGGGAGGGGCGTATGGGGGGGGGTAATACCCAGCAGTCGGGATTGGCGGAGTATAGGGGGGAAAGCACCTAGTAGCAGGGATTGGGGGGGTATAGGGGGATAGTACCCAGCAGTGGGGATTGGGGGGAGTATAGGGGGGATAGTACCCAGCAGTGGGGATTGGGGGGAGTATAGGGGGGATAGTACCCAGCAGTGGGGATTGGGGGGTATAGGGGGGATAGTACCCAGGAGTGGGGATTGGGGTGAGTATAGGAGGGATAGTACAAAGCAGTGGGGATTGGGTTGAGTATAGGGGTAATAGTACTCAGCAGTGGGGATTGAGGGGGGGGGGGGAGGCTAGGGAGATAGTAGCCAGCAGTGGCAAATGCGGGCTTATGGGGAGGGGGTAATACATAGCAGTGAGGATTGGGGGGGAGTATAGGGGGATAGTACCCAGCAGTGAGGATTGGGGTGAGAATAGGGGGGATAGTACCCAGCAATGGTTAAGAAGGTGAGAATAAGGGGGGATAGTACCCAGCTGTGGGGATTGGGGGGAGTATAGGGGGGATAGTACCCAGCAGTGGGGAATGGGGGAGTATAGGGGGGGGCAGTGGGGATTGGGGGGAGTAGAGAGGGATAGTACCTAGCAGTGGGGATTGGGATGAGTATAGGGGGATAGTACTCAGCAGTGTGGATTGAGCGGGGGGGGGGCTAGGGGGATAGTACCCAGCAGTGGGAAATGGAGGGGGGGGTTATACCCAGCAGTGGGGATTGGGGGAGTATACGGGGAAAGCACCTAGCAGTAGGGATTGGGGGGGGAGTATAGGGGGAATAGGACCCAGCAGTGAGGATTGGGGAGAGTATAGAGGAATAGTACTTAGCAGCGGGAATTGGTGGGGAGTAAAGGGGGATGGTACCCAGCAGTGGGGACTGGGGGGAGTATAGGAGGGATAGTAGCCAGCAGTGGGGATTGAAGGGGGGGGGCTAGGGGGATAGTAGCCAGCAGTGGGAAATGCGGGCGTATGGGGAGGGGAAGGGGTCATACACAGCAGTGGGGATTGGGGGGGGGGGGGGAGTATAGGGGGGATAGTACCCAGCAGTGGGGATTGGGGGGAAGTATAGGGGGGATAGTACCCAGCAGTGGGGATTGGGGGGAAGTATAGGGGGGATAGTACCAACAACTGGGGATTGGGGTAGTATAAGGAGGATAGTACCTAGCAGTGGGGATTGGGAGGAGCTTAGAGGGGATAGTACCCAGCAGTGGGAAAAGGGTAAGAATAGGGGGGATAGTACCAAGCAGTGAGGACTGGGGGAAGTATAGGAGGAATAGTACCCAGCAGTGGGGATTGGGGAAGGGGGTATAGGGGGGATAGTACCCAGCAGTGGGGATTGGGGGAGGAGTATTGGGGGGATAGTACCCAGCAATGGGTATTGGGCTGAGTATAGGGGGGATAGTATCCAACAGTGGGGATTGGGGGGAGTATAGGGGGGATATAGTACCCAGCAGTGGGGATTGGTGGGAGTATAGGGGGATGGTACCCAGTAGTGGGGATAGGGGTGAGTATAGGAGAGAAAGTACCCAGCAGTTGGGAGTATAGGGGAAATATTACCCAGAAATGGGGACTGGGGGAAGTATAGGAGGAATAGTACCCAGCAGTGGGGATTGGGGGGGGGGGGGAGTATAGGGGGGATAGTACCCAGCAGTGGGGATTGGGGGAGGAGTATTGGGGGGATAGTACCTAGCAGTGGTGATTGAGTGGAGTATAGGGGAATAGTACTTAGCAGTGGGGATTAGGGGGAGTATAGGGGGATAATGTCCAGTTGTGATGTTTGGGGGAAGTATAGGGGGGGGGGGTAGTACCTGGCAGAGGGAATGGGATGATTATAGGGGAGATAGTACCCAGCAGTGGGGATTGGGAGGAGTATAGGGGGGATAGTACCCAGCAGTGGGGATTGGTGGGAGTATAGGGGGATGGTACCCAGTAGTGGGGATAGGGGTGAGTATAGGAGAGAAAGTACCCAGCAGTGTGGAGTATAGGGGAAATATTACCCAGAAATGGGGATTGGGGGGAGTATAGGAGGGTTAGTACCCAGAAGTGGGGATTGGGAGGAGTATAGGGGGGATAGTAGTCAGCAATGGGGATTGGGCGGAGGATAGGGGGGATAGTACCCAGCAGTGGGGATTGGGGGGAAGTATAGGGGGGATAGTACCAACAACTGGGGATTGGGGGGAGTATAGGGAGGATAGTACCTAGCAGTGGGGATTGGGAGGAGCTTAGAGGGGATAGTACCCAGCAGTGGGAAAAGGGGTAAGAATAGGGGGGATAGTACCAAGCAGTGAGGACTGGGGGAAGTATAGGAGGAATAGTACCCAGCAGTGGGGATTGGGGGGGGGGGGAGTATAGGGGGGATAGTACCCAGCAGTGGGGATTGGGGGGATAGTACCTAGCAGTGGTGATTGGGTGGAGTATAGGGGAATAGTACTTAGCAGTGGGGATTAGGGTGAGTATAGGGGGATAATATCCAGCTGTGATGATTGGGGGAAGTATAGGGGGGGGGTAGTACCTGGCAGAGGGAATGGGATGATTATAGGGGAGATAGTACCCAGCAGTGGGGATTGGTGGGAGTATAGGGGGATGGTACCCAGTAGTGGGGATAGGGGTGAGTATAGGAGAGAAAGTACCCAGCAGTGGGGAGTATAGGGGAAATATTACCCAGAAATGGGGATTGGTGGGAGTATAGGAGGGTTAGTACCCAGAAGTGGGGATTGGGGGAAGTATAGGGGGGATAGTAGTCAGCAATGGGGATTGGGCGGAGGATAGGGGAGATAGTACCTAGTAGTGGGGGTTGGGGGGAGTAAAGGGAGGATAGTACCCAACAGTTGGGATAGGGGGGATAGTACCCAGCAGTGGGGATCGGGGGGATTATAGGGGTGATTGGACCCAGCAGTCGGGATTGGGGGGAGCATATGGGGGATAGTACCCAGCATTGGGGATTGGGGGGCGTATAGGATTAATAGTACCGAGCAGTGGGGACTGGGGGGAGTATAGGGGGGATAGTATCCAGCAGTGGGGATTGGGGGGAGTATAGGGGGATAGTACCCAGCAGTGGAGATTGGGGGGAGTATAGAGGGATAGTACCCAGCAGTGGGGATTGGGGGGGAGTATAGGGGGGATAGTACTCAGCAGAGGGGACTGGGGGTTTATAGGGGGAGCTAGTACCCAGCAGTGGGGATTGGGGGGGTATAGGGGGATGGTACCTGTTAACTTCATGTACAAGGGATATAGTTGTTTAATATACTGCCATCTTGTGGTCATTTCGGTTACTGCATCTTTTTCAGTGTTCCCTCCTATTCTATGATGTATTTCCCCTTCCTGTTCAGTTAGTGTGGAGGAGAAAATAAAGTACTGAGTGCAGAACCACGTCGTTTCTGTGGAGTTTATCAGTACCCAGCAGTGGGGATTGGGGGAGTATAGGGGGATGGTACTCAGCAGTGGGGATTAGGGGGGGGGGGAGTATAGGGGGGATAGTATCCAGCAGTAGGGATTGGGGGGGGAGTATAGGGGGATAGTATCCAGCAGTAGGGATTGGGGGGGGGGAGTATAGGGGGATAGTACCCAGCAGTAGGGATTGGGGGGAGTATAGGGGGATAGTACCCAGCAGTGGGGATTGGGGGGAGTATAGGGGGGATAGTACCCAGCAGTGGGGATTGGGGGGGGGGGAGTATAGGGGGATAGTACCCAGCAGTGGGGATTGGGGGTAGTATAGGGGGGATAGTACCCAGCAGTGGGGATTGGAGAGAGTATAGGGGGATGGTACCCAGCAGTGGGGATTGGGGGGGAGTATAGGGGGGATAGTACCCAGCAGTGGGGATTAGGGGGGGGAGTATAGGGGGATAGTACCCAGCAGTGGGGATTGGGGGGGGGGAGTATAGGGGGATAGTACCCAGCAGTGGGGATTGGGGGGGAGTATAGGGGGATAGTATCCAGCAGTGTGGATTGGGGGGGGAGTATAGGGGGATAGTATCCAGCAGTAGGGATTGGGGGGGGGAGTATAGGGGGATAGTACCCAGCAGTAGGGATTGGGGGGAGTATAGGGGGATAGTACCCAGCAGTGGGGATTGGGGGTAGTATAGGGGGGATAGTACCCAGCAGTGGGGATTGGGGGGGGGGGGAGTATAGAGGGATAGTACCCAGCAGTGGGGATTGGAGAGAGTATAGGGGGATGGTACCCAGCAGTGGGGATTGGGGGGGAGTATAGGGGGGATAGTACCCAGCAGTGGGGATTGGGGGGAGTATAGGGGGGATAGTACCCAGCAGTGGGGATTGGGGGGGGGAGTATGGAGGGATAGTACCCAGCAGTGGGGATTGGGGGGAGTATAGGGGGGATAGTACCCAGCAGTGGGGATTGGGGGCAGTATAGGGTGATGGTACACAGAAATGGGGATTGGGGGAGTGTTACGAACCTCAGCGTAAAAAGGAATGAAACCGCCGTTTAGTGGATGTACCACCTTTGCAGCATGTACGAATTATCCCTGTAGCACACCAGCATACGAATAATCATCCAAAGAGAGCCCCAAACAATCGAACGGCTTTCTGTATAATAAATCCCCCTCCAAAAACGAGACACAGCTCCGAGTTGAGGGTAAAACAGGAACAACATTTATTGGAAGAACACAGCACACTTTTATACAGAAATTGGAACATCCTTCCCCCAACAACCGCTTTCCCATTGGTCAATTTCAAAGTACCTGCAGTTCCCATTCATGTCCTCTTTTAGCCATGCAAATGAGGAATTGAAAAACAGTCAGCAGTGATTGGTCAGCTAGCTTGACCATAAGGACTGCCATGCAAATGAGGACTTGAAAATGAGTCAACAGGGATTGGTCAGATAGCTTTGACCAATGCAAGGAGACAGAAGCCCCAGGGGGCAATCAATGTACACAATAGTCAGACACAGAACAATGGTTCCCTAACGAGCCCTCAATACACATCACTCTGAGTGTCAATACCTCCCTTAGCAGACAACAGGTGAGGTCATTAGCACACCTGACAATAGGTGAATGGAGAGCCACCTCAGACAGCCCCTCTCCTCAGAACTATGTAACTATGTAACTTCCTGGGATGACCATATTAGGAGTTGACTTCCTGTTCCTTACAGTTTACAGGAATACGTTTTAGCTTCCAGGATAGAGGCAAGATTCCAGTACCCACATGGTTAAAGAAACACAAAAAGACACAAAAATGCATAACTCCCAGTCTACTGAACAGAACCTCCACATTCAACCCATCCCCCGATAGCCTGGATCTGAGCGCTCAACATATCCAAACAGCGCTCAGATGCCACAAACAGTCAAATCGCCATGGAGCCAAAGTCTTTAATCTAACGAACAGGTTCCATGGCATGGCTATCTGGGTTTCCCCATACCCAATACAGTATAATATAAAACTGCCGAACGCTTCATCGTTCGTCTAATGAACAAAGTCAGGAGGATCCGTGAATTTGGAGCGTAGCGGCTAAAACATAGGGGAACAAAGGGGGGCTGTACGGGCCGTGGATTGGGGGGGAGTATAGGGGGGATAGTACCCAGCAGTGGAGATTGGGGGGGAGTATAGGGGGGATAGTACCCAGAAGTGGGGATTGGGGGGAGTATAGGGGGAATAGTACCCAGCAGTGGGGATTGGGGGCAGTATAGGGGGATGGTACCCAAAAGTGGGGACTGGGGGGAGTATAGGGGAATGGTACCCAGCAGTGGGGATTGGGGGGGGAGTATAGGGGGATGGTACCCAGCAGTGGAGATTGGGGGGAGTATAGGGGGGATAGTACCCAGCAGTGGGGATTGGGGGCAGTATAGGGGGATGGTACCCAAAAGTGGGGACTGGGGGGAGTATAGGGGGATGGTACCCAGAAGTGGTGTTTGGGGGCAGTATAGGGGAATGGTACCCAGCAGTGGGGATTGGGGGGAGTATAGGGGGATGGTACCCAGCAGTGGAGATTGGGGGGGAGTATAGGGGGGATAGTACTCAGAAGTGGGGATTGGGGGGGGAGTATAGGGGGGATAGTACCCAGAAGTGGGGATTGGGGGGGGGGGAGTATAGGGGGGATAGTACCCAGCAGTGGGGATTGGGGGGGGAGTATAGGGGGGATAGTACCCAGAAGTGGGGATTGGGGGGAGTATAGGGGGGATGGTACCCAGCAGTGGGGATTATTGGTGTATAAGGGGGTTCCATGTGTCCGGTGTTTTCCATACACACAGGGAGAACATACGCTGAGCTCAGGACCCCGGTGCTGCAATGCTGATAGGTCCCCATATCCTGATAAGTGCAGCCCCCTCCCCCATGTTTTGTACACAGTTTAACTCTTTCCTCTCCTCTCTGCAGCTCAGCAACAACACAGAAGATTGGTGGGCAGTGATGTCACTCTGGTGCCGCAATATACCGGAGATGTCAAAGAGATAACCTGGAGGAGAAATGAAAAGATAGAGGTGGAAATGGAGCTGAACCCTCTGACAGAGATTACATTTCATCTGCCTAGAGACAGAGTCACTATCAATGAAACCAACGGAGCACTGACCATAAGGAATCTGAATATAGGGGACTCCGGGTTCTACACGGCAGAGGTGTTGCTAAAGGATAATATTACTGTTGATAAAACATACATAGCGCTCACTGTACAGGGTAAGTGTGTTACATGAAAACATCATCAAATTACACATGGTGTGTAATATCTCCTGTCCTTCTGCCCCTCTACTGCTACCCCCCTTACTTGGTTGAAATTTCTTGTTGTCAACAGGTGTAGATTGAGGGGAGTATAGGGGGGATAGTACCCAGCAGTGGGGATTGGGGGGGAGTATAGGGGGTACAGTACCCAGCAGTGGGGATTGGGGGGAGTATTGGGGGGATAGTACCCAGCAGTGGGGATTGGGGGAGTATAGGGGGGATAGTACCCAGCAGTGGAGATTGGGGGGAGTATAGGGGGGATAGTACCCAGCAGTGGGGATTTGGGGAGTATAGGGGGGATAGTACCCAGCAGTGGGGATTGGGGGGAGTATAGGGGGGATAGTACCCAGCAGTGGGGATTGGGGGGAGTATAGGGGGGATAGTACCCAGCAGTGGAGATTGGGGGGGAGTATAGGGGGGATAATACCCAGCAGTGGGGATTGGGGGGAGTATAGGGGGGATAGTACCCAGCAGTAGGGATTGGGGGAGTATAGGGGGGATAGTACCCAGCAGTGGGGATTGGGGGGAGTATAGGGGGGATAGTACCCAGCAGTGGGGATTGGGGGAGTATAGGGGGGATAGTACCCAGCAGTGGGGATTGGGGGGAGTATAGGGGGGATAGTACCCAGCAGTGGGGATTGGGGGGAGTATAGGGGGATAGTACCCAGCAGTGGGGATTTGGGGAGTATAGGGGGGATAGTACCCAGCAGTGGGGATTGGGGGGAGTATAGGGGGGATAGTACCCAGCAGTGGAGATTGGGGGGGAGTATAGGGGGGATAATACCCAGCAGTGGGGATTGGGGGGAGTATAGGGGGGATAGTACCCAGCAGTGGGGATTGGGGGAGTATAGGGGGGATAGTACCCAGCAGTGGGGATTGGGGGGAGTATAGGGGGGATAGTACCCAGCAGTGGGGATTTGGGGAGTATAGGGGGGATAGTACCCAGCAGTGGGGATTGGGGGGAGTATAGGGGGGATAATACCCAGCAGTGGGGATTGGGGGGAGTATAGGGGGGATAGTACCCAGCAGTGGAGATTGGGGGGGAGTATAGGGGGGATAATACCCAGCAGTGGGGATTTGGGGGGAGTATAGGGGGGATAATACCCAGCAGTGGGGATTTGGGGGAGTATAGGGTGATAGTACCCAGCAGAGGGTATTGGGGGGAAATATAGGGGGGGGGTAGTACTCAGCAGTGGGAATTGGGGGGAATATAGGGGGGACAATACCCAGCAGTGGGGATTGGGGTGAGTATAGGGGGATGGTACCCAGCAGAGGGGATTGGGGGGAATATAGGGGGATAGTACCCAGCAGTGGGGATTGGGGGGGGGAGTATAGGGGGGATAGTACTCAGCAGTGGGGATTGGTGGGAATATAGGGGGGATAGTACCCAGCAGTGGGGATTGGGGGGGGGGTATAGGGGGTATAGTACCCAGCAGTGGGGATTGGGGGGAGTATAGTGGGGATAGTACTCAGCAGTGGGGATTGGGGGGGAGTATAGGGGGGATAGTACCCAGCAGTGTGGATTGGGGGGAGTATAGGGGGGATAGTACCCTGCAGTGGGGATTTGGGGAGTATAGGGGGGATAGTACCCAGCAGTAGGGATTGGGGGAGTATAGGGGGGATAATACCCAGCAGTGGGGATTGGGGGGAGTATAGGGGGGATAGTACTCAGCAGTGGGGATTGGGGGGGATATAGGGGGGATAATACCCAGCAGTGGGGATTGGGGGGAGTATAGGGGTGATAGCAGCCAGCAGTAGGGATTGGGGGGAACTATAGGAGGGATATTAACCAGCTGTGGGGATTGTGTTGGGGGGGGATATAGAAGGGATAGTACCCAGCAGTGGGGATTGGGGAGAGTATAGGGGGGATAGTACCCAGCAGTGGGGATTGGGGAGAGTATAGGGGGGATAGTACCCAGCAGTGGGGATTGGGGGGAGTATAGGGGGAATAGCACCCAGCAGTGGGGATTGGGGGAATATAGGGAGGGATATTAACCAGCTGTGGGGATTGTGTTGGGGGGGATATAGAAGGGATAGTACCCAGCAGTGGGGATTGAGGGGGGAGGGAATAGGGGGGATAGTATCCAGCAGTGGGGATTGGGGAGAGTATAGGGGGGATAGTACCCAGCAGTGGGGATTGGGGGGAGTATAGGGTGATGATATCCAGCTATTGGGTTTGGGGTGAGTATAGGGGGGATAGTACCCAACAGTGGGGATTAGGGGGAGTATAGGGGGGATAGTACCCAGCAGTGGGGATTGGGGGGAGTATAGGGGGAATAGTACCCAGCAGTGGGGATTGGGGGGAGTATAGGGGGGATAGTACCCAGCAGTGGGGATTGGATTGATTATAGGGGTGATAGTGCCCAGCAGTAGGGGTTGAGGGGGGGGGTATAGGGGTGATAGCAGCCAGCAGTGGGGATTGGGGGGAGTATAGGGGGATAGTACTCAGCAGTGGGGATTGGGGGGGAGTATAGGGGGGATAGTACCCTGCAGTGGGGATTTGGGGAGTATAGGGGGGATAGTACCCAGCAGTAGGGATTGGGGGAGTATAGGGGGGATAATACCCAGCAGTGGGGATTGGGGGGAGTATAGGGGGGATAGTACTCAGCAGTGGGGATTGGGGGGAATATAGGGAGGATAGTACCCAGCAGTGGGGATTGGGGGGAGTATAGGGGTGATAGCAGCCAGCAGTAGGGATTGGGGGGAACTATAGGAGGGATATTAACCAGCTGTGGGGATTGTGTTGGGGGGGGGGGGGATATAGAAGGGATAGTACCCAGCAGTGGGGATTGGGGGGGAGTATAGGGGGAATAGCACCCAGCAGTGGGGATTGGGGGAATATAGGGAGGGATATTAACCAGCTGTGGGGATTGTGTTGGGGGGGGGGATATAGAAGGGATAGTACCCAGCAGTGGGGATTGAGGGGGGGGAGAATAGGGGGGATAGTACCCAGCAGTGGGGATTGGGGGGAGTATAGGGTGATGATATCCAGCTATTGGGTTTGGGGTGAGTATAGGGGAGATAGTACCCAACAGTGGGGATTGGGGGGAGTATAGGGGGGATAGTACCCAGCAGTGGGGATTGGGGGGAGTATAGGGGGAATAGTACCCAGCAGTGGGGATTGGGGGGAGTATAGGGGGGATAGTACCCAGCAGTGGGGATTGGATTGATTATAGGGGTGATAGTGCCCAGCAGTAGGGGTTGAGGGGGGTATAGGGGTGATAGCAGCCAGCAGTGGGGATTGGGGGGGTATTGGGAGGATAGTACCCAGCAGTGGGGATTGGGGGGAGTATGGGGGGATATGGTCCAGCAGTGGCAATTGGGGGGGGGGGTATAGTGGGGATAGTACCCAGCACTGGGGATTGGGGTGAGTATAGGGGACATAGTACCAAGCAGTTGGGATTGGGGGAGTATAGGGGGGATAGTACTTAGCAGTGGGGCTTGTGGGGAGTATAAGGGTGATAGTAGCCAGCAGTGGGGATTGGGGGGGTATAGCAGGATAGTACCCAGCAGTGGGGATTGGGGGGAACCATAGGAGGGATAGTAATCAGCTGTGGGGATTGTGGGGGGGGGGGATATAGAAGGGATAGTACCTAGCAGTGGGGATTGAGGGGGGGAGTATAGGGGGCATGGTATCCAGCAGTGGGGATTGGGGGGAGTATAGGGGGGATAGTACCCAGCAGTGGGGATTGGGGGAGTATAGGGGGGATAGTATCCAGCAGTGGGGATTGGGAGGAGTATAGGGGGGGATAGTACCCAGCAGTGGGGATTGGGAGAGTATAGGGGGGATAGTACCCAGCAGTGGGGATTGGGGGGAGTATAGGGGGGATAGTACCTAGCAGTGGGGATTGGGGGGAGTATAGGGGGATAGTACCCAGCAGTGGGGATTGGGGGGAGTATAGGGGGATAGTAGCCAGCAGTGGGGATTGGGGGGGTATAGCAGGATAGTACCCAGCAGTGGGGATTGGGGGGAACCATAGGAGGGATAGTAATCAGCTGTGGGGATTGTGGGGGGGGGGGATATAGAAGGGATAGTACCTAGCAGTGGGGATTGAGGGGGGGAGTATAGGGGGCATGGTATCCAGCAGTGGGGATTGGGGGGAGTATAGGGGGGATAGTACCCAGCAGTGGGGATTGGGGGAGTATAGGGGGGATAGTATCCAGCAGTGGGGATTGGGGAGAGTATAGGGGGGATAGTACCCAGCAGTGGGGATTGGGAGGAGTATAGGGGGGGATAGTACCTAGCAGTGGGGATTGGGGGGAGTATAGGGGGATAGTACCCAGCAGTGGGGATTGGGAGGAGTATAGGGGGTGATAGTACACAGCAGTGGGGATTGAGGGGAGTATAGGGGGTGATAGTACACAGCAGTGGGGATTGAGGGGAGTATAGGTTGTAACGGAACCGCAACCCACACTGTACTTGTGGACTTCCGTCAGTATACGGCTTCCTCCCAGTCGTGAACATAGATACCAGAATGACATATAAGGGGAAAGGAAAGCATTCTCTGTTGTATTAAAAGGGCAGGGAGGATGCATGACATCTAAAGAGTACAAGATGGTGCATCTAGGTACAAAGGATGCATGTCATCAAGGTTTTTTTACATAATCTATGGCAGCTAGCCGGATGGTCCACCACGGATGATCGCGTCAATGCCAAGTCTTTATGATGTAAATGGTATTCATGTTTTACTTGTACTCATTGTTCAAGGATTGCAATTTTTGTATGCTTTTCTCTATATTTTAGTAACCAATAAATACATTTTTACCTATCCATTTCTGTCTGTAAAGTCCATGAGGGGTTTTTGGTGCAGCACCTGCACAGAATCTTTGGTTCTTCTTCAATTTTAATGGAGATGACAGATTTTTTTCTTCATTAACACTACCAGTTTTCCCCACATTATACAATATTAAAGACAGGCCCGTAGCAAAAATAAATAAGTGCAGGGCCTCATGATAGGGGAGACAGGTACACTGTCGGCTCAAGGGGTTAACTAGCTGGGATCATGGGGAGGTCAGTTTCTGGGATTGGGCAGAACAGGTGTAGGTGGGGCTATAGGCAGGGTAATACAAGGGTCAGTATAGTGTTTCAGCAGACCCTAGTGGAATGTGGAGCAAAGAAGAATCCTTTTCCTTTTGTGCCTGTCAGCCAGCTTTCCTGCATGGGGGACTTAGACTCACTTATTGGACAGCTCTGGGTGGCGTGCTGCCCCTCGGGGCACATCGTGGCTGCAGGAACAGGTCTCCTCTTTACTCAGGGGGGAGACCTCTGCAGGGGGGGGGGACCGGCCTTCAAGGTGCGCTTGGAGGTCTTATCCTCCGGAGCGCTTTAGTCCCACAGTGTCCCCCAGAGCTGTGCGCCTATCTGGGAGCCCATTAGTGCCTGCTCCTGTTGGCGAGTGCCCTGGGAGGAATCCCCATCTTCGGTGGAGCTCTTCCAGGCGGAGCTACTCCCACATCACATCCCCGGTCCCGCCTGCTCATCGCGAGACTTCGGGACATGCGGCTGTCTCTTGCAGGGAGGTCCCAGCTGCGGGATAGTTCAGCCTGCGGGCGCTGGCCAGGCTGATGAAGTGGCCGGCGGCCCTAACCTGCGCATGCTTAGTGCGGCGGTGTCCCCAGTTGATGGTGTCCCACAGGTCAGCATGCAGAACGCCAGCAGGAAGAGGCTCAGAAAATCAGGTGGTGGCTTGTGGTCATCTCCGCGGCAAGGGAGGACAGGCAAGCGGCCTGGACCCTTGGTGTCATCCAGCACTCTGCAGGACGGCAGAGAGGATGCGTCTGAAGCCAGGTCAGAAGGGAAGCTGTCCAGCTCCGAAGATGGGGAATTTCCGGGACCCTTGCTGGCGGTGGGATCCAGATATGCGGCTGAGGGGGTCAGCCTGGTGAGTCCCTTACATTTACTGGTTCTTTATTACAGTCTGCTTTAACTGCTTTGAATAGGATGTTAGAGTTGGACTTTAGCCAGGGAGGGGCAGAGGGGTTAAGGGGTTTTCCTTACAGGTCTCAGGTGCCTCCCACTCCCCACATAGCGGAACCAGGGTCCGCTGCATCTGGTGCGGCTGTGGGCCTACAGGACTTGCTGGCGGGTTACGGTCTTTGGTCCAGCGTTATGACGAGTGAGGCACCTGTGGCGGCATGGGGGCCTGGGTCGGCCTCGAGCTCCGTGGCCAGCGGCGCTGCAGTGGCAGGGCCCATTGCGGTTTCCTCGTCAACAGAGGGTCAGATATTGTCGCCAGGGGCAATGTCAACTGCACTGACGCCGGGGGACAAGGCAGAGGTATATGTGTGCTTTGAGGGCACCTTGGGGGTGCATCTCAAGCCGGAAGTGTGGGAAAAAATCTGGAAGGACGAGTATGTAGTGTGGGAGATTAGCTCACAGGGATCACCTTTCACAGGAACTTAAGGCCAGCACGCAGGTAGTTTCTTTAAAGTCTGGTGGATTGCCAGCTTTATTTCAGCAGAGGTTTGCAAAGATACAAAAAGCAACAAAACAATAAAATAAATCCTTGCCGTCCGGCACTAAACTAAACAACGGTTATCCTCACTATACAGTGTGGGGCTGGTCCCCATCACCCACAAAAACACATAGTAAAGCAAACCTGTTCTTTTGAAAGTGCACACACAGCTCCTCTCTCAGATTCCCTCCTGAGACTCAGGCAGGCCAGAGCATTTCTGTGCTCTTTTCCTGTTAATTTAAAGTCCACCTGAGCATGGACTCAGGTAACTCACAATCTCTGGACCGGAACCTAGCCTGTCACAGAGGCTGGAAAAACCCGGGCCGGATTCCGGTTCAGTCTCTCACCACAGAACGTATGCGAGGTGAAATATAGCGATTATCCACTATCTCACCTCGCATACCGTCACAGTAGAAATATTTACTTTGCTCCCTTTAGAAAACTTCAACTTGGACAGGCTGAAAACGGAGGAATTCAAGAAGGAAGCTGAGGAATGGCGGCGGTTCTGGTTGATTCCGCGCACGTTTGGTAACTGTTTGCAGGCCTTTGTCATTTTTTCTAGTGTGATACTAGAGAGAATTTCTCCGCTCTGTTTTGCTATCTAGATGCTATCAGTGAGGCTCACAGGGTGTACAGTGGAGTCGCATGGGTTCATTATGACGAACAATTCCGTCAATGTAAGGCCATCCGACTGTCCTTGAGATGGAATCACAAGGACATCAGCTTATGGATGCATCTTATGACCTCTGCAGGGGCTTCTTGGTCCTTTTTTCTGAGCGGGGTCGGTAGTCCAAATACCCCAGGGCAGCCAGCCACAAAGCGCCGGTGGTTCTGTTGGCAATTTAATGAGGGGACGTGTCGATTCAGTTCTGCGTGTCGCTTCAAGAATGAATGCCCAGGATGCGGGGACGCCCATCCCCTCTCACGTTGTTTTAAGCAAGGTAGGGCCCGTTCCAGAGACTCTCCGAGTAAAAGGGATGACGCTGGTGAGGGTGGAAAGGTAGGGATCCAGATCGGGCGGCTGTTCGGTTGTTGGAGTCTGGGTTTTCTGTCGGTTATATCATTCCGTGCTCTCTTGTCTGCATTCCCCCAATGGCGGACAACTTGCATTCTACAAAGGTAAATCCTGGGGTGGTGTCAGAAAAACTGGCAAAAGAAGTCACGTTAGGACGCATGGCACGGCCTTTCACTCACCCCCCTTGGTCGATTTAGTGGTCTCCCCATTGGGATTGGTCCTCAAAAAAGAACCGCACAAGTTTCGTCTTATTCATCACCTCCCCTTTACCAAGGGTGGTTCAGTTAATGATGGGATTGATCTGGAGGCCTGTGCGATGTCTTACACCTCTTTTGATGTTGTCATCTCTTGAGTACAACGTTACGCTCTCCTAGCTAAAACTGACATTGAGGCCGCTTTTTGGTTGCTACCCGTATATCCGCAAAGTTTTCACCTCTTGGGTTGCAGGTGGTTGGATTCTTTTTATGTTGACCACTGTCTACCCATGGGTTGCTCGATCTCTTGTGCATTTTTTTAAACGTTCAGCTCTTTTGTCGAATAGGTGGTACGGGAGTTGGCAGGGGTCAATTCGGTCATCCATTATTCCTGTGTGTGGGCCCTCCTTCATCCATCTTGTGCGGAATTTTGCTGAGCACTATTCAACATGTGGTGGAATGTTTTGGTATTCCATTGGCTGAGGACAAGACTGAGGGCCCGACCGCGACAATCATTTTTTTTGGGATAGTTATTGATTCTATTGCCATGGAATGTCGCTTGCCTGAGGACAAACTGCTCAACCATAAAGCTGAAGTTTGCTCGTTGATTGCTAAGCGAAAAGTACAACTTCTGCAATTTCAGTCCCTCCTCGGCAAGCTCAACTTCCCATGCCGCATTATGCCGATGGGCCGCATATTTAGCCGCCGGTTGTCAGCTGCCACCGCAGGGGTTGCCTCACCTCGTCACTTTAATACCCTAAATGCGAAACTGAAAGTGGCGTTCCGGCCTTGAAATTTTTTTTTCGATAAAAATACCCCAGGGACAGTCAGGGCTAGTGCATTTCAGCAATGATAGCCTCTGAACTGTCCTCAGGTTCACTTACCTTTTTAGAAGAAATACTTACCTTGAAAATGTCTTCTCCAGCGCTGCCATCTCAGGTGTGGGAAGCTGAAGAGCTTCCTCTTCGGTGACGTCGGAGTCCCAGAATGCCCTGCACCGGCCCTGCTCGTCACTTCCGGTGCAGGCGCGTCATCTCTGCACAGCTTCTGGGCATGCTGTTTAGTAGGGAATGACGCGCCTGCACCGGTCTTGCTCATCACTTCAGCATAATGCGGCGCATTGACTCCTGGGAGCGATGACGTTCAGCTCCCAGGAGTCAATGCAAGCTGGAAGTGACGGCGCGGGCTGCGGCCACAGAGGGAGGAAGTGGAAGGAAGGTAAGTATATTTTCTTCAAAAACAAGGTAAGTAAAGCAAAAAAAATTGTGATTATCCAATTCTTTTTCAGGATACTTAGAGCAAGCAGATGTCAAATTTTCGTTTTGAGGCTGGAACTCCACTTTAAGGAGGATTTGAGGGTCTGGTACGTTTTCTTGGATACCTTTTAACAGCCGTTCCCTTTGGCAACAGGGCCCTGTCAGCAATTGTGATATGAAATTATACACTGATGCTGCGGGTTCCACTGGCTATGGTGTGTTCCTCAGAGGCCGGTGGAGTGCAGAGCATTGGCCGGATGAGTGGCGGGAGGCTGGGTTTTTAAGGAACCTGGTCCTTTTGGAACTCTTTCCGGTGATTGTTGCGGTAGAACTGTGGGGGGAAGACTTTCGCAATAAAAAAGTGCGTTTAAAATGTGACAACGTGGGGGTGGTGCAGGGTATTATTCGGCTTTCCGGTTATTAGATTGTTGTGTCACCTCATTTTACGTTGCTTGCAGTTAAATGTTTTTTTTTGTTTGCCATACACTAACACATTGGCAGATTCTTTATCTCAGTTTCAGCTGGACAGGTTTCGGGACTTGGCACCGGCTGTGGAGCAACACGGAGTGCCTTGTCCACCGTAGCTGTGGCGAATTGCGTTTGGGTTGCCGCTGGTTTGGTAAGGAAATCTTTGAGTGAGGCCATGTGGTCAGCCTATTCCAAGGTATGGCAAGAAGAATGGAGGGGTCTTTTAACGCAAATGGGAGAAGGACTGGTGATCATTGAATCTCCTTCTCTCTTGTTATATTTTATCTGTTTAAATTTTGAACAAGGAGTGTCGACATCGGCCATCAATCGTAAGTTGGCGGGTTTGGCGTTCTTGTTTAAATTGTTGTTTAAATTGTTAGGAGTTCCGGATTTTACTAAGGATTTTGTTGTTAAACAGGCTTTAAAGGGTTATAGGAGAGGTTTCTGGCGGTCAGATGGTCGCTGTCCGGTCTCTTTTGGTATGCTGCAGGAGCTTTTGGGTCATGTGAGTCTAATATGCGCCTCAGCATATGAGTCGCTTTTGTTTAAGACAGCTTTTGTTTTGGCGTTTTATGGAGCATTCCTGATCGGTGAGTAGGTTAGCCCTTCGAAGGTGGTGCAAGGGGTCCTGTTGGCTAGTGAGCTAAGTTGTTCAGATTCTTCAGTGGTGCTATTCATTCGGCGTTCCATAATCAGGATGGAAGAGGTACGTATGTGTGCGCTTGTACAGGGTGCGTGGTTCCCCCATTTGCCCTGTGTCAGTCGTGGAGGAATTTAGGCGGTTTTGCCCACTGCTGGAGGGGTCTTTCCTTATGCATCAGGACGGATTGACTCTGTCTAAATTTCAGTTTGTGTCCATATTCCGGCGTTGTCTGTCTGCTTTGGATTATGAAGCTCGGAGTTACTCTTCACACTCCTTCCGCATTGGGGCGGCTACTGAAGCCGCTAGGTGGGGTTTGGATGAATCAATTTTGAAGCGCATAGGTAGATGGGAATCCAATCATTTTAGGTTATACATGCGTCATAACTTGATTTAGGCTGCTTACTGGGTTATTGGCCTTGCCAATTTGTGGTTATGCTTTTGTATTGCCTAATTTCTGTCATGTTTCTCTTTGATATTTTTCTTTACAGACGCAGCTGCTTGGCTCGTGTGGATTTTGGGGCATTCTTTTTTTTGGGGGGTTAAGCGGGCAGAGGTCCGCCCCAACGGGCGGCAATTGGGTTTTACTAGGGCGGAGGCCACAATTAAGTGGATAGGTGTGTCGGGTTTGCTTTGGTGCAGGGTCCTGGCGGAAGGGCTCCGCTTTGCTCGGCTTGACAGGGCATCGGAGATATTGGTGCTGCACGCGGGGGGTTAACGACTTGGGCATTCGGTCCATGCGTTATCTCATCCGCGATATTAAATTCGATATCCTCAGACTGCGTACGACCTTCCCAGATATGATAGTGGTTTGGTCAGAGATTGTCGGCCGCACTTCCTGGCATTTTGCCAGGTCGGTTGAGAAGCTGAACAAGGCAGGCATTAAGGTTAATAAGGAAGTTAGCCGGTTCGTAATGCGTAATGGCAGTTTTGTTGTTAGGCATCAAGATCTGGAGGTAGATACCTGGCGGTATCTGCAGAGCGATGTGGTACACTTGAATGCTGTAGGGACGGACTTGTGGTTTCTTGGCATTCAAGATGGTATTCAAAGAGCACTGCGATTGTGGAGGGGCCCACAGGTGTAAGGCTCTATACCTGTGCGCTGTGGCGGTTGGGGTCTTTGGAGGTGTTAAACAGTTTTGGAAAAGTTCATAGGGTGACCCTTCTAAGGTATGGCGCACTCTAGTATATCCTGGTTAATGGTGGATTAATGGGAAAGTGGTAACAAGGAGGTATCAGTGGTGAAGTGTGTTTGTCCCCAAGCCAGTGTTGCGCTGCTGGGGACCGTTTAAGTATTGACGCTGATACACAGTTTTAATTTGTTTTTTGGTGCCTCCTAAGACCAGCAACCTTTATATTACGGGTACTGGATTATGCATGGTTTCTGTTTTAAGAAAATGTTATTTTGGTTACTTGTTAATAAAATGGCCTACCAAGCCAAATTTTCTCCAGACTGGTGTCATTCGTATTTATTCAGAGTCAGATATATATGGGTAGTTTTTGGTTAGTATTAATATGGGGTGCATGCCTCTGTAATACCCTATTAATGAACAGATTCAGTAAAAACAATCCACCTACAAGGAAGACGACACTCCAAAAACCACTGGTGCTGCTTAGAAGACATGGTGGGAATTCTGTACCTAAACTTGTGGCCAACCAAAGGGGAATTATTTTTGCACTGCCAAAGAGAGAATTGGTTGCCGCTGTAAGCCAAAATTTGCGCACTGACAGTCCCGATACACTGAGTAAAAACTGGAAGTGGCCACAATCCCCTTCTCTTAAATCTCGCGCTTCCTTAGTCACACCAGCTTCAGAATTGGCAGCACAGAGATCATGGATGATGTCACCAATGGGCCGCGCCCACTTTCACCTCCCCCTCTTCTCCAGCAATAAGGTGTTTATCTCATTGGGTGCCCGTCCTGCCTACTTTCTCCTATACACATAAAGCTGCTGCTCGGGGGAGGTGACAGTAGAATCCCCCCTCCAGCAGCTGTTGCAGTTCCCACTCTGGGCTCTGTTCTCCAGCTGCCTGAATGAAAGGAGTGACAGCAGCATCTCTCCTGTCATTTAGGTAGATCAGTGGTGGGGAACCTTTTTTCTGCCAAGGGCCATTTGGATATTTATAACATCATTCGGGGGCCGTACAAAATGATCAACTTAAAAATTAGCCTGTTATATTTGGTCAAACATTTATTTAACTCACCCCTAATGTGATGGCTCTGTGGTTACATCAAAAGCCACGCCCCTTTACAGTTAGAAGCACGCCCCTAGGGACACACTTATCCCCTTCTTCTGTAATAAAGTTAACCCCTTCCCTGCCAGTGTCATTAGTACAGTGACAGTGCATATGTATAGCACTGATTACTGTAGTAATGTCACTGGTAACCCCAAAAGTGTCAAAAATGTCAGTCAAGGGTCCGATCTGTCCGCCGCAAAATCGCAGTCCCGCAAATAAAATCGCAGATCGCCGCCATTACTCGTTAAAAAAAAAAACAATAAAAATGACATAAATCTTTCCCGTAGTTAGTAAACGCAATAACTTTTGCGCAAACCAATCAAAATATGCTTATTGCGATTTTTTTTTTACCAAAAATATGTAGCAGAAAACAAATTGGCCTAAAATGTTAAAAAATTTAGATTTTTACATTTTGGGGGGGGGGGGGGGGATTTCATATAAACAAATTTGAAAGATATTGTTATTTTTTCAAAGTTGTCGCATTTTTTTGTTTAGAGCGCAAAAAGTAAATATTGCACAGGTGATCAAATACCACCAAAAGAAAGCTCTGTTTATGGGAAAAAAAGGACGTCAATTTCATTTGGGTACAGCGTCGCACGACCGCGCAACTGTCCGTTAAAGTCTGGCAATTGCAAAATAGGGCCTGGTCTTTGAGCAGCCAAATCCTCTGGGGCTTAAGTGGTTAAAAGATAAAACAAGATTATACTCCTGTACTGCTGCCGGGTCTTTTTATGTCTACAGATTGTAACATTTTTCAGGTGGTAAAATTACATAATTAATTATGTTTTATAGGTATTATTAGGTATTATAATAATAATTCACCAAGTGACAGCATTCACAGCTATCTCAGTATGTGATCTTACTGGGGATTTGAAAAAAAGTGGTTGGATTTGGCGCTACCTATTTTGAGGGGATGTATAAGTGGAAATTTTGTGCAATGGTTTAATAAAGGGTCTTGCTACTGTTGCCCATGTAGTATAGTGATGTGTAAAGTGCCGTTGTGCATATATTGCATATATCCACTTTACCATTCACATAAAATTACCACTTCGAAACTTAAATAAGTTCTCCGTGCTACTGTTCTATATACTACACATTTAGTGGCAAAACAAAATATTACAAATTATACCTGTGTTGTCCATACAGTGGTGTGTTTGGTGTAAAAGTGCTGGTAATGCTCTATAATAGTGCTGTTACTAGATAAAATACTTGAATCAAAAGGTGCAGAGGGCAGTTAATAAGTGCCAAAAATGGAAATAAAATACCCGTGATCCCTGGTCTCCAGGGTGACTATATCTGGTGGTGTACCATATAAGCCAGTAATATGCAAATAGTACAAAGTGTAGAAAACATAAAGTGACAATTGCTAATCAAATTTCTAACACATAGCATGTACATAGCAAAAATGACGCCCAAAAATACATTCTGCTACTCCTGAGTATGGCAATACCACATATGTGAGACTTTTACACAGCCTGGCCACATACAGAGGCCCAACATGCAAGGAGCACTGTTATTTCCTGACTTCCCATTCCAATTTTGTGAGGTACTGTAGTGGCACTGATAAGCACTGTAGTGGCACTGACGTGGCACGGATGAGCACTGACGTGGCATGGATGAGCACTGACGTGGCATGGATGAGCACTGATGTGGCATGGATATGGCACAGATGAGCACTGATGTGGCATGGATATGGCACAGATGAGCACCGATGTGGCATGGATGTGGCATGGATAAGCACTGATGTGGCATGGATAAGCACTGATGTGGCATGGATGAGCACAGATGAGCACTGATGTGGCATGGATGAGCACTGACATGGCATGGATGTGGCACAGATGAGCACTGGTGTGGCATTGATGTTGCACTGATGAGCACTGATGTGGCATGGATAAGCACTGATGTGGCATGGATGAGCACAGATGAGCACTGATGTGGCATTGATGAGCACTGACGTTGCATGGATGTGGCACAGATGAGCACTGATGTGGCATTGATGTTGCACGGATGAGCACTGATGTGGCATGGATAAGCACTGATGTGGCATGGATGATCACAGATGTGCACTGATGTGGCATAGATAAACACTGATGTGGCATGGATAAGCAATGATGTGGCATGGATAAGCACTGATATGGCATGGATGTGGCAAGGATGAGCATTGATGTGGCATGGATGAGCCATGGATGAGCACTGATGTGGCATGGATGTGGCAAGGATGAGCACTGATGTGGCATGGATGAGCCATGGATGAGCACTGATGTGGCATGGATGTGGCATGGATGAGCACTGATGTGGCATGGATGAGCACTGATGTGGCATGCAAAAAAACAATTGGTGCTAACCAAAAACAGACCTGCGCAAATGGAGTGATATTTGACAACAGGTTGTAAATTTATAAATATATGTGAATTGATAATGTATAATATATAAATAATAATTATATCTAGGAATTGCTTCCACACTGCGAGCCGCAATAATGAACGTAAAAACGTGAAACTGTGATAACAAGGGGTGAAAATTGCGCTTAGCAGTCACTATAAAGTGCTTTAGTGCATATGTAATTAATCACAAATTACAAAATATATAGCAAAACTAATATACACAATATTATAATAATTGAATGTACAATGGTGACTCATGTGATTCAAATAAAGTCCTAAAGTGCTCAGTGCAAACTGTAAACTGTGTCTTCAGCAGCAAAAGTTGGACTAAATGGGAACCTTCACCAAACACCTCCACCCAGTGGTAAGACAATATACCTCTTACCAGACAAAGGTGACCCCTTAATTACAGGGGGTCAAAAACAATACAGCTGATCGGGTGGATGGGACGCCGCTTGCGCATCTGCGCTCCACCTCACCGGAACTCTACGGTCTCACGTATCCCGACGCACGTTTCGTCACGTTTTGGACGAAACGTGCGTCGGGATACGTAAGACCGTAGAGTTCCGGTGAGGTGGAGCGCAGATGCGCAAGCGGCGTCCCATCCACCCGATCAGCTGTATTGTACTTCCAGGCGAGGAAATACTGCTTTGATGTAAGTGCAATTCTTTTCAATAAACCCCAGTATATGACGTTATTACACCATTGGAGTTTCCTTTTGTCCTTTTTTGCATTATAATGCCCGGAGATCCGGAGCTTCTTAAAGGCATTTGGGCCAATATCCTGTAAGCAGAGACAACGCTGAGGACCATTTTGAGCCTATGTGGAGATCATTGCCGTTTTTGACCCCCCGTAATTAAGGGGTCACCTTTGTCTGGTAAGAGGTATATTGTCTTACCACTGGGTGGAGGTGTTTGGTGAAGGTTCCCATTTAGTCCAACTTTTGCTGCTGAAGACACAGTTTACAGTTTGCACTGAGCACTTTAGGACTTTATTTGAATCACATGAGTCACCATTGTACATTCAATTATTATAATATTGTGTATATTAGTTTTGCTATATATTTTGTAATTTGTGATTAATTACATATGCACTAAAGCACTTTATAGTGACTGCTAAGCGCAATTTTCACCCCTTGTTATCACTGATGTGGCATGGATGAGCTATGGATGAGCACTGAGGTGGCATGGGTGGGCACAGATGTGGCATGGATGAGGCATGGATGAGCTATGGATGAGCACTGAGGTGGCATGGGTGGACACAGATGTGGCATGGACGAGGCATGGATGAGCACTGAGTTGGCATTGATGTGGCACAGATGAGGCACGGATGGGCATATTTGAGGTATGGGAGGAGGCAGAGGATGGGTGCAGCTGCAGTTTCTCTCCTCTCCTCGCACGCATACAAACTCATAGCAACAAATCGGATGTCACATATCACTGATCCAACTACAATAAACTGACACCTGATTGGTTGCTTAGAGTCTCTGTACTTTGCTCCTCCCACTGCCATGCTAACTACATCTAACTGTTTGCTGTCTTGCTTTCTAACCTCTATTTTTTTTATCTTCAATTAGAAGAAAGTCAGACTGGGATGTGTTCATGTTGGGGTCACTTCCTGTCATCCGGTGCGGTCTTTGTCCTCTACACTGTGCTCCTCATCTTTATACTCAATGACCGGAGGAAGATGAAGAATGAGAGGAATCGGAGTGAGAGGAGGAGGAGGAGAAGGGATCAGGTGGAGATGGAAATGGAACCAACTTACTATAATGACCGGAACTGAAACATCTTCTGTGCTGGATTTGTAGATCTGCAAGGCTTTGCCTTCATCTTGTGAGAGACATTTATCTGACATTTTATATATATATAGTTGCCCGCTGCTTAACCTTCTCCGCAGCAAATATTGGTATTTTCTCTTTTTAACCTCTTAACCACCAGGCAAATTCTGACATTCCTCTCCTACATGTTAAATTAAGCAATTTGTTTTGCTAGAAAACTATTTTTTTAAGCAGAGGCCCTAGAGAATAAAATAGTGGGTGTTGCCATTTTTTATTTCACGTGGTGTTTGCACAGCAGTTTTGAAAAAAAAAAAAAAATACACCCAAAAGTGGAACTTCCGCTTTAAGTACTCCTGACCCCCTGACATGCCACATTTGGCATTTTTTTTTTGGGGGAGGGGGGAGCGGGTACCTTGTTTTGACAGGTATACACTCCCACTTCCGCTCCCACTTCCACTTGGGGCGCCACGGCTCTCCTCTCCCCCTCCCTCCCTGCAATCTTCTGAGACAAGTCACAGGTCCCGGCCAATCAAGAAGCGTAGCGCGACTCGCGCATGCACACTGGGCACCCGGCTGTGAAGCCGCAAGCTGTCACAGCCGGGTGCCCACACTAGAGATTCCAGGGAGAGGAGAAAGGCTTTGGGCAGCCGCATTGCTGGATCGTGGGACAGGTGAGTGTTTGTTTATTAACCACTTAATGCAAATCGCCAAAGCTGTACGTCGGTTGTTTTAAGTGGTCGTACCGGGGTGATGCCTCTAGCTAGAGGCATCACCCCAGTACCATTTTTTAGAGCCGGCAGTCGGCTTTCCAGCGGTAATGACCGATGCGTTCGGAAGCCGCTCGATTGTTATCCCAGTGAGCAGGAGGGGACGTCCCCACCCTCCCGCCGCCTTCCGAGGCTCTGCCGCATCTGCCAGCTGGATGGAGTCCCGATCAAAGCCGAAAGCGGATTCGATCGGGTCTCCGATGATGTAACCCGGAAGCGGCGTGATGATGTCACGTCCGGGTTACGTGGCTGCTAAAGGCGCCGAATTTGAAAAGTGACTGTATTCAAAAATGACTTTTTCAGCATTTTGAATACATTGAAGTGCAGTGGAGAGGTTTGGAGTCTTTTAGACCCCCGATCCCTCCATAAAGAGTACCTGTCACTCCTATTACTGTCACATTCCCCCCGATCCCTCCATAAAGAGTACCTGTCACTCCTATTACTGTCACATTCCCCCCGATCCCTCCATAAAGAGTACCTGTCACTGCTATTACTGTCACATTCCCCCCGATCCCTCCATAAAGAGTACCTGTCACTCCTATTACTGTCACATTCCCCCTGATCCCTCCATAAAGAGTACCTGTCACTGCCTATTACTGTCACATTCCCCCCGATCCCTCCATAAAGAGTACCTGTCACTGTTATTACTGTCACATTCCCCCCGATCCCTCCATAAAGAGTACCTGTCACTGCCTATTACTGTCACATTCCCCCCGATCCCTCCATAAAGAGTACCTGTCACTGCCTATTACTGTCACATTCCCCCCGATCCCTCCATAAAGAGTACCTGTCACTGCTATTACTGTCACATTCCCCCCGATCCCTCCATAAAGAGTACCTGTCACTCCTATTACTGTCACATTCCCCCCGATCCCTCCATAAAGAGTACCTGTCACTGCTATTACTGTCACATTCCCCCCGATCCCTCCATAAAGAGTACCTGTCACTCCTATTACTGTCACATTCCCCCTGATCCCTCCATAAAGAGTACCTGTCACTGCCTATTACTGTCACATTCCCCCCGATCCCTCCATAAAGAGTACCTGTCACTGTTATTACTGTCACATTCCCCCCGATCCCTCCATAAAGAGTACCTGTCACTGCCTATTACTGTCACATTCCCCCCGATCCCTCCATAAAGAGTACCTGTCACTGCCTATTACTGTCACATTCCCCCCGATCCCTCCATAAAGAGTACCTGTCACTGCCTATTACTGTCACATTCCCCCCGATCCCTCCATAAAGAGTACCTGTCACTGCCTATTACTGTCACATTCCTCCCCGATCCCTCCATAAAGAGTACCTGTCACTGCCTATTACTGTCACATTCCCCCCGATCCCTCCATAAAGAGTACCTGTCACTGCTATTACTGTCACATTGCCCCCGATCCCTCCATAAAGAGTACCTGTCACTGCCTATTACTGTCACATTCCCCCCGATCCCTCCATAAAGAGTACCTGTCACTCCTATTACTGTCACATTCCCCCCGATCCCTCCATAAAGAGTACCTGTCACTCCTATTACTGTCACATTCCTCCCCGATCCCTCCATAAAGAGTACCTGTCACTCCTATTACTGTCACATTCCCCCCGATCCCTCCATAAAGAGTACCTGTCACTCCTATTACTGTCACATTTCTCCCGATCCCTCCATAAAGAGTACCTGTCACTCCTATTACTGTCACATTCCCCCCGATCCCTCCATAAAGAGTACCTGTCACTCCTATTACTGTCACATTCCCCCCGATCCCTCCATAAAGAGTACCTGTCACTCCTATTACTGTCACATTCCCCCCGATCCCTCCATAAAGAGTACCTGTCACTGCTATTACTGTCACATTCCCCCCGATCCCTCCATAAAGAGTACCTGTCACTGCCTATTACTGTCACATTCCCCCCAATCCCTACATAAAGAGTACCTGTCACTGCTATTACTGTCACATTCCTCCCGATCCCTCCATAAAGAGTACCTGTCACTGCTAATACTGTCACATTCCCCCCAATCCCTCCATAAAGAGTACCTGTCACTGCTATTACTGTCACATTCCCCCCGATCCCTCCATAAAGAGTACCTGTCACTGCCTATTACTGTCACATTCCCCCGATCCCTCCATAAAGAGTACCTGTCACTGCCTATTACTGTCACATTCCCCCCGATCCCTCCATAAAGAGTACCTGTCACTGCCTATTACTGTCACATTCCCCCCGATCCCTCCATAAAGAGTACCTGTCACTGCCTATTACTGTCACATTCCCCCCGATCCCTCCATAAAGAGTACCTGTCACTCCTATTACTGTCACATTGCCCCCGATCCCTCCATAAAGAGTACCTGTCACTGCCTATTACTGTCACATTCCCCCCGATCCCTCCATAAAGAGTACCTGTCACTGCCTATTACTGTCACATTCCCCCCAATCCCTACATAAAGAGTACCTGTCACTGCTATTACTGTCACATTCCTCCCGATCCCTCCATAAAGAGTACCTGTCACTGCTATTACTGTCACATTCCCCCCAATCCCTCCATAAAGAGTACCTGTCACTGCTATTACTGTCACATTCCCCCCGATCCCTCCATAAAGAGTACCTGTCACTGCTATTACTGTCACATTCCCCCCGATCCCTCCATAAAGAGTACCTGTCACTGCTATTACTGTCACATTCCCCCCGATCCCTCCATAAAGAGTACCTGTCACTGCTATTACTGTCACATTCCCCCCGATCCCTCCATAAAGAGTACCTGTCACTGCCTATTACTGTCACATTCCCCCCGATCCCTACATAAAGAGTACCTGTCACTGCTATTACTGTCACATTCCCCCCGATCCCTCCATAAGGAGTACCTGTCACTGCTATTACTGTCACATTCCCCCCGATCCCTCCATAAAGAGTACCTGTCACTGCCTATTACTGTCACATTCCCCCCGATCCCTACATAAAGAGTACCTGTCACTGCTATTACTGTCACATTTCCCCCGATCCCTCCATAAAGAGTACCTGTCACCCCTATTACTGTCACATTCCCCCCCGATCCCTCCATAAAGAGGGCCTGTCACTGCTATTACTGTCACATTCCCCCCGATCCCTCCATAAAGAGTACCTGTCACCCCTATTACTGTCACATTCCCCCCCGATCCCTCCATAAAGAGGGCCTGTCACTGCTATTACTGTCACAAGGTATGTTTACATTGCTTCTCACAGCAATAAAGGTGATCAGATTTTTTTTTTTTAAACTTGTGCTAAAACTTAAAAAAAAGAAAAAAAAAAATAGGAAAAAAAAATATTTTTAACTGCCCCCATCGCCGTGAGCTCGCGCATGAAAGAAAATGTGTAAGTATACGGATGTGGTGCCCACAAATGAAATCGCTGTTCAAACCACACATGTGAGGAATCGCCAGAGCGAGCGCAATAATTGGAGATGGAGATTTTTATTGACCGTAGTTTGTCACCATTCCGCGGGTGTGCGCAATTTTAAACCGCAACATTGGGTATCTAGTTACTCTGCGTAACATCATCTTTCACAATATACAAAAATGGGCTAACTTTACTGTTTAGTTTTTTTTAAATGCAGTGAAATGTAATTTTTCCAAAAAAATGGCGTTTGAAAGACCGCTGAGCAAAAACCGCGTTACAAAAAATATTGCAATAACCGCCATTTTATTCTCCAGCGTCTTTGCTAAAAATATATATAAATGTTTGGGGGCTCTAAGTAATTTTCTAGCAAAAAATACTGATTTTAACTTGTAAACAACAAGTGTCAGAAATGGGCTCGGTCCTTAAGTGGTTAAGTCATCGGATACACTTTTTGTAGCACAACAACAGGAGAAGGGTGCACCGACCCCGAATCCAAATAGGTAGCGTACATTATACTCATAAACATAAGATGTATACATGCATGTAGGAATTGGGAACAAGTCGCCTCCAGACCACTTCTATACTACTGGATGGCGTGATGGCGTCCAGTGACCTGGCTTACGCGTTTCGAGGGAGAACCTTCTTCCTCAGAGCCAAAATCGTCACTTGACGATTTTCTTATGTTTGTGAGTATAATGTGCGCTACCTATTTGGATTTTAATAAACTTTTTCAGTGGTAATGCACAAGGTCGGTGCGCCCTTCTCCTGTTGTTGTCTTTCAGTGTTTTTCGGATACCCTTGGTCCTGAGGGGGCAGCAAGACCACCTATTTTTGTGCTACAGCGACCATTTTGGACATTTACCTTCCCCCATACCACTTGAGCGCAGGAGAGATACTGTTTCTGTAATATCATTGGTACAGTTTTTGTAGCTGCTGACTTTTAATAAACACAGAAAAGGCTGGAACTCCACTTTAATTAATTTTAATGCACAAAAACACAATATAATACCCAATCATTTGTTAAAATATAAAAGATAATGTTACACTTGTAGTAAATAGATACCTAACATGTCACGCTTTAAAATTGCGCATGCTCGTGGAATGGGGACAAACTACGATACTTGAAAAACCCCATAGGCGAGGCTTTAAAAGCTTTATTTTTACACTGTCTCTTTAATTTTTTTACCACTTTAATGGCTATCACAACATCCATTGTGATAGCTGGAGCAGTGGCAGGTCCTCTTGATGGAGAGATGTGGGGTCTGTCAAACCCCAGATCTCTCCTCTGCCCTTCAAAGCATCAGATCAAACTCAGATTGGTTTGATCAGATGCTTTCATACAGGAGTAACGGTACGTTTACATTAGACTCAAACTGGAAGTGATAAAATCCTCGACACTTCAGAGCTTCTTAGACCATAGATTTGATAGAGAATGTTCCAGTCCGCTCCCCACTGGGACCGGGGAACTCGGGAATTTAGGAAGGTAATGGAAGGGGAAGGATCCTCCAGCAGCTAATTAGCCACTCAGATCCCTTTACATTGTAGAGCATTGCCGGCTGCAAAAAAGATACTGGGGTAATGACTGTAGCTGCATCACATATGCAATGCGGGAACCCTGTGAATCCACTGCGGGTTCCCGCATTGCACTCAAGTTGTGGGCAGTTCACATTGCCATATGCGAATCGCTGGGGGTGTCAAGATAACGACACCCCCAGACAGTGGCGGCTGGTGCTCCATGGGCCGGAAGGGGGGGTGGGGGGGCGGCGTACTGACCACACAACCCCCCCGGACCACATCAGCTCCAGCCCGCACACCATACCCCCCCCCCCCCCAGTCGCTGGCTCACTCACCCTGGACTGACATATCGGAGGCAGGTGGCGACTTCCCCCTCAGTCTCCTGTGTGGGTCGGGCTTCCCCTGCGTCTCCTCCCTCCTTCTTGACCAATAGCATGGCTTCTCCTTTTTGCCAATTGGGAAATGGGTCTCAGGACCCGCTTCCTGATTGGCTGGGAGGAGAATCCGTGTGATAATAGCAAATATTCATTCGCTATTGTCACACAACTGGGTGGGCTCAGGGCGCAGTGCTCTGCCCCTTGAGCCCACCCTTTTTTGAAGCCTATTAGAGCCTCTAATCACGTGCTTCAAAAAAAAAAAAGAAAAAACCCCATTGGAATCCATGCATCCGGCACCCTGCATTTATATTAGAGAGCCGGATGCATGAATGGACGGGCCGCCACTGCCCCCAGATCTGTTCACATATCACAGTGCGAACTGTCAGTTCAGACAGGAATCGGATTGCATAGATGTGAACACCCATGCAATCTGATTCTGGTGCGGACCACAAAAAGGGTCCCAATGTGATGCAAATTCAGCCATACAATCGGTATGGCTGAATTTGGAACGCACAAACAGCGCATGTGATTTGCGGAGCAATCCCATGCGATGTCTGACATCGCTGAAGTGTGAACCGGCACTCAAACCAGAGGATGTACAGGTGTGTTCTTGGGTGGCAAGTGCTTAAAACTTACAAACATCTCTTTGCCTGTCATTTCCTTGTGAAAGTACCAGAATTTTTACCAAAAAGGTGTCCAGCTATGCGAAAATTCCTGAAAAGAAATGATGAACTGTTTAGCTTCCGGACTGAGGACATGTGGTGTGGGAAAGGCATGTTCTGTGCACTTTTCCCACACCACACATGACTGTGCTTCCATTGTGCGATGTCCATGTTTGCCATTATTTGTAACGGCACCCCAAATGCAGCTCATTTCTGGCCTCCAAACCCCATGGTACCACAATACCATCCTTTAAAACAATACAAAAGCTTTATTTGATGGATAGTCAACACCCACAGCAAACTAAAACTGTACTACTGTACCCATTACATACAAGGCCACTTTACGGCATTGGTTGGCTCAGTGCAAACTTTTCATGTGCATAAAGCAGATGCAAACCTCCCAAGTGGAATGTCTTTTAGCCAGAAATGATCTTGCTAAACTGATAGGGGCCAGCAGTTTGTAGGTCCCAAGGTCTTTTGCCCTGCAGCCAGGCACACATGCACTTTCACTCTATTGGCTCAAGAAACAGTCTAGGGTTGTTGGGTTTTGTTGTTTTATTAAGGGGCATGGCTTTTTTTCAGCAGGAACGTAGGGGAACGCAGTTGCGGCACCTCCAGCACTGAATGTATGTAATAGCAAGGGGTGTGGGGTGTGTTGGAGGGTCTCTTGATGCTGGCTGCTTGGGGATCTATTGTCACTGGTAGGGATCTGGTATTGTGTGAGGGTCTATTGTTGCTGCTGTGTGATCTATTGTTGCTGGGGGGTGGGTCTTATGTTGTTGGTAGGGATCTCCTGTTGAGGTAGAGGTCTATTGTTGGCTGATCTATTGATACTGGTTGCTGGGAGAACCGTTGTTGCTACTGGAGGGGGTCTAATGTTGCTGGGCTGGATCTTTTGTTGCTGAGTGAGGTATTTTGTTGTGCATGGGAGGTGGGTAGGGGGTGGAACCAAGGGACAGTGCTCAGAGGTGGGTAGTGGGTGGAGACAAGGAGTGACTCAGAAGGGGGGAGTTCCTGCACCTATTCTCCAAGAAAAAAAGCCCTGTTAAGGGGTGAACTTGGATGGGGATTGGGGAACGTAGGATACTCCAACGACTTGCTATAACAAACTTGAGGACACTAACTTTTCTTCTTCAAACTCTGAACTCTTGAAACTCTGACCACTGTACCAGTGTAGCAGATAGTGGACAGGTTCTCCAGTTCAGGATTAAGGAGGCTGAACCTTCCTCTGTGAACAGTCCAAGCAACATCCCCTTCATAAGGAATGGCTAAGCTCTTCCAGATAACTTCTTAGCAAACATGACTTGACACAAGAGGGGTGGCGGTACTCAGGTCTCTAGGATCTCTTTCCTCCTGTTTTCACAGAATGCCTTTGGATAAGTGGCGGCCTCCTATCAGTATACTGCAGGCAGCTTTTCCCAATGGTACCAGACTAGATCCTCAGACGACGGCCCCTCAGCCAGCCTTTAGCAACATACAGTGATTCCAGACCCTCCAGTCTCCCAGCAGGAACCTCCACTCAACAAGCACATGGAAGCAATGCCCGAGGAGGAAAAAATTAGCCCCATGAGCGATGAACTCTCTCCCTGGAAGAAGACAAAATCTCCGCTCCAAGATATATTTTTTTTTTTTTTTTAATTTAAAGCATTTTTATTACATTTTTTCTTTAAGGATACAGTACATTTCATTTTTCAGATGTTTCTTAAAACAGGAAAATACCACGTTCAATACAATTCAATGTAATCCAATTCCAATCGTGAAAAATAAAATTAAACACAAGTGTAAAACAATCCGTGAAAAGTGATCTCACAAACTCCAAACTTAAAGTGGGAAGAGAAAAAAAAAGGGAAAAAATATTCCCCAATATACTTCGATAATAATAATAAAAAACAAAAAAGTGTAGATATTTTTAGTGATATGTGTCATATGTGGCTAATATTGTGAAATCTTTTGGTGTATAATTTTAGATCCATTATATTTGTGAAGGGAAAAAAAAAAAACCCCAAGGAGAAAATTTTTCCTGTTTTTTCCAAAAAAAAAAAGAAAAAAAAACATCTGAACCAAATAGAGCTGTTGTTGTTGTCAGGGCAATCACACGTTTCATTTAACTTTATAGAGGAATAAAAAAAGAATATATAACAGATTTTATGTATCATTCCTTCTACCTCTCCGTACGCATCCCATTCCCCCCCCCCCCCCCTGGGGGGCTCCACCTACAGACCGATTGAAAGAGGGAAGAAAAAAGGAAAAGGAAGAGAGAGAGAAGGGAGAAGAAAAAAAAAAAAAAAGGGGGGAAAAGACAAGGAAAAAACCCCATCGACTCCGGCAGAGTCAGGGGGATCTAGAGGCTCACTCCTTATACACATAAGGGAGATATCCCTAGAATTACAGATTTAGCTGTATATACTCATCGGAGCTTGTGAATTGTAACCATGGTGACCAGCGTATTTGGGTTTGCTCCTCAGAATTGTTTAATGCTGCGGTTAGGAGTTCCATGCGATGTATTTCATTTACTCTTGCAGTCCACATTTGTCGCGTAGGGGGACATGTCTGTCTCCACATTGCTGGAATGCAGGCTTTCGCAGCATTGAGTAAGTGGGCTATCAAAGACTTCCTATATTTCCTAATTGATCCCCTCGTAAGATGAAGTAGGCACAGTGCTGGATCCTCGCCTACCTCCACCGAGGTAAGTTCCTTAATCACCCGAGCGACCTCCCTCCAAAAATCCCTCAAAGAGGGACATGTCCAAAAAATATGTATCATTGTGCCTCCCTTAGCACCACATCTCCAACAACAATCTGGAATCGACCCATCCATTTTATGCAGGAGTGCAGGGACTCTGTACCAGCGAGTGAGAATTTTGTAACTAGTTTCCTGATATCTGCTGGCCAGGGAAGACCTATGTACCATTGATAAGATTTTTTTGATTTGTATGGGGGGTGAAGGAGACTTCGAGATCATATTCCCATTTGACGTATATACGGCAGAGGTTGTTCCTTCACTGTTTCTCCCAACATTGCAAAAAAAAAAGATTGTGCAAGGGGGGATCATCTATCCCACATGCACTATGTCTCAAATGGGGACAATGCTCGCGGGGAATAGCCCTGCCTTTGAAGATGTAGAAGAAAATGTCGGATTCGTAAAATACTTAAAGGATCTAGATTCAACCCTGGCCATGCCTTAATCTCCGAATGTGATGGCTTGTCTTTCTCTGTCCAAACATCCATAAGACGCACCCTCCCCACCTGAGCCAAAGCAGTCACCCTGTTGTTCATGCAGCCTGGTAAAAATTCAGGGTTGCCTAAGATTGGTGTCATAGGAGATATCAATGACGCTATCTTCGGGTGACTTTGTACTTTACGGGATTCAAGTATTGTAGGCCCAATTGTCGGGTGCGAATAAAGTATATCATTCGCCATGATTGGTGTCCAGGGGGCCAGAGGAACAGGCCGGCCAGCCATCCCATTCTCTAGAGATACCCATTGATTTGTAGTGGAATTGCAATGCCAATCCAATACTCGCATAAGGTGTAAGGCCCTATAGTATTGGAGAATGTCTGGTAGACCAATCCCCCCCTATCTTTAGGGAGAGTGAGGATCCGCATCCCAATCCGAGGGGATTTGGTGGCCCACACAAAAGATTGAAACAGTGCTTGTATTTGAGAGAAAAACAACCCAGGGACTGATACTGGAAGAGCTTGCATAACGTATAAAATACGTGGCAATATGTTCATTTTGAGTTCACTGCATCGGCCAAACCAAGTCAGTGCGAGTGTTTGCCAACTTTGGATATTCGAACTAATAATCCCCAAAAGGGGCAAAAAATTTGCTGAATAAAGGTTCCCAGGATCCGCCGTAATATTCACCCCAAGATATTTTATCGAGCTGGTGGACCAATGGAAAGGGAAGGCTGTACATATAGATCTCCAGGTGTCCAGGGGCACAGAAACATCCAAGGCTGCAGATTTAGAGAGATTTATCTTATAGTAAGATATATTGCCATATACCTGAAGTGCATCCAGTATATGCGGCAAATATTTAATAGGATTCGTCACAAAAATAATCAAATCATCAGCAAACGCCGCTACCTTGTGGTGTTCACCAACCACCCGGACACCTGTGATATTTCCATCCCTGCGTATTGTACACAAGAATGGTACTAAGGTTAGGATGAAAATCAAAGGGAATAATGGACAACCTTGTCGCGTACCATTGTTGATCTCAAAGAAACCTGATCTCCACCCATTAACCCGTACTGCCACCGTGGGTGATGTATATAGGGCCATTATGCAGCCCAACATCCATGGTCCTAGGCCAATATATGACAGGGTGGCCTGGATTAATTCCAAGGCCACCCTGTCAAAGGCCTTTTCGGCGTCTGTAGAAAGTAACATCATGGGGGTTTGCGTTGATCGAGCACTATGTATCAGATCCACCACTCGGGTCGAGTTATCCCTCGCCTCCCTGGTTGGAACAAACCTGACCTGATCCCAGTGTACCAATTGTGGGATATAAGGTATTATTTGGTTTGCCAACACCTTGGCGAACAATTTAAGGTCGGTATTGAGCAGGGAGATCGGGCGATAACTCCCACACAGTGATGGATCCTTTCCCTCCTTATGTATCAAAGTTATATAGGCCCTCAGAGAATCTAAAGGCATACTTCCTCCTTCTCCAATCGAATTGAAGTATAATAATAAAGGGGTCTTCAAATGTTGCATTAATTGTTTATAATATGGAAGGGTATATCCATCAGGGCCAGGAGCCTTATGTCGCTTAAGACCCGTACACACGCGTCGAAAATTGGCAGGGAATTTTCGGCCAACGTCCGATCTGCCGATTTTTGGCTTGTTAGTATTATGCTTCCGACAACCAACTCCGACTTTTCGGCCGAAAAAAATCTGGTGTGCAGGCTATAAAATTTTTGTTGGCCGTCAACACAACGGCCGATTTTCGTGCAGTCAGTACAGATTTCGACAGGGAAAAATCTGATGAGCAAGTCTGGGCATGCTCAGTGAAGAAAAAACACAAAGAAAACTAACCAACACATGACATCACTTCTGAAGTAGAATTTTGTTGGCCGAGAAAATTCGTGTGCAGTCTAGGCACATTCCAACCAACAAAACACTACTTGGACAAAAGTTGGACGATCGGTCGGCCGATAATCGATGCGTGTGTACGAGGCTTTAGACTGAGACAAGGCCAGGGTCAACTCTTTTTCTGTAATTTTACCGTCCATAACTGTCGTCTGTTCTAGCGACAGAGGAGGCATACCAGATGCTTGTATATATGCCGTTGCAACATTGATATTCTCCTGTGTGTTCTTAGGTGCATCTATAGATGTCAAATTATATAGAGCTTTATAATACGCCTTAAATTCTACTACGATCTCAACTGAAGAGTGAATTTTCCGACCGTTTGTGTTTTGTATTTGTGAAATTACTGTGTGTTTTTGTGGCCCGCGCAAGCCTCTCGCCAACACAGACATCCCAAGTCTCCCGCAAGTCGCGGGAGACTCCCGCTTTCCGCCCTGAGCTCACGGACACCCGCGAGCTCAGGGCAATATCCCGACTCTGTCTGTGTGTGAGTCTGATGACTCATCGATGCAGGCAGAAGAGTGTGTCAGCAAGCCTGCACGGAGCCGAAGTAGATCCGGCTCACAGGCGGAGTGATATGAGTCATGCACTCCGCCTGTGGGAGGAGCTGCAGAGAGCAAGCAGAGGCTTTGCTCTCTACTACAGCCACATCGTCTACTCCAGGAGGCATTTTGGCGCGCGGGGGGACCAATCATCGTGACACCCCACTCTGTGACAGACACAGTGACCTAACCTGAGAGCAGCACCAGAGAGCCAGCACCTGAGACCAGTACCAGCAAATGACCAGCACCTATGACCAGCGCCAGTACCAGCACCAGTGACCAGCACCAGTGACCAGGCCAGCACCAGTGACCAGCACCAGTGACCAGCACCAGTGACCAGGCCAGCACCAGTGACTAGGCCAGTACCAGTACCAATACTAGCACCAGTGACCAGGCCAGTACCAGCACCAGTGACCAGACCAGCACCAGTACCAGCACCAGTGACCAGACCAGCACCAGTGACCAGGCAAGTACCAGCACCAGTGACCAGACCAGCACCAGTGACCAGGCCAGTACCAGCACCAGTGACCAGACCAGCACCAGTGACCAGGCCAGTACCAGCACCAGCGACCAGGCCAGTACCAGCACCAGTGACCAGTACCAGCACCAGTGACCAGGCCAGTACCAGCACCAGTGACCAGGCCAGTACCAGCACCAGTGACCAGGCCAGTACCAGCACCAGTGACCAGGCCAGTACCAGTGACCAGGCCAGTACCAGTGACCAGGCCAGTACCAGCACCAGTGACCAGTACCAGGACCAGCACCAGTACCAGTGACCAGCACCAGCACCAGTGACCAGCACTAGCACCAGTGACCAGGGCCAGCACCAGCACCAGTGACCAGCACCAGTACCAGTGACCAGACCAGCACCAGTACCAGCACCAGTGACCAGGCAAGTACCAGCACCAGTGACCAGACCAGCACCAGTGACAAGGCCAGTACCAGCACCAGTGACCAGGCCAGTACCAGCACCAGTGACCAGTACCAGCACCAGTGACCAGGCCAGTACCAGCACCAGTGACCAGACCAGCACCAGTGACCAGGCCAGTACCAGCACCAGTGACCAGGCCAGTACCTGCACCAGTGACCAGACCAGCACCAGTGACCAGGCCAGTACCAGCTCCAGTGACCAGGCCAGCACCAGTGACCAGGCCAGTACCAGCACCAGTGACCAGACCAGTACCAGCAAATGACCAGCACCTATGACCAGCGCCAGTACCAGCACCAGTGACCAGCACCAGTGACCAGGCCAGCACCAGTGACCAGCACCAGTGACCAGCACCAGTGACCAGCACCAGTGACCAGGCCAGCACCAGTGACTAGGCCAGTACCAGTACCAATACTAGCACCAGTGACCAGGCCAGTACCAGCACCAGTGACCAGACCAGCACCAGTACCAGCACCAGTGACCAGACCAGCACCAGTGACCAGGCAAGTACCAGCACCAGTGACCAGGCCAGTACCAGCACCAGTGACCAGACCAGCACCAGTGACCAGGCCAGTACCAGCACCAGCGACCAGGCCAGTACCAGCACCAGTGACCAGTACCAGCACCAGTGACCAGGCCAGTACCAGCACCAGTGACCAGGCCAGTACCAGCACCAGTGACCAGGCCAGTACCAGCACCAGTGACCAGGCCAGTACCAGTGACCAGGCCAGTACCAGTGACCAGGCCAGTACCAGCACCAGTGACCAGTACCAGGACCAGCACCAGTACCAGTGACCAGCACCAGCACCAGTGACCAGCACTAGCACCAGTGACCAGGGCCAGCACCAGCACCAGTGACCAGCACCAGTACCAGTGACCAGACCAGCACCAGTACCAGCACCAGTGACCAGGCAAGTACCAGCACCAGTGACCAGACCAGCACCAGTGACAAGGCCAGTACCAGCACCAGTGACCAGGCCAGTACCAGCACCAGTGACCAGTACCAGCACCAGTGACCAGGCCAGTACCAGCACCAGTGACCAGACCAGCACCAGTGACCAGGCCAGTACCAGCACCAGTGACCAGGCCAGTACCTGCACCAGTGACCAGACCAGCACCAGTGACCAGGCCAGTACCAGCTCCAGTGACCAGGCCAGCACCAGTGACCAGGCCAGTACCAGCACCAGTGACCAGGCCAGTACCAGTGACAGGCCAGTACCAGCACCAGTGACCAGTACCAGGACCAGCACCAGTACCAGTGACCAGCACCAGTACCAGCACCAGTGACCAGTACCAGGAGAGAGAGAGTATGATAGCTGGAATATTCCTCGCGAAGTGTCTATGAGGGGCTCTGGTGAAAAATTGAAGTCTCCCCCCATTATCAGATGCCCCTCACGGAATTCCAATATAGTCGATGTTAAAGACTGCATGAAGGGTATTTGATTGGCATTGGGGAAATATACATTCACAAGAGTAATTACTTTTTGTCCCAGCATCCCTTTAATCATCAAATACCTGCCCTGGGGGTCGGCCTGTAGGGCCCTAAATGCCCATGGAATATTTTTGGATATGACTATACTCACGCCTTTCGCTATAGGGATGGGCGAGGGGGCGCGGTATGCCCAAGGAAAATCCCTATTATACAGTCTGGGGATCAGATCTTTCTTAAAGTAGGTTTCCTGGAAAAACGCTATATGAGTATGGCTTCGTCGCATATCAGATAACAGTCGTGAGCGTTTTTCCGGGGTGGACAGCCCTCGGATGTTTAAAGTGGTCAATTTAAGATTTGATATCGTCTCACCTGCTGGAGCCGCCATGTCTCACCTCTGTGTCCCTGTCTCTGCCGGATGGGTGGGGGAAAAAAAAGAAAAAGAAAGAAAGAGAGGTTGGAAAAAAAAAAAAGGCGGTAAAAATAAAAAATGGAGGTAAAAAATAAAAAAAAAAGGGGAAAGAAAAAGGAAAAACAGATTTTTATTTATACTTTTATTCTTCTTCCCCCTTCCTATCGGTCCGCACGTAATAAATCTAAATAAGGGTTCATATTTAACCTTGCGCAGTTTATCGCGGCCTAATATGGGGGAGGTAGAAGGCCTAATAGCTCCGTAGAGTGTACAAAAAAAACAGAGAAAGAAAGAAAAAATACAAAATATGAGTGCACATAGCCCCAACCCGCAGGCGACCACCCTATATCTTATTGATACATATGGGGAGATAGAAACAGGGGAGAACAAGTTGAAGCAATATGGAGGGATATTGTGGTCTTGATCACAGCACAATAATAGCTACATCACATTATTTACTCCCTTCCTGTGGCTTCATCTTATGGTTCCATTACTCCCCTGTATCCCACCCCCCCGCTTATTATATATTGTGACAGGAAGTCAGGTAAATCTGGGAATGTAGTCACTGAGAGGAGACACATTCCCACCTGCTTTGAAAGTTCACTGATACTATAGGGTGTTGGCTGCAGAGAGAGCCAGCAGGAAGTTGAAAACCATTCAGCTGTTCAGAATGAGGAGATCAAGGACTCTATAATTTGTCCAGAGAAAATCTATTGAGTGCTGCCTCCTGTCGCTGTGTGAGCTGGGAAGAGGAGGACAGACATACGTGTACCTCCCGACGCCGTGTGGGCATGGGAGAAGGACTGCTGCCGCCTGTCGCCGTGTGGGCTGGGAGAGGGGGACAGTCGGATGTGTGCCTCCCGACAAGCTGGTGAGCATGGGAGAAGACCCCCTAAAGCGATGTGAAGCTAAGGAGGGTAACCACGAGTGAAGACGTCTCAAAGGTGAGAAGACAAAGTGTTCCATGTGAAGAGTGTGAAGAGAAGTGTTCCATGTGAAGAGTGTGAAGAGTAAAGGGACCTGTTAAATGAACTGTGTTCAATGTGAAAGAATCTGAAGAGTAAAGGATCCTGTTATAAATGAACATGTGCTGTGTGAAAGAAAACAAAGGGACATGTTCAATGGACAATGTTTGTGCTGTGTGAAAAGCAAACAAATGGACATTTGAGTGTCTGCTGTAGGATCAGCAGTGTCGGCCCAACAGTAGGTTGGGAAGACTTCTTAGGTAGGTTCCAGCGTGAGAAGGTAGCCGCCCACAGAGGCAAGGATTTATTTTGTCTTTTATTTTATTTTGGCTGTTTTGACGCTTGCAATTGTGTGAAGTAAATTGCATGAATAAATCAGTCTTGTTTTCAACCTCTGCTCGGCTATCTCTCTGTGAAAACGCACCCCCAAAGGGGTCATCCACACCCGCCACCGAGCTAATCCCTTACAATATATATATGTAATGAAAGGGACACAGGATAATGTAAAATTGTATGTTTATTGCAAGTCTATAGACCAGATACTAATATAGCCAAATGTTCACTGAAACCGTGTAGCCCATGGTAATGGGGTACACCTAAATGAAACAAAGGTAAGTATACAAGGTCCAAGACAGAGGTACATGGTAATACATTATTATCCTGGTACATACAAATAGGTACATAGAGCATAAACAAGGGGTCATTAATGCACAGTATAACAACAATAACTTTTAAAAGCTGACATAGCCTGTGTTGAACTCAACGCGTTTCGTAAAAAAATATCACTCCGTCAGGAGTAGGCATGTTGCAAGGTCTAAAGAGAATATACATAAATAAGTAAAATGAAATAAAATAGAAATAAAAATAATAAACGAGTAGAACCACATAACCCTGTTAGGGGGGTAGAGCTTACACTGGGGTGGCGTTGCAGGGTGGCGTAACAATTGTTGCAGATTTATTAAAAAATAAAAACTGAAATATCACATGGTCCTAAGTATTCAGACCCTTTGCTGTGACACTCATATATTTAACTCAGGTGCTTTCCATTTCTTCTGATCATCCTTGAGATGGTTCTACACCTTCATTTGAGTTCAGCTGTGTTTGATTATACTGATTGGACTTGATTAGAAAAGCCACACACCTGTCTATATAAGACCTTCCAGATCACAATGCATGTCAAATGAAAATCATGAGGTCAAAGGAACTGCCTGAAGAGCTCAGAGACAGAATTGTGGCAAGGCACAGATCTGGCCAAGGTTACAAAAAGATTTCTGCTGCACTTAAGGTTCCTAAGAGCACAGTGGCCTCCATAATCCTCAAATGGAAGACGTTTGGGACGACCAGAACCCTTCCTAGAGCTGGCCGTCCGGCCAAACTGAGCTATCGGGGGAGAAGAGCCTTGGTGAGAGAGGTAAAGAAGAACCCAAAGATCACTGTGGCTGAGCTCCAGAGATGCAGTCAGGAGATGGGAGAAAGTTGTAGAAAGTCAACCATCACTGCAGCCCTCCACCAGTTGGGGCTTTATGGCAGAGTGGCCCGACGGAAGCCTCTCCTCAGTGTAAGACACATGAAAGCCCGCATGGAGTTTGCTAAAAAACACCTGAAGGACACCAAGATGGTGAGAAATAAGATTCTCTGGTCTGATGAGACCAAAATAGAACTTTTTGGCCTTAATTCTAAGCGGTATGTGTGGAGAAAACCAGGCACTGCTCATCACCTGTCCAATACAGTCCCAACAGTGAAGCATGGTGGTGGCAGCATCATGCTGTGGGGGTGTTTTTCAGCTGCAGGGACAGGACGACTGGTTGCAATCGAGGGAAAGATGAATGCGGCCAAGTACAGGGATATCCTGGACAAAAACCTTCTCCAGAGTGCTCTGGACCTCAGACTGGGCCGAAGGTTTACCTTCCAACAAGACAATGACCCTAAGCACACAGCTAAAATAACGAAGGAGTGGCTTCACAACAACTCCGTGACTGTTCTTGAATGGCCCAGCCAGAGCCCTGACTTAAACCCAATTGAGCATCTCTGGAGAGACCTAAAAATGGCTGTCCACCAACGTTTACCATCCAACCTGACAGAACTGGAGAGGATCTGCAAGGAGGAATGGCAGAGGATCCCCAAATCCAGGTGTGAAAGACTTGTTGCATCTTTCCCAAAAAGACTCCTGGCTGTATTAGATCAAAAGGGGGCTTCTACTAAATACTGAGCAAAGGGTCTGAATACTTAGGACCATGTGATATTTCAGTTTTTCTTTTTTAATAAATCTGCAACAATGTCAACAATTCTGTGTTTTTCTGTCAGTATGGGGTGCTATGTGTACATTCATGAGGAAGAAGAATGAACTTAAATGATTTTAGCAAATGGCTGCAATATAACAAAGAGTGAAAAATTTAAGGGGGTCTGAATACTTTCCGTACCCACTGTATACATTCATTTTGAACCCACTGGTGCTGATATATAGGAAGAAAGAAGTCTTCTTCCTCTAATCACACAGCTTCTCCCTCTGATTCTCCACCTCTGGGCTGGAGAAGCAGAAAGAGGAGATCTTCAAAGAGAAGGACAGTGATCAGGTGACATCATGTGTTACTAAACTGGCCGTTTCTATTGCAGTGAATGCAAGCCGTTTGTGTACTGAGATGAGAAGAGAAGACTATGTTCTCCACTACTCTTCTCAGTAATTTAAACCGGCAATGCTCTGAGGCAAGCCGTGATCATCCAGATCTCGGCTTATCTCAGTTTACTAAACGTACACCTAAGTGAGTTAATCTCTTGAGTAAGAGTACTTACGATGGATGCCGCCATCTCTGTGATGTCTTGTTTAGTGGGTATGGTAGCGAGGATTTCCTGCCATTCCATAGTCTGAGACCGCCATGTCAGGGCTGACTGAATCGGAGACACCGCAGCACCTTCCAGATGGGGTGCCATTGGGGAGGCTGAATGGTGTGAACTCTTTGCACGGGCGTCCTGTGTCTCCATCAGAGGGGCGCTTCCCTTCTCAATCCGTTTACCCGCCGCATGTCCCGCTGCGGGCAGGTCAGCGCCATCTTGGAGCGGTCCTTTGTTGACTGACCAGTCAGAGGGGTATGTCTCAAAAAATATGCCGAAATATCGGCTCTGCTGCTGTCTGTCTTAGTCCGCTGTACTCTCGCAGCACCAGGCATAGAGGAGGGAAATCACTAGCTGCACAGGGCGGTAGCACCTCTCGGATCACGGAGCCATGTGGAAATGAGACTCTACGGCACCATTGCCTGACCACACCCCAATACAACGAGATACAGACGCTCTTCATAATTAAGGTCCTCCAATCCCCTAATTAGTTTTGTTGCCGTTCTCTGGACTGTCTCCAGCTCCAACACATCCCTCTTGAGGACTGGCGACCAGAACTGGACAGAATACTCCAGATGCGGTTCGGACCAGAGTTTTATAAAGTGGTAGGATTATAGTTTTATCTCTAGAATACATCCCTTTCTTTATGCCTGCCAAAATTCTGCTGACTTTGGCAGCTGCTGCTTGACATTGCATGCTGGTGTGTTCCTTGACCTTCATGATGCTGTTTGTTCACTAAGGTTCTCTAACAAACATCTGAGGGCTTCACAGAACAGCTGTGTTTATACTGAGATTACATTACACACAGGGGAACTCTATTTACTAATGAGATGACTTCTGAAGGCATTTGGTTTCACTAGATTTCATTTAGGGGTATCAAAATAAAGGGGGGTGAATACAAATGCCCCCCACACTTTTCACAGATTTATTTGTATCATTTATCATTTTCCTTCCACTTCACAATGTTGTGCCACTTTGTGTCGGTCTATCACATAAAATCCCAATAAAATAATTTGACATTTTTGGTTGTAACATGAGAAAATGTGGAACATTTCAAGGGGTGTGAATACTTTTTCAAGGCGCTGTGCCTAGAATTACATACCAAAACATATTCTGCCTATTTTCTGAGTATGGCGATACCACATACAGTATCTCACAAAAGTAAGTACACCCCTCACATTTCTGTAAATATTTTATTCTAACTTTTCATGTGACAACACTGAAGAAATGACACTTTGCTACAATGTAAAGTAGTGAGTGTACAGCTTGTATAACAGTGTAAATTTGCTGTCCCCTCAAAATAACTCAACACACAGCCATTAATGTCTAAACCGCTGGCAACAAAAGTGAGTACACCCCTAAGTAAAAATGTCCAAATTGGGCTCAATTAGCCATTTTCCCTCCCCGGTGTCATGTGACTCGTTAGTGTTACAAGGTCTCAGGTGTGAATGGGGAGCAGGTGTGTTAAATTTGGTGTAATCGCTCTCACTCTCTCATACTGGTCCCTGGAAGTTCAACATGGCACCTCATGGCAAAGAACTCTTTGAGGATCTGAAAAAAAAGAATTGTTACTCTACATGAAGATGGCTTAGGCTATAAGAAGATTGCCAAGACCCTGAAACTGAGCTGCAGCACGGTGGCCAAGACCATACAGCGGATTAACAGGACAGGTTCCACTCAGAACAGGCCTACCATGTTCCACCAAAGTAGTTGAGTGCACGTGCTCCATCATATCCAGAGGTTGTCTTTGGGAAATAGACGTATGAGTGCTGCCAGCATTGCTGCAGAGGTTGAAGGGGTGGGGGGTCAGCCTGTCAGTGCTCAGACCATACGCCGCACACTGCATCTAATTGGTCTGCATGGCTGTCATCCCAGAAGGAAGCCTCTTCTAAAGATGATGCACAAGAAACCCCCGCAAACAGTTTGCTGAAGACAAGCAGACTAGGGACATGGATTACTGGAACCATCTCCTGTGCTCTGATGAGACCAAGATAAACTTATTTGGTGTCAGATGGTGTCAGGCGCGTGTGGCGGCAACCAGGTGAGGAGTACAAAGACAAGTGTGTCTTACATCTTAATACCTCTATATTATTGGGACTGTGTGGGGCAATTCAAGAGTACTAATTTTACCAATATCAAATTCAAACCAAAAGGTTCCTTAAAAAGTCGATATTTTATTTAAATAGATAAAAACATTCATGTTTTTTATAAAAACAATACAGAAAAAATATATGGGATTCCCTTCATGGGAACAAACTATCTTATATCTGTATTATTCCTTAAAACATGTGGTAATATCCAGCTGATTACAGATCATTGCATCCTATTTGCACAACAAGTGCAGAGGTTGCTTGTTCTTAGCTGAAGTATCCGACGCACTTCAAAAATATATACTTTTTTTCCTCAGGGATTAATTACCACTCTGTAACAAATAACCAAATATCTACTACTATTCTGTCATTTCATCATAAGTACATATTTTTTGCACCATTGACATACCCATGGCCATCTGGCAAACAATCAATAATTCCTCATTGAAGAGATCAGCACAAGAGCCTTGTTGGGTCTCATGTAAACTGCCACTAACTTTACTTTCCAATCTAGATCAATATCTGTTCAAATAGGAGATGTCTGTGTCCTCTGTTCAAAGAGGAGATGTCTGTGTCCTCTATTCAAAGAGGAGATGTCTGTGTCCTCTATATTTATACACATCTCAACTATAAAAAGAAAAAAGGAAAAATAATTTGTAAGAGATATAAAGCATAGAAGGAAAGAAGTCTCCCTATTTTTTTTCTCTAAGGGGGGCCTTAAAAGCAGGAAAATGTATTTTCCAGACTAACAAATCCTTTCACCGTGTCTCTCTAATCCTTATATAGTTGTGCATACAGGTCACAGAAATTATCTGGATATCTTGAAGAGTCTAAAAGGGCAGATTCCAACCAAGAGGAGAAAAGTATTGGTGGGATTCTCACCAATGTTTTCCTGAAAGGGGAGAAGAGTCAATGTCATATCCAGACTCTAAACAAGTCCATGATATACAAGAGTGTGTAGGTAAAGTCTTCAGTATTAAGTAAACCCGGGAAAGAAAAGTTTACTTGCCTCTTCTATGGGATTGAAGGTCCTCCAAAGAGCCCTCTCAGTCTCAATGTGGCCCGATCTCCAAGTCCCCTTATGGTTTCCCATTTGTGGTGCCTCTCTTTTCCTCTCTCCTCTGTCCGCTTCAAATGGCGGATGACAGTTGTCTCCTCATTGCTCTCTGCGTCCTTCTAAATGTATCACACATGCATGGCATTGCGCTAGACGTGGAGACGTCAGCGCTGGTTCAAGCGTGCTCCTAGTTGGAGCGCATGGACAAGGTGGCATCGCCTCTCCTCCGCCCACATCGTCAAGTCGGAACACAGTTCTCAGCTTGAGACCTGTGCAGCCTGCATCAGGTGGACAAACCGCCGACACAGGAATTTACATTGCATAAGGTCCGGACCTCCTATTCATCAGAAACCAAGGTCCATTCCCCCCTAGTGATATTGCAAGCATGTAAGAGTAACTGGGGCTTTCCTGTAGTGGGTGCTGAGAATTCAAAAAGGCCCACACAGACTCGTGTTGCCCGAGTCACGGAAATGTTAGTCAGTGCAAAGGTTTACATTTATATAAATTACTTTACATAATCTTTTTTATATTTCGCTAGGCCACGTACCAAGTTCCTCATCAAGACATGGGATAGAGGGATAGAACCCTGATAACATGGCTGAGCGATTACATATCATTTAAAACATATTTGTGAAAAAATGCAATAATATATGCAAATAAATCAATAAACTTTCAGTGGAGAAATTAAATCTAAGGATCCTAGGAAGAGTATTCCGTCCTCAATCCCACATAGTCCCATCCCCTGTCTAGTCACAGAAGGAGGCCTCCCAATTCCCCCTCTACAACTACAATTTCTATGGCTGTATGCATCTACAGGGTACACAATTACTAGTCAGTTTTTCCTGAAACAAAGCCCTCCAGAAAGGGTCTATAACTTTCTTTTTCGTTTGATCCAGATAGGGTTGTGGCGTCAAGATGTCTGATCCAGCACATTTCCCGCTGGAAGTATTTGCAAGTGGCAAATACAGGTTGCCTATCTTCATTCCATGCATGTGTTTATTCACACGTTTCCCAAATTCCTGCCTTGTTTTTCCTACATAATAGGAACCGCGCTTGCATTGCATCAGATAGATCACACCTTTTGTTTTGCAGTTCACAAAGTGTTTTGCCACAAATCTTTCCCCATTTGGTAAAGTGGCTTCCTTATATTTCCGAATGACTGGGCATCGGGAGCACCCCCAACATGGAAATGTTCCCAGATCCCGACATGGGTCTTTCCTTTGATCCCCTTTGAATTCACTCTGTACTAAAGTTTCCTTTATTGAACCTGCCTTTTTTTAGGTTATGGATGGAGCTGCTGTCACAAAGTTTTTATAACAATGAATCATCCGTCAAAATTTACCAATGTTTTTTTTTTTTTTAATTGTATCATGTTCATTCGAGAATCTTAGTATCACTCTTGTTAGGTTATCCTTATTTTCAACCTTTTCTTTTTTATTCCGCATTGTTTTTTTTAAAGAGAAAATCCTGTCTTTCCAGGATTTTGACTCGATTTAATGCCTTTTTTAGGCAAGTCTTCGTGTATCCTCTTTTTAATAATCTTTTTGTAAGCTCATCTGCTTCATTTTGAAAAACCTCCTTATCTGTACAGTTCCGTTTCATCCTTAGAAATTGACTAAAAGGAATAGACTTTTTATAGGGACTCCAAATTGTCAGGCCTATGACACAAAATAGACATATACAGTCAGGTCCATAAATATTGGGACATCGACACAATTCTAATCTTTTTGGCTCTATAATGGATTTGAAATGAAACAAACAAGAAGTGCTTTAAGTGCAGACTTTTAGCTTTAATTTGAGGGTATTTACATCCAAATCAGGTGAAAGGTGTAGGAATTACAACAGTTTGTATATGTGCCTCCCACTTTTTAAGGGACCAAAAGTACAATTGGCTGCTCAGCTGTTCCATGGCCAGGTGTGTGTTATTCCCTCATTATCTCATTTACAAGGAGCAGATAAAATGTCCAGAGTTCATTTCAAGTGTGCTACTTGCACTTGGAATTTGTTGCTGTCAACTCTCAATATGAGATCCAAAGAGCTGTCACTATCAGTGAAGCAAGCTGAAAAAAAAAAAAAAAAAAAAAAACCCATCAGAGAGATAGCAAAAACATTAGGTGTGGCCATATCAAAACTCCTTGGAACATCCTTATAAAGAAAGAATGCACCGGTGAGCTCAGCAACAACAAAAGGCCCGGAAGACCACCGAAAACAACTGTGGTGGATGACCAAAGAATTCTTTCCCTGGTGAAGAAAACACCCTTCACAACAGTGGGCCAGATCAAGAACACTCTCCAGGCGGTAGGTGTATGTGTGTCAGATCAAGAACGCTCTCCAGGAGGTAGGTGTATATGTGTCAGATTAAGAACACTCTCCAGGAGGTAGGTGTATGTGTGTCAGATCAGGATCACTCTCCAGGAGGTAGGTGTATGTGTGTCAGATCAGGAACACTCTCCAGGAGGTAGGTGTATGTGTGTCAGATCAGGAACACTCTCCAGGAGGTAGGTGTATGTGTGTCAAAGTCAACAATCAAGAGAAGACTTCACCAGAGTGAATACAGAGGGTTCACCACAAGATGTAAACCATTGGTGAGCATCAAAAACAGGAAGGCCAGATTAGATTTTACCAAACAACATCTAAAAAAGCCTTCCCGGTTCTGGAACAACATCCTATGGACAGATGAGACCAAGATCAACTTGTACCAGAGTGATGGGAAGAGAAGAGTATGGAGAAGGAAAGGAACTGCTCATGATCCAAAGCATACCACCTCATCAGTGAAGCATGGTGGCGGTAGTGTCATGGCGTGGGCATGTATGGCTGCCAATGGAACTGGTTCTCTTGTATTTATTGATGATGTGACTGCTGACAAAAGCAGCAGGATGAATTCTGAAGTGTTTCGGGCAATATTATCTGCTCATATTCAGCCAAATGCTTCAGAACTCATTGGACGGCGCTTCACAGTGCAGATGGACAATGACCTGAAGCATACTGTGAAAGCAACCAAAGAATTTTTTAAGGGAAAGAAGTGGAATGTTATGCAATGGCCAATTCAATCATCTGACCTGAATCCGATTGAGCATTCATTTCACTTGCTGAAGACAAAACTGAAGGGAAAATGCCCCAAGAACAAGCAGGAACTGAAGACAGTTGCAGTAGAGGCCTGGCTGAGCATCACCAGGGATGAAACCCAGTGTCTGGTGATGTCGATGCGTTCCAGACTTCAGACTGTAATTGTCTGCAAAGGATTTGCAACCAAGTATTAAAAAGTGAAAGTTTGATTTATGATTGTTAATCTGTTCCATTACTTTTGGTCCCTTAAAAAGTGGGAGGCACATATAGAAACTGTTGTAATTCCTACACTGTTCACATGATTTGGATGTAAATACCCTCAAGCTGAAAGTCTGCAGTTAAAGCACGTCTTGTTTGTTTCATTTCAAATCCATTGTGGTGGTGTATAGAGCCAAAAAGATTAGAATTGTGTCAATGTCCCAATATTTATGGACCTGACTGTATTCTTCATATTACAGGTCAGGAATTATGAACTGCCATAGGCCTCAAATGACCTCACCACAAGTTCAGTCAGAAACTCTTGGTTTTCAAGGATACAATATTTATTGTTGAACAGTGTTGAGCCACTATTGAGACTTCCTTAAACATCTACTGTATATCTTCTGTTCATGAAAAGGGAAGTATCAGGGGAGGTCATAAACATCGTTTTCTGGCCATGAAGTGTTTCGACACAATGGATGATACTAGACCAGTTTCAGGAAAGCAGCTGTGTCATCAACTACCTAGCAAACAGACCATAGTTCAACTATGGAAAGATAAATAACAAAAGGACCATGAAAAAGACAGAACATTTCATTCATTAACCTACGCCAAGAGGGGAGGTAGAAATTATGATCATATGGACAATCCCCCGTGGAAGCCATATTGTATAAGATAACTAATCGTTGATGTTCACTTAGACTTCATACCGTAGTTCCCCAAAAACATGTTCTGATTATATAGTTTACTAACACAATGACTCGAGTAGATAACCGTTTGATTGAATACATGACGTGTTTAACAATTATCATTCCAGGATAGTATGTATCAATTTAAAATCAGGAAATCGCTTAGTCTAAAATAAGATACTGTATATATATATTATTAATATACATACTCATTCATTGGCGTTACCAGAACCAAACCTGTTAAGAGATATTACAAAGATATCAGATGGCCATGCCTGGACCATGGGAATCTGGACAGATTCTCAATTTCTGTTATTACTATAACTAAATGAAGAAATTATTATCACATATTTTTAATATCCAACATACATGGTGACTAGTGAGGGTGTTGCCTAATGACCCAACCAGTTAATGGTTAAGTTATCCCAACCAATGGGAAGGAAATTCCTCCTCCTGGGTTAGGCTTATTGTAATTTTTATGGCCCTTTTTTCCATACAAAATAAAAAGGAACCCAGACTAGAGATGAGGACACACATCAACACATCAACACTTCATCACACACACAGACACACATCCATCCATCCACACTCATACTCACTCATACATACTCCATCTTGCTCCACCCCTTATTTGATGCTTGAAACTCTGAAGGACTCCAGATGCAAACTCCTCCCTAACCAGCCACCATTTTGGGAAAGGCAGCCATCTTAGGACTTTGGTAACGACCATTTTGAGCCAGCAGCCATTTTGAAGTGGTAATTATACATTGTCCATTATTTGATTGTTGTTTCCTTATATGCTTTAAATCATATGCTCAGGGTAAATAGATTACCGTCCCAGTCGTATTAACCATAGTAGATTTTTCTCTAAGAGCTTATTTTTGTTTTTCTACTTTTTTTTTTTATTATTACATGTTTAGTGCTATATTAGTGAATTAGTCTCCCGTTTTGCATAGCCTATTCTCACTCCAACTGCAGCAAAGTGACTGTGGGCTACGTAATTCGCAGACAATTTTTGTCTGATATTTAGAACACTTGATCTATGGTTTTTACTATTCCTGGGAAAACGTAATCCTGTTTTCTTTTTACTCATATTACTGAACCAAATATATCCCATTCGCATTTATCGTATTAAGTTTGTATTTTAAGTGAAATTATATTTTTGTGTCACCCCAAATCGAACTATTTATTGTGAATACATATCTTGTGAATAAATATACCTATATATTCTCTATTTTAGTCTGTATTCACTATGATTGATATATGCTGTTAAAAAGAAATTAATCGATTAAAAAGAACTCGTTATACTTCGTTCAGAATAATATTCTAGAATGTGTAACGCACAACAGAATGGAAGCTCTTTGCATGCAACAATGTGTTGCCCGCTGTCTCTTTCCTAAAAAGTCTACTACTCAAGCATCCCGTTTCATCTTTACAAATCTTACATCAAGAAAATTTACCCGATGTTGATCATAAGTCATGGTGAAATAAAGATTCATGTCATTTTGATTACATTTTTGGAAACATTCTTTTAATAATCCTTCCAGCCCATCCCATACAAATAGAATATCATCTATGTACCTTTGCCACAGCGAAATGTAGCAAGTGTACATAGGTAGATCCTTTCTGCTCAGAAAAATTCTGCTCCCACACCCCCAGGTAAATATTGGCGTAGGATGGGGCTCAACAAGTTCCCATTGCTACGCCACGTACCTGGAGGCTGTGGGAGTCCTGAAATGAAAAAAACATTATGCTGGAGAATATATTCCAGCATCTTCAAAATTAATTCATTGAATTTCTATTCATGTATAGACCGTTGATGCAGAATTTGTCTGAATGCTGCGAGTCCTTTTTCATGTGGTATAGAGTTATAAAGTGATTCAACATCTACTGTCACTAAGTATGCCCTTTCTGGAATTACCATATTTTCAATTATTTGTAAAAGATGTATGGTATCTTTTGTATAAGATGCCAAGCTCATCACATGTGGTCTAAGGTGTGCGTCAATAACTTGACTAACACTTTCAAAAATACATCCTTTTCCAGGAAACTATAGGTTTTCCGGGAGGATTTTCCATATCCTTATGCACTTTTGGGAGTGTATAAAAAGTTGGTATCCGGGGATGTTTGGTCCGTGTGTATTCCCATAGCTCCACTGAAATAACTCCCTCCCTCTGTGCTTTATTGACTAGATCATAATATTTCTGATTATATTAATTTATTATGGCTGCCGGAATTTTTTTTTTTAATGTAGTGAGAGAGTATAGTTTTTGGCTCTGTCTCCCTATCAGAGGAGCAGCAGGCAAATCTATATTGTTTTCTGCCTACCAGAGAGCAGGATCTGTGAGTTAGGTCCGCTCATGGTGCTCAGTGTGTGATTCATCTGGTCTAGGGAGTGTTCCACACTGGTCCAATAAGGAAGCATATTGGACAGTGGAGGAAATCTAACCAATGGGTACACAGGCTTAGATACAGCCCCAGTAATTGGCACAGATTGATTGTCTCAGTGCATTGTGGGGTGTGGTATAAAAGCCAGGGGCACACGTGCTGCGGAGTCTTTGGCTGGTGAGCAGAGACCCGGAGGGAGGGTGGCGGCTGCCTCCTCCTCTGTAGCAGTGGCACGCCGTCATAGGCGGTTGGCCTGGGGACCAGGAAGGAAGGAGTTGAACCCAGAAGTCCATGAGAGCTGACTGGAGGGGTACAGACACTGGAGACCCTCGAAAAACAGTATTGTGAGTACAGGGGATTGTGTCTAGGGGCCTGACCTGAGGGGGGCCACCCCAGTGTAGGATAGTCAGAGGACGGGTGTCAGCATGTCAAGTGAAAGGGGGTACTAGGTGTGTATCCCAAAGATAATTCATCCTAACAAGTAATCCTAAATTCATCTAAGTGGCAAGGTGAATCAGCAGCCTGGCTGCATCTTCAGACAGGAGTCCTCACCTATTGTGAATAGTTCAAGTTGGAGTATCTCACTCTTCCCTTCTCCCATCCCTAATTTAAATAAAACCACAAAATCAACTACATCCCCTAGACTGTTCATTGACTGAGCTGGAGAGTAAAGAGTTAAAACTGTGCAGGGGGGATCCCAAGATGAACAATCCAGCAGTCCTCAAGGGGGCAGTGCTACAATAACATTGATTATTCTTTAAGAGTTTTAGGCGCATATTTGGATATTTTTGATTGTCCATAATGACAATATTTCCTCCCTTATCTGATGGTTTGATGGTTATCGCCATATTTTCTTTAGGGGTTTTAATGCACGATATTGATTAGAGCTTAAATTGTCAATCTTTTGATCTATTTTTAAAGTGGAGTTCCACCCTAAAAATAAACTTTTCACCGTCCGCTAGCTTAAAAAAAACTGAAAAAGAATTAGATAGTTAAATTCTTTTTTTTCTACTTACCTTGTTTTTAATGAAAATATACTTACCTTCCTTCCTCTTCCTCCCTCAGCGGACACGGCCGCCGACGTCACTTCCTTCTTGCATTGACTCCTGGGAGATGAGCGTCATCGATCCCAGGAGTCAATGCGTCTGCACCGTTGTCACTCGTCACTTCCGGGGCAGGCGCCTCATTCTCTGCTGAACAGCTTCTGGACATGCCCAGAAGCTGTTCATTGATGACACGCCTGCATCGGAAGTGACGAGCAGGGCATTCTGGGACTCCAACGTCACCGAAAAGGACACGAAGAGGGAAGCTCAGGCTTCAGCTGCCCACACCTGAGATGGCAGCGCTAGACAAGACATTTTCAAGGTAAGTATTTCTTCTTACAGGTAAGTGAAACAGAGGACAGTTCAGAGGCTATCGTTGTTTAAATGCCCTAGCCCTGACTGTCCCGGGGGTATTTTTAGGTTAAAAATTTGTTTTTGCCTGGAACTCCGCTTTAAGGACTCTATTTCCTTGGTAACTTGACAATATTTCCTCCCTTATCTGACGGTTTGATGGTTATCGCCATATTTTCTTTAAGGGATTTTAATGCACGATATTGATTAGAGTTTAAATTGTCTTTTGATCTGTTTTTAAGGACTCTATTTCCTTGGTAACTTGTTTCACAAAGAGTGCCAGGGTCGGGTTTAAATTCAACTGTGGAAATCTATGTGATTTTTTGCAAAATATTTTTGTGGGAGGTGTCCCCACTTTTTCAATTTCCTTATCTTCTGAGGAACTCCCTAAATCATCCCAATCTATGGAGTCATCGTATCCATATTCCTGCAGGAGTAGATTCAGATCTCGAATTGCTCTGAATTCCGCTGCTTTTAGGTTGGGTTTGATGTCCTCCTCTTTAGTAGTTTGCTTAGTATACAGACTTTTATCAAATTAATTTCTAGCAAATAGATTTATGTCTTTTATTACTTCCAATCTATCTGTTCTCTGATTTGGACAAAAGAATAGACCTTAAGCAATACCTGTTCCTCATCCTCTGTGAGTTTGTGAGAAGAAAGATTCACAATGGTCAATCCCCCTTCTGTCACCCTACAAAGGGGTCCACCCCCCTGTGTGGTTTGTGTGAATGTTTTGCATTTGACTTCCCTAAAAAAACCTTCAGTAATTTGGTCTGTGTGATCTATTTTTATTGTTCTTTTCTTTTTCCTTATTCTGTGTTTTTTTACTGGGATTTTTCTTCATGTCAGTGAAGGCGTAGCCTCCATACGCACCCTATGACTCTACACCACTAAAGTGGCCACCACCATTACCACCACATGAAGAGTCTGTCAAAACTGTTTCCATCGTGCGCTTCTTGCTGTGTGTGTTACTTCCCCTTCAGCTGAGTCTGTTCTTATTTGGAAACGACTTTTCCTTTTATGGAAACTGATGTTCTGAGAAAACAGACATAGAGGACATAGAGTATGAATCAGATGAATAATTGTTGAAATTACTATTTTTGATATCCTGCCTTCTTTTCTGAAATCTCTTTCCTGTGTTCCATCGATAGGCTCGGCCCTCACTAAAGGCTCTTTTATCTCTCCAATATTTCTTTTATTTCTTTTGTAGAATCTATTTACTATGATTTTCCAGATGCTCTTTTAGCTTTTTCCCTTGTTCGCTGTATAGGGCACAAGTTTTTAAAGGAGTAAGTTTTCATATAAGGAACTGATATCTATATCTAGATTCTTTAATTGTCTTTGATATTCTTCCTGTAATAGTATCATTAGACTTTTAGAACAGTCATTTAGTTTACTTTCCCATTACTTTTTCAGATCATTCGTGATATTATCCAGGGTGGGAAATATTTGAATTCTCAGTCCGATTGGGTTAATATTTTCTCTAATAAATCGTTCAAATGCTTTTATATGTCGGTGTAGTGCTGACTTTTTTTCCAATAATTTTTTAAGGGTTGTAAAGAAGGAGACCGGGTCGGACTCCTCTTGTTCCTTAGACTGGAAGCTCATTTCTCTGTTGGACATAAATTCTTCCCACTCATTTCCTAGAAGATCTCCCATCTTTAAAGATGGGAAAAAGATTGTAGATGAATGGCCCAACAACAGGGCGCCTTTCCAGTGCAAATAGAAATGTCACTGGAATAAACAGTATTTCTAGTTTAACCAATTAAGCCCCGGAAAATTTTACCCCCTTCCTGACCAGGGGTTTTTTTTTGCGATTTTTTACTGCGTGATTTTAACGGACAATTGCGTGGTCGTGCGACGCTGTACCTAAACGAATTTCACGTCATTTTTTTTCCCACAAACAGAGCTTTCTTTTGGTGGTATTTGATCACCTGTGAGATTTTTTGATCATGCGCTATGAACTAAAAAAGAGTGTCATTTTTGCAAAAATAACAATATTTTTCACTTTTTTTTATATGAAATTCCCCCCCAAAAAAATTTAAAAATCAAAATTTTTTAACATTTTCAGCCAAATTGTTTTATGCTACATATGTTTGGTAAAAAAAATTGCAAAAAGTGTATCTTGATTGGTTTGCGCAAAAGTTACCGCGTTTACTAACAAAGGGAAAGATTTTTGTCATTTTTGGTGTTTTTTTTTTTTTAACGAGTAATGGCGGCGATCTGCGATTTTTTTTGCAGTACTGCGACATTGCGGCGGACAGATCAGACCCTTGACTGACATTTTTGACACTTTTGGGGGTACCAGTGACATTTCTACAGTAATCAGTGCTATATATATGCACTGTTACTGCAAAAATGACACTGGCAGGGAACTGTATTGGACAGGGAGGGGTTAAGTGTGTCCTAGGGGCGTGTTTCTAACTGTGATGGGACATGGCTATTGGTGTAAAAACAAAGATCAACGGTTCTACATAGTAGAACCGTCTGATCTTCATTTTTACACAGGGGAGAATGACAGGCGGCTTGTTTACATCAGCCGCTCTGCCTTTCTCCCGCTGTACCGACGATCGGCGAGTGACCGGCGGACATCGGGTCCACCGGTCACATGCCCGCACTCCTCCCTGAACGAGCCGAGGCGGGCGCGCGCTCGCCCGCTATTGGCTCCAATTCCAGTAAAAGGCGAGTGATGTAGATCTACGTCACTCTGCCTGGCCAGGGCTGACTGCCGCAGTAAATATACTGTGCGCAGTCGGCAACCGGTTAATGTACTAAACCACTGAAAAAATAATAAATAAATAAATAGTGAGTCAGCGCAAATGGGAAAAATCTCAACGGGGCTCACACTGAACAAGCCAATATCCATAGGTACAGGTGGGATATAACGGAGATACTCATGCAATATATTAAAAGAACTAGTACTAAATAAAGAAGATATAAGAAGATCAGCAGACTAAAAAACGTGTAAAATCCGAATCCTAAAAGTCAATCCAATCCTAAAACACTATTGTGTGTCTATCTTCAATATTGGTGTTCTCAATGATTGCTCCAATATATATCTGTATATCTGACTTGTAACAACTCCTACTGAACAACCAATAAACAATAAACAAAAATCAGCAGACTATGGCAGAAAATGTGTATGATGCGAATCCTAAAAGCCAGTCAGATTCCTAAAACCAATTCTGTATAAATCTTCAATATAAAATAACTAGTCCAATGTATATATAACTTCTAATTAAGGATAAACCACCCTATGAGAAAACGCAGAGGAATGGTCAAATAATCGCATCAAAAGACTAAAATCGCAAGATGAATTAATCGCTGTATGTGCTAATTAACGAATATTCACAGTAGTCTAAAGTATAAATCAATGGTGATGCATGTGATAAAACACATTAAATGAACTAAATGAAATACGTGTTGTTAAAATAAATTCATCAATTTGTAATCATAAAAAGAACCCATAATACATAAATGACACAAATGTGGAAAATATAAAATCCTCAAAATCAATAAATAAATATTCCGTATGTAATAATAAATCCAAGTGCATAAATTCAATCAAGTGCGGTGATCAATAAATAAATATATATATGAATAGACATAAATATATATAAATCTTGTGCAATTTAGCAGTCCATGTGCATTATAAATATATAAATAAAACTTGCGCAATTAGCAGTCCATATGTAATAAATAAGATAAGTGCGGTGATCAAATAAAGTTCATCCGTGCACAAATAATAAAGTGACAATTAGTGACTCTCTAGAGCATGGGTGTCCAACCTTTTGGCTTCTCTGGGCCACATTGAGTGTAGAGAAATTTTCTCGGGCCACATATAAAATATATACTATAGTTAAGGTATATAAGTAATAAAATGCCGCCGCACCCTACTAAATTGCACAAGATTTATATATATTTATGTCTATTCATATATATATTTATTTATTGATCACCGCACTTGATTGAATTTATGCACTTGGATTTATTATTACATACGGAATATTTATTTATTTATTTATTTTGAGGATTTTATATTTTCCACATTTGTGTCATTTATGCATTATGGGTTCTTTTTATGATCACGCACTGATGGATTTATTTTAACAACACGTATTTCATTTAGTTCATTTAATGTGTTTTATCACATGCATCACCATTGGTTTATACTTTAGACTACCGTGAATATTCGTTAATTAGCTCATACAGCGATTAATTTATCTTGCAATTTTAGTCGTTTGATGCGATTATTTGACTATTCCTCTGCGTTGTCTCATAGGGTGGTTTATCCTTAATTAGAAGTTATATATACATTGGACTAGTTATTTTATATTGAAGATTTATACAGAATTGGTTTTTAGGATTCGCATCATACACGTTTTCTGCCATAGTCTGCTGATCTTCTTTTATTGTCTATTGGTTGTTCAGTAGGAGTTGTTACAAGTCAGATATACAGATATATATTGGAGCAATCATTGAGAACACCAATATTGAAGATAGACACACAATAGTGTTTTAGGAATTGGATTGACTTTTAGGATTCATAATTTACATGTTTTTTTAGTCTGCTGATATTCTTATATCTTCTTTATTTAGTACTAGTTCTTTTAATATATTGCATGATTATCTTCGTTATATCCCACCTGTACCTATGGATATTGGCTAGTTCAGTGTGAGCCCCGTTGAGATTTTTCCCATTTGCGCCGACTCACTATTTATTTATTTATTATTTTTATTGGTATTTTAGTGAAAAATACTAGAGCTGGCTGCATGCGGGATAGGATTTGATCCTAATCTCACAATTTGACCTATTTTATACCAGCTGTAATTCATTAGAAGTAATCCTCCCACTTGGATACCCACGTGACAACAGCGCACATATCACCCCCCAGTTTATTCTAACTAAACCACTGAAAGCCACCCTTAGTTATGTGATAAAGGATAAGAGGAAAGAGAAAACATTTGGGAGACCTCTTTCCTTCTATGCTTTATAACTCTTACATATTACTTTTCCTTTTTATAGTTGGGATGTGTATATAGCACCCTCCTAGGTAGAGATATCCCGAACTGTTCGCCGGCGGACAGTTCCTGGCGAACATCGCATGTTCGCGTCTGCCTCTGCAGGCGAACATATGCGATGTTCGGTCCGCCCCCTATACATCATCATTGAGGCAAACTTTGACCCTGAACCTCACAGTCAGCAGACACATTCCAGCCAATCAGCATACCTCCCTCCCACACCATCCCACCTCCTATAAAAAATCAAGGGCAGCATCCATCTTAGATCATTTGGAAGCAGTGTGTTAGTGAGAGCAGGGAGAGAGCTGCTGCTGTTAATAGGGACAGTTGTTAGTCAGTGTTCTCGGTCCACTCCTGCTGTAAGGACAGCATCCTGACAGCACCCCAAAAAGCCCTTTTTAGGGCTGGTATTTGAGTAATTTTTTTATATATATATATATATATACAGTGGGTACGGAAAGTATTCAGACCCCCTTAAATTTTTCACTCTTTGTTATATTGCAGCCATTTGCTAAAATCATTTAGGTTCATTCTTCTTCCTCATGAATGTACACATAGCACCCCATACTGACAGAAAAACACAGAATTGTTGACATTGTTGCAGATTTATTAAAAAAGAAAAACTGAAATATCACATGGTCCTAAGTATTCAGACCCTTTGCTCAGTATTTAGTAGAAGCCCCCTTTTGATCTAATACAGCCAGGAGTCTTTTTGGGAAAGATGCAACAAGTCTTTCACACCTGGATTTGGGGATCCTCTGCCATTCCTCCTTGCAGATCCTCTCCAGTTCTGTCAGGTTGGATGGTAAACGTTGGTGGACAGCCATTTTTAGGTCTCTCCAGAGATGCTCAATTGGGTTTAAGTCAGGGCTCTGGCTGGGCCATTCAAGAACAGTCACAGAGTTGTTGTGAAGCCACTCCTTCGTTATTTTAGCTGTGTGCTTAGGGTCATTGTCTTGTTGGAAGGTAAACCTTCGGCCCAGTCTGAGGTCCAGAGCACTCTGGAGAAGGTTTTTGTCCAGGATATCCCTGTACTTGGCCGCATTCATCTTTCCCTCGATTGCAACCAGTCGTCCTGTCCCTGCAGCTGAAAAACACCCCCACAGCATGATGCTGCCACCACCATGCTTCACTGTTGGGACTGTATTGGACAGGTGATGAGCAGTGCCTGGTTTTCTCCACACATACCGCTTAGAATTAAGGCCAAAAAGTTCTATTTTGGCCTCATCAGACCAGAGAATCTGATTTCTCACCATCTTGGAGTCCTTCAGGTGTTTTTTAGCAAACTCCATGCGGGCTTTCATGTGTCTTACACTGAGGAGAGGCTTCCGTCGGGCCACTCTGCCATAAAGCCCCGACTGGTGGAGGGCTGCAGTGATGGTTGACTTTCTACAACTTTCTCCCATCTCCTGACTGCATCTCTGGAGCTCAGCCACAGTGATCTTTGGGTTCTTCTTTACCTCTCTCACCAAGGCTCTTCTCCCCCGATAGCTCAGTTTGGCCAGACGGCCAGCTCTAGGAAGGGTTCTGGTCGTCCCAAACGTCTTCCATTTGAGGATTATGGAGGCCACTGTGCTCTTAGGAACCTTAAGTGCAGCAGAAATCTTTTTGTAACCTTGGCCAGATCTGTGCCTTGCCACAATTCTGTCTCTGAGCTCTTCAGGCAGTTCCTTTGACCTCATGATTCTCATTTGCTCTGACATGCATTGTGATCTGGAAAGTCTTATATAGACAGGTGTGTGGCTTTCCTAATCAAGTCCAATCAGTATAATCAAACACAGCTGGACTCAAATGAAGGTGTAGAACCATCTCAAGGATGATCAGAAGAAATGGAAAGCACCTGAGTTAAATATATGAGTGTCACAGCAAAGGGTCTGAATACTTAGGACCATGTGATATTTCAGTTTTTCTTTTTTAATAAATCTGCAACAATGTCAACAATTCTGTGTTTTTCTGTCAGTATGGGGTGCTATGTGTACATTCATGAGGAAGAAGAATGAACTTAAATGATTTTAGCAAATGGCTGCAATATAACAAAGAGTGAAAAATTTAAGGGGGTCTGAATACTTTCCGTACCCACTGTATATATATATATATCTATTGTGCAGTTGCCTGCCTGCCTGCCGTGTGTGAGAGGCCACAGACTGTACTGTGTGCACACCACACTCATTTCGGGTGGCACAGGCACAGTACCTTGCAGTTTAAAAAATCATTTTTTTTTCCTCTGTCATAATTGCAGTGACTGTCAGGTCCACAGAGTGTACTGTGCCCACTTCAGTGCCCACCACTGATATATACGGTGGCACAGCAGCTTGCAAATTAAAAATATATATATTTTTTTATAATTGCAGTTGCCTGGCCTGCCAGTGACTGTCAGGTCCACAGAGTGTATATGAAGATAAATCTATGCGCTACCAAATGAAGAGAAGAGAACGGAAAAAAGAGGAGGTACCAATATAGAACAATGGAGCACCAGAAATCTGCAGCTAATTTTGTAGTGTCCCCACATACAACAAGATAAAATAAAGAGTAAAAATCAGCGCAGATATTCTAAAACCGGCGAACCATAGATATCTAAAAGTAGATCTTTAAAATTAATCAATAATTAAAAATCAATAGTATAAAATCAATACATCAACCTTCAGATAAAAATGACAAAGGTGCTTGAGTGCCATAGTGAAAGTGCATAAATATGATAAAAAAGTGAGATCCTCAATATGCTGAATCAATAGCACTTGAATAAGTATCCTGTGCAAAGTGAATGCTGTGAAAGAATCAATAATAAAGGGTACTAATCCAACATTCAGCAGAAGAAAGAAGAAAACAATATTATAAATCGAAGTGCCCTATGAAGAGTGAACCCATCCAACTCTTCAATCAAATAAAGTGAATCAATAAAAAAGTGACGAATGTGATCATCTTAAAGAAATAAAGTGCTAAAATGGAGGAAAATATTTTAAGTGCCCTATGAAGGGTGAACCACTAAAACTCTTCAGTAGCAAAAAAATCTTAGTAGTGATAAATGGGAAATATATCTACAAATTAGATATATACACTGAATAGCAGTGTGAGGGTGAAGACTGTGAAAAAAAGTCCAAAGAAAATTGTAGCAATCAGTCTTAGATGAAAAAAATTGTAGTGAAAAAAAAAAAACCAGAGTGTACTGTGCCCACTGCAGTGCCCACCACTCATATTATATACGGTGGCACAGCACCTTGCAAATTAAAAAAATATATATTTGGTCTGTCACTGTGAAGCGGGCGTAACCCTTACACTACCTGATCGATACAACATCATACCTGATTGTATACACACACTGGATGATTTAAAGCACGTTATTCCAAACAATTTAGGAATGTTAGGTGATTTATGCCCTTTATGGATTAAAACCCGACTCTGTATCAACTACGTAATTTTCCATGGGAGTTTTGCCATGGATCCCCCTCCGGCATGCCACAGTCCAGGTGTTTGTCCCCTTGAAACAACTTTTCCATCACTATTGTGGCCAGAAAGAGTCCCTGTGGGTTTTAAAATTCGCCTGCCTATTGAACTCTATGGCGGTTCGCCCGGTTCGCCGGTTCACGAACATTCGCGTTCGCGAACGGCAAATTTTAGGTTCGCGACATCTCTACTCCTAGGTAGGTGCTAGTGAGAGAGTAACGTTTTTGGCTCTGTCTGCCTATCAGAGGAGCAGCAGGCAAATCTATATTGTTTTCTGCCTACCAGAGAGCAGGATCTGTGAGTTAGGTCTGTATCCGGGGATGTTTGGTCCGTGTGTATTCCCATAGCTCCCCTGAAATAACTCCCTCCCTCTGTGCTTTATTGACTAGATCATAATATTTCTGATTATATTAATTTATTATGGCTACCGGAATTTTTTTTATAATGTAGTGAGTGAGTATAGTTTTTGGCTCTGTCTCCCTATCAGAGGAGCAGCAGGCAAATCTATATTGCTTTCTGTCTAGCAGAGAGCAGGATCTATGAGTTAGGTCTGCTCAGTGTGCTCAGTGTGTGATTCATTGGGTCTAGAGAGTGTTTCACACTGATCCAATAGGGAGGCATGTTGGAAAGTGGGAGGAAACCTGACCAATGGGTACATAGGCTTTTATACAGTCCTGGTGATTGGCAGGGACTGGCTGTCTCGGTGCATTCTGGGATACTGCATAAAAGCTAGGAGCACATGTGCTGCGGGTTCTTTGGCTGGTGATAAGAGTCCCGGAGGGAGGGTGGCGACTGCCTCCTCTTCTGTAGCAGTGGCACTTGGCATCAGGAGGTCGTCCTGAGGGCCAGAGGAATGGAGCTGGACCCAGAGGTCCAGGAAAGCTGACTGAGGAGGGAGACACTGGAGACCCTAGAAAAACAGTAACGTGAGTACAGGGGATCATGCCAAGGGGCCTGACCTGAGGGGGGCCACCGTGGAGTAGGATAGTCAGAAAGAAAGAGGATGCTAGGAGAGTATCCTGAAGCAGATTTAGTTCATCAAGTCATCTGGATAGAGACTTAACCCCAAATTCAAAAGTGGCAGGGTGAATCAACAGCCTGGCTGTATCGAGAATTAGAAGTCTTCCATCTTGTGAATAGTTGATTTGGACTATCCCTTTATTCCCTTCTCCCATTCCTATTTATATAAATAAATCACCATGAAGGGGGTAATTGTAACAATACCCAAGCAAAAAAAGGACCCCTCATCGTATAGGCCGATTGCCTTACTAAATGCAGATATTAAAATTTTTGCCAAGTTATTGGCAACTAGATTGCAGAAGTTTCTATCCCAGCTGGTGCATGCAGACCAGGTGGGATTCGTGCCAGGACGGCAGGCTCCAGATGGCACGAGACGACTTTTGAATCTGTTGACGCGGATGGGATCCTGTCGGACGCCTTCTCTGCTCCTCTCTTTGGATGCGGAGAAATCGTTCGACAGGATCCATTGGGGATATCTGGAGGCAGTGTTGGATAAATTTGGGATTGTAGGTTGGTTAAAAAAAAATATAATGGCTCTTTATTCTAGTCAATCAGCAAATGTACTCACATGAGGAATTTTATCTAAGTCGGTTAAGATAACCAAAGGAATTAGGCAGGGATATCCCCTTTCCCCGGTTGTCTTTGCGTTGCTTATGGAACCTTTGGCTCAGAGCATTAGGAGCAGCGCGGAGATTACAGGTTGGAAGGTTGCTGAAGTCGAACATAAGATTAGCTTATTTGCTGACGATGTCATGCTAATTCTTACAAATCCATTGTCATCTTTAATAGAAGTAGAAAAGATGATAAATGATTTTAGCGCAGTATCCTATTATAATCTAAATATTACAAAATCGCAGATTATGGGTATTAAAGTTCCCACATTAACACAGAAACATATAGGGAGAATATTCTCTTTTACATGGCCTTCGTATATACCATTTTTGGGGATGAACTTAACCTCGCCTGTTTCCTAACTTTATGATTACAATTATAAACCTTTTTTGGATACTGTGTCACGTCAAGCTGGAGAATTGAAGGTTCAAGACTTGACCATAGCAGGAAGAGTGGCTACTTTAAAAATGATTATACTTCCTAGGTTGCTTTACTTATTGTGCACATTGACAATCCCTTTACCAGCCCAATATTGTACATCTGTTCAAAAGTATTTTAATCAAATTATATGGGAAGGAAAACCTCCCAGATGTTCATCCTTATTATGAGGAGACCAGTGGTGTATTTTGGTTTTGTGCTGCCCTAGGCAAGACTAAAATTGGGCGCCCCACCCCCCCCCCCCTCCTATGTAAATTTGCCCCACTTCTTTTTTAACAGATGTGACTCCCTCCAAAATTGAAGGACTACAAATCCCAGCATGAACCCCTGAGATCTCACAAGAGGGGGGGGTGAGAGGGGGTTGGAGAGAGAGAGAGAGAGAGAGAGGGGGTGGGTGAGGGAGAGAGAAAGGGGGTGAGGGAGAGTGAGAGGGGGGATGAGAGAGAGAATGGGGGGATGAGAGAGAGAGAGAGAGAGAGGGGTGTGTGAGAGAGAGGTGGGATAGAGTGGGGGGATGAGATAAAGGGGGGAATAGAGAGGGAGGATGAAAGAGGGGGATGAGAGAGGGGGGGATGAGAGAGAAAGAGGGAGAGGGAGGGGGATAGAGAGAGAGGGGGATGAGAAAGGGGGATGAGAGAGAGAGAGAGAGAGAGAGAGAGGGGGGGGGATAAGAGAGAGGAGGGTGAGAGAGAAAGAGAGAGAGGGAGGGGAGATGAGAAAGGGGGATGAGAGAGAGAGAGAGAGAGAGAGGGGGGATAAGAGAGGGGGATGAGAGAGAAAGAGAGAGGGGAGGGAGAGAGAGAGGAGGGGTGAGAGAGCGAGAGAGAGGGGGGTGGGTGAGAGAGGGTGAGTGAGAGCGAGAGAGGGGGGTGAGAGAGGGGGGCTCTAGCAACCAGTGGCCAATAGAGTCTCAGGTGGGGGGTGGCTTTTGTGCTGCCCCCCTGCAAAGTGCCGCCCTAGGCCTGGGCCTTGTTGGCCTAGGCCAAAATACAGCACTGGAGGAGACATAGGAGGCATGGTGGGATGGGAGTTCCTTGGGTCTCTGCATATTATAAAGCATCTGTATTGGATCAATTGAAGTACTGGTGGTCTCCCGTGCAGCATAAACTATGGGTGGGATTAGAGGCGGATGACTGTAATCAAGGAAACCTTAGGACTATAATGATAGCGGCAATGATTGGAGCTGTCACGCCCATTACCCAATCTATTACAATGCAAATCGCCTATACAATGTGGGCAGAACTATCCGTACGTTCTTTGAACAGGGGGTGAATTTCCTACTCTCCTCTCAGTACTCCCGTCTTTTATTTCTAAAATTGATATAAAATTGTGGCTGAGAAAAAGTGTCAACAGTTTGAAGGATCTGTACAATGAAACAGGGATTTGCCCCTTTGAGTATTTTGTCCACCAGTACAAAATACCATCATCAGCTTACTTGGGATATCTTCAAATCTGTTTGTTTTTAGGAAAAAATATCCTTCCCCTATATATTAAGTTGCCATCTTCTACAGTGCATTGCGAAAGTATTCGGCCCCTTTGAACTTTTTAACCTTTTGCCACATTTCAGGCTTCAAACATAAAGAAATAAAACTGTAAAACTGTAACAAATAAAAAACTGAAAAATTGGGCGTGCAAAATTATTCAGCCCCCTTAAGTTAATACTTTGTAGCGCCACCTTTTGCTGTGATTACAGCTGTAAGTCGCTTGGGGTATGTCTCTATCAGTTTTGCACATCGAGAGACTGAAATTTTTGCCCATTCCTCCTTGCAAAACAGCTCGAGCTCAGTGAGGTTGGATGGAGAGTGTTTGTGAACAGCAGTTTTTAGTTCTTTCCACAGATTCTCGATTGGATTCAGGTCTGGACTTTGACTTGGCCATTCTAACACCTGGATATGTTTATTTGTGAACCATTCCATTGTAGATTTTGCTTTATGTTTTGGATCATTGTCTTGTTGGAAGACAAATCTCCGTCCCAGTCTCAGGTCTTTTGCAGACTCCATCAGGTTTTCTTCCAGAATGGTTCTGTATTTGGTTCCATCCATCTTCCCATCAATTTTAACCATCTTCCCTGTCCCTGCTGAAGAAAAGCAGGCCCAAACCATGATGCTGCCACCACCATGTGTGACAGTGGGGATGGTGTGTTCAGGGTGATGAGCTGTGTTGCTTTTACGCCAAACATAACGTTTTGCATTGTTGCCAAAAAGTTAGATTTTGGTTTCATCTGACCAGAGCCCCTTCTTCCACATGTTTGGTGTCTCCCAGGTGGCTTGTGGAAAACTTTAAACAACACTTTTTATGGATATCTTTAAGAAATGTTTTTCTTCTTGCCACTCTTCCATAAAGGGCAGATTTGTGCAGTATACGACTGATTGTTGTCCTATGGACAGAGTCTCCCACCTCAGCTGTAGATCTCTGCAGTTCATCCAGAGTGATCATGGGCCTCTTGGCTGCATCTCTGATCAGTCTTCTCCTTGTATGAGCTGAAAGTTTAGAGGGAGGAATAGTGCACCATCATTGGTGTCAGTGGGAGGAATTGTGTCCCATCATTGGTATCAGTGGGAGGAATAGTGCCCTATCATTGGTGTCAGTGGGAGGAATAGTGCCCCATCATTGGTATCAGTGGGAGGAATAGCGCCCTATCATTGGTGTCAGTGGGAGGAATAGTGCCCCATCATTGGTATCAGTGGGAGGAATAGCGCCCCATCATTGGTGTCAGTGGGAGGAATAGTATCCCATCATTGGTATCAGTGGGAGAAATAGTGCCCTATCATTGGTGTCAGTGGGAGGAATATTGCCCCATCATTGATGTCAGCTGGAGGAATAGTGCCCCATCATTGGTGTCAGTGGGAGGAATAGTGCCCTATCATTGGTGTCAGTGGGAGGAATAGTGCCCCATCATTGGTATCAGTGGGAGGAATAGCGCCCCATCATTGGTGTCAGTGGGAGGAATAGTGCCCTATCATTGGTGTCAGTGGGAGGAATATTGCCCCATCATTGATGTCAGCTGGAGGAATAGTGCCCCATCATTGGTGTCAGTGGGAGGAATAGTGCCCTATCATTGGTATCAGTGGGAGGAATAGTCCCCCATCATTGGTGTTAGTGGAAGGAATAGTGCCCTATCATTGGTGTCAGTGGGAGGAATGGTGCCCCATCATTGGTGTCAGTGGAAGGAATAGTGCCTCATCATTGGTGTCAGTTGGAGGAATAGCGCCCCATCATTGGTGTCAGTGGGAGGAATAGTCACAATAACACATTTCTGTTGAAACAAGTGTGTTAGAATTCACCTCGAGGAGGGAAGTGAACGATTTTTGCAGCTGATGCATAGAGGAGATGTGTGGTTGTCCTGTAGACTCGTCCCCCCAGAAATGGCCTGACCACATGATAATTTCCTCTCTATACATCCTCTATTTGTGTCATTTGCTGCATGAGAGCCCCAAACACCATGAGATCCCGGCCCGCTCTCCTCCTGCTCTGTGTCCTCTTCCAAGACTCGTCTGGTGAGCATAGACATTCTGGCCTTTTCTAGGATTCTGATTGGTTGTCCGATCCAGTCTTATATACACTGTATATTATTATTATTGTTCTGGGTTATAAATGATGATCAGGGCTGTAACCATGGAGAATATTCTATATTATTGAACCAGCCTGGGGAAGTATTTTATAACAAATAGAAAGTTTGGAGTTTAAATGAAACCTTTTTTTGGTTAACCACTTGTCTACCGGACACTTTCACCCCCTTTCTGCCCAGCCCAATTCTCAGCTTTTAGCGCTGTCGCACTTTGAATGACAATTGCGTGGTCATGCAGCACTGTACCCATATGACATTGTTATTATTTTTTTTCACACAAATAGAGCTTTCTTTTGGTGGTATTTGATCACTACTAGGGGTTTTATTTTTTGCTACACAAACAAAAGAAAGACTGAAAATTTTGCACTGAAGGGCACTGATAGGTGGCACTGATAGGCGGCACTGATGGGTGGCACTGACAGGCGGCACTAATGATGAGGCCCTGATTGGCAGCACTGTATGGCACTGATAGGTGGCACTGGTGAGCAGCACTGATGATAAGGCACTGATTGGCACTGGTAGGTAGCACTGGTGGGCACTGGTAGGTTGCACTGGTGGGCATTGATAGGTGGCACTGGTGGGCATTGATAGGTCACACTGATTGGCAGCACTGATGATAAGGCAGTGATTGGCACTGGTAGGTAGCACTGGTGGGCACTGGTAGGTGGCACTGGTGGGCACAGATGAGGCGGCAGTGTCTCTCTCTGTTCAGGACCAATGTCCCTCAAACAGAAGCTGGTGATCAGCTTTTTTTTTTTCTCCTCACGCTAACAGCATGCTAATTACCGACTCTGTTTAGATCACATGATTAGCTGTCATTGGCTGACAGCTGATCACATGGTAAGGGGCCACCCCTCATGCAAATACTGCTTTGGGACGTCCCAATGGTTAAGAAGAATCTGAAGCTGAGTCTGTCAATGAACTTCAGAGAAAAGGATTTTACGGTAAGTAAACTCCAGTTTTCTCTATCGTTCATTGACAGATGCAGCTCCATATTCTTCTTAACCATTGGGACGTCCTAAAGCAGTATTTGCATGAGGGGTGGGAAAACAACGCAGGAAAGAACGTAATTCCCCAAAGGCTAAACTTAGCCAACCAGGTAACATGGAGCTCAACCAGGAGCAACTGGAGCTCACCTAGAAACATACACCCTCAAAGAGAAAAATTGCTCTTTTAAACAGCAGGCTGCAAAAGAAGCATCCGAGGATTCCAACACATCTACTTTGTAGAAATTAGTGAACATGTGCACAGACGACCAAGTTGCCACCTTGCAAACTTGTTTTACTGATGCCTGATGGCAAAAGGCCCAAGAGGCACTCAGTATCCTAGCCACTGAAAAAGGAGAGTGAACGCACCTTAATCGATTCACACCATGGGATGTACGATTTCCACGTACGATGATAAATCTTCCTGGAGGTATTTTCTAGCCTTCAACAGTGTGAGAATCACTGAATCAGAAAGACACCTATCCTTCAATACCTGGCTTTCAACAGCCATGCCGTTAAAGCCAGAGACTGTAAAGCAGGATGGAAGATCGGCCCTTTAGAAAACTGATTTTTCCTTAGAGGAAGTCTCCAAAGAGCATCGGCGACCAACCTTACCAGATCTGTGTACTAAGACTGGCGAGGCCAGTCTGGGGCCACCAGAATGACCGGAATACCTTCCACCTCTATTCTGCGCAGAAGCCTCGATAGAAGTTCAGCGGAGGAAACACATAGATCAGCAGATACTGACCCCAAAGAGCCACCAGTGCGTCTGTGGAATCGGCCAGAAAATCCAGAGACCTGGCTACAAACCTCTGTACCTTCTCGCTGAGCCGAGAAACTACATCGGTTGTCCCCCACCGGACACACAACAGGCGAAACACCTCCAGGTGCAGGGACCATTCCCCCTGATCCAACACCTAATGACTCAAGTAATCCGCCTACTAGTTCTCCACTCTGGGTATATGCATGGTGGAGAGGGCTGTACCAAATTTTTCTGCCCATATTAGGATCTCGGCCACCTCCCGGGTCGCCAGAACACTCTTCATGCCCCCTTTGTACCTTGCGACCGAGGGAGTAGCTTGCGACCGAGTACCATACTGAGTACTGGACTGAGTACCTTGCGACTGAGTACCTTGTGACTGAGGGAGTACCTTGTGACCGAGTACCTTGTGACAGGGAGTAACGGTGTGACTAAGAGTACCTTGCGATTGGGTGTAACCTTAGCGGCTGGGAGCATCTGTAGCGAATAGGAGCAACCACAGCCTCTGGGAGCAACTTTAGCGACTCTGGAGCAACTTTCGCGACTCATAAGCAACTTTAGTGACTTGGGAGTACCTTAGGGACTCGGGAATCCTTAGCGACTCGGGAGTACCCTAGCGACTCGGGAGCAACTTTAGCGACTGGTGAGTGTCTTAGCGACTGGTGAATACCTTAGCGACCGGTGAGTACCCTAGGGTTAGTACCAGGGGATATAGAGGAAGAGTAGGTAACGAATAGCAGGTCGTTACTAATTATCCCCATAGAGTAGAGGGTAATAATGTCCGACAGGATTGGGGATGCCACTCAGTGCACTTCTTGCTGCATGTATGCATTCCTTGATGAACCAATCGAGGGCGAATTCTGCTGTGCAGGATGTGTGCGACTTGTTTCTCTGGAAGCCCAGATCCTGGATCTAGAAAACAAGGTTGCAACACTACGTAGCATCAACAACCTGGAAAGGAGTTTGGACATTACCCATCAGGTGCTGTCAGGGGCCAGCATAGAGGAGGGTGGAGACGTGGAGACACAAGCACCAGAGGTAGACAGTTGGGTGACCGTTAGGAGGGGTAGAGGGAAGAGCGCCAGGGAGGCCAGTCCTGAGTTGGTATACCCCAACAAATATGCCAAGTTGCATGACGATGGGGATATCAGGTCAGGGGTGGCAGTGCTGGAGCAGACGCCCTCCCCCAGCTGCCAGGGGAGTGGCGGCTCCAGCAAGGAGGGGGGTCGAGACTCAGGAAAGGATAGACAGGTTGGGGTAGTGGGGGAATTATCAAGAGGACAGATAGGGCAATCTGTCAAAACGATCATGGTAGCCGAACAGTATGTTGTTTACCAGGTGCTTGAGTTCGGCACATCGTGGATCAGGTGGACAGATTATTGGGCGAGCTGGGGAGGACCCAGCGGTCATGGTGCATGTTGGCACCAATGACCAAGTAAGAGGTAGGTGGAGGATCCTAAAGAATGATTTCAGGGACTTAGGGAATAGATTGAGGAATAGGACCTCCAAGGTGGTTTTCTCTGAAATGCTGCCTGTACCCCGAGCCACACCAGAGAGGCAGAAGGAGATTAGGGAACTGAACAAGTGCCTGAGGAATTGGTGTGGGAAGGAGGGGTTTGGGTTCCTGGAGAACTGGGCTGACTTCTCAGTCAGCTACTGGCTCTTTAGTAAGGATGGGCTGCACCTTAATGGGGACGGTACAGCTCTATTTGGGAGAAAGATGGCCACAAAGTTGGAGGGGATTTTAAACTAGGAGTTGGGGGGGAGGGCTCAGAAGTAGAGTCAGTCAGGAGGGAGCAAAGGACAGAAGGTATTATTGGGGTCAGCAGCGACAGTAGAGCCATAACGTCAACCATTGGGGGGTCTGTGCGGACAAACCTCAGACCAAACAGGAATAAAAGTAAGCACTATTCACTGTCAACTTTCGCAAATGCCAGGAGCCTCGCTAATAAAATGGATGAGTTGGAACTGTTAGTACATGAGACCTTGTGGGAATAACAGAAACGTGGTTCGACCCCTCACACGACTGGCTGGCCAATATCGAAGGTTATACTGTGTATCATAAGGACAGGGAAGGAAAAAGAGGGGGAGGGGTATGTCTCTATGTCAAGAATAGTGTAAAGGTGGTAGAGAGGAGTAATATTATGGAAGGGATGAGTACGGAGTTAGAAACCATGTGGTTAGAACTCCATAGGGAAGAAGTAAAGGGGAAAGTTATTGTGGGGGTTTGTTATAGGCCACCCAACCAAAGGGAGGAGGTAGAGCTGGAATTTTTATCAATGGTGCGTAACGCGGCAAAGCTGGGATCAGTCGTCATATTAGGAGACTTCAACTATCCCGACATTGACTGGGAAGAGGGGACTGCACCCTCACTAAAAGGCCTGTCTCTTCAGGAAAACCCTACAGGACAACTACATGTCTCAGTTGGATTCTCCTACTAGAATGAATGCAGTGTTGGATCTATTAATTACTAATGACGCGGATCTAATCTCAGATGTAGGAGTCCAGTGACAACTTGGGTTCTAGCGATCACAGGATGATCACATTTAGCATAAATAACAATATAACAAGGTGGGATAGTACCCAGCAGTGGGGATTGGGGGAGTATAGGGGGATAGTACCCAGCAGTGGGGACTGGGGGGAGTATAGGGGGGGTAGTACCCAGGAGTGGGGATTGGGGGGAGTATAGGGGGATAGTACCCAGCAGTGGGGATTGGGGGGAGTATAGGGGGGATAGTACCCAGCAGTGGGGATTGGGGGGAGTTTGGGGGATAGTACCCAGCAGTGGGGATTGGGGGAGTATAGGGGCGATAGTACCCAGCATTGGGGATTAGGGGGGGTATAGGGGTGATAGTACCCAGCAGTGGGGATTGGGGGGGGGAGTATAGGGGGGATAGTACCCAGCAGTGGGGATTGGGGGAAGTATAGGGGGATAGTATCCAGCAGTGGGGATTGGGGGGAGTATAGGGGGATAGTACCCAGCAGTGGGGATTGGGGGGGGAATAAAGGGGGATAGTACCCAGCAGTGGGGATTGGGCGGAGTATAGGGAGGATGGTACCCAGCAGAGGGGATTAGGGGGAGTATAGGGGTGATAGTACCCAGCAGTGGGGATTGGGGGGGGGGGGGTATAGGGGGGATATTACCCAGCAGTGGGGATTGGGGGAAGTATAGGGGGGATAGTACCCAGCAGTGGGGATTGGGGGGAGTATAGGGGGATAGTACCCAGCAGTGGGGATTGGGGGGAGTATAGGGGGATAGTACCCAGCAGTGGGGATTGGGGGGAGTATAGGGGGGATAGTACCCAGCAGTGGGAATTGGGGGGGAGTATAGGGGGGATAGTACCCAGCAGTGAGGATTGGGAGGAGTATAGGGGGGATAGTACCCAGCAGTGGGGATTGGGGGGAGTATAGAGGGGATAGTACCCAGCAGTGGGGATTGGGGGGGTATAGGGGGGATGGTACCCAGCAGTGGGGATTGGGGGGAGTATAGGGGGGATAGTACCCAGCAGTGGTGATTCCAGCCGCCCCCAATACAAACCTAGCCGACAGCTTGGCATGTACTGGAACCTAAGCAAGACACTGTGTTGCTCCAGGACAAAAAGCCTCCGTTCAAAGTTCATCCTCAGAGAGGAAATTCAGGTGCACGCCCTGGTTGCAACAGAAGCATATGGAAGAAATGGACTGGATGGCAGCACTCCAAAAAATGAGTCCTTTATTGAAGAAAACAAAAATGCAGAAATACATGAAGGATGATCCTACCACAGCGGAGATGGCGCTGGCAGCTAACGCGTTTCGCACCCAAGCTGGTGCTTAGTCATAGCCGGAATAATGGGCAAATGTGCAGATATATATGTATATATATATATATACAGTATATATATATACTGTATAACAGTGAATACCTCTAGAGATCATTCTAACTAGGCTCACCTGCACATGTCCAATTAGGCAAAATTTGACAACACATTAACTATTAGCAACAGGAAATGGCCATAGACAATAAACAGTAAAGGCCATAATCCTGAAACAAATCGAAAGAAAATAAATCCTAAATAAATAAAATGCCACAAAAGTAACTTTGTGACACCGAAGTCTCATCAATAAAGTAAAATAGTCACACAACACATGTTTATAAATATAGACACATATAAACCATCATCAACACAAAGGGATACCTTCAGATAGGGAAACAAAAAGTTCCACAGCTGTCGGTCCCATTTAGGAATATATATATATATTTGTCTTAAATCAAACTAGAATTGTAGTGTGACCAATGATGACAATGGCGTACAAATATATCAAGTCAAATACAGCAATCACAGAGTACTAGCAGCATCAAATATAATGAAACATATATATTGGAACAAAGAAAGTGGGAGAGTAGAGAGAAAGCAAAAAAAAAAACACACGAAAAAAGCAAGAAAAGCGGAGAACCCCCCCCCCCACAAAAAAACAGAAAAATGATAATCAGATCAAGAAAATTGAGAAAATGAGCAAGATTAAGAGAAAAGAGGGAGGGGAGAAGAATGGGAAAGACAAATGAAGGAGAGCAATCACTCATAAAAATGTGTAACATCCCATTCAAAATTAAGTCCAAGAGGAATTTAGTGTTGAGAACAAAAATCCAAAACGCTTCCTTTTTACAGAACATCATGAACTTTTCCCCACCTCTCTTGGGAAGCACTACTTTCTCTATTCCCTGTATGCGCAAACCACTGACATCTCGGTTATGACACTCATTCGAATGCATTTAGCTACGTTGGGGGGGAGATTCTTGTGTATATCATATAAATGATCGTGAATGCGATCCCTTAGCCTACGTGTTGTGCGACAACAAGGGCAAGCGTTCGCACCACACTGAAAGGAACCTTTAAATTGTAACCAATGGGCACAATGTTTGCTCGTCTATAGACTAGGGGACAGTGTTCTGCCTAAGGTGGGAGCCCTACAAGAAACTGTCTTGATACCTTTAGATAATATCTGAGCATAAGTGGAGTCATTGTATAAAACTAGAAGATATTTTCTAACAATGTTCTCAATTTTGCTGAATTTTATACTAAGAGGTGGAAAATGTGGGAATGTCATGGGATCCAAAGGATTTCTTATCAAAGTTCCTCTTATCCTTAAACAAGTTGTCCCTTGTATTATTGGCAACATGAATAGCCTGATCCAAGAAAGGCTCTGGGTAACCCCTATCCTTAAACCATCTCTTCATGCTCAAAGCTTCTGCCTGGAAGTCTAAATCATCTATACATATACGTTTAAGTCTAAAACTGTCCAACCGGGATGCCCCTGATAGTATGTTTTGGGATGTCCAGAATCCGCTCTCAACAGGGCATTACCGGATGACGACTTGTCATTGTCACCTGGCAAGGTTACGTCCAAAAAAGCAACCGATTGGTGGTCCATAACCCCCGTAAAATGTAGATTCAAATTGTTATTATTGAAATATAAGAGCCAATCATCCAAAGTTCCCACGTCTTTAGTGCAAATAAAGAGTAAATCGTCAATGTAGCGACGAAAGAACTTAATATATGGACAATAGGGACAGCCAGCCCCAAAAAATGTGGGACCTCTCCCACCAACCCATATATAGGTTGGCCAAGGAGGGCGAAAACTTTGCCCCCATGGAGGCCCCTCACTTCTGGAGTAGTAGTAGTAGTATTGAACATAAAAAAAATTATGAGTCAGTAAATATTCAAAACTGAGCAAAATGGAATTCTTGATGAATAAGAGAAAAGTCAGAAAAATGTTTCAAAAAGTACGATACGGCTTGAATAGCAAGGGTATGAGGGATGGAGGAATACAAACTGGTTACATCACAAGTAATCCAGACATAATCCACATTCCATCTAATGTCTTGAATCTTAGTTAACAATTGTTTGGTGTCCCTGAGATAACCAGGCAGGCTCAGGACAAGGGGCTGCAGTTGATGATCAATTCACTGACCCAACCGTTCATTAAGGGACCCAATCCCAACTACTATGGGTTCAGTGGGTTCAGTCCCATGTGAACCTTGGGTAAATGATGGAAGATGGGCATAATGGGGGGCCTCCGGGATAAACATGTCCCTTTCTCTGGAGTGAAAATACCAGCAGACACCGCTCTATTTAATAAGAGCAGTAGATCTTGCTTAAAGTTGCATGTAGGGCCCCCCTAAGTCTTGAATAAGTATTTTGATCTGAGAGTTGACATAAGGCCTCATTTTTATATACATCAGTATCAAGAACCACTACAGACCCCCCCCCCCTTATTAGCATTCCTGATCACAATATTACTATCCTTACTTAGATTTTAAAGAGCTCTGGTCTCAAGAATGGTCAGATTGCTAGATATAGTACCCTCTGAACAATTCCTAGCAAGGAGAGTAAAATCCTTCTCCACAAGTTTTTGAAATGAATCCATATCCTTACCCCAAGAATTAACAGGATGAAAGTCAGATCGTAGTCTGAATGCTATAAGTGTGTGGCCACCTGACAAAACTGCCAGGTAAGGATTAGATTCGGATGTCAAAACCTCATGGACACATAATGCACATAGATCGGCAAATAGAAGTAGAGAGTTTGAAGACTCACTTGCAGGATTAGTGTTACCTGAGTTATCATGAGCCACAATATCAGGCACTTGAAAGTAGGGCTTCTTTAGAGTTAGTGTGCGCACAAATTTATTGACATCCAGAATAGTGTTAAATCAAAATGGCGACTAGGACAAAAATTAAGACCTTTAGACAAGAAATCTCAGAATCATTTAAAGTTTGTTGTGACAAATTAAGGACACTACTGATCACTTCTGTGTCCGTCTGTCAGGTCACCTGTGGCCAGGTGACAACTGCACCCTGTTGGAGGCAGGGGCACAGCGCAAGGTAGTGAACCCAATAGCAGACTGCTGCGGATGGTCCGGAACGTGAGCCCAAGATTCCCCAGGGCGCGGAGTCTAAGACCCAGCAGGTGTTCACCAGAGCCTCTAGTGGTGAGGATGGACTTGGCTGCAGCTGGGCCCAGGTCGCGGCCCCTGGGGTCCCCCAGGTCACGCTCCGTAGGGAGAGAAGGGAAGCAGCCACTCAGGACACACAGAATTGTGATGGTAAGCTGAGGTCGGGGTAACAGGCAGACAAGGGTAGTCAAGGGACAGGCCAAAGGTCAGGGTAACAGGCAAACAGAAATAGTCAGAGACAAGCCAAAGTTGGTACACAGAAGAGTAGTTCAAGCACAGGGCAAACAGGAAACAAACACTGTTGAACAGCAAAGCAGACCTGCAGTGCACTGATTAATATAGACTTCCTGTGATGACCTGGGTGGGGCAGGAACAGGAAGGAGAGGTGATAAAAAGGAACCAAAAGTGCAGTCTGACCTCTAATACAGACATGATGGGACAGGTAAGCTTGCCAAACTATTGCAAGTCCATAGCACCATCCCTGTAGCTGATACCGAGCAGCTTCCTCCTCGTTTGTGTCTCCTTCCTCCCCCTCCATGTTTTCTTATGCTGCTCTTTTTCTTTTTGTTGGATCAAAGGGTTTTGTTTAAACCCGATACATTACCAGAAGATTTGCCAGCAATAGATCGACATGCACTATCAGGGGAGGAATCGGATGCGGTAATGGCCAGAGTATCATTAGTGGATTCATTCTCTGTATCTGAAAAGTTAACATGTTTCTTGGCGGAATACTTCCGTGAGCGATATGGAAACAATGGTTTCTTCCAGACATATACATTGCTATCATAATCGATATGATCTCTGGCCATCTTGTCCTTTTTGCAATATCATAACATCCCTCTCTAGTCTATCCAATTTCTTATTTAAATGTCAATCCAAAATCAAAAATTCATTATGATGCTGTGATGCAGTTTTTTGGACGTAACCTTGCCAATGACACGGTCATCTCCAAACTTTACAGGAAGCCATCATCCGGTAATGCCCTCTTGAGAGCGGATTCTGGACATCCCAAACATACTATCAGGGGCATCCCGGTTGGACAGTTTCTTAGACTTAAACATATATGTAGTGGTGATTTAGACTTCCAGGCAGAAGCTTTGAGCATGAAGAGACGGTTTAAGGATAGGGGTTACCTGGATCCTTTCTTGGATCGGGCTATTCATGTTGCCAATAATACAACAAGGGACAACTTGTTTAAGGATAAGAGGAACATGAGTAAGCATCACTTCGATAGGAAATCCTTTGGATCCCATGACATTTCCACATTTTCCACCTCTTTTAGTATAGAATTCAGCAAAATTGAGAACATTTTTAGAAAATATCTTCCAGTTTTGTACAATGACTCCACTTATGCTCAGATATTATCTAAAGGTATCAAGACAGTTTCTCGTAGGGCTCTCACCTTAGGCAGAACACTGTGCCCTAGTCTATACACGAGCAAACAACATTGTGCCCATTGGTTACAATTTAAAGGATCCTTTCAGTGTGGTGCGAACGCTTGTCCTTGTTGTTCACACATCAAGAGAGGGGAGTTAGTTCAAGCCACTGCAACATAAAATCCGTAAATTAATTAATTGTAATACTAGGTATCTAATTTATGTTTACATGTGAATTATGTTCCATCCAATACGTGGGTCGCAAAAACACGTAGGCTAAGGGATCGCCTTCATGATCATTTATATGATATACACAAGAATTTCCCTACCAACGTCGCTAAACACTGGAATGAGTGTCATAACGGAGATGTCAGTGGTTTGCGCATACAGGGAATAGAGAAAGTAGTGCTTCCCAAGAGAGGCGGGGATAAGTTCATGATGTTCTGTAAAAAGGAAGCGTTTTGGATTTTTATTCTCAACACTAAATTCCTCTTGGACTTAATTTTGAATGGGATGTTACACATTTTTATGAGTGATTGCTCTCCTTCATTTGTCTTTCCTATTCTTATCCCCTCCCTCTTTTCTCTTCATCTTGCTCATTTTCTCAATTTTCTTGATCTTTTTATTAGCATTTTTCTGTGTTTTTTTTTTCTTCATTCTTGTTTGCTTGCTTTCTCTCTACTCTCCCATTTTCTTTGTTCCAATATATTATGTTTCATTATATTTGATGCTGCTAGTACTCTGTAAGATTGCTGTATTTGTATTGCTGTATTTGACTTGATATACTGTATTTGTATGCCATTGTCATCATTGGTCACACTACAATTCTAGTTTGATTTAAGACAAATATATATAGTCTTAAATTGGACCGACAGCTGTGGAACTTTTTGTTCCCCTATCTGAAGGTATCCCTCTGTGTTGATGATGGTTTATATGTGTCTATATTTATAAACATGTGTTGTGTGACAATTTTACTTTATTGATGAGACTTCGGTGTCACAAAGTAACTTTTTTGGCATTTTATTGATTTAGGTTTTATTTTCTTTCGATTTGTTTCAGGATTATGGCCTTTACTGTTTATTGTCTATGGCCATTTCCTGTTGCTAATAGTTAATGCGTTGTCAAATTTTGCCTAATTGGACATGTGCAGGTGAGCCTAGTTAGAATGGGTGCAAAATGTGTTAGCTGCCAGTGTCATCATCTCCACTGTGGTATGATTATCCTTCATGTATATTCTGCATTTTTGTTTTCTTCAATAAAGGACTCATTTTTTGGAGTGCTGCCATCCAGTCAATTTCTTCCATATGTACTGGAACCTACTCTTCTTCTTTATTTGACCATTCTCACACAGTTTATATACAGCATGGACATCCCCCTCCCGATAAAATTACCCCATCAGGTCAGGGGTTGCCTGAATACATTATCATATACAGATGAAACTGTATACAGAAATAGAATTAACCTGAACTGATTATCTGGCCATCTGGACAGATACAATATGTGAGTTCATTAACATTTAACAATGGGACAGACAGGCTTAACAGAATCCACATCACACCGCAATACAGACAGTAGAAAGACAGGTGTTTGAGCTGATATTAGCATCTGCTATGAGTCTGACTGTGTGAAGCAGTCTTCATATGTCTATTGAGATGTAGACAGTTGATAAATATTACTGTCCCATTTGAAGTAATGCAACCACATTCTCAGCGTCCATTAAGTACCTGTCTTTCACTCCCAGTGATGGTGAGTACCGTCACAGATAGCACCTAGCAGTGGGGATTGGGGTGAGTATAGGGGGGGATAGCACCCAGCAGTGAGGAGTGGGGGGGCAGTATAGGGGGGATAGTACCCAGCAGTGGGGATCGGGGTAATAGTACCCAGCAGTGGGGATTGGGGGAGAGTATAGGGGAGATAGAACCCAGCAGTGGGGATCGGGGGTGTATAGGGGGAACAAACCCAACAGTGGGGATTGGGGGGGAGTATAGAGTGGATAGTACCCAGCAGTGGGGATTTGGGGGAGTAAAGGGGTGGGGGGAAGTACCCAGCAGTACGGATTTGGGGGAGTATAGGGGGGATAGTACCCAGTAGTATGGATTGGGGGGAGTAGAGGGGGGATAGTACCCAGTAGTGGCGATCTGAGTGAGTATAGGGGGGGATACTACCCAGCAGGGGGGCGTGACTTCCACTACCATGCACGGAAGTGGTTAGAGGAGCGTGGTCAGCGTAAGCTCCATGCTCAGCCTCTGGTCTCCATCAGAATCCTGTAATGTATCCGCGGCTCTGAGGACCCATAAGGGGGGTTTTTGATCCGGTGTAACGTGAGAATTACCTACCCCGTGAGAAAAACCTACCCTCGTCACTTCCGGCCAGAAACAGCTGAGCAGCGCCGCAGTGCGCATGCTCACAGCCCCCGATACGTAATGGAGCAGCTGAGGATCAGACTAGTGCGCATGCGCACTAGTATAAAATTATCACGGTGTCCGTGATAAAAACCTACTGACGCGGCGGTTAAATTAAAACAGCTGTGCTGCACTATGAGTCATCTCCGCTCCTCTCCCTGTCACTTCCCTGCTCTCGGCAAGTAAATATAAAAGCGGCTCTCGGCTCCGTGATTTATCTTTTCATACAGCCGCCGCCGCTTTTATATTTATTAGCTGAGATCAGGGAAGTGACAGGGAGAGGAGCGGAGATGACTCATATTGCAGGCCAGCTGTTTTAATGAAACCGCCGCATTAAACACAGTGCCGTGCAACCGGAAGTGACGACGGGTAGGTTTTTCTCACGGGTAGGTAATTCTCACGGAACACCGGTGAATACAGCGACAGAATGAGCAAGGACCGACATGCGCCCGCAAAGCGGCTCCGAGAATATGCCAAGACAGAGAAGCAGGAGGGCGGACGGAGCCCGCCTCTGACGTAGAGTAGTCAAACGTGTAGACACAAAGTGAGCACCGCTCAGTCTGAGCAAACTGACCGGCAACCGAGGCTTACTCTGGAGCAAATGAATATACAGCTTCTAGCAGCAATAAAAGTAAGCAGCAGCACCTTAACAGGTAAAATGGAGGAGCTAAAGGAAGATATAGGACTGCTTAGGCATGATATTGAGAACATTCGGGAAAGGATGGCTGAAGTAGAAAACAGTGTCAGCTATAGAGGATACAATTCCTCCGATATCTAAAAAAGTAGCAGACATGGCAAAGCAAACTGTTTGGTGGCAACAGAAAATGGATGATTTGGAGAACCGCATATGGTGGAATAATATTAGGATTGTGGGGATGCCTGAAAGAGCTGAAGGGCAGAACACGGTGTATTTGTGGAAATTTTTTTTTTTCTGAGGTAGAGTTTTCCACTGCATTTGCAGTAGAGAGAGCTCATTGAGTTCCAACAAGATTCCTATAACCAGGTGCACTGTAAGACCAATAATAGCATGCCTACTAAACTGCAAGGATTGAGATCAAGTGTTGTGGAAGGCGAGACAGAAAGGACTCATACAGTTTGAAAGTAAGTTTTTTTTTTTTTTTTTTTTTGTGAGGGTGTAAAATAAATTTCTTTGGTCCTTTTATAGGATTAGAAATAAAGCCGAAAGGAAGAAAAGAATACTAGTCCCCAGAGCCGGATGGGCTGAGCTTAATCTATATTGGCTAAATATAAGCAAATGCTTTATGGTGGCAATGCCCTATTCATTTTTTTATTTTTATTATTATTTGGCTATATGTATTTCTTGGATGGGGTATGAATGTAGTAGAGTGGATGATTAAGAATGGGTTTTATGCAGATAGAGGAAAAGAGATTGGTGTATATAGGGATGGGTGCTGGGAGTCACTTAAAGATAAGGGATGATGAGAAATGGGGAATATATGTGGATGGAATTATATTATAAGTTACATATTGGAATAGATCAGAATGGTTGAGCAATGTGGCTTTCTAACATGGAATGTAAGGGGCCTTAGAACAGCAGAAAAACGAAATCAAGTTTTTTTTCAATTATTCATAAAACTAGGGCCAAAATTATTTGCGTGCAAGAAACACATAAGACAAAAGAACGTTTGGAATGTTTAAAGAAAGTATGGGCTCAGTGGGTGTGCCATACGTGTCACACAACCTATTCAAGAGGTGTTACACTGATGGTACATCGGTCTGTATCTTGGGAATGTATTCAAGTTAAAAAAGACTCAGAAGGAAGATATATATTTGTATATGCTATGATGTTCTCATTACCTTTCATAGTAATAGGGCTTTATAATCCCCCCCCCCCAGCTAATATGAAAATATAAAAGGAAGCTCTTATATTTATGAACCAATACCCAGATGCATATGTTATATGTATGGGAGACTTTAATATGTTAATGGACCCCACATTAGATAAAAATGGGAAAAGCATACGGGACCGAGTGGGGGGAATAGGTATATTAAAAAAGTTTGCACGGGAGGTAGGCTGGGTGGATATTTGGAGGTCAAATTTTCCCCATACTAGAGCATATTCTTGCTCGGTACCCAGTAAGAAGATCATGTCTAGGATAGACTTGATACTCGTTAATGCGAAAAACAATACCTTTGGTGGACTCAGTCAAGTATCTACCACGAAGTGTGTCCAATCATTCACCATTGGTCTCCTGTTTAACAATAGGCCCTAAGGAAAGATGCCCTGGATGGATAGTACACCCATATTGGCTGTCTCAGATAGGCACAAACGATAGAGTAATAGATCAGTTAAAAATGTTCTGGGAGGCTCATGAGAACTCCCAAATGGATGGAGTTATATGGGATACATTTAAGGCATATTTACGAGGAACCTTAAAATCTACATCAGCATATTTAAAAAAGACAAACCGAAGAGAAGAGGAGTTGGCACAAGCATGTATGCAGGCAGAAGTAGATTTTATAGAAGATAGTACAGATCATAATCAACAAAAATGGGAAAATCTTTGCCACAGACATTAGATTTATATTATAGCCAATTCTAAGCAAAGATTATTCTTCCAAAGACAAAAGAAATATGAACATGGAGATCAAATAGGTAAACTGCCAACCTTTTTTGATAAATCAGAAAACCGCATTAGTAATCCCAAAAATTTGAGATAAAATTGGAGAAGAGGTATATTTAATGGAAGAAATAAGTAAAACTTTTTATGATTATTATGTTTCAATGTACACATCCACAATGTCATATAGTGAGGAAGATATAGAAAGATACTTAAGTGACTTAGTTATCCCTGAGCTTGCTATGGAGAATAGATTGAGAATGGAGGAGCAGATCAGGGAGGAAGAGGTGAGGATGGCCATTTTACCAATGATAAAGGGCAAAGCTCCGGGCCCTGATGGGATACCGCTAGAAGTTTATATACAACATATAGATATCATGGTTCCAGCCCTCACTAAGCTATATATAAATATTTTTAAGCAAGGGTTACTGTCTGAATCTATGTATGAGGCTACAGTTATACCTAAACCTGATAAAGATATGAGAGAATGCTCTTCTTATAGACCCATTTTATTGTTGAATATAGATTACAAAATACTAGCAAAAAGTTTGGCGAAAAGATTAAATACAGTTATTCCAACTATAATCCATAATGATCAGACAGGATTTATGCCTGGGAAATCAACATCAATAAATATACAGCAAGAGAATTCGACTCTATTGAGTGGCTGTTTCTAAGGGTGGCGATGAATAAATATGGATTTGGGGAAAACTTTATTAGGTGGATCGAGATGTCTGCTGTTCCCCCACACCTGTTTGCTATAGCAATAGAGATAAGGGCCCTGGGATTTAGACAATCTAAGAGATATAAAGGAATAATGATAGGAGGGAGGATGGAACATATTGGGTTATATGCGGGTGATATTGTATATGTATGATTCTCAGAGTACACTGGATGAGGCAATGAGGATTATAAATGCTTTTGGTGATTTCTTTGGTTTAACCACTTCCATACAGAGCAGTTAGACCCCCTTCCTGCCCAGACCAATTTTCAGCTTTCAGCACTCTTACACTTTGAATGACAATTGCTCAGTCATGCTACACTGTAACCAAACAACATTTTTATCATTTTTTTCACACAAATAGAGCTTTCTTTTGGTGGTATTTGATCACAACTGGGTTTTTTTTTTCGTGATATAAGCAAAAAAAGAGCAAAAATTTGGGGAAAAAAACACTTTTTTTAGTTTCTATTATAAAATTTTGCAAAAAAATAAATTTTTCTTCATACATTTGGGCCAAAATTTATACTGCTACATATCTCTGGTAAAATTAACCCAAATTTGTGTATATTATTTAGTCTGTGTGAAAATTGATCACACCAGATGTACTGACGGCCTATCTCCTTTCTTGAGGCCCTGAAATGTCAGGACAGTACAAATACCCCCCAAATGACCCCTTTTTGTAAAGTAGACAGTCCAAGCTATTTAGTAAGAAGTAAGAGGCATGGTAAGTTTTTTGAAGTTATAATTTTTTCCCACAATTCTTGGGAAAATGAAGAAAAAAATGTTTTTTTCTTTTTTTTCCCACAAAGTTGTCAATTTATAAACTATTTCTAACACACAGCATGTACATAGCAAAAATGACATCCCAAAAAACATTCTGCTACTCCTTCTGAGTATGGTGATACCACATGTGTGAGACTTTTACACAGCCTGGCCACAAAAAGAGACTCCACATCCAAGTATCCCCTTCAGGCGTTCAAGGAGCATAAATACACATAAAACTTTCTTACTACCTATCACACTTTTGAAGGCCCTATAGCACCAATACAATGGAAAAGCCCACAAAATTACCCCATTTTGGAAAGCAAACACTCCAACATATATTCTATGAGGCATTATGGGTCGTTTGAATGTGTCATTTTTTTCCACAAGTTTTTGGAAAATGTGGGAAAAAATGAAAACTTTTTTTTTTACACAAAGTTGTCAATTTATAGGATATTCCTAACACATAGCATGTACACAGCAAAAATGACACCCCAAAATACATTCTGCCACTCCTCCTGAGTATGGCAATACCACATGTGTGAGACTTTTTCACAGCCTAGCCATATAGAGGGGCCCAACATCCAAGGAGCAACATCATGCATCCTAGCCACTTGCCTAGGCCTATTTTTGACATTTGGTGTTTACAAGCTAAAATCTGTTGTTTTTGCTAGAAAACTACTTAGAACCCCCAAACATTATATATATTTTTAGCAGCGACCCTAGAGAATAAAATGGAGATTATTGCAATATTTTTTATCACACCATATTTGCGCAGTGGTCTTCCAAACGCAATTTTTTGGGGAAAAATTCACTTTTTTCAATTAAAAAACCAGTAAAGTTAGCCCAATATCCAACATGTCATGCTTCAAAATTGCGCACGCTCACGGAATGGCGACAAACTTTGGTACTTAAAAATCCCCATAGGCGACAATTTAAAAATTTCTAGAGGTTGCCATCTTAGAGTTACAGAGGAGGTCTAGGGCTCAAATTATTCCTCTTGCTCTAACAATCGCGGCGATACCTCACATGTGTGGTTTGAACACCGTTTACATATGTGGGCGGGGTTTCCGTATGTGTTCCCTTCTGCGCGCGAGCTCACGGGGACAGGGCGCTTTACATTTTTTTTTTTTTTTTTACTATTTATTTTATTTATTATTTTTTATTTTTACATGGGGGATAGTACCCAGCAGTGGGGATTGGGGAGGGGGGTATAGGGGGGATAGTACCCAGCAGTGGGGAGGGGGGGTATAGGGGGGATAGTACCCAGCAGTGGGGATTGGGAGGGGGGAGTATAGGGGGGATAGTACCCAGCAGTGCGGATTGGGGGGGTATAGGGGGGATAGTACCCAGCAGTGGGGAGTATAGGGGGAATAGTACCCAGCAGTGTGGATTGGGGGGAGTATAGGGGGGATAGTACCCAGCAGTGTGGATTGGGGGGAGTATAGGGAGGATAGTACCCAGCAGTGTGTATTGGGGGGAGTATAGGGGGGATAGTACCCAGCAGTGGGGATTGGGGGGGGGGGTATAGGAGGGATAGTACCCAGCAGTGGGGATGGGGGTATAGGGGGGATAGTACCCAGCAGTGGGGATTGGGAGGGGGGAGTATAGGGGGGATAGTACCCAGCAGTGGCTAGGATGACATGCATCCTAGCCACTTGCCTAGGCCTATTTTTGACATTTGGTGTTTACAAGCTAAAATCAGTTGTTTTTGCTAGAAAACTATTTAGAACCCCCAAACATTATATATATTTTTAACAGAGACCCTAGAGAATAAAATGGAGATTATTGCAATATTTTGGGGATTGTATTGCAATATGTGTTCCCTTCTGCGCGCGAGCTCACGGGGACAGGGCGCTTTACATTTTTTTTTTTTACTATTTATTTTATTTATTATTTTTTATTTTTACATGGGGGATAGTACCCAGCAGTGGGGATTGGGGAGGGGGGTATAGGGGGGATAGTACCCAGCAGTGGGGAGGGGGGGGTATAGGGGGGATAGTACCCAGCAGTGGGGATTGGAGGGATAGGGGGGATAGTACCCAGCAGTGGGGATTGGGAGGGGGGAGTATAGGGGGGATAGTACCCAGCAGTGGCTAGGATGACATGCATCCTAGCCACTTGCCTAGGAGGGATAGTACCCAGCAGTGAGGATCGGGGTGGTATAGGGGGGATAATAACCAGCAGTGGAGAGTATAGGGGGGATAGTACCCAGCAGTGCGGATTGAGGGGAGTATAGGGGGGATAGTACCCAGCAGTGGGGATTGGGGGCAGAGTATAGGGGGGATAGTACCCAGCAGTGAGGATTGGGGTGGTATAGGGGGGATAGTACCCAGCAGTGGGGATGGGGGGGTATAGGGGGATAGTACCCAGCAGTGGGGATTGGGGGGGGGGAGTATAGGGGGGATAGTACTCCCCAGCAGTGGGGATTGGGGGGGAGTTTGGGGGGGGATAGTACCCAGCAGTGGGGAGTATAGGGGGGATAGCACCCAGCAGTGGGGATTGGGGGGAGTATAGGGGGGATAGTACCCAGCAGTGGGGATAGGGTGGTATAGGGGGGATAGTACCCAGCAGTGGGGATTGGGGGAGGAGTATAGGGGGGATAGTACCCAGCAGTGGGGATTGGGGGAGGAGTATAGGGGGGATAGTACCCAGCAGTGTGGATTGGGGGAGTATAGGGGGGATAGTACCCAGCAGTGCGGATTGGGGGGAGTATAGGGGACGGGGGGATAGTACCGAGTAGTGGGGATTGGGGGGGAGTATAGGGGGGTAGTCCCCAGCAGTGCGGATTGGGGGGGAGTATAGGTTCTCCGGTGTCTTCCATACACACAGGGAGAACATACACTGAGCTCAGACCCCAGTGCTGCAATGCTAGCAGGTTCCCCCATATATAGTTACATAGTTAGGTTGAAAAAAGTCCATCTGGCTCAACCAATAAAAAACAGTACATGCTCCTCTCCTGTGTTTTGTACACAATTTTAACTCTTTCCTCGTCTCTTTACAGCTCAACAAACATTAAAGCACAAGGTGGGAGATAATGTCACTCTGGTGCCGCAATATACCGGAGATCCCTCAGAGATAAACTGGAAGATAGATAGTAATAAACTGGTGGACATGGAGCTGAAGCCCAAGGTGGACGTTCACTTTTACCGTCTACAGGACAAAGCGTCTATCAGTGTTACCAATGGATTTTTGACCATAAAGAACCTGACTATAGAGGACTCCGGGGTCTACACAGCGGAGGCGCTGGTGAATAATGTTCTTCAGATCACAGAGATAAAGCTCACTGTACTCGGTAAGTCTTTACGAAAAAATTCATAGAAGTACACAGGGTGTGGTATATCTCATCCCTCTGCTCCACCGCTTCTTCCTCCTCTGCACATGCTCACACTTCCACCGCTTCTTCCTCCTCTGCACATGCTCACACTTCCACCGCTTCTTCCTCCTCTGCACATGCTCACACTTCCACCGCTTCTTCCTCCTCTGCACATGCACACACTTCCACCGCTTCTTCCTCCTCTGCACATGTACACACTTCCTCCACCGCTTCTTCCTCCTCTGCACATGCACACACTTTCTCCACCGCTTCTTCCTCCTCTGCACATGCACACACTTCCACTACTTCTTCCTCCTCTGCACATGCACACACTTCCACCACTTCTTCCTCCTCTGCACATGCTCACACTTCCACCACTTCTTCCTCCTCTGCACATGCTCACACTTCCACCGCTTCTTCCTCCTCTGCACATGCACACGCTTCCACCGCTTCTTCCTCCTCTGCACATGCACACACTTCCACTGCTCCTTCCTCCTCTGCACATGCACACACTTCCACTCCTTCCTCCTCTGCACATGCACACACTTCCACCGCTTCTTCCTCCTCTGCACATGCACACACTTCCACCGCTTCTTCCTCCTCTGCACATGCACACACTTCCACCGCTTCTTCCTCCTCTGCACATGCACACACTTCCTCCGCTTCTTCCTCCTCTGCACATGCACACACTTCCTCTGCTTCTTCCTCCTCTGCACATGCACACACTTCCACCGCTTCTTCCTCCTCTGCACATGCTCACACTTCCACCGCTTCTTCCTCCTCTGCACATGCACACACTTCCACCGCTTCTTCCTCCTCTGCACATGCACACACTTCCACTGCTCCTTGCTCCTCTGCCCATTCACACACTTCCACTCCTTCTTCCTCTGCAAATGCACACACTTCCACCGCTTCTTCCTCCTCTGCACATGCACACACTTCCACCGCTTCTTCCTCCTCTGCACATGCACACACTTCCCCCGCTTCTTCCTCCTCTGCACATGCACACACTTCCTCCACCGCTTCTTCCTCCTCTGCACATGCACACACTTTCTCCACCGCTTCTTCCTCCTCTGCACATGCACACACTTCCACCACTTCTTCCTCCTCTGCACATGCACACACTTCCTCCGCTTCTTCCTCCTCTGCACATGCACACACTTCCACTACTTCTTCCTCCTCTGCACATGCACACACTTCCACCACTTCTTCCTCCTCTGCACATGCTCACACTTCCACCGCTTCTTCCTCCTCTGCACATGCACACACTTCCACCGCTTCTTCCTCCTCTGCACATGCACACACTTCCACTGCTCCATCCTCCTCTGCACATGCACACACTTCCACTCCTTCCTCCTCTGCACATGCACACACTTCCACCGCTTCTTCCTCCTCTGCACATGCACACACTTCCACCGCTTCTTCCTCCTCTGCACATGCACACACTTCCACCGCTTCTTCCTCCTCTTCACATGCACACACTTCCTCCACCGCTTCTTCCTCCTCTGCACATGCACACACTTCCACCGCTTCTTCCTCCTCTGCACATGCACACACTTTCTCCACCGCTTCTTCCTCCTCTGCACATGCACACACTTCCACCGCTTCTTCCTATTCTGCACATGCACACACTTCCACCGCTTCTTCCTCCTCTGCACATGCACACACTTCCACTGCTCCTTCCTCCTCTGCACATGCACACACTTCCACTCCTTCCTCCTCTGCACATGCACACACTTCCACCGCTTCTTCCTCCTCTGCACATGCACACACTTCCACCGCTTCTTCCTCCTCTGCACATGCACACACTTCCACCGCTTCTTCCTCCTCTGCACATGCACACACTTCCACCACTTCTTCTTCCTCTGCACACGCACACACTTCCACCGCTTCTTTATGCACGAGGAGGTTCAGGAGCGAGTCCAGGAGGAGATTGGCCATTATTGGCAGACTAATGAGGCCTCTGCTGACCTGACCATCCTTTGGGACTCTTTTAAGGCTTGGCTTCGGGGTGAATACAGGACACGAATAGCTGAGGTACGCAGGGCCTCTGAGAGATCTCTGGGGGAACGGGAAGAGGAGGCGCGGGTGAGGGAGGAGGCCTACGTGGCGAACCCCTCCTCGACTACCTATGGTGCGCTCTCAGGGAGGTCCACCTGATACGGGTTGAGATGACTCGCAAATCTATGCTGTCTAAGGCCCACCGTGTTTATGAATATGACAATAAAAATGGTAAGCTCCTGGCATGGCTGGCGTGGGTTTTTACCCCTCCTGTTCATATCAGTGGGATTAGAGCAGCGGATGGGAAGATCCTCCATTCCCCTGGGGATATTACTGCCCGTTTCCAGTCCTTTTCTGAACAATGTGTCTAAACAATATTACTTAATTTCTCTCTACCATCTGAACAAAGTAACTTTGTTTATAAACATTGTTCAGACAGGAAATAGAGAGATACAACATAACATTGTTTATAAACATTGTTCAGACGGGAGGTAGAGAGATACAAAGTAACATTGTTTATAAACATTGATCAGACAGGAGATAGAGATATACAAAGTAACATTGTTTATAAACATTGATCAGACGGGAGATAGAGAGATACAAAGTAACATTGTTTATAAACATTGATCAGACAGGAGATGAGAGATACAAAGTAACATTGTTTATAAACATTGATCAGACAGGAGATGGAGAGATACAAAGTAACATTGTTTATAAACATTGATCAGATGGGAGATAGAGAGATACAAAGTAACATTGTTTATAAACATTGATCAGAAGGGAGATAGAGAGATACAAAGTAACATTGTTTATAAACATTGATCAGACGGGAGATAGAGAGATACAAAGTAACATTGTTTATAAACATTGATCAGACGGGAGATAGAGAGATACAAAGTAACATTGTTTATAAACATTGATCAGACGGGAGATAGAGCCCCCATTCACACTGGGGCGACGCTACTTCGCACCGCGACCTCCGAGGTTGCGGTGCGAGCAGCGCGCCGCTACCTCGGAGCGGCCGCCACGGACTTCGTAACATTGAAGTCTATGGCGGTCGCCTCCTGGTCGCCCCAAAGAAGCTCCGGACCCTTTTTCTGAGTCGGAGCGACTTGTGTCACTCCTATCAGAACGGGTCCGCAGCTTCCCTATGGGAGGCGACCTGCGGCGACCTGTGAGGCGACCAGGTCGCCTCACAGGTCGCCCCAGTGTGAACGGGGGCTAAGAGATACAAAGTAACATTGTTTATAAACATTGATCAGACAGGAGATAGAGAGATACAAAGTAACATTGTTTATAAACATTGATCAGACAGGAGATAGAGAGATACAAAGTAACATTGTTTATAAACATTGATCAGACGGGAGAAAGAGAGATACAAAGTAACATTGTTTATAAACATTGTTCATCTGTAAAGGAAAGGGATGAGCTTCAGGCTCCAAATGATGTCAGTTAAAGGAGCCTTGCTTTTTGTGAAATGTATTCATATCTAATATCTTATTTCCCCTTAATAAATCCTAATCAACTCATTATGCCACCCAAATCTTGTTTTCTTTTTCTAACCATTAATATTTAATATCTTCTTGTTTTTTCTCACATAGTCATCATTCACACAAGCAGCCAGGGGGTTGGGCAGTACAAAGGAGGTTTATTGTCTCCTGGCCACCCTCCCACCTAATGCTGTGATGTTTAGCTTCACGGTGGCCACAAAAATCATACCCCTCTGTTGTATTTAGCAGGCAGTACCACCCCCAACAGCAACAAGTGTGCTTGGATCATGGGTGCGGTGCGCTATTTAGAAATAAAATGTTTATTCTTCTGGTATGAAAAGAGGTGGGATTATTGCCTCCTGAATGCCTGGCACCCTCTGATCTACCGTCCTCTGAAAAATGAGACACCACAGATCACTTTTTAGAGGGGTGACGAGGGCAAGTGTAAGTGAGCCCTTTGGTCAACATTGTTTTCAGCATTGCATTAACCATATGAAGACCAACATGTTTAACCCCCTCAAATCCAAGCCATTTTCAGCTTTCACTGCTGCCAAACCTTGACAATTACCCAGTCATGCTACATTGTACCCAAATGAAATCTTTATCATTCTTTCAGACAGATTTTTGGTGGAATTTAATCACCGCTAAGTTTTTAATTTTTGTGCTAAATAAACAAAAAAGGACCAAGAACTTTGGGGAAAAAAAGAAAACATTTTCTACGTTTCTGTTATAAAATTTAGCAAATAATCTTTCTTCGTGAATTTGGGTCAAAATGCATTTTGCTACATTTCTTTGGTGAAAATAACCCAAATTAAATTCATAGAAGTTTTATAGAGAAAATCACTCAATCCTGATTTACTGACGGCCGATTTAATGTCTTGAGGCCCAAAAATGCCAGGACAGTACAAATACTCCCCAAATCACCCCTTTTTGGAAATAAGACAGTCCAAGGTATTTAGTACCAGGCATGGTGAGTTTTTTGAAGTTTGTTATTTTTTTGACAAAAATTCTTTAGAAAATTATGAAAGTAAGTAACTTTTTTTTTTACAAGGTTGTAATTTTATTTCTCAAACAAAGCATGGGCACACTTAGAGTTACACCCCAAAATGCATTCTGCTACTCCTCCCGAGTATGGAGATACCACATGTGTGAGACTATTTCACAGCCTGGCCACATAGAGGGGCCCAAAATCCAAGGTCGTCAAGTAACAGTTAGTGCAGATGGCAAGCTGAGACCTGGTCAGACATGGTCAGTATGCAGGCAGAAGATCAGCACAGGTGGCAAGCAGAGACATGGTCAGATATGGTCAGTATGTAGGCAGAAGATCAGTGCAGGTGGCAAGCAGAGACATGGTCAGATATGGTCAGTATGTAGGCAGAAGATCAGTGCAGATTGCAAGCAGAGGCATGGTCAGTATTTAGGCAGAAGATCAGTGCAGATGGCAAGCAGAGACATGGTCAGACATGGTCAGTACGTAGGCAGAAGATCAGTGCAGATGGCAAGCAGAGACATGGTCAGACATGGTCAGTACGTAGGCAGAAGATCAGTGCAGGTGGCAAGCAGAGACATGGTCAGATATGGTCAGTATGTAGGCAGAAGATCAGTGCAGATTGCAAGCAGAGGCATGGTCAGTATTTAGGCAGAAGATCAGTGCAGATGGCAAGCAGAGACATGGTCAGACATGGTCAGTACGTAGGCAGAAGATCAGTGCAGGTGGCAAGCAGAGACATGGTCAGTATGTAGGCAGAAGATCAGTGCAGATGGCAAGCAGAGACATGGTCAGACATGGTCAGTATGTAGGCAGAAGATCAGTGCAGGTGGCAAGCAGAGACATGGTCAGACATGGTCAGTATGTAGGCAGAAGATCAGTGCAGGTGGCAAGCAGAGACATGGTCAGACATGGTCAGTATGTAGGCAGAAGATCAGTGCAGGTGGCAAGCAGAGACATGGTCAGACATGGTCAGTATGTAGGCAGAAGATCAGTGCAGGTGGCAAGCAGAGACATGGTCAGACATGGTCAGTACGTAGGCAGAAGATCAGTGCAGGTGGCAAGCAGAGACATGGTCAGATATGGTCAGTATGTAGGCAGAAGATCAGTGCAGATTGCAAGCAGAGGCATGGTCAGTATTTAGGCAGAAGATCAGTGCAGATGGCAAGCAGAGACATGGTCAGACATGGTCAGTACGTAGGCAGAAGATCAGTGCAGATGGCAAGCAGAGACATGGTCAGACATGGTCAGTACGTAGGCAGAAGATCAGTGCAGGTGGCAAGCAGAGACATGGTCAGATATGGTCAGTATGTAGGCAGAAGATCAGTGCAGATTGCAAGCAGAGGCATGGTCAGTATTTAGGCAGAAGATCAGTGCAGATGGCAAGCAGAGACATGGTCAGACATGGTCAGTACGTAGGCAGAAGATCAGTGCAGATGGCAAGCAGAGACATGGTCAGACATGGTCAGTACATAGGCAGAAGATCAGTGCAGGTGGCAAGCAGAGACATGGTCAGATATGGTCAGTATGTAGGCAGAAGATCAGTGCAGATTGCAAGCAGAGGCATGGTCAGTATTTAGGCAGAAGATCAGTGCAGATGGCAAGCAGAGACATGGTCAGACATGGTCAGTACGTAGGCAGAAGATCAGTGCAGATGGCAAGCAGAGACATGGTCAGACATGGTCAGTACGTAGGCAGAAGATCAGTGCAGGTGGCAAGCAGAGACATGGTCAGATATGGTCAGTATGTAGGCAGAAGATCAGTGCAGATTGCAAGCAGAGGCATGGTCAGTATTTAGGCAGAAGATCAGTGCAGATGGCAAGCAGAGACATGGTCAGACATGGTCAGTACGTAGGCAGAAGATCAGTGCAGGTGGCAAGCAGAGACATGGTCAGTATGTAGGCAGAAGATCAGTGCAGATGGCAAGCAGAGACATGGTCAGACATGGTCAGTATGTAGGCAGAAGATCAGTGCAGGTGGCAAGCAGAGACATGGTCAGACATGGTCAGTATGTAGGCAGAAGATCAGTGCAGGTGGCAAGCAGAGACATGGTCAGACATGGTCAGTATGTAATACAAGGTTATTTAGTGGAGCTTATTGCAAAATATGCTATATTATGTCCCTGTATTTAAATAATACATGTCTGGCCTAACCTTAGCATGCATATAAAAAGGTGTTCTGTACAGTGTACAGAACTGTAGATGGTCAGTACAAATTTAGGGATACAAAGTGTCTGAGTTTAAATAATAGCAAATTTATTGTGGGTAAATTACATATATATAACCGTACAGATATAAAACACTATTGGTGTATCAGTTAAACAAGAAACAAGACAAAACAACATAAAACAATACATATAAACAAAGTACCGGCCGGTGCAAAAAATGTTACATTCACAGGGATAATGTGAAAAAATCTGATATATGTGGTAAGTACCACTAAATAGTCTTTCCTGTGACACGTGTCTGTGGATGGGCGGGATCCTGTGTAGAGATGTTGTGAACAGAAAAAGTTTTAAATATGTGGGGATCCTGGATAGCAAGTTATTGTCGGGATGGATTTATTGTAATTTATAATTAACATCTACTGAGTGAAATTCCAGGGTATTGAAGTAGTTTTGTAATCCGGGATATGTATAATCATTCACTCCGGTGGTAATTGCCTTTACTTCATCTATTCCCTTTCTCAGATATGTGATGCTAGTTGGGGATGACTTTCAGCGGTCTCAAGGGTAGGGTAAGATGTTGTGGTACTGCGGCGGTATAGAGGAGTGTCAGGGGTGTATTTATGTGTGCATACAAATATGCAAGTCTTGGCGCTTCCTGTGGGGACTACGCAGAGTGTTTCGTTTGGCTATCCTGGTGTCTTGCCTGAATAAGGCTGTTAGTGCCGTTTCCTCACTCTGTCAGCTATGTAGCCGATGCTTCACCCCTGCTGCCTTGGATGCTGTGTAGTATCTTCACTTACCTGACCTCCTTTCTATAGCCGCACGCTCCAATACCTATCCTCCGCTGTTAGTAGCGATTGCCGGTCCCGATCTTCATGCTTCCATGCGCTCTATCCGCCGTCCACGTCTGAGACACTCGTGTGTGTGCCGGCGGTGATGATGACGTCAACGCGTTTCGCTTCCTGGTGGCGTAGCTTCGTCTGACAGAGTGAGGAAACGGCACTAACAGCCTTATTCAGGCAAGACACCAGGATAGCCAAACGAAACACTCTGCATAGTCCCCACAGGAAGCGCCAAGACTTGCATATTTGTATGCACACATAAATACACCCCTGACACTCCTCTATACCGCCGCAGTACCACAACATCTTACCCTACCCTCGAGACCGCTGAAAGTCATCCCCAACTAGCATCACATATCTGAGAAAGGGAATAGATGAAGTAAAGGCAATTACCACCGGAGTGAATGATTATACATATCCCGGATTACAAAACAACTTCAATACCCTGGAATTTCACTCAGTAGATGTTAATTATAAATTACAATAAATCCATCCCGACAATAACTTGCTATCCAGGATCCCCACATATTTAAAACTTTTTCTGTTCACAACATCTCTACACAGGATCCCGCCCATCCACAGACACGTGTCACAGGAAAGACTATTTAGTGGTACTTACCACATATATCAGATTTTTTCACATTATCCCTGTGAATGTAACATTTTTTGCACCGGCCGGTACTTTGTTTATATGTATTGTTTTATGTTGTTTTGTCTTGTTTCTTGTTTAACTGATACACCAATAGTGTTTTATATCTGTACGGTTATATATATGTAATTTACCCACAATAAATTTGCTATTATTTAAACTCAGACACTTTGTATCCCTAAATTTGTACTGACCATCTAACCATCTTCAGTTCTGTACACTGTACAGAACACCTTTTTATATGGTCAGTATGTAGGCAGAAGATCAGCGCAGGTGGCTGGCAGGAAGAAACATGGTCAATTACCAGGCCAGTGTCAGTTCAGTTAAAAAAAGCCAGGGTGGTTTCCACTCACAACTTACCAACCAGCCTGCAACAAACCGAATTAACCTGCCTAACAGTATGCGTTAAAAACAGGGGTTTAATTGCATACATTTGCATTTGCATTTACATGTGTAAGCTGAAGGCCACGGCAAGGCACCCTGATATCTGCAGACCCTAACTTTACCATTTAAAGAGTCTCCACAATGAGAGCACATGTATTCTAATGGATAGATGGAGGACAGGTGACTGGAGGGAGCCCATCCCTCCTTAAAGGCGCAGGGTCACACTGAAGTTTTTGCAGTGTCAGTTCAGGCAGCAGACAGAGGCGTGGTCAGTAAGCAGGCTATGGGTCGGTCCAGGCAGTAGGCAGAAAAGTGATTGGTTACTTAGGAAGGAGCCAGATCTTCCTGTAGACTTGTGGATGACCTAAGAGTTGTAAATGGCAGTTGGAATAGGCAGATGGACACTCTTTGATATCAGTAAACAGATCTTCTGGTTGCCAGGTGGGGCTTCATCATTTGGCCCTTGAAATCTACATCTCACATCTTTAGATCATGTTCATCATATAGATGCAAAGAGGTTTTTGCACCAGACTGTGCCTTCCCCGAATTTCCACTGAGGTGTCTTGGTGGATGGAAGAAAGGACATAGACATCCTGCTTATTCTTCTATTTAAGAGCCAACAGTTCTTCATTGTGTGAACTTGCTCACTCCCCCTTTTTAGCTTTGTGGTGACCATTCTCTGTAGAAAGCCCTTGCAATTTGGTCACTGTGACGGACTCCATACACCCCAACTGGGTATCTCCACCAAGAAGCGGCTTCCCAAGCTCTAGAACATGAGGCAAGTAATTATAGCTGTAGCTAACCCAAAGAACTAGGCAACACCAGTTTTTGGAGTAAACAAGAACTGCTTTATTAGAGAAACACCCTGACATTATACAGAAAACCATAAGGTAAGAGCTCATCACTTTATCACAGACAATGCAACCTTAAACATGAATCTAATAACAGCAAAGGCACCTAAACAAGTCTTATCAGTATAGTCACAGAATTTCTGCACCCTTCCCCTCTTGTCTATGTGCTGGAAAACATGTCCACAATAAACCCTTGTACACACTAGTAGTTTTTTTCATTAAACATAGCAGGCTGAATGAAAAATAAAACTGAAGAGCCCTAGAGGAGCCGCTGTACTAACATGTTAGTATCGGGATCTCCTCTGATTTGCTATTGTATTTTGACAGGTGGACAACTCCTTTTCTACCAGAACACACTGGTCAGCAATTGGCTGAAAGCGCGATCAGGGAGCCTATCAGTGGACGTTTTTCGGTCATAGCCCTTCAAAGAAGCCAGCTGAATGACTGGCTTCTGTCGGACCAGTTGCCATACACACGTGCCTATGCCGCCCCATATTCGGCCCGCGTCTTCTAGGCTTAAGTCTTGATTAGCCAGGGTGTACCCACCAGGATGCCCAGAAACAGTTCCACAGCCCCGGATGCATAAAGACATTACACCACTCGTTTCTAAATGTCCCACCCCAGATCCAGCTCGGATCTAGGTTACCAAGTGGCACATCTTTGGCAGAAAAAATATAAGAAGCTAATCATATAAAGGTGATAGTAGCTGGAGCAAAATGGGCAAATGCTGCATTATGCAGCCCTTGAGGACCAGAGGGGGCAAGATAAGAAATATCCTCAAGAAGAGTTCCATATCCCTGGCTGGTGAAGTTGCATCTGTGCGATCTGTCAGACACAATGTTTCCGCACCACTGTTCTGCGGACTTCCTGGCCGCATAATCTCCATAGATACTCTCCCAGCCAGTCACAGGGTTTCAGGACCCGGCTCTCCTCCATGTTCTGACCAGGAGAAGCAGACAAAATCCCCCGTCTCATCAATGGCACCTAATTAATGGGTAGAAGGCTTGCTCATAGTCTCCTCCAAAAGCCCCTGTCCCGGTTGGGTCTGTCACAGACACACTGTACCACAACATACAGTTAACTTCAGATAAAGGAGTCAGAAAATTGGCAGGCTGGTATGGAAATGGTCCACAGTTGGTATCCCTGATGGAATAAGGGTGACATTAGATCTCACACTATTTTTCTGCTGCTTCCCATATAAGTTGGGTATCCAGGTGGCTATCTCTCCCTTTGTAAAGGTGTAAGTCACCTGTGTACCCTGTGGCTCTCTCACAAAATCTATATAAGTTCACCCGTATCTGGCACATTTACTGGGGAGATATTGTTTGATGCTCAGCCTGCCTGTAAAATGTATCATTGACACAGCAATACAGATATGTTTGTTGGGAGCAGGGCCGGTGCTTCCACTAGGCAAACTAGGCAGCCGCCTAGGGCACATTGCCACCTAGGGGCGCAGCCAGGAGTCGGCACTCTCTCTCCATCATGAATGATTATTGTGAGCTGAGGGGAGAGGTGGCGGTAGGGGAGGAAGAAGGGACAGAGAAAGATGCCAGGTGTCTTGGGCAGTGGCGAAACTATCAGGCCCTGGCTTTCCACCACTGTTGGAGGGGCCCCAAGAGGCAGGAATGGAGCCCACCAGAATGCTGCCTACATGATGATCCTCTTCAGCTGGAGCTGAACGGCCTTAACCCCAGGCAGGAAGTGACTCTCTGCACTGAGTTAGTAGGCAGCCGTTCATTTCCCTGGGTTGGTATTAAGCAGGGAGCGGAGGAGAGCTGAACCTGAGCTGGAGCTCGGCACTGGAGGGCGGAACCTTTACTGGGGCAGAAGCAATGAGGCACCGGAATGGTCTGAGGAAGTTGGTGATGAAGGACATGCGGAGCTCTCTGACTGTGGTCCAGGAGAGGAGCGTCCTGGGAGAAGGAATCAGCAGGATCACTGTGAAGGAGGGCAGAGTGGGGGCCACTCTCTTCATACCGCCCAGTTAGTGTCCCCAGAACAGGGTATCGGGGTCCCTGGGTGTTACATAAAGCATCCCTGGTATGAAAGGGAATCGGGGTCACCATGTGTGCCATGGGGAATCAGAGTCACCAGGTGTGACATGGAGGATAGGGGTCACCGGGTGTAACAGGAGTTCGGGGTCACCAGGTGTGCCATGAGGAATTGGGGTCCCTGGATGTGCCATGGGGGAATATGGGGGGTCACTGGGTATGATAGCATAACATGGAGGAACCATCGGATCAGGATCACTGGGTATGACATAGAGGAGTTTTTAACCCCTTCCTTTTTTTTTTTTTGGGGGGGGGGGGGCGCAAGTAGCTGGTCTTGCCTAGGGCGTAGAATAGTCTAGCACCGGCCCTGGTTGGGAGTTTAAATTTTAGAAATTTAGGAAGAAAAAAAATTGAAGTGGCCTAATTTTATTAATATTGTCGTATTCGAGATTACTTTGGGGAGGGCACAATAAATTGTCATTAAAATGCAGAAATCTAATTATTTTATAGTGTATTGGTCAAAACTAAAGCAAATGCAAATATGATGGTATACTGTGTGATTGGAAGGACAAGGTGATGGCTTAAACCTTATGTACTAACCATGTACCCCTTCTTCAATGTCCCAACATATTTCCACAGGCCAATGATGGCAAATAGGATACTGTCTCCTAATTGTGACAGGACCTGGGCTCATGGGAAAGTAAAGTCACGTTGAAACCAGCTCCTAAAAAAAGCACACTGTATGCCACGTGAATATGGATGAATTTGCCCGATGAGGTAATAGACTGTAAAAGTAGTTTCTATATGAAATAAATACAGTATGAAGCATGTGTTGAAATATATGCTAGCAACTGATAGGTAGGTACCACCAGTATTAGACAGAAGATTCACCTTCAGTTCATAAGGTGCCTACATGCAGGGCTGCTGATAAGGGGGTACCATCAGTCATCCTGTAGAGGGCTGGGGCCCCATGAGTTCATCAGGGGGGCCCAGGCAGCCAGCAAGTACATTTGCAGCTACTAAATTACACTTCATTCCTCCTGTCATTCTCTCGCAGTGAGGCTGATGTTAGCTGTGCTCCGTCTGACTTTCCTTGTTCAGGTTCTCTGCATGGCCAGATTTACAGGGGGTGCTGGGATGGGCTGCACCCCCAAGATTTCAGTTGTGCCCCCCACATTTCAGTTTTTCCCCCCCAAAGGAATATCCCATGTCTTCACTCTGAAGCGCAGGTTCCACCCACCACCACTCCCCATCGCTGTCAGCACTACAGCGCTAACTACATCAATTTGAAAATACAAAAAAAACTTTGGTTGGTTGCTAGGACTGTCCTCTGTCCTAGCAGCCAATCCACATGCTTGCTCTGCCCGCCAGCATTCAGAGGAGGAAAACAGAACTTCTTTCTCTGGACCTTCTGAAAGTGCCCCACCTCTCGGTGTTCCCCAGCTGAACTGTGTTGAAATGGAGGGGACTGGGGAGATGCAAAAAGAAAGAGGGACCCTGATTCATATTGGGTGAGGGGAGGGTAGCTCTGGGGACCCTAATGAGATTCTGCGGACCCTGATGTTAAGAGGTGGCTCCGGGGACCCTGATGTAAGGAAGGAGGCTCTGAAGACCATGATGGAGGAAGGGGGGCTCTGGGGACCATAATGTAAGAAAGAGGGGCTCTAGCAACCCTATTTTATGAAAGAGGTCTAGGGGCACTAATGTAAGGAGGGGGGTCTTGGGGCCCTGATGTAAGGAGGGGGGGCTCTGGGGACCCTGGTTTAAGGAGGGGTGACTCTGGAGATCCTGATGTAAGAAAGGGGGGCCCTGGGAACCCTGATGTAGAAAAGGGAGGGCTATGGGGACCATAATGTAAGGGGGGGGGTCCCTGATGCAAGGTGGGTGTGGCTCCGGGGAACCTGATTTACATTATCTCACAAAAGTGAGTACACCCCTCAAATTTTTGTAAATATTTTATTATATCTTTTCATGTGACAACACTGAAGAAATGAGACTTTGCTACAATGTAAAGTAGTGAGTGTACAGCTTGTATAACAGTGTAAATTTGCTGTCCCCTCAAAATAACTCAACACACAGCCATTAATGTCTAAACCACTGGCAACAAAAGTGAGTACACTCCTAAGGGAAGGTGTCCAAATTGGGCCCAATAAGCCATTTTCCCTCTCCAGTGTCATGTGACTCGTTAGTGTTACAAGGTCTCAGGTGTGAATGGGGAGCAGGTGTGTCAAATTTGGTGTTATCGCTCTCACTCTCTCATACTGGTCACTGGAAGTTCAACATGGCCCCTCATGGCAGAGAACTCTCTGAGGATCTGAAAAAAAAATTGTTGCTCTACATGAAGATGGCCTAGGCTATAAGAAGATTGCCAAGACCCTGAAACTGAGCTGTAGCATGGTGGCCAAGACCATACAGTGGTGTAACATGACAGGTTCCACTCAGAACAGGCCTCGTCATGGTTTAACAAAGAAGTTAAGCGCACGTGCTCAGCGTCATATCCAGAGGTTGTCTTTGGGAAATAAGACGTATGAGTGCTGCCAGCATTGCTGCAGAGGTTGAAGGTCTCAGGTGTGAATGGGGAGCAGGTGTGTTAAATTTAATGTTATCGCTCTCACTCTCTCATACTGGTCACTGGAAGTTCAACATGGCTCCTCATGGCTAAGAACTCTCTGAGGATCTGAAAAAAAGAATTGTTGCTCTACACTAAGATGGCCTAGGCTATAAGAAGATTGCCAAGACCCTGAAACTGAGCTGAAGCACGGTGGCCAAGACCATACAGAGGTTTAACAGGACAGGTTCCACTCAGAACAGGCCTCACCATGGTCAACCAAAGAAGTTGAGTGCACATGCTCAGCGTCATATCCAGAGGTTGTCTTTGGGAAATAGACATATGAGTGCTGCCAGCATTGCTGCGGGGGGTCAGCCTGTCAGTGCTCAGACCATACGCCGCACACTGCATCAATTTGATCTGCATGGCTGTCATCCCAGAAGGAAGCCTCTTCTAAAGATGATGCACAAGAAAGCCCGCAAACAGTTGAAGACAAACAGACTAAGGACATGGATTACTGGAACCATCTCCTGTGGTCTGATGAGACCAAGATAAATGTATTTAGTTTGGATGGTGTCAAGTTTGTGTGGCGGCAACCAGGTGAGGAGTACAAAGACAAGTGTGTCTTGCATACAGTCAAGCATGGTGGTGGGAGTGTCATGGTCTGGGGCTGCATGAGTGCTGCCAGTACTGGGGAGCTACAGTTCATTGAGGGAACCATGAATGCCAACATGTACTGTGACATACTGAAGCAGAGCATGATCCCCTCCCTTCAGAGACTGTTCCGCAGGGCAGTGTTCCAACATAACGACCCCAAACACCTCCAAGATGACCACTGCCTTGCTAAAGAAGCTGAGGGTAAAGGTGATGGACTGGCCAAGCATGTCTCCAGACTTAAATCCTATTGAGCGTCTGTGGGGCATCCTCAAACGGAAGGTGAAGGAATGCAAGGTCTCTAACATCCACCAGCTCTGTGATGTCATCATGGAGGAGGGGAAGAGGACTCCAGTGGAAACCTGTGAAGCTCTGGTGAACTCCAAGCCCAAGAGGGTTAAAGCAGTGTTGGAAAATAATGGTGGTCACACAAAATATTGACAATTTGGGCCGGATTTGGACATTTTGACTTAGGGGTGTACTCACTTTTGTTGCCAGCGGTTTAGACATTAATGGCTGTGTGTTGAGTTATTTTGAGGGGACAGTAAATTTACACTGTTATACAAGCTGTACACTCACTACTTTACATTGTAGCAAAGTCTCATTTCTTCAGTGTTGTCACATGAAAAGATAAAATAAAATATTTACATAAATGTGAGGGGTGTACTTACTTTTGTGAGATACTATAAGAGGAGTGACTCTAGTGATGGTGGGAGGGTGAGGCCGTGTCACTGGGGACTGTGGCCGTCTGGGCCAGGTTTTCTAGAAAACAGGCACACTAATGGTACAAGAGAAAAGTGAATAGTGCGCTAACCTGATGTATGAATGAAAATCATTAAACATACCATTTAACGATTAACACATATCAAAATAGGTGCAAAACTTATAAATTGTGGTGAATAAGTCCATGTGGATCAATTAAACGATAATGAAAAAAACATGAGTCTCTCAAAAGCTGTGAAGTGCGAAAAAAACTTCAAAACTGAAACAGTGTTCTGTGCCAACTCAATGTGCCACTCTATAAAGATGAACGTGCTCCCAAATAAGATCCTTAATATTGGTCAAGGTGGCCCCTTACCGCAGAAAACCTTTTAAGGAAAGCTTCCAAGTAATGGACTTTCTATGACGTTGGTGAAATGACACTTTATGGTAAAGATGGGTGCTTACCAGAAATCAGGGAGACTTGAGCATGGACTGCCATAGAGCAGGGAATTCCGCAAGGAAGCCTGGAAGCTGGTCCGCTTTGCAGTAGTGAAATTCCAGCAATGTAGGAGCAGGTTCCACAGATCAGGTGCCCAATGAAAAGAAAAGGGACTGATAGTGCATTACCTTCAATACTTTTATTCAGAAAAAAAGATGGCTACTTACATCAATCAGGACAAACAAATGCAAAACAAGCTCAAGAGCATGCACAGCCGCCTGCAGAACGGTCCGTGGCGTGGAATGTCGCAGCTAGCCCCCTCCGACGCGTTTCCACTTAGGAGTCGTCAACTGGGACTCCAAACTTAAACCCAATTGAGCATTTGTGAGGCATCCTCAAACGGAAGGTGGAGGAATGCAAGGTCTCTAATATCCACCAGCTCTGTGATGTCATCATGGAGGAGGGGAAGAGGACTCCAGTGGAAACCTGTGAAGCTCTGGTGAACTCCATACCCAAGAGGGTTAAGGCAGTGCTGGAAAATAATGGTGGCCACACAAAATATTCACACTTTGAGCCCAATTTGGACATTGTCACTTAGGGGTGTACTCACTTTTGTTGCCAGCAGTTTAGACATTAATGGCTGTGTGTTGAGTTATTTTGAGGGGACAGCAAATTTACACTGTTATACAAGCTGTACACTCACTACTTTACATTGTAGCAAAGTCTCATTTCTTCAGTGTTGTCACAGGAAAAGATAAAATAAAATATTTACATAAATGTGAGGGTTGTACTTACTTTTGTGAGATACTATAAGAGGAGTGACTCTAGGGATGGTGGCAGGCCGTGTCACTGGGGCCAGGTTTTCTAGAAAACTGGTGCACTAATGGTACAGGTGTGTGCTGGCTTTATATTGGAATTAGCAGTGGAGGTCGGGGTCCCACTCTCCTGAGGGGTCAGTGTGTTGTAAGAGAGCAGAGAGGTGCATGTCTGCACTGTGCTTTTCTGGACAGTTCAGGCCAAGGCCCAGGTCTGAGAGAGAGTCTATGAAAGATGGAGCAGCAGGGAAAAGACACAGAGCTGAAAGAGGTACAGTGTTCGTGTATGAGCACTGGGAAGTGTGTTAGATGGTCTGGTGGACCAAGGCATGAAGCCAAAGCTATAAAGAGAGCCAGGAGGCTGATTACTGTTTGTTTGACGGTGGAAACCCCTGCATGGGTTAGCTGTTCTTGTGTGCACTGTTCTTCTGTTTTCAATCAAAGTGGGCTGGAAAAGCGCTAAAACAAACGCCTGGCTTGGAGTAAACTCACTGCTTGCAATATCAATGAGCTACAAAATCTCCAACTTGTCACAGGCTCCTGATGTTCAGGGGAGGGCTCTGGTGAACCTGGTGTAAGGGGGGGGGGGGTCCCTGATGTAAGGAGGGGGGGTCCCTGATGTAAGGTGGGGGTGTCTCTGGGGAACCTGATGAAAGGAGGGGTGACTTTCGGGACCTTGATGAAAGAAGGGGTAACTCTTTGGATCCTGATGTAAGGAAGGGGCTCTGGATACCCTAATGAAAGAAAAGGGGCTCTGGGGACCCTGATGTAAGGGGGGCCTCTGAGGCCCTGATGTAAGGAGGGGAGACCCTGATGTAAGGAGGGGACTCTGGGGACCCTGATTTATGGGAGTGACTCTGGGGACCCTGTTGGAAGGAAGAGGGGCTCTGGGGACCCTAACATAAAGGGAGTGACTCTAGGAACCCTGATGTTGGGGGGGGGGACTCTGGAGACCCTGATGTTGGGGGGGGACTCTGGAGACCCTGATGTTGGGGGAGACTGTCTCCCTGACACAGTCGTAGCCAACCAGCTACATTCCCATTGGAATATACTGCTACATCTTTCCTGTATCCAGGGCCAGGACAAGAGGTGGGCAGGAGGGGGTGGCTGCCCTGGGCACTGTGGTAACATGTGGGGTGTCACAATGAGATTGAGGGGGGGGGGGTTGTGCTGGAAGGGGGAATTCAGGGGTGGCAGGGGGTAAGTATTATTCTGGAAGGGAAAATGTGTGTGTGTGCTAAGAGCTGTGATTTAGGGGGATTTGTGTTGGAGGGGGGGGGGGGGGTTGGGGTTAAGGGGGAAGAAGATTTGTGCTAGGAGGGGGGATTGGGGAGTAATTTGTACTAGGAGGGGGCCATGTGGAGTGCAGGGGTGATGTGTACTTGGAGGAAAAATTTTGGGGGTAGAGGTTTTTTCCTTGGTGGGAAAACAAATTGTTAACCCATGCCCATCTGTGCCCCATCCATGCCACATCTGTGCCCACCCATGCCACCTCAGTGCTCATCCATGATTCATACATGCCACATCAGTGCTCATACATGCCACACAAGTGCTCATCCATACCACATCCATGCCACGTCAGTCCTCATCCATGCCACGTCAGTCCTCATCCATGCCACGTCAGTCCTCATCCATGCCATGTCAGTCCTCATCCATGCCATGTCAGTCCTCATCCATGCCACACCAGTCCTCATCCATGCCACACCAGTCCTCATCCATGCCACGCCAGTGCTCATCCATGCAACCTCAGTGCTCATCAATGCCACGTCAGTGCTCATCCATGCCTCATCCATGCCACATCAGTGCTCATCCATGCCACATCCATGCCACGTCAGTGCTCATCCGTGCCACATCCATGCCATGTCAGTGGTCATTGGTACCACATCCATGCCACGTCAGTGGTCATCTGTTCCTCATTCATGCCACGTCAGTGCTCATCCGTGCCACATCCATTCCACGTCAGTGCTCATTCATGCCACATCCATGCCACATCAGTGCTCATCCGTGCCACATCCATGCCACGTCAGTGCTCATCCGTGCCACATCAGTGCTGATCAGTACCAAATTAGTGCTCATACGTGCCACATCCATGCCACGTTAGTGCTCATTCGTGCCACATCCATGCCACGTCAGTGCTCATTTTTGCCACATCCATGCCACGTCAGTGCTCATCCCTGCCACATCCATGCCACAACTGTGCTACATCCATGCCACGTCTGTGCTACATCCATGCCACGTCTGTGCCACATCCATGGCACATGATTGCTTATCCGTGCCACATCAGTGCCTCACAAAATTCTAATGGGAAGTCAGGAAATGACGATGATCCCTGCATGTTGGGCTTCTGTATAAAGTTTCACATACGTGGTATCGCCATACTCGGGAGGAGTAGCAGAATGTATTTTGGGGTATAATATTTTCTACGCACATGCTGTGTGTTAGAAATATCTTATAAATGGACAACTTTGTGTAAAAAAAAAAAAAATGTGTTTTTATTTTCTTTCCTTATTTTCCAAAAACTTGTGGAAAAAAATGACATGTTCAAAAGACTCATTATACCTCTTAGATTATGTGTTGGAGTGTTTGCTTTCCAAAATGGGGTCATTTTGTGGGGGTTTCCATTGTCCTGGCACTCCAGGACCTTCAAAAGTGCGATAGGTTGTCAGGAAATGATATGTGTAAATTATGCTCCTAGAACGCCTGGAGGTGCTCCTTGGATGTTGGGCCTCTGTATGTGGCAAGGCTGTGTAAAAGTCTCACACATGTGGTATCGCCATACTCAGGAGGAGTAGCAGAATGTATTTTGGGGGTAGTTGCAAGTATGCCTATACAGTGTGTGAGAAATAACTTTGTAAAATTACCATTTTCTGAAAAAAAAAATCTTAATTTTGCTTAGAATTGTGGAAAAAAAAATTACAACTTCAAAAAACTCACCATGCCTCTTAATAAATACATTGGAATGTCTACTTTCCAAAAAGGGGTCATTTGGGGGGTATTTGTACTTTACTGGCTTGTTAGGGTCTCAAGAAATGAGATCGGCCGTCAGTACATTGGGTGTGATTAATTTTCAATGATTGGCACCATAGCTTGTAGACTCTGACCTTCACAAAGACCAAAAAATGTATATTTATTTGTTTTTTTACTAAAGATATGTAGCAGTAAAAAGGTTTGGCCAAAATTTATGAAGAAAAATTACTAAATTTGCAAAATTTTAAAACCGAAACAAAGAATTTTTTTTTTTTTTCTTTACAAATTTTTTGATCTTTTTTCATTTATAGCGCAAAAAATAAAAAACCCAATTATGATCAAATACCACCAAACGAAAGCTCTGTTTGTGTAATAAAAAAAAAGGATGGAAATTTTCATATGGGTACAGTGTTGCATGAGTAATTGTGATTCAAATTGTGAGAGCACTGAAAGCTGAAAATTGATCTGGTAAGGAAGGGGGTTTAAGTGCCCAGTGGGTAACTGGTTAAATCTAACATCATCAAGTTCCTTATTGAATCTCCCCACTAGTCCAATTACATGATCAACTCAAGGTCAGTCCCGTTCCCTTACCTAAAACAATGATGATTTTTTTTATTATTATTATTTTTTATTTATCTCCATAGAAAGCATTGAAATGAATTGAGATCATTAATCGGTGGGGGTCAATCCCTGAAACTGATCCCCCTGTGGCTCCCCCGTGCAGCATAGCTGGCTTCTCCTCTCTTTTAAGCCAGCTTTCAGCTGCTGTGGAGGGAGCATAGGCGGATTCATTTCAGAAATTGCCACCCCCACCACACTGCCCAACCTCCTTGTCCAGGATCCAACCACTGCCTCCCCCCACTCTCCCTTCCCACAGCTGCCAGGTTTTCCTCCTCTCCCTTCCTACTGGCTGTCATCCATTGCAGGCACACAGGGAGATCATTTCAGGATGGAGAGTGGGGGGGCTGGTAAATAGGTCATATTTACCAGCCTCTTCCTTACCTGAATGAACACAGTGAGTGATTGGTACCGATCACTCACTGTGTTCATTCATAACTAAAGCATAGTAAACTGTGCCACAGTTTGTGAATGAAAAGGAGCCTGTGTATAGGGCACCTCCTCTTCATTTATCTGCACTGCAGCTGAGACTGCAGAAAAAGGATTGGTGGTCTCTGTCCTAAAAGTGAGACATCAGGGGTCTGTTTAACTTCTTCCGGCCCGCGCTATAGCTGAAAGACGGCTACAGCGCGGGCTCTAATTTCCGGGAGGCCGTCTTTAAACGGCCTCCCAGTAACAGGCTCCCCGCGCGCTCCCACAAGCGTGCAATCGGGGGAAATCTGTGTCGGCCGTGTCCCTTGGACACAGCCAATCACAGATCGTGGTGAATGGCCAATCACAGCGGCCATTTACCACGTGATCGGACCATCCAATGAGAGATGATCTCAAATGTAAACATATGAGATCATCTCTCATCGCCAGCTCTCTTCCTCACTCAGAGACTGCAGTGTGAGGAAGGAGCAGAGCCGATCAGCGGTAAGGGGACACAGAGGAATGTAATCAGGGCACTGATCACCAGTGCCCTGATTACCCAAAAGGTAAATAAAATACAATAAGTGCCCACAATCAGTTCCCACAGTGCCCGCCATCAGTGCCCCCCATCAGTGCCCACAATCAGTGCCCATAGTGCTGCCAGTCAGTGCTCATCAGTGCCTGCTCATCTTGGCACTGATGGGCACTGACTAGCAGCCCTATGGGCACTGAGTGTGGGCACTGATGGTGCTGCCCATAAGTGCTCATCAGTGCCACCCGTCAGTGTCCATCTTTGCCACCTGTCAGTGTCCATCAGTGCCACCCATCAGTGTCCAGCAGTGCCGCCCATCAGTGCCACCCGTCAGTGCCGCCTCTCAGTTCCCAGCAGTGCCACCTCTCAGTGCCCCGCAGTGCCACCTATCAGTGCTCATCAGTGCCGCCTATCAGTGCTCATCAGTGCGGCATATTAGTACCTCCTCATCAGTGCCACCTCCTCAGTGCCCATAAGTGCAGCCTATCAATGCCCATCAGTGCAGCCTCATCAGCTCACATCAGTGAAGGAGAAAAAATTATTTATTTTCAAAATTTACTCGCAGAAAATAAGAAAAACTTTTTATTTTCAAAATTTTCTGTCTTTTTTCTTTTTTTTTTGTAAGAAATGAAAAACCCAGAGATGATTAAATACCCCCAAAAGAAAGCTCTATTTGTGTGAAAAAAATGATAAAAATTTCATATGGGTACAGTGTAGCATGACCGCGCAATTGTCATTCAAAGCATGAGAGCGCTGAAAGCTGAAAATTGGCCTGGGCAGGAAGGGGGTGAAAGTGCCCGGAAGGCAAGTGATTAAACCCCTGATATTTCACCAAAGCCCAACTCCTGCCTTTTCGACAGGGTTGTGAAAAAAAAAATGTTAAAAATTATTTTTAGATTTAGCAGGCATTTTGTAAGTTATTTTGTGTTTGTGTCAGCTAATAATGATTTTGGTCTATATTTTTGGTGGAGGGGGGATTATGGTGTTTGGTAGACATGTGGAATTCGTTCTGGTCCGAATACAAATTCGGCTGACTTTTTGGTTATTCGGATGTATCCGAATCTCTGAATGAAATATTAATGAATTTAGTTGAAATCCGTTAAAATTAGTTTTGTTTTTTAATTTTCTAACAAATTCCAACTTTTCAGAACGGTCAGAATTCGGATCGGTTGAAAAACGATCGACCGATTCGAATTCTGTGTGAAGAAATAGCTGGTTGTTTAAGCAGCGGGCCGGGAAGCCGGCCGCCCCGCATCCTTAACAACCAGAGTCCTCATCTGTCAGCGGGCTTCCTCATTGACAGATAAATGTAGAGATAAAGAATGCTGTTAAAAAAAATTAAGAATCCTGGCAACTGCCCAACAATAGAAAAATGTGACATCATGTGACATCAGAAGGGGGCGGTGCTCCGGGGCAACGTAACAGGGTGGCCCCGCCCCTTGCCTATAAAAGAACTGCCAAAGCCGAAGAGCGGGCATATGGCGGTTACCCTTTTAGAAGGCGAAGCATTTTTTGCAATTTTTCTATTTTTCGAGTCGGCGGGCATCGTGATGGACGATGGATTTACATCGAGGGACACTATTTTTTTTTTCTTTTTAATCAAGGACTTGTCAAACTTTTTCCTGTGGTTTTTACTTTCTTACAATTTATTGGTGAATGGGTAGGGGTACAATGTACCCAATATCCATTCACATTGGGGGGGCAGGATCTGGGGGCCCCCTTGTTAAAGGGGGCTTCCAGATTCTGATAAGCCCCCCACTCACAGACCCCACAACCACAGCCCAGGGTTGTCGGGAAGAGGTCCTTGTCCCATCAACATGGGGGCAAGTGCTTTGGGGGTGCCCAGAGCCCTCCTGCCCCAAAGCACCCACCCGCCCATGTTGAGAGCATGTGGCCTGGTATGGTTCAGGGGGGGGAGCGCTCGCTCGCCCCGCCCTTTTTCCTGGCCTGCCAGGCTGAATGCTCAGATAAGGGTATGGATTTTGGGGAGGACCCCACACCATTTTTTTAAAAATGTGGCGTGGGGGTTCCCTTTAAAATCCATACCAACACAAAGGTCCCGGTATGGACTCGAGGTGGGGGACCATTTTTTTTTTCTTTTGCCGGACAATTGTCTGCATTCTTAATTTTTTTTAAGCCCGCTAACAGATGATAACTCATGGTTGTTAAGGACGTGGGTGGCCAGTTTCCCGGCCCGCTGCTTAACAACCAGCTATTTCTTCACACAGAATTCGAATTGGTCGATCGTTTTTCAACCGATCCGAATTCTAATTGTTCTGAAAGGTTGGAATTCATTAGAAAATAAATAAATGGAACAAATTTTAATGCAAATTGAAACGAAATTTAATGAAAACGAAACAAATTCCGAAACCAAACGAAACGAATTCCATAACGAAGGGAAATTAGTAACGTAACAAATCTATCAGAAAGTAAACAAATTTTTCCGTTCTGCACATGTCTAGTGTGGGGTTGTTTTTCAGGGGTTGGGCTTGGCCCCTTAGTTCCAGTGAAGGGAACTCTTAAGGCGTTAGCATCTAAGCTGATGCATTAAGAAGTGGTCCACTGGACAGAGCGATCACAAGGCACACGCAAGCAGTGGGAGTGGGAGGCATTATATATGCCATTCCGAATCCAGCAAGCCACCGCCCGGCCATTATATGAAATGACCGGGGGGGGGGGGACAATAAAATAAAGCTCATTGGGAAAAAAAGCTCTTCTTTTTTTAATTTGTGATATTCTATTCTTTCAGATTGTCCTGCTGATCCCATACTCTCTATCAGTATGGAAAAGGAGCTTGTTCTGTTCTGTGAGTCTTCCTCTTTGGATGTCACCTATGAATGGCAGAAAAATTCAAGATTCACACACAAGGGAATGTCATACAAAGTGTCCGGACCCAATGAGAATGTGACTCTGACTTGCTTTGTAGATAATGAAGTGTGTAAGAAGAATGCATCTATAACATTCTCCTATTTTCCAGGTGAGTCCCAGCAGGCGGCCAGTGTTGTCTATAAAGCAAATATCACTCTTAATACTCACTGACACCTTTCCTGACTACTAATCACAGATACAATAGAGTATATACAGTTTCCTCTATATACATCTTTTGTTTTTTTGCCACTGGAACTCCTTCCATGGCGACCGGCTCCTGGAACACTTTTTCAATAGTACCCGACACTGGGTCCCATTGGTGGTTTGGACTGCTCGTCTAGGAGGAAACAGATCCCACCGCTGCCAACCAAATGAGACAGAACCATCCAGAAGCATTGGGAAGCCTGCCTTTAGACACACATGAACTTTATTGGCATCCCAGTCTTAGTCCGTAGGGTTCAATATTGAGTTGGCTCCACCCTTTGCAGCTATAACAGTTTTAACTCTTCTTGGAAGGCTGTCCACAAGGTTTAGAAGTGTGTCTATGGGAATGTTTCACCATTCTTCCAGAAGCGCATTTATGAGGTCAGGCACTGATGTTGGATGAGAAGGCCTGGCTTGCAGTCTCTGCTCTAATTTATCCCAAAGGTGTTCTATCGAGTTGAGGTGCAAGTCAGTCAAGTTCCTCCACCCCAAACTCGCTCATCCATGTCTTTATGGACCTTTATTGAGAGTTGAAGCTGTTATAGCGGCAAAGGGTGGGTCAACTCCATATTGAACCCTATGGACCAATATGGACTAAGACCGGGATACCATTAACCACTTTACCACCGGAGGATTTTGCTGTCTTACGTCTGGGCCACTTTTTGCGATTCGGCACTGAGCGAATTTAACTGACAATTGTGCGGTCATGCAACGCCGTACCCAAACGAAATTTACGTCCTTTTGTTCCCACAAACAGAGCTTTCTTTTGGTGGTATTTGATCACCTGTGCGATTTTTACTTTTTGCGCTATAAACAAAAAAAGAGCGTCAATTTTGAAAAAATAACAATATTTTTCACATTTTTGTATATGAAATCCCCCCCCCCCCCCAAAATGTAAAAATCTAATTTTTTTATAATTTTAGGCCAATTTGTTTTCTGCTACATATTTTTGGTAAAAAAATTGCAATAAGCGTATTTTGATTGGTTTGCGCAAAAGTTATTGCGTTTACTAACAAAGGGAAAGATTTGTCGTTTTTGGTGTTTTTTTTTTAACGAGTAATGGCGGCGATCTGCGATTTTTTTTTTTTTTTGCGGGACTGCGACATTGCGGCGGACAGATCGGACCCCTAACTGACATTTTTGACACTTTTGGGGGTACCAGTGACATTACTACAGTAATCAGTGCTATATATATGCACTGTTACTGTAAAAATGACACTGGCAGGGAAGGGGTTAATTTTATTGGAGAGGGAGGGGTTAATGTATGCCTGGTGCTTACTGACGTGCGTGGGGGGAGGTGACTGAGTGACACAAGGACAGATCGCAGGTTCAGCTAAGCTGAACCCTGCAATCTGACCCTGCCTGTCACTTAGGAGATCCGCCCGCTTGTATTTACACAAGAGGGCGGATCTCCAGACTCAATTCCCCGACGATCGGGGAAGAGCAGCGACGATCGCCGCTGCTCCTCCCCTGGCCCGACTCCCGCTGTGACTGAATACAGAGGGAGCGAGCCTCCGGCGGCGCGCGCGCCGCCGAGAAGGGGGAGTGTCTGCCGACGTAGGTCTACGTCGTCAGACCTACAAGAGCCACTTTGCCGCAGTACAGCTCTAGTGAGCAGACGGCAAGTGGTTAAAGTTCATGTATGTGTAAAGGCAGACATCCCGATACTTTTAGTAATATAGTGTAGCTGAATATTGCACCCAAGACTAGGCGACAATAGCTTAGATGCAAACTTGAACTCACTTTATTGAAAACACAGAGTTTATATACCACACAAGCTCAGGTGGCCTGATCACATTATCCTAACAATACTAACTGTAAATAGAAATATCATTAGCACATTATGGGAACAGCTAACTTAAATATAAACATTAAGCTAATTAAGCAACTAGCCACCTTGGTGACTCAGTGCCCGTCCAGACAGTAAGCCCACAACCCTGGGTACAAAGTACATCACGCATTATTAAAAGCATAAACATCCCACAATGGTACTTGAACAGGTACAGTGGTCACAAATGATCTGTCACAACTAGGACATTACTTCGCCCACTCCAGTCGGGTTCCAGACGCAAAAAATCAATGCACACCAGTTCCATCGGCCCTTGGCGTTACCGGATACAAGAGCGGCAATAACTTTCAATTTAAGCTTTCATGGATGGCCAGTAAAAACGGTCTCTAACTAGCTTAAAAGTCTGTCTGGCCCCGAATGCCCATGGTCATCATGAAGGGCTCTCAACACCATGAATATATCCATGATGTCTATGGAATATTTGTGCCGCAAATATGATAAGTTGCAGGGTTATATTTCCATGATTTATAACGTGTTATCTGACTGGCCTGTGAAACTTCCTTATATGGACCGTTGGGAAACTGATGTCCAGGACACTTTGGACTTGGCGGATTGGCATGCTGTGGCTCAGGGGGCCTCCAAGTCATTGATCAACACCTCAATCATAGAAGCTAATTATAAGGTACTGCTACACTGGTATATGGTGCCGGCTAGGATAGCATCTTTTGTGCCAGGAGCGTCAATAAAAACCAATAAAATTTTTCAATAAAAAACATTGAAAATGAAGAGTATTGCTGCGCTTTAGGCAAATAGAATATCATAAACAGCCACCACAGATCTCAATTCTAGACATAGATCAATAAAGCATATATAATAAAAGTGTAGCGCTAATCAAAATGGTAAAGTACAAGTCCACATATAGGGGAAAGTCCACAAACTAGAAGTGTCCACTCCACACAAAATTGTGCAAAAGTGAAAGGTCCACAACCACCACCAAGCTAGAAGACACACCTCCACTTACCAGATGACATGGACCCTCATTACAAAGATCATGTCCAGCATTCACATGTACGATCACATCAGCACTCCTCCCAGGATAATAGGTGCGATCCCCTCCGTGGAAACAAGTGCCCAGGTAAGACAAAACAAAAGTATCCTCATAGTGTATTATGTAAATAGATGTTTATTGCACGCAAAAAAATCATACTGCTTACATGATGGCCGAGTTTTCAAGGCAGAATGGAAGTCCCCTGTAAGCTGCGGTCTGCTGCTGCAGCTATGAACCAAAAGACATGTATATTAAAAAAGAATAGCGCGCAAATGCAAAAGAAATAACTACCAAATCTGAAGACAATCCATAAATAAAAATGGGGGTTTGGTCCCACCATATGGCCATATCGTGCTCAAGCCCACTACTGCGTCAAAGTACCCCATTATCAGTGGGTCCTACACTATCCATGAAAAAGAGATGAATCCAGCCTTTCTAACCCTTGGAGATAATACTCCTTGCTGGGAAGGATGTGCAAATGCACTACAGGGGACTCCTCCTATATCCACTTGATGGTGGGACCAAACCCCCATTTTTATTTATGGACTCTCTTCAGATTTGGTAGTTATTTCTTTTGCATTTGCGTGCTATTCTTTTTTAATATACATGTCTTTTGGTTCATAGCTGCAGCAGCTTTAGAAATACATGGGTATGCTCCCCCAAAAATTTTTTGCCTGTTTATTATGTATTCGGTCTGACCAGACTATCGAGGTTGAGCAGCCCTCCCCACCCCCCACACACACCTGTACTCAATCAGTGTCCACCATCAAGTGGATATAGGAGGAGTCCCCTGTAGTGCATTTGCACATCCTTCCCAGCAAGGAGTATTATCTCCAAGGGTTAGAAAGGCTGGATTCATCTCTTTTTCATGGATAGTGTAGGACCCACTGATAATGGGGTACTTTGACGCAGTAGTGGGCTTGAGCACGATATGGCCATATGGTGGGACCAAACCCCCATTTTTATTTATGGATTGTCTTCAGATTTGGTAGTTATTTCTTTTGCATTTGCGCGCTATTCTTTTTTAATAAGCTGCGGTCTGCGTCTGTGTATACCACCAACAAGATGGCTGCCGCGTCTCCTCGTGGTGGCTAGCGTCGCCGTAGGCTCTTCCCGACGCGTTTCGTCATAGGCTGACGTTGTCAAGAGGTGTGGTCACACGGCGACGCCGCTATATTTATAGCAGTGGAGACGGGCGGAGCATCAATCTCATCCCGGAAGCCGAACATTGGAAGATGCGTTCCAGCGACCGGAAATGAATACACGGAGACAGTAACCAACATCTTATTCAGAAAAACGGCCACTATCTCCCTAACAATTATGATACACTTACCATATTGTGAATTAGACCATAACAGGCCACAACCCAAATTGGTAAAACTAATGTTATTTAAACCATATATGGCAAAAAAAGTATTTGGCTACCAGAGACCGGCGCCATCTAGTGTCCACAAGGCGGATAACAACAATGGAGCCCCACACTACCAATATCACTCTACAGCATTGATAATATCAATAATATACAAATATGGAAAACATTAAATAACAGAATTAAAAATCACAAATCCTTAAAATGAGACAGATAAAACTGTGATATAAAAAAACCGATAGATCATAGGTTTGCAGCAAATCAGATACTAAAGTGAGATTAGGAGTTATTGATAAATGCATTTATGTCCCAGTCTATATTCAACCCCAATGGAGTATGGGACTTGATCTTGTAGATCCAGTTGGTCTCCAATGGCCAGAAAACTTGTCTATGCCCAAAAACACAGTACCACTGGGGTCCCTTTGATGGCATTGTTCATAATGACGTGATACACTGTGTTTTGGGTAACCTTTGACTATGTTGGCCACATGCTCCTTGAGCCTAACGTATAGCTCCCGGATTGTGCGGCCAACATAGTCTAGTCCGCATGGGCACCTAATAAGGTATACAACATACCTAGTGGTACAAGAAATAAAGGGTTTAATATTAAATTCCTGGCCGTAAGCCACGTAAGGATCGGTTATGTAATGTATTTTATTTTATTTACTTTTTTTCTTTGTTGTTATCTTTGTAAGGTGACCGTGAGTGTTCTATAAGAACGTCAATAAAAAAACAATGTATAGATATTAACCACTTCTGGACCGGAAGGATTTGCCCCCTTAATGACCAGGCCATTTTTCTGCGATTCGGCCTTGCTTTATTTTAACTGACAATTGCGCGATCGTGTGACGCTGTCCCCAAATAAAATTGACGTCCTTTTTTTCCTACAAATAGAGCTTTCTTTTGGTGGTATTTGATCACCTCTGTGATTTTTATTTTTTGCGCATTAAACAAAAGAATTGCAACAATTTTTAAATAAAAAAAACAAGATTTTTCACTTTGTGCTATATAACATTCCCAATAAAAAATTTTTTAAAAATCAAATTTTTTCATCATTTTAAGCCAATTTGCATTTTACTACATATTTTTGGTAAAAAAAATCCTAATCAGCGTATTTTGATTGGCAAAAATTATCGCGTCTACAAACTACGGGAAAGATTTATGTAATTTGTATTTCTTTTTTTTTTTTTTTTACTAGTAATGGCGGTGATCTGCAATTTTTAGCGTGACTGTGACATTGTGGTGGACAGATCGGACCCCTTACTGACATTTTTTTACAGTTTTGGGGGGACCAGTGACATTACTACAGTAATCAGTGCTAAAGATATGCACTGTTACTGTAATAATGACACTGGCAGCGAAGGGGTTAACACCAGGGACGATAAAAGGGTTAAATGTGTCCCTAGGGGGTGCTTTCTAACTGTGTGGGGGACCTGTGTTCCTAAGTAAGAGGAGCTTCTATGTTGATTGCTGACAGCAAAGCGGTCTGCCGTGTTTACAATGACAGAAAAACGGTCTGTCGTGTTCTGTCTTCCCGGGGAGCGACCGCGGGTGCCCGGTGGCAATCGCGGCCGCTGGCCCCCGCAGATCAGCTTCCCCTCTAGTAAATCAGCCTGCGAGGAGCGACGTATGGGTATGGCGATTTGCGTAGCCGAGCCACCTTCACCGCAGTATATCTGCAGCGGGTGGTCGGCAAGAGGTTAAAGAGTCATTGTAATCATTTGATGAAGATTTTTTATTTTGTTTGTTCACTTTGCCACATTTGAATCGAAAAAAAAAAAAATCTAAAGTTTTTGATTCGACCAATTCAAAATTTATCGATTCGAATGTTTCAAATAGAAAAAAATCTGTAAATGCAAAGAAAATTTGAAAAAGACATAAAACAAATTCCGACTACGAATTGAAAGAATCAACTGATTTTAACCACTTACCCACTGGGCACTTACACCCTCTTCCTAACCAGACCAATTTTCAGCTTTCAGCGCTCTCACATTTTGAATGACAATTACTCAATCATGCAACACTGCACCCATATGAAATCTTCGTCCTTTTTTTCACACAAACAGAGCTTTCTTTTGGTGCTATTTAAAGAGGTTGTAAACCCACATTTTTTTTTTCACCCTGAAAGAGAAACACATAATGAGCTAGTATGCATCGCATATTAGCTCATTATGAAATACTTAGAACGAGCCCCCGCCGTGCCGCCGCCGCCGTGTCACCCGTCTTCCGGGATCGCGGCATCTGGCCATCTGACGCTCACGGCACAGGGCTCTGAAGGAACGGCACCAGCGGCCGTTCCTTCAGAGCGCATGCACCAGTGATGTCACTGGCTGCATGTAAGGTAAATATCTCCTAAACGATACATGTTTAGGAGATATTTACAGTACCTATAGGTAAGTCTTATCATAGGCTTACCTATAGGTACAACTTGCAGAGGAGGGTTTACTTCCTCTTTAATCATAATTGGGTTTTTTATTTTTTGCGCTATAAATGAAAAAAGACCGAAAATTTTGTAAAAAAAATGAAATTTCCTTCGTTTTGGTTTTAAAATTTTGCAAATTTAGTAATTTTTCTTCATAAATTTTGGACAAACCTTTTTACTGCTACATATCTTTAGTAAAAATAACCCAAAATAAGTATACATTTTTTGGTCTGTGTGAAGGTCATAGAGTCCACTAGCTATGGTGCCAATCATTGAAAATTGATCACACTTGATGTACTGACGGCCAATCTCATTTCTTGAGAGAAAAAAGCCCCGTACACATGATAAGAAATTCGGAAGGGAAATTTCGTCTGCCGATTTTCGGATTGTTAGTATGGTGCTTTCGACAGCCGACTCCGACTTTTCGGCTGACAAAATCCTGATGTGCAGGCTATAAAATTTTTGTTGTCCGTAATACAACGTCCGATTTTCGTCTCATTAGTACAGATTTCGACGGAAAGTGCAAGACTAAGCATGCTCAGAGACGAAAGAACGCATACAAAACAATCCAACACATGACATCACTTCTGAAGTAGAATTCTGTCATACGGGAAAATTCGTATGAAAAAAACCTCTTCACTTTCCACATCAGACTAGCATGCCACAAAAAACGGACGACAGATCATTCGATAATCTGATCGTGTGTATGGGGCTTTACAAGTCAGGAAAGTACAAATACCCCCCAAATTATCCCTTTTTGGAAAGTAGACATTCCAAGATATTTAATAAGAGGTATGGTGAGTTTTTTGAAGTTGTAATTTTTTTCTCCATAATTCTTTGCAAAATTAAGATTTTTTTTTTTCATAAGATAATAGTAAAAATGTAAAGTAATGCACTTGGGTGCCAGAAACCAGAAAGCAAACTACTCACTAGGGGGGGGGGACCTCTGGGTGAGTCTAGGATGGAGAAGGACCTGGGGGTACTGGTAGACAACAGGCTTGGCAGTGGCATGCAATGCCAAGCCGCTGCAAGCAAACCCAACAGAATACTGGGATGTATAAAAAAAGGGATTCACTCCAGAGATAAAGAGATTATTCTCCCACTCTACAAGACTCTGGTCCGGCCACATCTGGAGTATGCTGTCCAGTTCTGGGCACCGGTCCCCAGGAAGGATGTGCTGGAACTGGAATGAGTCCAGAGAAGGGCAACAAAAATAATTAGGGGAATGGAGGACATCAGCTATGAGGAAAGACTACAAGCACTGAACTTATTCTCTCTGGAGAAGAGACGATTGAGGGGGGATATGATATCAATGTACAAATACTGTACTGGTGACCCTAGCATAAGGAACAAACTATTCAGAGAAAGGGAATACAATAAGACACGTGGCCACTCACTAAAACTAGAGGAAAGGCGGTTTAACCTTAAAATACGTAGGGGGTTATTCACTGTAAGAGCAGTAAGGATGTGGAATTCTCTTCCACAAACAGTCGTATCAGCAGGGAGCATCGATAGTTTCAAAAAACTATTAGATGGGCACCTTAAAGACCACAACATACAGGGGTATACAATGTACGGTTAGCAGGAAACATACACACACATCATAGGTTGAACTGGATGGACTGATGTGAGATTTCAACCTCACTAACTATGTAACTATGTAACTATAAGATGGTCATATTACCAAATTATTTCTCACACACTGTATAGGCATACTTGCAACTACACCCCAAAATACATTCTGCTACTCCTCCTGAGTATGGCGATATCACATGTGTGAGATTTTTCCACAGCCTGGCCACATACAGAGGCCCAACATCCAAGGAGCACCTTCAGGTGTTCCAGGAGCAAATATTCTAAAAATATAATTTCCTGACAACCTATCACACTTTTTTTTTTTTTAGAGGTGAAAATGTTTTTATTAATGTAGAAAAGTTATATCAATAAGTAAGTCAAATATTCCAGACAATTCAAGTGTATAGGATCCAAAATTTGAAAACAGATAAAATCCAACATCGGGAAGCATTATTAGAGTTCAACAAAGACAGTTTCATATAAAAATAAATGGGAACACTGGAGGCAAACAAATACAGAGTTAAAGAAACACGTTGTATCAGAAAAAGCTTTTGGCTATCCCTCATAAGAAAGAATAAAAAAAAATAATAAAGAGAAAACAAGAGAGATGAAAAACTGTCAGGCATCAATTGAAAAAGTCTGTAAGAAAGAAAAAAAAAATAAATTTATAGAGAGTAAGCAGAGGGAGGAAGAGAAAAAGGAGAGAGGGGAAAAAAGAGAGAAAGAGAAGAAAACCTATCACACTTTTGAAGGTCCTGGAGCACCAGGACAATGTCACGCACAAAATGACCCCATTTTGGAAAGCAAACACTCCAACACATAATCTAGGAGGTACAATGCGTCTTTTGAACATGTAATTTTTTTTCCACAAGTTTTTGAAAAATGTGGAAAGAAAATGAAAATGCATTTTTCTTTTTACACAAAGTTGTCCATTTACAGTGCCTTGCGAAAGTATTCAGCCCCCTTGAACTTTGCGACCTTTTGCCACATTTCAGGCTTCAAACATAAAGATATAAAACTGTAATTTTTGTGAAGAATCAACAACAAGTGGGACACAATCATGAAGTGGAACAAAATTTATTGGATATTTCAAACTTTTTTAACAAATAAAAAACTGAAAAATTGGGCGTGCAAAATTATTCAGCACCCTTAAGTTAATACTTTGTAGCGCCACCTTTTGCTGCGATTACAGCTGTAAGTCGCTTGGGGTGTGTCTCTATCAGTTTTGCACATCGAGAGACTGAAATTTTTGCCCATTACTCCTTGCAAAACAGCTCGAGCTCAGTGAGGTTGGATGGAGAGCGTTTGTGAACAGCAGTTTTCAGTTCTTTCCACAGATTCTCGATTGGATTCAGGTCTGGACTTTGACTTCTAACACCTGGATATGTTTATTTGTGAACCATTCTATTGTAGATTTTGCTTTATGTTTTGGATCATTGTCTTGTTGGAGGACAAATTCTGTCCCAGTCTCAGGTCTTTTGCAGACTCCATCAGGTTTTTTTCCAGAATGGTCCTGTATTTGGCTCCATCCATCTTCCCACCAATTTTAACCATCTTCCCTGTACCTGCTGAAGAAAAGCAGGCCCAAACCATGATGCTGCCACCACCATGTATGACAGTGGGGATGGTGTGTTCAGGGTGATGAGCTGTGTTTCTTTTACGCCAAACATAACGTTTTCCATTGTTGCCAAAACATTTGATTTTGGTTTCATCTGACCAGAGCACCTTCTTCCACATGTTTGGTGTCTCCCAGGTGGCTTGTGGCAAACTTTAAACGACACTTTTTATGGATATCTTTAAGAAATGGCTTTCTTCTTGCCACTCTTCCATAAAGGCCAGATTTGTGCAGTATACGACTGATTGTTGTCCTATGGACAGAGTCTCCCACCTCAGCTGTAGATCTCTGCAGTTCATCCAGAGTGATCATGGGCCTCTTGGCTGCATCTCTGATCAGTCTTCTCCTTGTATGAGCTGAAAGTTTAGAGGGACGGCCAGGTCTTTGTAGATTTGCAGTGGTCTGATACTCCTTCCATTTCAATATTATCGCTTGCACAGTGCTCCTTGGGATGTTTAAAGCTTGGGAAATCTTTTTGTATCCAAATCTGGCTTTAAATTTCTCCACAACAGTATCTCGGACCTGCCTGGTGTGTTCCTTGTTCTTCATGATGCTCTCTGCACTTTAAACTGACCTCTGAGACTATCACAGTGCAGGCGTATTTATACGGAGACTTGATTACACACAGGTGGATTCTATTTATCATCATTAGTCATTTAGGTCAACATTGGATCATTCAGAGATCCTCACTGAACTTCTGGAGAGAGTTTGCTGCACTGAAAGTAAAGGGGCTGAATAATTTTGCACGCCTAATTTTTCAGTTTTTTATTTCTTAACAAAGTTTGAAATATCCAATAAATTTTGTTCCACTTCATGATTGTGTCCCACTTGTTGTTGATTCTTCACAAAAAATTACAGTTTTATATCTTTATGTTTGAAGCCTGAAATGTGGCAAAAGGTCGCAAAGTTCAAGGGGGCCGAATACTTTTGCAAGGCACTGTATAAGATATATGCTAACACATAGCATACATAGCAAAAATGACACCCCAAAATACATTCTGCTACTCCTCCTGAGTATGGCGATACCAAATGTGTGAGACTTTTCCACAGCCTGACCACATACAGGGGCCCAACATGCAGGGAGCACCTTCATTTCCTGACTTCCCATTACAATTTTGTGAGGCACTGTAGGGCACTGATAAGCACTGTAGTTGCACTGATGTGTGTAATGTTCTGGTACCTTTGATACCCTAATTCCACTTTCCTTAAGTGTATGCGCCCCACCATTCTCTTTTGGTAAGGTGCGCATACACCTTTAAGACCGATGCTGTCATCATCGAGAGCCGCAGGAGCGGCTATTTCAACCGTCGGCGGTCTCACTAGCATTGTTCGTTCAACGCTGCATAACCTGCCTTGAAGCTCACATGCTTGCAAGCATACCTCGCTGTCGGAACCTCGCTGCTGATCCCTGTATCCCGCTACCGGATCACCCGCTCTTACCGATCCTCTCCTCTGCTACTTGCTACTAGTGATAAGTACCCCACAGGGGAATCCTCCATAACCTTCATACTAAAGCTTACACTATCTAGCTCTGCATACTAAGGACTGTTACTACATCTGCACTATCTAGATTGCTAGCTCTTGAGCCTACTATCATCTGCTCTTGCACTGGGTTAGTCTCTCCTGTATGTCATCTGCTATCCTATCATCTACTACCATACATGATTGCTAACCTATCTGCATCCCACCTGCTACTATCTCATTCTCAAGAACATTCCTCTCAAGTGTCTGTCACCTATCATCTCTACTCAAACCTGTCTCTTCAGCCTATCACTACTATACTACATAGATCACTCCAGGAACATCTTATTGAGTGTGTATATTTGTATGCTGAATTGAGACTATCCACATATGATGAGTCTTGGGAGTTGGCATTGGTATCTCAGCGTTTCTCTACATGACTGCTGAGTGGAATATTTCTGCAGCTGCAAATCCACATTATACATAAAACGCAGGAGCGTTACAGATTGAACGAACCTTAAAATGGATTCAGCAGAAATAACCACTCAGGTGACACAATTAAAACAACAAGTAACTGCGTTAATACACGCACTTACTGAATTAAAAGAAGACAATCAGGCTCTGACGCAGCAGGTGGCCAGACTGACACAACTTACCGCTGCTCAGTCCCCTGAACCCAAAATAAATCCTCCTCTAGTATTTACAGGCGATCGCAAAAAATTTTGTGAATTCAAAAACGCATGTGAGTTACTTTTCTTGCTAAAACCCCGTACCTACCTTACTGATCATATCAAGGTTTGCACTATTATTTCTTACCTAACAGGCGATCCACGGGCCTGGGCAGACTCTCTCTTTGAGAAAAACGATCAGCTTCTCAACTCCTACGCTTTATTTCTAGCAGAACTTACTAGCCTATATGATGACCCCAATAGGCAGAGTACTGCCGATCTTCAATTGAGGTCCTTAAAACAAGGTAGGAGACCTGTGGAAGACTTTGTGGCAGAGTTCAAGAGATGGACCCTTGATTCAGAGTGGAATGATGCATCTCTGAAAACTCAATTTAGGCTTGGCCTATCAGAGGCCGTTAAAGACGAGCTCGCCCGAGCGGATTTGCCGAAAACCCTGGATGCATTGATACAACTCAGTATCACCATAGATAGAAGGCTACGAGAAAGAAAGGCTGAAAAAATGGGAATGCCATTATCCAGTTCTTCTCGGATGTCGGCCGTTGACCCTACTCCTATGGAGGTAGGAACCATACGCCCACCTCTATCAACTACGGAAAGAGCCAGGAGACGATCTAGTAATCTCTGCTTGTACTGTGCATCCCCGGATCACATGATAAACGTCTGTCCCCTTGTCTACAAAAAAAAGGGTGAGTGTTCACATGTCCTCCTAGGGGGATTGACAACTTCAATTACTAACCCTTACCTTTTTGTTCGCTTGACATTGCAGTGGGACCAGACCAGGATTACTACTAAGGCCATGATTGACACAGGATCTTGTGGAAATTATATTGACATACGTTTTGCTGCTTTAAATAAAGTTCCTATTATTTCTAAACCTAAACCTGTCTCAGTGAGTCTTATTAACGGTGTTCCTTTATCTTCTGGTCCGATCACTGATCAGACACAAGCACTCCTAGTCACCACTAACGAGTCTCATATGGAGACCACCACCTTCGACCTAATACCTTCACCCCACTTTCCCATTGTTTTGGGACTTCCCTGGTTACACACACATCAACCAACCATAGATTGGAAGGAACGGACCCTGGCCTTCCTCTCGTGCTATTGCGAGGGTACGTGTAACCTCCCGTCTTATGGAAAGATCCTGTCTGTGGTGACAGATGAGATTGCACACCTATGCTATCAGGATCTGTCTGAGGTTTTTCTTGAGAAAAATGCTCAAGTACTACCTCCCCATAGGGACTACGATTGTACTATTGATCTACTCCCAAATAGCAAATTGCCGTTCGGTCATGTTTATCCTCTTTCGCAGGATGAACTTTCCCATCTCAAAGAATATTTGGATGAGAATTTGAAAAAAGGTTTTATTAGACCTTCCACTTCTTCCACAGCAGCAGGACTCTTTTTTGTCCGCAATAAGGACTCAAGTCTCAGGCCTATCATCGACTATAGGCAATTGAATGCTATTACAATAAAAGATCGCTATCCCCTACCGCTTATCCCTGAGCTCATTGAACAGGTGCGTGGAGCTACCTATTTTTCAAAATTGGACCTGAAAGGGGCATACAATCTCATTCGAATCCGTGATGGACACGAGTGGAAGACTGCATTCAGAACCAGATACGGATTGTTCGAATATCTTGTAATGCCATTCGGGCTATGCAACGCCCCCGCAGCCTTCCAACGATTTATAAACTATATCTTTAGAGACTTACTGGATGTCTGTGTTGTGGTATATCTGGACGATATACTTATTTATTCACGATCCTTGTCTGAACATATAAAACACGTAAGACTTGTGTTATCGAGATTGCTTGCACACAACCTATACGTGAAACTGAAAAAATGCTTGTTTCATAAAGAAGAAGTACTATTTCTAGGATACATCATATCCAAAACAGGAATCAAGATGGATATGAGTAAGATATCCTGCATTCAGGATTGGCCTACACCAACCACACGCAAGGCGCTACAGCGATTCCTGGGATTTTCAAATTTCTATAGGAAGTTCATCAAGAACTTCTCTGCCATTGTGAGACCCCTCACACAGCTCACGAGCATTAAGAAACCATTCAAATGGTCAGATGAAGCAAATGAAGCTTTTCACCTGTTAAAGACAAGGTTTACTTCTGCTCCCATACTACGCCATCCAGACCCATCCCTCCAATACATTCTGGAAGTAGATGCGTCAAACATGGCAGTAGGAGCAATACTCTCCCAATGACCAACTCACACTTCACCACTTCATCCAGTCGCCTTCTTTTCTAAATCCTTAAGCAGTCCAGAGGTAAATTACCCAGTGGGTGAAAAGGAACTGCTTGCTATAAAACTGGCTCTGGAGAATTGGCGACATCTACTCGAAGGCACCCGATTACCAATACTCATATACACAGATCATAAAAATCTTCAATATCTTCAGACTAACAAAACTCTCTCCCACCGGCAGGTACGATGGTCACTATTCTTCCTAAGGTTTAACTTCCTAGTGACCTACACACCTGCAGATAAGAATAAAAAAGCGGATGCACTATCACGACTAACTGAAGAAAATTACTTCGAAATCCCTTCCGTTCCTATAATACCTTACAAGCGTATTATTGGAGTTGTCCGTTCCTTGAAGGAAGAGGTTCTGCACAGTATAAGTTTGGATTCACCCCCACCACAACTAAATACTGATGCAGAAGGCTTCCTCTACTACAACGACAAACTTTACATACCACCTACCCTACGCACCAAGATCTTGGAATTATCTCATGATGTGCCTATGGCAGGACATATGGGTATGACAAAGACTCTTAATTTGCTTACCAGGCAGTTCTGGTGGCCTGACATGAAGACATCTATACAGAAATTCGTCTCTTCATGCAATGTCTGTGCCAGGTCCAAAATTGACACTACGAGACCATCCGGTCTACTATGCAGTCTACCAATACCCCAAACTCCATGGGAAGTTGTGTCCTTGGACTTTATAGTAGAACTACCTCCTTCCAAAGGATTTAATACCATCTTGGTGTCAGTGGACCATCTGACAAAAATGGCACAATTCATTGCTATTCGCAGACTACCTTCGTCCAAACAAACAGCGGAACTACTGATGAAACCTGTCTTTAAGTTACATGGTATCCCGAAAACTCTTCTGTCTGACCGTGGATCACAATTTATCTCCAAGTTCTGGCAAGAACTATGTCACATACTACGAATTGAGCGGAAGCTCACTTCCCCCTACCATCCTCAGACCAACGGACAGACTGAAAGAGTCAACCAATGCATCGAGCAATATTTACGTTGTTACACTTCATACCAACAGGATGATTGGGTGGATCTTCTCCCTCTGGCAGAATTTGCCTACAACAACGCAACCCACAGTACGACCAAACAGAGTCCGTTTTACTTGAACTATGGGTTTCATCCCACTATTCTTCCACCACGCATCCTTCCTTCAAATAACCCAGTAGCCTCAGACTATCTTACCCAAATAAAGGACTCTCTGGGTTTACTTAATACTACCATCGCACACGCTCATAGTCAACAAAAGAAGTACTATGATCTTCGTAGAAGACCTTCTCCTCAGTATGCTATTGGGGACCTCGTTTGGCTCTCAACAAAAAACTTAAGATTAAGAATCCCTAGCAAAAAGCTTGGTCCTCTGTTCTTGGGACCTTTCCCAATCAGGAAACTTATTGGAAAAGCTGCAGTACAGCTCACATTACCAACAGACCTCAAAATACATCCCATCTTCCATGTGTCGCTACTGAAGCCCCATGTTCCTGACCAAGGAATAAGGCCTACTATCCCACCTCCACCTCCTGTACAAGTTGAAGGTGGAGAAGAATATGAGATAAAAGAGATTCTGGATTCTCGTATCCACAGAAGAAGACTTCAATATCTAGTCCGATGGAAGAACTATGGGCCCCAAGACGACACCTGGCTAAATACCTCTGACATACATGCCCCTAGATTAATTCGCAATTTTCACGCGAAATACCTGGAAAAAACAGCTCCAGAGGCCTTCAGGAGCCGGCCTTGGGGGGGGGGGTACTGTAATGTTCTGGTACCTTTGGTACCCTAATTCCACTTTCCTTAAGTGTATGCACCCCACCATTCTCTTTTGGCAAGGTGCGCATACACCTTTAAGACCGATGCGGTCATCATCGAGCGCTGCAGGAGCGGCTATTTCAACCGCCGGCGGTCTCACTAGCATTGTTCGTTCAACGCCGCATAACCTGCCTTGAAGCTCACATGCTTGCAAGCATACCTCGCTGTCGGAACCTCGCTGCTGATCCCTGTATCCCGCTACCGGATCACCCGCTCATACCGAACCTCTCCTCTGCTACTTGCTACTAGTGATAAGTACCCCACAGGGGAATCCTCCATAACATTCATACTAAAGCTTACACTATCTAGCTCTGCATACTAAGGACTGTTACTACATCTGCACTATCTAGATTGCTAGCTCTTGAGCCTACTATCATCTGCTCTTGCACTGGGTTAGTCTCTCCTGTATGTCATCTGCTATCCTATCATCTACTACCATACATGATTGCTAACCTATCTGCATCCCACCTGTTACTATCTCATTCTCAAGAACATTCCTCTCAAGTGTCTGTCATCTACCATCTCTACTCAAACCTGTCTCTTCAGCCTATCACTACTATACTACTATATACATAGATCACTCCAGGAACATCTTATTGAGTGTGTATATTTGTATGCTGAATTGAGACTATCCACATATGATGAGTCTTGGGAGTTGGGATTGGTATCTCAGCGTTTCTCTACATGACTGCTGAGTGGAATATTTCTGCAGCTGCAAATCCACATTATACAGAAAACGCAGGAGCGTTACAATGTGGCACAAATAAGCACTTTTGTGGCATGGATGAGGCACGAATGAGGCATGGATGTGGCATGGATGAGGCATGGGTGTGGCACAGAATAGGCATGGATAAGGCACGGATGGGCATATTTGAGGTATGGGAGGAGGCAGATGGTGGGTGCAGCTGCAGTTTCTCTCCTCTCCTCACACGCTGTACCGATCTTTGTGTACAGCGTGCGAGGAGAGAAATGAACCGGACATGTGCCGGTTTGTTGACAGGTGATCACTCCGTCATTGGACAGAGCGATCACGTGGTAAAGGGCCGCTGTCACTGGCCCCAGCACGGACACTTCAGCCCCAGAATTAGCCGACCGCGCTGTAGCCGCCATTCACCTCTGGCCCGGTCGGCAAGTGGTTAACGAAACAAAATAACTAGATTAACTAATCTAAATGAAAAGAAACAAATGTTTTCGTCATGCACATGTCTACTATGCTTTATTATTTGTCATACAAACTCATAGAAACAAATCAGATGTTACATATCACTGATCGAACTACAATAACCTGACACCTGATTGGTTGCTTAGAGTCTCTGTACTTTGCTCCTCCCACTGCCATGCTAAATAAATTTAACTGTTTGCCATTTTGCTTTCTAACCTCTATTTTTTTTATCTCCAATTAGAAGAAAGTCAGACTGGGATGGGGTCAGGTTGGGGTCACTTCCTGTCATCCGGTGCGGTCTTTGTCCTCTACACTGTGCTCCTCATCTTTATAGTCAATGACCGGAGGAAGATGAAGAATGAGAGGAATCGGAGTGAGAGGAGTATGAGGAGAAGGGATCAGGTGGAGATGGAAATGGAACCAACTTACTATAATGACCGGAACTGAAACATCTTCTGTGCTGGATTTGTAGATTTGCAAGGCTTTGCCCTCATCTTGTGAGAGACATTTATCTGACATTGTATGTGTGTCTCTGTATACACTTATTTTTGCCAGCTGCTTAACCTTCTCTGCAGCAAATATTGGTATTTTCTCTTTTTAACCTCTTAACCACCAGGCAAATTCTGACATTCCTCTCCTACATGTAAAAATAAGCAATTTGTTTTGCTAGAAAACTATTTTTTAAGCAGAGGCCCTAGAGAATAAAATAGTGGGTGTTACCATTTTTTATTTCACGTGGTGTTTGCACAGCAGTTTTGGAAAAAAAAAAATACACCCAAAAGTGGAACTTTGGCTTTAAGTACTCCTGACCCCCTGACATGCCACATTTGTCGTTTTTTTGGGGGGGAGCGGGTACCTAGTTTTGATAGGTACACGCTCCCACTTCCGCAGCTCTCCTCTCCCCCTCCCTCCCTGCAATCTTCTGAGACAAGTCACAGGTCCCAGAAGATTGCCAGCCAATCAAGACGCATAGCACAACTCACACATGCGCAGTGGGCACCCGGCTGTGAAGCCGCAAGCTGTCACAGCCGGGTGCCCACACTAATGATTCCAGGGAGAGGAGAGGGAGAGGAGCAAGGCTTCAGGCGGCCGCATTGCTGGATCATGGGACAGCTGTACGTCGGCTGCATTAAATGGTTGTACCGGGGTGATGCCTCTAGCTAGAGGCATCAACCAAGTACCATTTTTTAGAGCCGGTGATGGGCTTTCCGGCAGTAACGACCGATGCGGCTCGGGAGGTCCCCCTCTATCCTCTGACCCCCTCTATCCTCTGACCCCCTCTATCCTCTGACCCCCTCTATCCCTCCAGACATCCTCCCTTCCCTTTTTGTTTTGTTGGGGGATCGATTAATTAGAAGGTGAGAGGAGACACAAAGATTAAACACATGGATACACATGAATATACACAATTGCTAAATACACTTAGGCCGTTTGGCCCTTTATTTTTTTTTTTGTGTTTTTTTTTTTTTTATGCCGTCACAAAAGCACTATATTAACACGGTATGGATGTCCTCTTCTCTTCCTCTTAAGGGGGCAGGAAGGAGCACCCTCTTACACTTGAAGATTCCTTTTTTCTTTTTTGGACACCTTTTTTCTTCTCTTTTTTAATTTTATTTTTTTTTTTTTTTTAATCAAAGGGAATGTATTTTCACATTTATTTATTTAGGTGTGGTTTGGTTTTGATTATGTTTACTTTTTTTATTTTTGCATACTAGCTTGGAGTGGTTGGTTGGTATGGGGGTTCCTTTTTTTTTTTTCTCCTCCACCTTTTTTTTTTTCTTGTTTGCATTAAGTGGTCTATACGAGTTAAAAATGATTTTATTATTGTATTGAGGGGAGGGGGAGTGGAGGGAGAGGCGGGATGGAGAGAGGGAGGAAAGAAGACATATTGTATAGGAAAATAATTGGGGTAAGAGGATGCTTATTAATATGGAGGTATTTCCATACTATTTACATTGGTAAAGGTGTTATGTGTTGACAAATAATGTTAGAAATCTAGATCCGGCCGGACACAGGGGGGTAGTAGGCTGTACCTTGCTCTGTAGATTGTCTCAATCACGGACCTAATTATGTGAACGCTCGGCACGCTTGAGAGCGTAGTGTGCGTTTAAACAACAAGGTGTTAAGTAGAAGGGAGGGTGGGGTTGGCGGGTGTTTGGGTTTTGGGTTGTGATTTTGGGGTGTTCCTTTTTCTTTTTTTTTTTTCTCTTCTCCCTCCTCCCCACTCCTGGTTTTACCTCCTCCTCCTATTGTCGGATTTAAATGAAATTAAATGGCAGCTATAAAGAGTATAACATTAAATGTAAGAGGCCTGAATACACCCGAGAAAAGACATATGCTATTAAATGATTTGAAAAGGTCCCAAATAGATATAGCATTAATACAGGAGACACATTTTAACCACTTTACCACCGGAGCATTTTGCTGTCTTACGTCTGGGCCACTTTTTGCGATTCGGTGCTGTGCGACTTTAACTGACAATTGCGCGGTCGTGCGATGCCGTACCCAAACGAAATTGACGTCCTTTTTTTCCCACAAACAGAGCTTTCTTTTGGTGGTATTTGATCACCTGTGCGATTTTTACTTTTTGCGCTATAAACAAAAAAAGAGCATTTATTTTGAAAAAATAACAATATTTTTAAAATTTTTTTATATGAAATTCCCCCCAAAAAAGATGTAAAAACCAATTTTTTTTTAAATTTTTGGCCAATTTGTTTTCTGCTACCTATGTTTGGTAAAAAAAATCGCAATAAGCGTATTTTGATTGGTTTGTGCAAAAGTTATTGCGTTTACTAACAAAGGGAAAGATTTATGTCATTTTTGGTGGGTTTTTTTTAACGCGCAATGGCGGCGATCTGCGTTTTTTATTGCGGGACTGCGACATTGCGGCGGACAGATCGGACCCTTGACTGACATTTTTGACACTTTTGGGGGTACCAGTGACATTACTGCAGTAATCAGTGCTATACATATGCACTGTTACTGTAAAAATGACACTGGCAGGGAAGGGGTTAATTTTATTGGAGAGGGAGGGGTTAATGTATGCCTGGTGCTTACTGACGTGTGGGGGGGGGGGGGAGGTGACTGTGTGAGACAGGGACAGATCGGATGTCCAGCTATGCTGAACACTCCGATCTGTCACTCCCTGTCACTGAGGAGATCCGCCCGCTTGTGTTTACACAGGCGGGCGGATCTCCACACTAGATCCCCGACGATCGGGGCAGAGCAGCGGCGATCGCCGCTGCTCCTCCCCTGGCCCGACTCCCGCTGTGAATGAAAACAGCGGGAGCGCGTCACCTATAGGGGAGGAGTCTGGCGACGTAGGTCTACGTCGTCAGACGGGATCGTGCCACTTTGCCGCAGTACTATTACAGTACTCAGCGGTAAAGTGGTTAAAGAAACCAAAGTACCTATACTTAGAAATAAAAACTTACCATGGGGATATCCCTCGACAAATAAAGAGGCTAAATCAAAAGGGGTATCGATACTCATAGCCAAGAGAATGCCATGGTCTTTACAAGAAACACAGACAGATATAGAGGGGAGGTTCATCTTTATTAAGGGAACAATAGGAGAGGTGAAGGTAACGTTGGCAAATATATACGCCCCCAATCATAAACAGGTGAGTTTTCTCACAAGGGTTTTGAATAAATTGTCAGAATTTATGGAGGGACAATTGATATTGGGAGGAGATATAAATATTCCTTTAAACCCCTTGATGGACACTTCGTCAGGACGCTCTTCAGCCTCCCCATGTAGCGGTAAACGAGTAAGTCAAGAATTATATAAACATCAACTGGTGGACGCATGGCGCCTTATACACCCCGGGGAAAAAGATTATACTTATTACTCACCGGTACATAGATTATACACAAGAATAGATTATTTTTTTTATTCCCCATAGACAATTACAAGCAATTAAAAAAATTGAGATCGGGAATATTACATGGTCAGACCACGCACCAGTGATTTTACAGTATTCACTCTCTGAATCCCTGGCCCTTGGGGGGAGGTTTTGGAGACTGAACGAGAGCCTCTTACAGACACCTGGAGATCCTCAGGGATGTAACAGAGGAATTAAAATTGTATTTCCAAAGAAATGAAATCCCGGGGGGAGATATAGGTGTTCTGTGGGAGGCTCATAAAGTTGTGATCCGGGGTGTATTGATCAAACATGGGTCAAGGGTAAAAAAGGAGAGGGCGAAAAAAATAGAAACATTATTTATATCCTTACATGAGATGGAGAATGTGCATAAAAAAAACTCAGTGAACTCTGATCTGTCCCGGTTCGCACTTACCTTTTAGAAGAAATACTTACTTTTAAATTTCTTCCACAGCGTTTCCATTTCTCTTGTGGGCAGCTGAAGTCGGCGCGGTCCTCTTCTGTGTCTTCTTCCGCGTCTTCTTGTCCCAGAATGCGCCTGCACCGGCCCCTCTCGTCACTTTCGTTGCGGCGCTGCATTCCTCCACAGCTTCTGTCGCCCGGAAGTGACGAGCGGGGCCGGTGCCGTCGCATTGATTCCTGGGAGCGATGACGTTCAGCTCCCAGGAATCATAGCGAGACAGGAAGTGACGGGGTGAGCCGCGGCGCCGAGGGAGGAAGTACTCTGAGGTGAGTATTTACGATCTTCAATTAAAAGGTGAGCAAACAAAAAAAAAAAATAACTATCCAATTCCTTTTCAGGTAATGTCGAACTAGCGGAGGGGCACAAAAAAAAAATATTGTTTTTGTGCCCGGAACTCCGCTTTAATACACATTTTTTGGTCGTGCCCTAAATTATCAGACTACTGGGGAAAAGTCAGAGAGATAATGCAAAAATTCTCAGAATTTGATATCCCAGAAGATCCGGGGTTCTTCCTTTTACAATTGAGCGGGATACCAGGGAAGAAATATAGGAGATCCTTATTATGCCATATGGCAAATGCAGCCAGAGCCGGTATCCCTCTTAAATGGAAAAAACAGGAACCCCCAACAATCAACTGTTGGATATGTAAAATAGAAGAAATAAATAGAATGGAGGATCTGGTCCTGACAGGCCAACATAAAAGGGAAAAATATATAGAAACATGGGGAGCTTGGAACAGGTTTCTAGTACCGAATCAGGGGATAGATAGGCTGGAGGAGGACATATTAAATTCTTGAGGAACATAATAAATAAATAAAAAGGTAACATGGAAGGGAAGGGAGGAGGGAATTTATAATTTTTTATTTTTGGTTTGTTTTAGGTTTTTATCTTTGGGTTTGTTTTTTTTTTTGGGGGGGTTGATTTGAGTTATAGAATAAAGAAGGAAGGGTGGGAGGAGTATTGCTGGAATTAGTTGTAGAATAAATAGAAGATGTAGGAACTAAGTGTTTAAGGGATATGCTGTTCAAATTGCTTTGATGTTCTTATGTTTTCTTCTTTTGCTGGAATATGTTATCTCACCCGAAAAACTTCAATAAAATTATATTTGAAAAAAAAAAAAAAATTATATAGCTATTAACCACTTCTGGACCTGAAGGTTTTTTTTTTTAAATTGTATTTATTTATTTTTTTCCAAAAAGCTTTATTAGACAACGTGCGCATAAAAGAGATAATACAACAGTTGGATTGTTCCGATCAACATTCTCGGTGATCCAATTGGAACTAAATGGGTAACAATCAAGAGATTTAATAATGTCACATGACAATGTACTAATAAAGGAGTTGAAACGCAGATTCCATGGGTATTACAATATGGTAACAATAAAGGACATCCATAGTTACAGTGTAATTATCATCCATATCAATTCAAAGTGGAAATTATTTAAGGATGCTCTGTATTAGGTAAGATTCCAAAATGTTTCACCGAATAGGTATTATCCAGATACAAAGGAAATGGTTTGGGGGAATATGCCTGCCTATTCCCTGGAGGAGGGGGGGGGGTTAAGAGGAGAAGGAGGGGGCATAGAGACAAGAAAAGGATCCATTGTCTGGGAATAAACTTATTGTACTTTTAAATGTTAACCAGGGGTGCCAGAGCTTCGCAAATTTGGATGGAGTATCGTGGGCAATTGCAATAAGCTCTTCCATCTCATACAGTTTCTCAATTTGTTTAAACCAGTCGATAGTGGAGGGGATAGAGGCAGTTCCCCAATGTCTGGGGATGCATAGTCTAGCAGCGTTAATTAAGAATAAAGTTAGCGGGGGCGTACCTAGAGCATTTGGCACCCGGGGCGGATCCTATATCTGGCACCCCCCCCCCCCAACCCACCAAAATTTGAAATGTTTTCAAGAATATTTATTGCACAGTTTCACAGCCCCCCCCCCCCATCATACTGCCCCTTGCAGTCCCCCCCCCCCCCCCATCTCTCTAATCACAGTGCCCCCTTTTACACTCTCTGCCTCCCCTGCACAGTCCTACCTTCAGCATAAACAGATAGCAAATACTATTAGCAATGTGATTAAGTTTGAGTAAGAGATTGGAGACATGATACAAGAGATGGTTAGAGACTGCAGACATGATACAAGAGATGGTTAGAGACTGCAGACATGATACAAGAGATGGTCAATGACTGCAAACATGATACACGAGATGATCAGAGACTGCAGACATGATACAAGAGATCTGTAACAAACTAGGGGATGTGGATTGGATGGATCCAAAAGATGAGGATTCAAAACCAATTCACCAGAAAGAGGTGATCAAAAATAGGTGCCAATGATACATTGAAAATAATAATAACCGAGGTGTTTGAATTGGTGAAAAATAGAACAATGTTTATTTAGGCACTTGTGCCTGGTGAAGGAACACATAACATATGTGAAAACAGAACATGATAAAATCAATTAAAACCACATAAAAACAATGGATATGCAGCAACTGTACCCAAAAACATTAATGAAGTATAATAATGCACAGCATGTAGTGAAATCACCTGTTGAATGAAACAACATAGATAAACTCGGCTATTATGGGGATGTTTGCACAGCGGAAGATAATCCTAGGAAATAGGAATGGTGGGGCTGTAGCGCTGTGTCAACTACCCAATGGAGTAGAGTGAAATCCTCTGGGAAAAGTCCAAAATCAATATTCAAAAATGCAGGATTGTCCGGTCATGGACTATATCACTGTGGCATGATGGACAAGCAAGGATTTAAACAGGGATGATGTTGACTTGCAGTGAATGGTGATATCGCTGAAAATGCTGGCAGCCCAGAAAAACAGTGCACTTCTCTCCAATGGCAGCCGTCGGGTCTGGTGCATGAGATATCACCTGTCCCCTGGGTGATGCACTAACAGACCATGTGGTGTGCGGGGATGAACAGTAATGAAGTCCTCCGTACTGGGCTGAGGAGAGGCGGTATGCACCGTTGTAAATGTGGGCTATGTAGGAATAAAGTTCATACCTCCATATGCGGTGGCAAGACCCCTCCGGCTTCTACAGTCATCCGTCGGCGTCTTCCCCTCTGTACTTGGCTCAAGCCTCGCTCTGAGTAGCGACGAATGGGTCCGTGGATATCGGCCCTACATCACTTGATACAAGAGATGGTCAGTGACTGCGGACATGATACAAGAGATGGTCAGAGACTGCGGACATGATACAAGAGATGGTCAGAGACTGCGGACATGATACAAGAGAGGGCCAGAGACTGCAGACATGATACAAGAGATGGTCAGTGACTGCGGACATGATACAAGAGATGGTCAGAGACTGCGGACATGATACAAGAGATGATCAGAGACTGCAGACATGATACAAGAGATGATCAGAGACTGCAGACATGATACAAGAGATGGTCAGAGACTGCGGACATGATACAAGAGATGGTCAAAGATGTTGGACATGATACAAGAGATGGTCAGAGACTGCAAACATGATACACGAGATGATCAGAGACTGCAGACATGATACAAGAGATGGTCAGTGACTGCAAACATGATACACGAGATGATCAGAGACTGCAGACATGATACAAGAGATGGTCAGGGACTGCAGACATGATACAAGAGATGATCAGAGACTGCATGCATGATACAAGAGATGGTCAGAGACTGCAGACATGATACAAGAGATGGTCAGAGACTATGGACATGATACAAGAGATGGTCAGAGACTGTAGACATGATACAAGAGATGGTCAAAAACTGCAGACATGATACAAGAGATAGTGAGAGACTGCGGACATAATACAAGAGATGGTCAGAGACTGCATGCATGATACAAGAGATGGTCAGAGACTGCAGACATGATACAAGAGATAGTCAGAGACTGCAGACATGATACAAGAGATGGTCAGAGACTGCAGACATGATACAAGAGATGATCAGAGACTGCATGCATGATACAAGAGATGGGCAGAGACTATGGACATGATACAAGAGATGGTCAGAGACTGTAGACATGATACAAGAGAGGGTCAGAGACTGCAGACATGATACAAGAGATAGTGAGAGACTGCGGACATGATACAAGAGATAGTCAGAGACTGCAGACATAGTACAGGAGATGGTCAGAGACTGCAGACATGATACAAGAGATGATCAGAGACTGCATGCATGATACAAGAGATGGGCAGAGACTATGGACATGATACAAGAGATGGTCAGAGACTGTAGACATGATACAAGAGATGGTCAGAGACTGCAGACATGATACAAGAGATGGTCAGAGACTGCAGACATGATACAAGAGATGGTCAGAGACAGCAGACATGATACAAGAGATGATCAGAGACTGCATGCATGATACAAGAGATGGTCAGAGACTGCAGACATGATACAAAAGAGGGTCAGAGACTGCAGACATGATACAAGAGAGGGCCAGAGACTGTGGACATGATACAAGAGATGGTCAGAGACTGTGGATATCATAGAAGAGATGGTCAGAGACTGCGGATATCATACAGGAGATGGTCAGAGACTGCGGATATCATACAAGAAATGGTCAGAGACTGCAGACATGGTACAAGAGATCCTCAGAGACTGTGGACAAGATACAAGAGATGGACAGAGTCTGCCGACAAGATACAAGAGATGGTCAGAGACTGCAGACATGATAGAAGAGCACTATGGGGGCGGAGAGCACAGGGGAAGCAGAGAGCACTGGAGGAACTGAAGGGCGGGGGGGGGGGGGGCTGGAGAGCATTATTGTAAGTAAGTACAAGTTATTGTACTTTTGAATGTTAACAAGGGGTGCCAGAGCTTCGCAAATTTGGATGGAGTGTCGTGGGCAATTGCAATAAGCTCTTCCATCTCATACAGTTTCTCAATTTGTTTAAACCAGTCGATAGTGGAGGGGATAGAGGCAGTTCCCCAATGTCTGGGGATGCATAGTCTAGCAGCGTTAATTAAGAATAAAGTTAGCGGGGGCGTACCTAGAGCATTTGGCACCCGGAGCGGATCCTATATCTGGCACCCCCCCCCCCCCCAACCCACCAAAATTTGTAATGTTTTCAAGAATATTTATTGCACAGTTTCACAGCCCCCCCCTCCATCATACTGCCCCTTGCAGTCTCCCCCCCCCTGTCTCTCTAATCACAGTTCCCCCTTTTACACTCTCTGCCTCCCCTGCACAGTCCTACCTTCAGCATAAACAGATAGCAAATACTATTAGCAATGTGATTAAGATTGAGTAAGAGATTGGAGACATGATACAAGAGATGGTTAGAGACTGCACACATGATACAAGAGATGGTCAGGGACGTTGGACATGATACAAGAGATGGTCAGTGACTGCAAACATGATACAAGAGATGATCAGAGACTGCAGACATGATACAAGAGATGATCAGAGACTGCAGACATGATACAAGAGATGGTCAGAGACTGCGGACATGATACAAGAGATGGTCAGAGACTGTAGACATGATACAAGAGATGGTCAGAGACTGCAGACATGATACAAGAGATGGTCAGAGACTGCGGACATGATACAAGAGATGGTCAGAGACTGCAGACATGATACAAGAGATGGTCAGAGACTGCGGACATGATACAAGAGATGGTCAGAGACTGTAGACATGATACAAGAGATGGTCAGAGACTGTAGACATGATACAAGAGATGGTCAGAGACTGCAGACATGATACAAGAGATAGTCAGAGACTGCAGACATGATACAAGAGAGGGCCAGAGACTGCAGACATGATACAAGAGAGGGCCAGAGACTGCGGACATGATACAAGAGATGGTCAGAGACTGCGGACATGATACAAGAGAGGGCCAGAGACTGCGGACATGATACAAGAGATGGTCAGAGACTGCGGATATCATACAAGAGATGGTCAGAGACTGCGGATATCATACAAGAGATGGTCAGAGACTGCGGACATCATACAAGAAATGGTCAGAGACTGCAGACATGATACAAGAGAGGGCCAGAGACTGCGGACATGATACAAGAGATGGTCAGAGACTGCAGACATGATACAAGAGAGGGCCAGAGACTGCGGACATGATACAAGAGATGGTCAGAGACTGCGGATATCATACAAGAGATGGTCAGAGACTGCGGATATCATACAAGAGATGGTCAGAGACTGCGGACATCATACAAGAAATGGTCAGAGACTGCAGACATGGTACAAGAGATGGTCAGAGACTGTGGACAAGATAAAAGAGATGGTCAGAGACTGTGGACAAGATACAAGAGATGGACAGAGTCTTCGGACAAGATACAAGAGATGGTCAGAGACTGCAGACATGATAGAAGAGCACTATGGGGGCCAGAGAGCACAGGGAAAGCAGAGAGCACTGGAGGAACTGAAGGGCGGGGGGGGGGGCTGGAGAGCATTAGGGGGGAATGGGGGGGGGTTCTGGGAAGCATTGTAGGGGGTTGGAGAGTGCGGGGGTGGAGCGCACTGGGGGGGCAGGGTGACTAGGGGGACGGAGAACATGGAGTGGAGGGGGCAGAGAGCATGGGGGGAGGGGGCAGAGAGCATAGGGGGAGCCAGAGAGCACTGGGGGGGGGACTGGAGATCACTGAGGGGAGAGCCAGGGAGCTAGAGAGCATGGGGGGGCTGAAGAGCACTGGGGGGGCTGGAGAGGGGGGAGCTGAAGAGCACTGGGGGGACTGGAGAGGGGGGCTGAAGAGCACTGGGGGGACTGGAGAGGGGGGGCTGAGGAGCACTGGGGGGGGCTGGAGAGGGGGCCTGAAGAGCACTGGGGGGCTGGAGAGGGGGGCTGAAGAGCACAGAGGGGCTGGGGGAGGCTGAAGAGCACTGAGGGGGGCTGGAGAGGGGGGGCTGAAGAGCACTGGGGGGCTGGAGGGGGACTGAAGAGCACTGGCAGGGCTGGAGAGGGGGGGGGCCCAGCAAAAGAAAAAATAAGTTGTATAGGAGGGGCGGCTGCATATAGAGGAATTGATCTTTCCAAATTCCTCCTGCAGTCACCGAATGCCTGCAGGAGGGAGAGGAGGAGGAGAATCAGGCATTCGGCGGGTGCAGGAGGAATATAAAAAGATAAATTCCTCTATATGAAGCCGCCCCACCGCTCCTCCTATCCAGTCACACACAGGAGGCTGCTCAATCCTCTGGCAATCACCTTCTTCCCGACCCCGCCAGCTGCGCAGCGCAGCACAGACCGAGGACGGAGGGAGCAGCTGCCTTCACAGGAGGAGATGAGCGGCGCCAGTATCGGCTTGACACCCCCCCAGTGTGCGGCACCCGGGGCGGCCCGCCCCCCGCACCCCTGTTGGTACGCAACTGATGGTTATTGACTTATAAGATGAAGGATTGTGTTGGTGATGTAGGGTCAGGATAAATGTATTTGGTGAAAAAGCAACAGATGTGTTTGTGATCTGATAAAGTAATGTGTGGATGTTTGTCCAGAATTTAGCAATGACCGGGCAGGACCACCATATATGTAGCAAGTCTCCTCCAGATTGTTTACATCTCCAGCATTTGTCATCTGCGATGAGATTTGCTTTATGTAAGAGGTAGGGAGTACAATACCAGCGGGATATCAGCTTATAATATTTTTCTTGCGTGGTGACATTAATGGACCCCTTATGGACTATGTGAAATATCGTCTGCCACTGCTCTGTGGTAAGGTCCGTCTGTAAGTCTGTTTCCCAAATGGAGCAAAAGAGACTATCATCGTCTTTGACATTACCCCAGAGCAGTGAGTATAGTTTTGAAATCGGGTGTGATTCAGGGTTAGCATCAAGACATAATTTGTCAAATTGAGTTATTTCAAACAAATTACTATTGTCCTTAACCACTTACCGCCCGCCCGCCGTCATATGACGGCAGGACGGTGCGGCTATTATCCTGGGCACACGTCATATGACTTGACACAGGAAATGCACGGCGGGCGCGCCGCCGTGCACTGCCGGTGTCGGGGTGTCCCCGGGACACCCCCCGTCACCGGCAGGGGGGGAAACAGCCACTGGGCGTGGCTGTTTCCCACGTGATCGGCTGTGTTCCAATGACACAGCCGATCACAATGGAGGCGGCCGGGAGATGACCGCGCATGCGCGATCAGGAGCGCGCAGCGCGGTCATGTCGGTGGCACTGTGTTCCGTAGGAACACAGCTGTCACCGGCAGTAGTAAATAGTCACTGATAGTGACTGTTTACTAAGTGATCGGCTGTGAATCCATTCACAGCCGATCAGAAAATGTAAACACAGAGCAGTAACTCAGTGTTACTAGCTCTTCTCTCCTCATACAGTTTCCAGTATGAGGGGAGAAGAGCTAGAAACCGTGAGTTACTGCTCTGTACACCTGCAAAAGTAAAATCACACCAATAAAGGTCCCCACACAGTCCTCAGCCCCCCCCAATGTCACCTGTCACCCAACAGTCACCTCATCAGTGCCCAGAAATTGACACCCATAACGTTCACATGTGAGCGCAGCGATCGCGGGCAGAATCACCGCGATTCTGCCCGCAATCCGGAAATCATTGCAAATTGCGGGACGCCTGCGCGTTGCCCGTTTTTTGCAATAGCACCCCAAACGCTGTGCGATGTTGCTGCGATTTCCGCCTGCCGAATTGCGGTAATATCGCGCAAACAACGCATGATGCCCAAAAAAGGTACAAGAGCTTCTTTGGGGCGTCATGCATTGTTTGCGTGATGTTACCGCGATTCGGCAGGCGGAAATCGCAGCAACATCGCACAGCGTTTGGGATGCTATTGCAAATCACGGGCAACGCACAGGCATTTGCAATGATTTCTGGATCACGGGCGGAATCGCAGTGATTCTGCCCGCGATCGCTACGCTCACATGTGGACATAGCCTAAAGTTCACCGGTCACCAGAGACTGCCATCAGTACCGCCGTGCATTATCGCCCGTCACCTGTCACCCCTCAGTGACCATCGCCCGTCACCCCATCAATCACCGTCACCTGTCACCCCATCAGTCATCGTCATCTGTCACCCTATCAATCATCGTCATCTGTCACCCTATCAATCATCGTCACTTGACACCCCATCAGTCATCGTCACTTGTCACCCCATCAATCATCGTCACATGTCACCCCGTCAGTGATTGTCATCTGTCACCCCATCAATCATCGTCACATGTCACCTCATCAATCATCGTCACCTGTCACCCCATCAGTCATCGTCACCTGTCACCCCATCAGTCATCGTCACCTGTCACCCCATCAGTCATCGTCACCTGTCACCCCATCAGTCATCGTCACCTGTTTGCCATATACATGCAATCACTTACTGACCGCCTAACGACTATATGCGTCGGCCATTAAAAGCTAAATACTGGGGTTATGGCAGCAGATAGCCCCCATAACTCCGGTATTTTTTGAAACGGCGGGCGGTCGGCTTTCAGATAAGGGTGGTCCCAGTGGCGGATTCGCCGCGGAATTACCCTTACGGTGCAGGGGAAGAGGTGCCCCCCCCCCTCCTGCCGCGTCCCAGACGTTTTCCCAGCTTACCGGACCCGCCGGCAGCAGGGAAAACTATCCGGTCCCGGATCCTCAGAGACAGGAAGTCGAGTGAGGGCAAGATGGCCCTCACTCAACTCTATGGTCTTGGAGGACCGGAGCTACGTCAAAAGATGTTGCCTAGCAACCGGTTTAAAGGGCCGCTTTTTTTTTTTCTTTTTTTTTTTTTCCTCTTTCAACAATTTTTTAGTGTAGTTGTGAGGTGTGAGGTCTTTTTGACCCCAGATCTCACAATAAAGAGGACCTGTCATGCCTATTTCTATTACAAGGGATGTTTACATTCCTTGTAATAGGAATAAAAATGATCAAAACATTTTTTTTTTTAAACTGTGTAAAAATAAAAAAATAATAAATAAAATAAATAGGAAAAAAAAAAAAAAAAATTAAAGCGCCCTGTCCCCGTTAGCTCGTGCGCAGAAGCAAACGCATACGCAAGTCCCGCCCACATATGTAAACGGTGTTCAAACCATACATGTGAGGTATCGCCAGGAGTAGTAGAATGTGTTTTGGGGTGTAGTTGCAAGTATACATGTGCTGTGTGAGAGAAATAACCTGTTAATACGGCAATTTGTAAAAAAAAAAAAAAAAATCTTCATTTTGCAAAGCATTGTGGGAAAAAATTACAACTTCAAAAAACTCACCATGCCCCTTATTAAATACCTTGGAATGTCTACTTTCCAAAAAGGGGTCATTTGGGGGGTATTTGTACTTTCCTGACTTTTTAGTGTCTCAAGAAATGAGATAGGCCTTCAGTACATCAGGTGTGATCAAGTGTGATCAATTTTCAATGATTCGCACCATAGCTTGTGGACTCTATAACTTTCACAAAGACCAAATAATATACACTTACTTGGGTTATTTTTACCAAAGATAAGTAGCAGTATAAATTTTGGCCAAAATTTGTGAAGAAAAATGACTAATTTGCAAAATTTTATGACAGAAACAAAGAAAAATGCGTTTTTTCACGATATTTTCAGTCTTTTTTTATTTATAGCACAAAAAATAAAAAACCCAGTATTGATCAAATACCATCAAAAGAAAGCTCTATTTGTGTGAAAAAAAGGACACAATTTTTGTATGGGTACAGTGTTGCATGACTGAGTAATTCTCAGTCAAAATGTGAGAGCGCTGAAAGCTGAAAATCGGTCTGGGCAGGAAGGGGGTGAAAGTGCACTGTAGGCAAGTGGTTAATGAAGGATGTGATAAAATGACGAATCTGAACGTAGGTGTACTTTTAATAAACAGAGAAAAGCCGTGATCCTCAGGATCACGACTGATCTCTGGTGTGCACCGGTTTAGGTAGCTGAGATGAAGAGTAGAGAACATGTTCTTCTCTTCTCATCATAGTACATGGCTCTTCTCATCATAGTACATGGCTCTTCTCATCATAGTACATGGCTCTTCTCATCATAGTACATGGCTCTTCTCATCATAGTACATGGCTCTTCTCATCATAGTACATGATGACAGTTCTGTCACAAACGGCCAGTTTAGAAAAGTGAGATCTGAAGTTCTCACAGCCGTATATCTCCATTCCAGATTCTCCAGCTCAGAGGTGGAGAATCAGGGAGAGAAGCTGTGTGATTAGAGGAAGAAGACTTATTTCTTCCTATATATCAGCACCAGTGGGTTCAAAATGAATAAAAAAAATAAATAAAAATATATATGTATACAGTATATTGTATGTATGTTTGTGGGTGTATTTATGAATATATATATATATATATATATATATATATATACATACACATACAGGTGTGTGTGTGTGTGTGTATGTATGTATGTATGTGTGTGTGTGTGTATATATATATATATATATGCTGTATGTATTGGTGTATATATGCTGTATGTACTGGTATATATATATATATATACTGTATGTACTGGTGTGTGTATATATATACAGTAAAACCTTGGTTTGAGAGTAACTTGGTTTAAGAGCGCTTTGCAAGACAAGCAAAATTTTCAAATAAATTTTGACTTGGTTTACAAGCGATGTCTTGATATACAAGTAGCCTCAAGTCACAGCTGAGTATAAAAGAGAAGAGAGGCGCCTCTAAGTGTAGCAATATGGTTAAATTTAATGAAGGTAAAACATTTAACAACTCACATGGTTGATGATTGGAACAGACACATCTAAGTATGCAGGCATCCAGGCTAAAGCTGTCCACATAGACCATCCTCCGCACCGCCATCTACGTCATCCCTTCCATGCTGCCCCTCGCTTTCAGATCCCTTTACTGCAGGGTGGTCTTCCCGGTCAGGATTACAGACTGGCAGCCGGTGGTGCAGAAGATAGTCCATGTGGAAAGCTTTACCCCGGATGCCTGCATACTTAGATGTGCCTGTTTTATTCATTAACCATGTGAGTTGCTAAATGTTGTACCTTCATTAAATGGAACCATATTGCTACACTTAGAGGCTCCTCTCTTCTCTTTTATACTCTGTAGCTCCTACTGGATTTTGCTTCTAATCCCCTTGTGGAAGCGGCTATTTGTGGATGGACATTTTATGGTTATATAACCTATCGCAATGCTATAATCTTTTTATATGGACTATAAACTGAAGGACTTATGAATAAATGGTTGTGGAACAAATCATCTGAGTTTCCATTATTTCTTATGGGGAAATTTGCTTTGATATAAGAGTGCTTTGGATTACAAGCATGCTTCCGGAACGAATTATGCTCGCAATCCAAGGTTTTACTGTATATATATATATATATATGTATATGTGTGTGTGTATATATATATACTGTATGTATATATACTGTATATCTATGTGTGTGTATATATATATATATATATATATATATATATATATATATATATGTATGTGTGTGTGTATATGTATACGTGTGTGTGCATATATATATATATATATATGTATGTGTGTGTGTATATGTATACGTGTGTGTGCATATATATATATATATATATATATATACTGTATGTATATATACTGTATATATGTATATATATATACTGTGCATGTGTGTGTGTATATATATGTGTGTGTGTGTGTATATATATATACTGTGCATGTGTGTGTGTGTGTATAGATATTTTATGTATATATACTGTGCATGTGTGTGTGTATAGATATGTTTTCATGTGTCAGAACATGTCATTACGAGTTCTTTTAAACTTTGGTTTCACTTTTTATACCTGGCAGCACTGTAATCTCACAATATCTGGTGAGATTACAGGCAGTCCACCCAGTTATACACAGATCTCGGCCGTTTTCAGAGGAAAAACTTCTCCTCTGATCACCCTGTGAGAAGTGAAGTTCTCCGCCTTCTAAACTGGGTGCCAGAGGAGATAATTTTTCTCTGAGAACTGCCGAGAAGTGAACTGAGGGAAAACTTCTCAGTTTATTAAATGGAGATGCGTGAAGTGTGTGGGAGTGCTTTCAAAGTTTCATAAGATAGCAGTTTACCCCGATCAATAAATTAGGAAATTCTCAAGGATTTGGTATGAATAGATTGGTAAAGGTATTGGTCCTTAAGGCCTGGTAAAAAGTCAAGGTTATTTAGTATGGGCGACAAGAGACCCGGAATCGAGGATATTTTAAAAAACATCTGAGGGTAGCTCCAATTAGTGGGTGACTTGATATTTCTGGTGGGATATTTTTTGGTTTAAGCCATGGTAATACAGAAATGGGTGTTCTCCAACATAACCCAACCTTTGGAATCGGCATTTGTGTGCCATTCAACCACTCTCTGTAGGTAACACGCTTGATAATATTTATACATATCTGGCAAACCGATTCCTCCTTTCATTTTGGGTTTCGTGATTTGTTCAAGTTTGATTCTGGAAGATTTTCGAGCCCAAATAAAGGTCTACACAGAGTCCGAATGGTCCGGAATACCGATAATGGAATGTGTACAGGTATTGTCTGAAATAGGTATAATAGTCTAGGTAACACATTAGTTTTAAATATTGCCGCCCTTCCAAACCAGGAGAAATGGGCTTTTTGCCAATCTCGTAAGTCTTGCTCTATTTTTTTGAGAAGCGGGGTAAAGTTGAGGTCAATGATAGAGATAAGTTTGGAAGGGAGTTGAATACCTAAATATGTGATTGCATCCGACGTCCATTGAAAGGGGAAGTTTGCTTTGCACAGGTTTATCAACATGGTGGGAAGAGTTATGTTAAGAGCTTTGGATTTAGAGTAGTTAACTTTTAGATTTGAGATCTGGTTATAAAAGTTGAGTGTTTTAAAAGGATGTGGCAGGGTAATGTGGGGATTTTTTTTAGAAAAAGTAGCACATCGTCAGCAAATGCAGCTATTTTATATGTTTGTAGTCCAATTTCAATTCCTTGAATGTTAACATTGGAGCGTATATAGCGGAGTAGGGGCTCCAGAGTTAGTATAAAGAGAATTGGGGACAATGGCCACCCTTGGCGAGTGCCATTTGAGATGTGGAAGGCTTTCAACAGGAGGCTATTGACCCTAACTTTGGCTGACGGGTTAAGGTATAAAGCCATTATATATCTGATCATATTGTCGCCTAGGCCCAATGATGATAACACCGCTTTAAGGTAGTCCCAGTCCAACCTGTCAAAAGCCTTCTCAGCATCAAGAGAAAGGAAAAATCCAGGTAATTTGCTTTTGGTCAGGTAGTGGTGGATATTAACCACTTAAGCCCCAGAAGATTTTACTCCCTTCCTGACCAGGCCCTATTTTGCGATTCGGCACTGCGTGATATTTAACGGACAATTGCACGGTCGTGCGACGCTGTACCCAAATGAAATTGACGTCCCTTTTTCCCCACAAACAGAGCTTTCTTGTGGTGGTATTTGATCACCTCTGCGATTTTGACTTTTTGCGCTATAAACAAAAAAAGAGCGTAAATTTTGAAAAAATAACAATATTTTTCACATTTTTTAATATGAAATTCCCAAAAAGAAATGTAAAAATCAAAATTTTTTAACATTTTTGGCAAATTTGTTTTCTGCTACATGTTTGGTAAAAAAAAAAAAATCACAATAAGTGTATTTTGATTGGTTTGCGCAAAAGTTATTGCGTTTACTAACTAAGGGAAAGATTTCTGTCATTTTTGGTGTTTTTTTTTTTTAAACGAGTAATGGCGGCTTTTTTTTTTTTAAACGAGTAATGAGCTCCAGATGACGTCGTATGACGAAACGCGTAGGGCGTGGTTCACGTACGTCAATACGTCACTTCCGGGAACGGTGGTTTGAGCCGGTGGAACGCGGAAGCTGTCCGGCGAACACCTCTCAAAGCTGATAGTGAACTCCCTAACTGTGAGTGGATGCTACGTTAATTTGTTTTGACATAACATATGCTACGCAATGGAGGCTTATCCTTTATTTTAGTGACCGAGAAGTGTCAAGGCATCGGCCGAAAGAGTGTGGTAAGCAGCGGTGTTTTTGATGGATCATCTACCGACGCCATACTTTGTTTGATTTCTTAATCACTACACGTGGTTTTTGGCATTATCAGCACTCGGCACTTTATATGTATAACATATGATGTTTACAGTATGGTACACTAAGCACAGCCCATAAACAGCACGTAGCACTTTATATATTATATCTTATTGCGTGCACCTTTAGCACTATATGCACTTTTCTATTTGCACATGCACGATTTAAAGTGGTAGCGCCGGTCCCAACATTTTTGCAACTTTTTCTATTTTACTACCTCAGAGGTAGGTTGGAGGCAGCTTACACCACCTTTTAAGCCTGATTCAGTACACAGAAAACTCCATAGCGCTGGTATACAATCCCTTTTTTCCATACCGGTACCATATCCCACAATCCTTTGCATGCAGTCACTACTAGCCACTGATTGGTCAGAGAATCGTTGTTATCCCACCCACTTAACTTTAGTACTACTTTAATGGAAAAGCAAACCATACCAAACCGTACCGAACCGTTCCAACACCGTACCATGCGGTACCAGCAGTGGAAAAGCAAACCGGGCCAGGCAGGGCCGAGTAGAGCTGAGCCGGTGTAACGTTAAAAAACCATACCCCGTGAAGAAACCATACCCTCGTCACTTCCCGTGAGAAACAGCTGAGCAGCGAAGGAGTGCGCATGCTCAGAGAGCCGAAAACATAATGGAAGAGCAGAGAAGATGACAAGTGCGCATGCTCAGAAGGTATGAAATAATTACGGTAGTGAAGGTAATGTTAAACTTGCGGCGGTTACATAAAACAGCGCGGCTGCACTATGAGGCATCTCCGCTCCTATCCTTGTAACTTTCCTGATGTGGGCTAATAAATATGAAAGTGGCGGCGGGTGTATGAGATGTAAATGTCGGCTCCGTGATCCGCTTTTATATTTATTACCCCAGATCAGGGAAGTGACAGGGAGAGGAGCGGAGATCACTCATAGTGCAGAGGAAATGTTTTAATGTAACGGCGGCAAGTATAACGTTAAACACACTGCCGTGAGAAATCCATACCCTCCGGAAGTGACGAGGGTATGGTTTTCTCACGGGTATGGTTTTTTCACGGAACACCGGTACTTGCAGTGGAAAAGTGCCAATAGTCTTCCAGGTATCATGTAGTGTGAGGTCTTGTAAATGTATTTTAATTCTCAGTAGAGCTGAGTAAGTGGTGGAAGAGGTCCCAGTAGAGGTGTCTTCTAGAGGGTTTAATGGAACATTAAAGTCAACTCCAAGAATTACAATTCCCTCTTGAAAGGATGCAAGAGTGGCAGATATGTCCCCGAAAAAAGACACCTGCCCCTTGTTGGGGCAATATATGTTGGCTATTGTGATGGGTTTATTCCAGATATAGCCCTTGAGTAATATATATCTGCCCTCCGGATCCAGGATAGAGTCAGAAATTAGAAATGGCAAATTTTTAGAGATTAAAATGGATTCTCCTTTAGTTTTGGCTATAGAATTAGTTGAATGAAACATAGTAGGATAATCTCTAGAAGTACATTTAGGAATTTTATCTGATCAGACTTCAGTTTTTTCATGTACTGTAGGAGTTGGGACCTCTTCTCTGGCAAATTCAATCCTTTCACATTAAGGGAGAGCAATTTCAGAGATGCTCTTTCGTTAATGTGTTCTTGAGAATCTGCCAAGTGAGTTTGTACTGGCGTCATTATAGCAGAAGTGGAGTTTGCTCTGTCACAGTACCAAGCTTACCTTCCCTTTCTCTAGGAGGGGAGGAAGAAGAGGATGGGGTGTTGGTGTCGTATGTATGTAACGCTTGCTGGGATTGAAGGAGGGGAGTTAACCACTTAAGCCCCAGAGGATTTGGCTGCTAAAAGACCGGGGGTATTTTGCGATTCGGCACTGCGTGACTTTAACAGACAATTGCGCGGTCGTGCGACGTTGTACCTAAACTAATTTGACGTCCTTTTTTTCCCACAAACAGAGATTTCTTTTGGTGGTATTTTTTGATCACGCGCTATAAACAAAAAAGAGCCTCAATTTTGCAAAAATAACAATATTTTTCACATTTTTTTTATATGAAATTCCCCCCCAAAAAAAGTAAAAATCAAAATTTTTTAACATTTTCGGCCAATTTGTTTTATGCTACCTATGTTTGGTAAAAAAAAAAAAAAAAAAATCGCAAAAAGCGTATTTTGATTGGTTTGCGCAAAAGTTATCGCGTTTACTAACAAAGGGAAAGATTTTTGTCATTTTTGTTGTTTTTTTTTTAACGCGTAATGGCGGCGATCTGCGATTTTTTTGCGGTACTGCGACATTGCGGCGGACAGATCGGACCCTTGACTGACATTTTTGACACTTTTGGGGTTACCAGTGACATTTCTACAGTAATCAGTGCTATAAATATGCACTGTTACTGTAAAAATACACTGGTTGTGAAGGGGTTAACTTTATTTGAGAGGGAGGGGCTGTGTGTGTCCCTAGGGGCGTGATTCTAACTGTGATTGGCTGTGGCTTGAGCTGTAGGAACACTGATCAACGGTCCTACATAGTAGAACTGTATGATCAGTGTTTCTACACAGGGGAGAATGACAAGCGGCTTGTTTACACAAGATGCCTGCCTTTCTCCCTCTCCCCTGACGATCGCAGAGTGACCGGCGGACATCGGGTCCGCCGGTCACACGCGCGGGGGGGGGTCCGTGACCGCGCGCTCGCTCCCCATAGCCTCACAGGTTAGTGACGTATATATACGTCACTTTGCCTGTGAGGGGCTGACCGCTGCAGTATATCTACTTGCGGCGGTCGGCAAGCGGTTAAAGGAAGGGGAAAAATGGAGAGAGGAGGGGGAAAGTCCAACTGTGCGATTAGACCAGCTAGAGCACTTCATTCGTTGGTAAAGGTAGTTCAGAGGAGGACTGTGTCACCTACCGAACTGTGTCAGGGCGAGGAAGAAGTCCTGAAGGAACAGGAACAATAATATGTCTGAGTAAGTACCTAGAAATAGTGTTCGCGATGCACACAGCACCTCTATAAAGTAAGGATATTAAGAAATCTGTGTTAGTCTCACGGTTTCAATAGTACCATTAATCAGATGTGTTTGGGAAGTATCATATATTTATAAATGCCCAAGTTATCTCCTTTCTTCCCTTGCTCCCCCCCTTTTTTTTTATGTTTATCTCTTTTTTATTTTCCTTCTCTCCTTGAATGTAACGAGAAGTGTATAATGATGAGTATGGGAGGGCCTTAATGGCCGTATAAGAAAATTGTTACTCATCAGATCAATCTAAATATTAAACTGATATAATTAGATGTACATCTATATATGAAAAATGCAGGAGAGCAAAAGAACAAAAGAAAACATAAGCTGCGAACAGCTTCTCTACATCCACATTTTCGCCCAGACACCTCCCGAATCCCAGGTTTTATAGACCAAAGAGTCTAGAAGTGTGGGACCAATAAATCCAACAAATGTCCTAATAGAGACTGAAGATAACATGCTTGAAAGAGATCATACCTTGTTGCATCCACAAGTAGTATAGAAAGATGAACTCTTGCAGTCCTATGGCGCCATCTAGTGCTGTGATTTAATAATGTCAGAGAAACAAGTTATAGCTATAATCCATGGGGAAAAACATAGGAGGTTGTTAGTAATTTAAAGCGGAGTTCCACCCTTAAATTATACTTACCTCCATCTTCATGCCTGGGGTCACCTGAAAAACAAATGGATACTGACAATTTTTTTTTTACTTACCTGGTTTAGAAGAAAATATACTCACCTTACTTCCTATTCCTCCCCTCGGCGGCCACGGCGATTCGTCACTTCCTGGCTTGCAATGATTCCTGGGAGCTGAACGTTATCGCTCCCAGGAATCAATGCGCCTGCACCGGCCCCGACGTCAGTTCCGGTGCAGGCACCGTCATACCTTGCTAAACAGCTTTTGGGCATGCCCAGAAGCTGTGCAGGGATGACGCTGGGGCACCGGAAGGGACGGCGGGGCCGGTGCAGTGCATCGTGGGACCGAAGAAGATGGAAGAGGACACAGAAGAGGATCGCGATGACTTCAAGCTGCCCACACCTGAGATGGCAGCGCTGGACAATACATTTTCAAGGTAAGTATTTCTTCTAAAAGGTAAGTGCGACCCGGGATAGTACAGAGGCTAGCCATTGTGGAATGCACTAGCCCTAACTGTCCCGGGGGTATTTTTATTTAAAAAAACTTTCCCAGGGTGGAACTCCGCTTTAAGCAATAGGAATTAATAGAGCCTTATGGAAGAAGAAAGATATAAACTCATTTAGCATGTATTCAGACAATAGTAATAGGATGTAATATAAGTAAAGAAATCAGTGCTAGACTCTAAATGAGGAGGACCACTCTATCTGCCTGCAGCAATCAATACTCAATGGTCTTAAAGGCTGTAGATAACACAGGGATCCAATGATAAATGAATATATAAAAATGTGTTAGTGAATATCTAGAATTCAATGTAATAATAAAGAAGATCAAAGTGATGATAAAAAAGTAAAAATAAATATTCTCAAGTGATAATCCCACAATCAACAGTCTGCTTAGTCCGAATCTATGTGCTTCTTCAAAAACAAAAGTGACTGGCAGTGAAGAACAAATCATGTGTGAATAGTGTCTACTCACTAAAATGATGGTAAACAATGAACAAAAAATACATGTGCGAATAGCAGCAATCGGTGATGATGTTAATACAAAAACATATACGTATAAAGTACACCAAACGGACTGAATCTCAAAAAGTGCAGCAGTGCCAAACTTAAAGCGGAGTTCCACCCAAAAGTGGAACTTCCGCTTTAGGTGGTCCTAACCCCCTGACATGCCACATTTGGCATGTCATTTTTTTGGGGGGGGAGCGGGTACCTAGTTTTGACAGGTGCCCGCTCCCACTTCCGCTCGGAGCGCCGCGGTGCCCTGAGCGGAAGTTCTCCTCTTCCCCTCCCTCCCTGCAATCTTCTGGGACATGTCAAAGGTCCCAGAAGATTGCTGGCCAATAACGGCGCGTAGCGCAACTCCCGCATGCACAGTGCGTACCCGGCTGTGAAGCCGCAAACTGTCACAGCCAGGTGCCCACAGCAGTGATGCCGGCGCCGAGGGAGAGGATCGAGGCTTCGGGCGGCCGCATCGCTGGACCGTTGGACAGGTGAGTGAAATGGCTGGAACTCCGCTTTAAGGTGCATAAATGTCCACACAATAGCTAGCTATTTAGCTTATATCAGTCCAATGCGATAATTAAAGTGCAGAGTGCCACAAAATTGAGTGATCTATTCCATTGCAATCAACAGGTGAGGTCACACTTCCAAACACAGCAAAGTGGATGTGTCCCGGTGAGCTCGCAATCCAACACTGAGTGCAGTGGCCGCTCACCTCCACAACACTCAAAAAGAGCGTTAAGTACTGTTATCCAAGCTCCTCACACTCTTCGGACATACGCTTATTGCCCTTCAGCTGTTATAGGCTAAGTGATTCAGAATGGGTCCACGCAGGTCTCTCTCAATCCATCTGTCTAGCTCTTAAACAAGAGAGGCTCTCATGGTGCAGTACATAGGGTATACATTTATTGAATCAAAGTTGCGAACTACTTACACAAATGAAGATAATACAATGCAGGAAGTCTCCAATACAACCGCCGATGCAGTGAGCTTCGAGGCTTCCGGTCTCGGCCAAAGACCGGAAGTGACGTCAACACGGCTTGTCCCTAATAGTAATAGGATGTCCCTAATAGTAATAGGAGACAAAATAAGATCCCCTTCAAGTAAAGTGCATTCTATAGCATATTAGTGTTATTTAGTCCTCCGGGGTAAGAGAACATATAGTATATTATTATTATACAGGATTTATATAGCACCAACAGTTTGCACAGCGCTTTACAATATAAGGGAAGACAATACAGTTACAATACAATTCAATACAGGAGGATTTGGAGGGCCCTGCTTGTTAGAGCTTACAATCTAGAAGTATATAAAACTCAACAAGGGCTATATATATATATATATATATATATATATATATATCAGATTCTCTATCCCAGTTTACATATCTGGTAAATTAGGACGGCGAGTATCAAGTTAACTAAAATTTGACAAGCAAAATTTCTGCAACATCAGACACACAGTCTTATTAATGTTATTAGTTTCAAGAGTAGGGTGAAAGCAACTGACGGCTATGTACCTTTAGATGCGAAATAAAAGGATTGCCCATCTTAGCCTGCAAAAAGAGGAAAGATAGGGAAGGATAGAAAAATTATACTCAGTGGTTTTGCTTCTTATTGTACAAATTGGATGTAGTCGTCAGTCTCTTCTGGGTTTCCTGTGAACAGGTGATGGAGGGAGACTATTCCCCCCTGGAACGCGATGATTCGGAGGTGGTGGTGAGTTGGGTTGAGAGAGTCTCCTCCTTCTGGAGGGACCAGGAGATGCGTCATCAGGAATTTCCATGCCTTCTTCTCGCCATGGTCTTTGTGGCGTAGGGTAGAAGAAGTTCCAATCAGTAATATTGGGATCTGTGGGATATTTAGGGTTTCACAGAAGGGGATAATATCCTCTGGGAATCTCAGTTGGGCTGAGCGACCTCTGGTTCCGGCTGAGAGGCAAAAAGGAAACTTCCATTTATATGGTATATCTCTTTCCCTAAGGAGATCAAGGAGAGGGCGAAGTGACTTTCTTTTTTGTAAGGTGATTTGAGATAGATCCTGAAACAATTTGATTTCAGTGCCTTGGTATAAAATTCTACCTCTCAGTCTGGCTTTGTTGAGGATTTCCTCCTTGAGCTGGAAATTAACTAGACATCCTATGATATCTCTCGGTGGATCAGTATCCCTACCTTTGGTTCTGAGCGCCCGATGTAGTCTTTCCATCTCAATAATTATTATTATACAGGATTTATATAGCGCCAACAGTTTGCGCAGCGCTTTACAATTTGAGGGAAGTCAATACAGTTACAATACAGTTCAGAACAGGAGGAACTAGAGGGCCCTGCTCGTTAGAGCTTACAATCTAGAAGGGAGGGTAAAGTGAAACAAAAGGCAATAACCGTGGGGGAGGGGTTGATGGAGAAAATGGAGGTACGTTTATTAGGGGCTGGTAGGATAGGCTTCTTTGAAAAGGAGGGTTTTCAGAGATCGCCTAAAAGCTAATAGAGTGGGAGATAATCGCACAGATAAGGGTAAGGAGTTCCATAGGATTGGAGAGGCTCTGGAAAAGTCCTGGAGGCGAGCATGGGAGGAGGTGACGAGGGGGCTAGAGAGCAGGAGGTTTTGAGAGGAACGAAGAGAGTGATTAGGTTGGTATTTTGAGACGAGGCTGGTGATGTAGCTAGGGGCTAAGCTGTGGATTGCTTTGTAAGATGTTGTAAGTATTTTGAATTTAATTTGTTGGGTGAGCGGAAGCCAATGGAGGGCTTGACAGAGAGGAGCAGCGGACACTGAGGGATTGGTGAGGTGGATGAGTCTGGCAGCAGCATTCATGATGGATTGAAGGGGGGATAGCCTGTTTAGAGGTATGCCAAGGAGAAGGGAATTGCAGTAGTCGAGGCGCGAGATGACCAGGGAGTGAACTAAGAGCTTTGTTGTGTCTTTGGTTAGAAAGGGGCGTATTCTGGAGATGTTGCGGAGGCTGAGGCGGCAAGATTTGGACAGCTATTGGATGTGGGGTTTGAAGGAGAGTTCAGAGTCCAGGACAACACCTAAGACCTTGGCATGCGGGGATGGGCTGATAGTAATGCCATCGATATTGACAGAGAAATCAGGGGAAGGGGCACATGGTGGCGGAAAAATTATAAGCTGATAGTAAATTAGTTATACGTGAGGAGACTGAGGGAGAGAGCTGAGGGGTGGATAGATAGATTTGGGTATCGTCAGCGTAGAGATGGTATTGGAAGCCGTGGGAGGCTATCAACTGACCCAGAGAGGAGGTGTAGATTGAAAATAGGAGGGGTCCAAGAACAGAGCCTTGGGAGACCCCAACAGAGAAGGGAAGAGGAGAGGAGGAAGTAGAATTGTACACAACGCTAAAGGTGCGGTTGGATAAGTAGGAAGAGAACCAGTGAAGAGTAGAGTCACGGAGACCAAAGGCATGGAGTTTTTTGAGGAGGAGGGGATGGTCAACCCTATCAAAGGCAGCAGAAAGGTCCAGAAGTAGGAGTACAGAATAGTGTCCATTGGTTTTGGCCGTTAGTAGATCGTTTGTCAGTTTTAGGAGAGCACTTTCAGTGGAGTGTTAAGGCCGAAATCCAGACTGAAGGGGATCCAGGAGGCTATTCTCGGCAAGGTGGTCGCACAATCGGTTGTAGACTAGGCGTTCGAGGAGTTTGAATGAAAAGGGGAGCAAGAAAATAGGACGTAGGTTGTTCAGATCGGTTGGGTCCAGTGAGGGTTTTTTAAGTATGGGGCTGACTAGTGCATGTTTTAGAGAGTTGGGGAAGATGCCAGAAGAGAGGGAGAGATTGAAGATGTGGGTTAGAGAGCATAGAATAGGGCCAGAAGGTGAACGTAGCATTTGCGAGGGAACAGGATCCAGAGGGCAGGTGGTTAAGTGGACGTTAGCAAGTAGTTTAGCAACCTCATCTGTAGTGGCAGGGTTGAATGAGGGAAGTAAAGATCGCACCTGTGGGCATGAAGCATAAGGCATCTGAACAGCAACGATCTCCTTACGAATTGTATCAATCTTCTGTTTGAAGTGGTTGGCGATCTCCTGGGCAGTGAGTGAGTCAGTGGGAGGGGGTAGTGGAGGACGGAGTAGAGAGTTAAAGGTAGCGAAGAGTTGCCGGGGGCGTGATGACAGGCTGTTAATGAGAACTAACAGCCTGTCATCACGCCCCCGGCAACTCAATAATGTTATCAAGTGGTCTCTCCAGCAAGTTGTTGAAAATCGCTAAAACCGCTTGATTGATATTTGGGGGTTCAATTGATTCCCGGAAGCCCTCTTATCCTGATATTGTGTCTCCTTCCTCTATTCTCCAAGTCTTCTATGTGTCTGTGCATATCTTTTATTTTGTGATGTTTGTGAGTTAAGGGCTCTTTGTGCATCTGTGATATCAGAGTCATGTCTGTCTGGGGTATCTTCAACATCTTCCACCCTTGTGGTGATATTTTGCATGTCTCTACGTGAATCCATAATTGCCGCATTGAATGAGGCTTTTATATCAGCAGCAACAGCTTTTAAATCATCTAAACATACAGGTGGAGAAGCCTGTTTGAAGGGGGAATCTGAGTTACTTTTCTCCTGTCCCCTTGGTGGGCTTCTACTGGCAGCCCTGCTATCACCTGAGGCCCGTGCAACTGCTGTTGGTGAGTCTCTCAAGCGTGGCCGAAACATGTCTGGGATGTGCCTCTCTGTTGATGTATCTGGATCCCTAGGGGGATCGGGAACGTGTCCCCGAATTGTTATGATCCGATTTGCCCATGCTTGCTAGCAATAATGATGTCCGTGAGAGGGCAAAAGAGGTGCCGTGTGGTCAAGCACTAGGATTAAGTGTTCATCCTCCGTGGAAACCAAAATGAGCAGATAAAATCAAGTTATTAGAGTTGATGCGATTCAAAGTCACGGTGGCCTGAAATACTGTGTGAGTTTAGCACCAAAACGACTTGGCTAATCAAGTTCACTAATTCTGGAATGCAACACACAGGAGAGTAAAGCCCCGTACACACGATCAGATTATCGAAAGATCTGTCATCCGTTTTTTGTGGCATGCTAGTCTGATGTGGAAAGTGAAGAGATTATTTTCATACGAATTTTCCCGTACGACAGAATTCTACTTCAGAAGTGATGTCATGTGTTGGATTGCTTTGTATGTGTTCTTTCCTCTCTGAGCAAGCCTAGTCTTGCTCTTAAGATTTTTTTCCGTCGAAATCTGTACTAATGAGACGAAAATCGGACGTTGTATTATGGACAACAAAAACTTTATAGCCTGCGGTCGTCGGACGAAATTTCCCTTCAGATTTTCTTATCGTGTGTACGGGCCTTAACAGCAGGGAGAGTTCTGTGGGGAGTTTGTGCTAACCCATGGAGAGATGAGGAGGATTCTTTGTCTGTGTAAAAAAATAAAAAAAATGTCACTGCATGCTCTCAAGATGGGTGGATTATGTGAGCAAAGGCCCGTACACACGAGTGGAAATTCGGCCGAGAATTTTCGTCCGACGACCGATCTGCCGATTTTCGGCTTGTTAGTATGGTGCTCTCGACAACCGACTCCGACTTTTTGGCCGAAAAAATCCTGGTGTGCAGGCTATAAAATTTTTGTCCTCCGTCAAAACACGTCCGATTTTCGTGCAGTCAGTACAGATTTCGATGGGGAAAAATCTTATGAGCATGCTTAGAGATGAAAGAACACATACAAAGCAATCCAACACATGACATCACTTCTGAAGTAGAATTCTGTCGTGCGGGAAAATTCATGTGCAGTCTAGGCACATTCCAACCAACAGACACCACTCTGGACAAAAGACGTACGACCGGTCAGCGGAAATTCGTTGCGTGTGTACGAGGCTTTAATCAAGTGTAAATTATATCGATTTACTGGATTGAGTGAGTGCTGATAATAAAGGTAGGATGGCCTGAGGGAGTCTTGTGAAGCAGTGGCGTAGCGTGGGGGGTGCAGGGGGGGCCGGCCGCACCGGGCGCAACATTTGGGGGGGGCGCATCCCGCACCAGTGTCACTCTAGCAAACTATAAAAATTCTTCCTAGCGTGTCACTCCAGCCGCCGCCATCTTCAGGCTAAACGATGGCCGGCCAGCGCCCTGTGATTGGGCCAACATTGTCATGTGCGGCAGTGGGGCTGGCCAGTGGCAGTGCCCCGCCTTGCTTCTGGAGCCCGCCTCGCTGTCTTCTAAGTCAGCTCTGCATGTGCCTCCATCCTGCCTCCTCTAAGCTCTCACAATCCTCCCCGACCCGCCCCCTGTAAGGGCTCGTCTTCACCATGTGGCAGAGCGGATGGATCATGAAAACAGGTAAGTCATTTTGCTGGCTGCAGGACAAGACACAGCCTGGGGATGAGGCATAGTTAACAGTGTAGTGTAGTGGGTAGTGTAGTGTAGTGGGTAGTGTAGTGGGTAGTGTAGTGGACAGTGTAGTGTAGTGTAGTGTAGTGTAGTGGACAGTGTAGTGTAGTGGGTAGTGTAGTGTAGTGGACAGTGTAGTGTAGTGGGTAGTGTAGTGTAGTGTAGTGGGTAGTTTAGTGTAGTGGACAGTGTAGTGTAGTGGACAGTGTAGTGTGGTGGACAGGGTAGTGTAGTGGACAGTGTAGTGTAGTGGGTAGTGTAGTGTAGTGGGTAGTGTAGTGTAGTGGACAGTGTAGTGTAGTGGGTAGTGTAGTGTAGTGGACAGTGTAGTGTAGTGGACAGTGTAGTGTAGTTTAGTGGGTAGTGGACAGCGTAGTGTAGTGGACAGTGTAGTGTAGTGGACAGTGTAGTGTAGTGGACAGTGTAGTGGACAGTGTAGTGTAGTGGGTAGTGTAGTGTAGTGGACAGTGTAGTGTAGTGGACAGTGTAGTGTAGTTTAGTGGGTAGTGGACAGCGTAGTGTGGTGGACAGTGTAGTGGACAGTGTAGTGTAGTGTGTAGTGTAGTGAACAGTGTAGTGTAGTGGACAGTGTAGTGTAGTGGGTAGTGTAGTGTAGTGGACAGTGTAGTGTAGTGGACAGTGTAGTGTAGTGTAGTGGACAGTGTAGTGTAGTTTAGTGGGTAGTGGACAGCGTAGTGTAGTGGACAGTGTAGTGTAATGTAGTGGACAGTGTAGTGTAGTGGGTAGTGTAGTGGACAGTGACGTGTAGTGGGTAGTGTAGTGGACAATGTAGTGTAGTGGGTAGTGTAGTGGACAGTGTAGTGTAGTGGACAGTGATGTGTAGTGGGTAGTGTAGTGGACAATGTAGTGTAGTGGGTAGTGTAGTGGACAGTGTAATGTAGTGGACAGTGTAGTGGTTAGTGTAGCGTAGTGGTCAGTGTAGTGTAGTTGGTAGTGTAGTGTAGTGGGTAGTGTAGTGTAATGGTTAGTGTAGTGGACAGTGTAGGGTAGTGGGTAGTGTAGTGGACAATGTCGTTTAGTGGGTAGTATAGTGGACAGTGTAGAGTAGTGGGCAGTGTAGTGTAGTGGGCAGTGCAGTGTCGTGGACAGGTAGGTCAGTGTAGAGGTCAGTGTATTGGCCAGTACAGGAATCAGGTATGTTAGCGTAGTGGACAGGTAGGTCAGTATAGGAATCAGGCTGGTCAGTACTATTGTAGGAAGGGACTCAGGGAGTGCTAAAAGTCTGCAGGTTAGGGGGCGCAAATTACTTGCCTTGCCCAGGGCGCTGACAACCCACGCTACGCCACTGTTGTGAAGGAATGTAATAATCACTTGTGAATTAAGCAAAATGTCTATTTTTCTATGTCTGTGTCTCTGTACATGTACATATCATTTCTCTGTCTTCCTTTCTCAAAATGGCCATCACTAGATACCCCCTCCACCGAGAATGGAATGTATGTGAAAGATGGCGCTTTTGGCATTGAGCCTTCAAGAGAAGATAACATTCATAAACTGGAAGGGGACTTCCTTATAATGGACATGACTAATCAGAAAGCTGCAAATAATCAGTATTATGCTAATATTATGCTTAGGACGTACTAACATATGACTCCGCCTACTAACTATTTACCTTGCTGTACATTAGAAATAAACAGGAGCTGTGCGCGCACCCCTCCAAAGAGCACGAGGCGTCTCTCCCGTCTCCTCTCACACCCGCCCGAAGAACACCCGTCCGCCATGTCTTGGATAGACTACGTCAACACCATGGTGGACGGCACCGTGTGCACGGACTGCGCCATCTACACCTTGGCTCTTCCGCACAGCGCGTGGGACGCCTACCCCGGAGGGGGCTTTGGTTCTGTCACGTCACAAGAATTGGCTGCTATCATTGCCAAAGATCGAAGCCAATTATTTATCAATGGCATAGTGATTGGAGGGGTGAAATGCAGCGTGCTCAGGGACCTCTGGTTTGACAAATCACAACAGTGCCTAGATGCAAGGACAAAAAGCTCAGACGGAGGAACAACATTCAACATGCACATTGTCAAAACATGTCAAGCAATCCTCCTCCTCAAAGGAGGGAACGGCATTCACGGTGGACAGTTGACCCAAAAATGTCATGAAACCATAAAGTACCTGAGGAGTGTAAGCTATTGATGCTGCTGCCTGTTCAGTTGCCTGTTCCAGCTGCCAACTTTGGACCAACCACCTGATTCGTCACCCACCAACCCCCCCCCCTTCTGCCCCTCAATTTTTTTTATCGTTTTGTTTTTTTTCTGCCCCAAAACACCAGAATGAACAGAATTTTTTCCAAGAAAAAAAAATTGATATCTGATTTAACCACTTTAGGTCTGCTCACTGTGCTGCTACTGCGGCAATGTGGCTCGTTATCGTCCAGCGACGTAGTACTACCTCGCTGGACTCCTCCCCCTGTAGGTGGCGCTCGCGCACCGCCGGGGGCACGCTCCCGCTGTTTTCAGTCACAGCGGGAGTCGGGCCAGGGGAGGAGCGGTGGCGATCGCCGCTGCTCTTCCCCGATCGTCGGGGAATCGAGTGTGGAGATCCGCCTGCTTGTGTAAACAGAGCGGGCGGATCTCCTAAGTGACAGGCAGGGTCAGATTGCAGGGTTCAGCATAGCTCAACATCCGATCTGTCCCTGTGTCACTCAGTCACCTCCCCCCCCCACACGTCAGTAAGCACCAGGCATACATTAACCCCTCCCTCTCCAATAAAATTAACCCCTTCCCTGCCAGTGTAATTTTTACAGTAACAGTGCATATGTATAGCACTGATTACTGCAGTAATGTCACTGGTACCCCCAAAAGTGTAAAAAAATGTCAGTCAAGGGTCCGATCTGTCCGCCGCAATGTCGCAGTCCCGCAAAAAAAAAAAAAAATCGCAGATCGCCGCCATTACTCGTTAAAAAAAAAAACACCAAAAATGACAAAAATCTTTCCCTTTGTTAGTAAACACAATAACTTTTGCGCAAACCAATCAAAATACGCTTATTGCGATTTTTTTTACCAAACATAGGTAGCAGAAAACAAATTGGACAAAAATTTAAAATTAGATTTTTACATTTTTTTGGGGGGAATTTCATCTAAAAAAATGTTAAAAATATTTTTATTTTTTCAAAATAAACTCTCTTTTTTTGTTTATAGCGCAAAAAGTAAAAATCGCACAGGTGATCAAATACCACCAAAAGAAAGCTCTGTTTGTGGGAAAAAAAGAACGTCAATTTTGTTTGGGTACGGCATCGCACGACCGCGCAATTGTTAGTTAAAGTCGCACAGCGCCGAATCGCAAACAGTGGCCCAGACGTAAGACAGCAAAATCCTCCGGTGGTAAAGTGGTTAAGAATAAAAAAAATATGCTCTAGAAATACACAGGAAGTATCATTTACCTGAACAACGTGTGTCAGTGTGATCTCCTCGTGCATGCACTACAATTACCTAATTATTTAATTAGATCCAGCAGCAGAAATCTATTTTGAGCCTGATTGAGGTTTGCGAATCATTACAGTCTTATGACGGATGGTTTGCAGAGTGTGGGAAGCAGCGCTTATCGGATCCTCCAAGGCGAGCGGGTTACTGCCGTAGGAAAGGCCGCGGCTTCCTGGCCGAGTAGGCCTCAGTCTTGTGAACCTCGCCGCGGAGCGTCTTTTGTCCCAATCATGGGAATATCGGTTTCAAGGATCTCAGGCCACTGGTATCTGCCCTTTTTGGTCGTCCAGGGGAGGATTTGAGAGCCGATTTAAAGTGGAGTTCCGGCCTATTTTGCAACTTTAGTGATTCCTGGAGTGCTCGCTATGCTGATCAACAATTGGGCATTTTCAATTTTTTTCGGGGGTCCCTTACCTAAAGCCCCGTACACACGCACCGATTGTTGGCCGACCGCTCGGCCGTCTTTTGTCCAGTGTTGTTGCGTTGGTTGAAATGTGCTCTAGACTGCACACAAATTTTGTCGGCCAACAACAACCAACTGCAGAAGTGATGTCATGTGATGGTTTACTTTCCATGTGTTTTTTCTTCTCTGAGCATGCCCAGTCTTGATCATCACATTTTTGTCTGCTGAAATCTGTACTGACTGAGGAACAATCGGCCGTTCTGCTAACGGCCAACAAAAATTTTATAGCCTGCACACCAGATTTTGTTCGGCCGAAAAGTCGCAGTCGGTTGTCGGAATCATCATACTAACAAGCCGACAATCGGGCGGTGGCCGAAAATTCACGGCCAACAATCGGTGCGTGTGTACGAGGCTTTATTTTCAGGGCATTTTTGATTGTACTTCCTCCTTCTCCCCCCTCTGTGGCCACGGGCACCAACATTACTTCCGCCTTTGCATTGCATCCTGGGAGCTGTTTGTCATCACTCCCAGGAGGGTGGAATCAGGAAGAGCTCCCAGAACACTCCCTGGAATCAGGAAGAACTCCCAGAACACTCCCTGGAATCAGGAAGAACTCCCAGAACACTCCCTGGAATCAGGAAGAACTCCCAGAACACTCCCTGGAATCAGGAAGAACTCCCAGAACACTCCCTGGAATCAGGAAGAACTCCCAGAACACTCCCTGGAATCAGGAAGAACTCCCAGAACTCTCCCTGGAATCAGGAAGAACTCCCAGAACTCTCCCTGGAATCAGGAAGAACTCCCAGAACACTCCCTGGAATCAGGAAATACTCCCAGAACACTCCCTGGAATCAGGAAGAACTCCCAGAACACTCCCTGGAATCAGGAAGAACTCCCAGAACACTCCCTGGAATCAGGAAGAACTCCCAGAACACCTCCTGGAATCAGGAAGAACTCCCAGAACACCTCCTGGAATCAGGAAGAACTCCCAGAACACTCCCTGGAATCAGGAAGAACTCCCAGAACAGTCCCTAGAATCAAGAAGAACTCCCAGAACACTCCCTGGAATCAGGAAGAACTCCCAGAACACTCCCTGGAATCAGGAAGAACTCCCAGAACACTCCCTGGAATCAGGAAGAACTCCCAGAACACTCCCTGGAATCAGGAAGAACTCCCAGAACACTCCCTGGAATCAGGAAGAACTCCCAGAACTCTCCCTGGAATCAGGAAGAACTCCCAGAACTCTCCCTGGAATCAGGAAGAACTCCCAGAACACTCCCTGGAATCAGGAAATACTCCCAGAACACTCCCTGGAATCAGGAAGAACTCCCAGAACACTCCCTGGAATCAGGAAGAACTCCCAGAACACTCCCTGGAATCAGGAAGAACTCCCAGAACACCTCCTGGAATCAGGAAGAACTCCCAGAACACCTCCTGGAATCAGGAAGAACTCCCAGAACACTCCCTGGAATCAGGAAGAACTCCCAGAACAGTCCCTAGAATCAAGAAGAACTCCCAGAACACTCCCTGGAATCAGGAAGAACTCCCAGAACACTCCCTGGAATCAGGAAGATCTCCCAGAACACTCCCTGGAATCAGGAAGAACTCCCAGAACACTCCCTGGAATCAGGAAGAACTTCCAGAACTCTCCCTGGAATCAGGAAGAACTCCCAGAACTCTCCCTGGAATCAGGAAGAACTCCCAGAACTCTCCCTGGAATCAGGAAGAACTCCCAGAACTCTCCCTGGAATCAGGAAGAACTCCCAGAACACTCCCTGGAATCAGGAAGAACTCCCAGAACAGTCCCTGGAATCAAGAAGAACTCCCAGAACACTCCCTGGAATCAGGAAGAACTCCCAGAACTCTCCCTAGAATCGGGACCAACTCCCAGAACACTCCCTGGAATCAGGAAGAACTCCCAGAACACTCCCTGGAATCAGGAAGAACTCCCAGAACTCTCCCTAGAATCGGGGACAACTCCCAGAACACCCCCTGGAATCAGGAAGAACTCCCAGAACACTCCCTGGAATCAGGAAGAACTCCCAGAACACTCCCTGGAATCAGGAAGAACTCCCAGAACTCTCCCTGGAATCAGGAAGAACTCCCAGAACACTCCCTGGAATCAGGAAGAGCTCCCAGAACACTCCCTGGAATCAGGAAGAACTCCCAGAACTCTCCCTGGAATCAGGAAGAACTCCCAGAACTCTCCCTAGAATCGGGGACAACTCCCAGAACACCCCCTGGAATCAGGAAGAACTCCCAGAACACTCCCTGGAATCAGGAAGAACTCCCAGAACTCTCCCTGGAATCAGGAAGAACTCCCAGAACTCTCCCTGGAATCAGGAAGAACTCCCAGAACTCTCCCTAGAATCGGGGACAACTCCCAGAACACCCCCTGGAATCAGGAAGAACTCCCAGAACACTCCCTGTAATCAGGAAGAACTCCCAGAATACTCCCTGGAATCAGGAAGAACTCCCAGAATACTCCCTGGAATCAGGAAGAACTCCCAGAACACTCCCTGTAATCAGGAAGAACTCCCAGAACACTCCCTGGAATCAGGAAGAACTCCCAGAACTCTCCCTGGAATCAGGAAAAACTCCCAGAACACTCCCTGGAATCAGGAAGAACTCCCAGAACACTCCCTGGAATCAGGAAGAACTCCCAGAACACTCCCTGGAATCAGGAAGAACTCCCAGAACACCTCCTGGAATCAGGAAGAACTCCCAGAACACCTCCTGGAATCAGGAAGAACTCCCAGAACACTCCCTGGAATCAGGAAGAACTCCCAGAACAGTCCCTAGAATCAAGAAGAACTCCCAGAACACTCCCTGGAATCAGGAAGAACTCCCAGAACACTCCCTGGAATCAGGAAGATCTCCCAGAACACTCCCTGGAATCAGGAAGAACTCCCAGAACACTCCCTGGAATCAGGAAGAACTTCCAGAACTCTCCCTGGAATCAGGAAGAACTCCCAGAACTCTCCCTGGAATCAGGAAGAACTCCCAGAACTCTCCCTGGAATCAGGAAGAACTCCCAGAACTCTCCCTGGAATCAGGAAGAACTCCCAGAACACTCCCTGGAATCAGGAAGAACTCCCAGAACAGTCCCTGGAATCAAGAAGAACTCCCAGAACACTCCCTGGAATCAGGAAGAACTCCCAGAACTCTCCCTAGAATCGGGACCAACTCCCAGAACACTCCCTGGAATCAGGAAGAACTCCCAGAACACTCCCTGGAATCAGGAAGAACTCCCAGAACTCTCCCTAGAATCGGGGACAACTCCCAGAACACCCCCTGGAATCAGGAAGAACTCCCAGAACACTCCCTGGAATCAGGAAGAACTCCCAGAACACTCCCTGGAATCAGGAAGAACTCCCAGAACTCTCCCTGGAATCAGGAAGAACTCCCAGAACACTCCCTGGAATCAGGAAGAGCTCCCAGAACACTCCCTGGAATCAGGAAGAACTCCCAGAACTCTCCCTGGAATCAGGAAGAACTCCCAGAACTCTCCCTAGAATCGGGGACAACTCCCAGAACACTCCCTGGAATCAGGAAGAACTCCCAGAACACTCCCTGGAATCAGGAAGAACTCCCAGAACTCTCCCTGGAATCAGGAAGAACTCCCAGAACTCTCCCTGGAATCAGGAAGAACTCCCAGAACTCTCCCTAGAATCGGGGACAACTCCCAGAACACCCCCTGGAATCAGGAAGAACTCCCAGAACACTCCCTGGAATCAGGAAGAACTCCCAGAACACTCCCTGGAATCAGGAAGAACTCCCAGAACATTCCCTGGAATCAGGAAGATCTCCCAGAACACTCCCTGGAATCAGGAAGATCTCCCAGAACACTCCCTGGAATCAGGAAGAACTCCCAGAACTCTCCCTGGAATCAGGAAGAACTCCCAGAACACTCCCTGGAATCAGGAAGAACTCCCAGAACACTCCCTGGAATCAGGAAGAACTCCCAGAACACTCCCTGGAATCAGGAAGATCTCCCAGAACACTCCCTGGAATCAGGAAGAACTCCCAGAACTCTCCCTGGAATCAGGAAGAACTCCCAGAACACTCCCTGGAATCAGGAAGAACTCCCAGAACACTCCCTGGAATCAGGAAGAACTCCCAGAACACTCCCTGGAATCAGGAAGATCTCCCAGAACACTCCCTGGAATCAGGAAGAACTCCCAGAACACTCCCTGGAATCAGGAAGAACTCCCAGAACACTCCCTGGAATCAGGAAGAACTCCCAGAACACTCCCTGGAATCAGGAAGAACTCCCAGAACACTCCCTGGAATCAGGAAGAACTCCCAGAACACTCCCTGGAATCAGGAAGAACTCCCAGAACACTCCCTGGAATCAGGAAGAACTCCCAGAACATTCCCTGGAATCAGGAAGAACTCCCAGAACTCTCCCTGGAATCAGGAAGAACTCCCAGAACACTCCCTGGAATCAGGAAGAACTCCCAGAACACCCCCTGGAATCAGGAAGAACTCCCAGAACACTCCCTGGAATCAGGAAGAACTCCCAGAACACTCCCTGGAATCAGGAAGAATGCCCAGAACACTCCCTGGAATCAGGGAGAACTCCCAGAACTCTCCCTGGAATCAGGAAAAACTCCCAGAACACTCCCTGGAATCAGGAAGAACTCCCAGAACACTCCCTGGAATCAGGAAGAACTCCCAGAACTCTCCCTGGAATCAGGAAAAACTCCCAGAACACTCCCTGTAATCAGGAAGAACTCCCAGAACACTCCCTGTAATCAGGAAGAACTCCCAGAATACTCCCTGGAATCAGGAAGAACTCCCAGAACACTCCCTGGAATCAGGAAGAACTCCCAGAACACTCCCTGGAATCAGGAAGAACTCCCAGAACTCTCCCTGGAATCAGAAAGAACTCCCAGAACACTCCCTGGAATCAGGAAGAACTCCCAGAACACTCCCTGGAATCAGGAAGAACTCCCAGAACACTCCCTGGAATCAGGAAGAACTCCCAGAACACTCCCTGGAATCAGGAAAAACTACCAGAACATTCCCTGGAATCAGGAAGAACTCCCAGAAAACTCCCTGGAATCAGGAAGAAGGACACAGCAGATTACACTGCGGCTTCAGATGCCCACATCCAAGATGGCTGCGCCCAGAGAGATTTTTTTAAAAGTAAGATTTTGACTAAAATCCAATACTGTACACCTTGTAAGTATGAGAATAGCGGTTCTGTAAAGGGCGATGGATTCGTATTATAGGGGTATTTTTAGGTAAAAAAGGTATTTGAGGCCGGAATTCCGCTTTAAGTGGATTGTCAGCTGAGCTCCTCTCTCACACGACTGGCTCCGTCCGCTTCCAGCCACGCCCCCTCCAAGGAGGGTTCGGGTAGGCAGCCCGAGCTGATTAGAGGGCTGATGGCCGGGTAAAAGCAGTGGGTGGCTGCAGATGGATAGGCCATGGAGCGGGGCAGATGATGTAGGCTGCGGGTCCTGAACGGCCAATTCCGGGTTCCCTCGCGGAAAATACAGGTGATGGCCGACTCTAGGGGGGCAGGGCAAACACCCAAAGAAGTTTCTGAGATCGATGGCTCAGATGTAAACACAGCCGCCTGTCATTCTCCCCTGTGTAAGAATAGTGATCATACGGTTCTACTATGTAGGACCGTTGATCACTGTTCTTACACCTCAAGCCACAGCCAATCACAGTTAGAATCACGCCCCTAGGGACACACTTAACCCCTCCCTCTCAAATAAAGTTAACCCCTTCACTACCAGTGTATTTTTACAGTAACAGTGCATATATATATAGCACTGATTACTGTAGTAATGTCACTGGTAACCCCAAAAGTGTCAAAAATGTCAGTCAAGGGTCCGATCTGTCTGCTGCAATGTCATAGTACCGCAAAAAAAAAAAAAAAAAAAATCGCAGATCGCCGCCATTAATAGTTAAAAAAAAAAACACCAAAAATGACAAAAATCTTTCCCTTTGTTAGTAAACGCGATAACTTTTGGGCAAACCAATCAAAATACGCTTATTGCAATTTTTTTTTTTTACCAAACATATGTAGCATAAAACAAATTGGCCAAAAATGTTAAAAAATTTTGATTTTTACATTTTTTTGGGGGAATTTCATATAAAAAATATTGTTATTTTTGCAAAATTTCCGCTCTTTTTTTATTAATATCGCAAAAAGTAAAAATCGCAGAGGTGATCAAATACAACCAAGAGAAATCTCTGTTTGTGGGGAAAAAAGGACGTCAAATTAGTTTAGGTACAGCATCGCACGACCGCGCAATTGTCTGTTAAAGTCACACAGTAAAAAAAAAAAAAAAAAAAAAAAAAATCGCAAAAAAAACCCTGGTCAGGAAGGGGGTAAAATCTTCTGGGGCTTAAGTGGTTAATGACCAGGCCCTATTTTGCGATTCGGCACTGCGTTACTTTAACGGACAATTGCGCGGTCGTGCAAAGCTGTACCCAAATAAAATTGACGTCCTTTTTGTCCCACAAACAGAGCTTTCTTTTGGTGGTATTTGATCCCCTGTGCGATTTTTATTTTTTGCGCTATAAACAAAAAAAAAAGAGCGACAATTCTGAAAAAAAAAAAAAAAAAAATGTATCTTGTAAAGAAGAAATGTCAGGAAACAGCCTAGGCATGAAGGGGGGCATAAGCTAACAGAAATGGTGTCCTCCCCTGAGGAGCAGAGGAAGAGCCACACACTGAATGGACACACACTGACATCACTAGAATTTATCAGAATAAAACATCCATATATACCACTAGGGGGAGAATTTCTCTCATGTCTGTGGTATTTACTTTAACCATTGGAAATGAAAGCTGTAATATGATTGGCTCTCCTCAGTCACATGTAGAACACACACACGGGACATGTCAGCCCGCTCCGTACAATCCTCTCCTGACACTTTTCAACATTTTCAATAAAGTTATAAAGTACAAAATCCTCTTCTTCCAATCACCACCCAGCGTTCTACGCATGCGCTTTCAAGCGGCGTCCTTGCCAATCCCAAGATGGCGGCTCCCTGTCGGCTGCTCCGCGTCTCCTCCGCCTGGCTGTCCTTCCGCCGGTGTGTGTCCTCCCCGAGCTCCGCCGCCGCCATCCGCCGCACCTTCCTCCGATACTTCGAGGAGACACACGGACACCGACACGTCCCGTCCTCCGCCGTCCGACCCCGGGGAGACCCCAGCTTGCTCTTCGTCAACGCGGGCATGAACCAGGTGACGTCACATGACAGGGGGGCGTGTCCGGGAGGGTTGGCATGGTGAAGGGAAGCTGATGGGCGGGGGCTGTGTATGCTGGATAGCTAAAGTGGCCAATAAGAAAACGGGAGGTCACTGAGGGGGCGGAACTAGAGAAGGGGCGGGGTAATGTTTTATTTATTATAATGATTATTCTTGTAATTATATATGAGCTTTGTGTGTCCCCAATCCGGAAAGTGTGTACACCGGGGTCACTGCTCTCTGATTTCTACTATTATATCAATCTCATTTTTTTCTTTATATATATATAATTTTTTTTCTGATTACTAATATTATTTATTTTTAATTATCAAATTCGAAAATATGATTTTTTTCTTATTACTAATATTATTATTATTTTTTTTTATTATAAATTAGTCTATTTGTATTATTATTTATTATTATTATTACTAATATTTGCTTTTAATTTTAACTTAAAATGTTTTGATATTATTGCTATTATTATTTTTTTATATAAATTTGACTTTTAAAAATGTTATTTATTATTTCTAATATTATTTATTTTTTAATTATCAAATTCAAAATATGATTTTTTTTATTACTAATATTATTATTATTATTATTTATTATAAATTAGATTATTTATATTAATTTTTAATATTATTACTAATATTTACTTTTCATTTTAAATTTGAATTTTTTGATATTATTGCTATTATTATTTTTTTTATATACATTTTGTTTTTTAAAAATTGTATTTATTATTACTAATATTATTTATTTTTTAATTATAAATTCAATTTAAAAAAATATATTTTTTCTTATTAATAATATTATTAATATTTTTTTATTTTAAATTTGAGTTTTAAAAAATATATTATTACTAATAATATTACTATTTTTTGTTATAAATTAGATTTCTCTATTGTTCATCGACAGACGCAGCTCCTTATCTGCTTATCTTGGCACAATTGGGAGGATGATATCACACACCGAAACAGAATTAAAAAAATAATTTGTAATTAAAAATAAATAATATTAGTAATAATAAATAATATAAAAAAAATCTAATGCATTATAAAAAATACATAATATCAATAATAATAATAAATAATAATATTAAAAAAAAACCTGGATTTTTGTAAGAACTTACCGTAAAATTATTTTCTCTAAAGTTCATTGACAGACGCAGCTCTTCATCTTCATGACTCATAGGGTTATTGCTCCTCCTTCTAGGAATAGGCACTAGGCAGGAAAAAACTTAACCACGCCTATGGGGGCTGTCCCTGCAGGCATAACCCCACCCACCCTGCTATCATCAAACAGTTTAGTTGCAGGCAGTGTTTATAATATAAAAACCCCGTTCACTCAGAAGTAGAGGAGCCGGAAGTGTATATAACGGGGTCACCTCTCTGTGTGATGTGTCCCCATACCAGGAAATGTATATACCGGGGTCACCTCTCTGTGTGATGTGTCCCCATACCAGGAAATGTATATACCGGGGTCACCTCTCTGTGTGATGTGTCCCCATGCCAGGAAATGTATATACCGGGGTCACCTCTCTGTGTGATGTGTCCCCATACCAGGAAATGTATATACCGGGGTCACCTCTCTGTGTGATGTGTCCCCATACCAGGAAATGTATATACCGGGGTCACCTCTCTGTGTGATGTGTCCCCATACCAGGAAGTGTATATACCGGGGTCACCTCTCTGTGTGATATCCTCCCCTCCCCTCACAGGTGTCCCCATACCAGGAAGTGTATATACTGGGGTCACCTCTCTGTGTGATATCCTCCCCTCCCCTCACAGGTGTCTCCATACCAGGAAATGTATATACCGGGGTCACCTCTCTGTGTGATATCCTCCCCTCCCCTCACAGGTGTCCCCATACCAGGAAGTGTATATACTGGGGTCACCTCTCTGTGTGATATCCTCCCCTCCCCCCCCAGGTGTCCCCATACCAGGAAGTGTATATACCGGGGTCACCTCTCTGTGTGATATCCTCCCCTCCCCCCCCCAGGTGTCCCCATACCAGGAAGTGTATATACCGGGGTCACCTCTCTATGTGATATCCTCCCCTCCCCCCCCAGGTGTCCCCATACCAGGAAGTGTATATACTGGGGTCACCTCTCTGTGTGATATCCTCCCCTCCCCCCCCCCAGGTGTCCCCATACCAGGAAGTGTATATACCGGGGTCACCTCTCTGTGTGATATCCTCCCCTCCCCCCCCCCAGGTGTCCCCATACCAGGAAGTGTATATACCGGGGTCACCTCTCTGTGTGATATCCTCCCCTCCCCCCCCAGGTGTCCCCATACCAGGAAGTGTATATACTGAGGTCACTCATTATCTTTTTCCTTCCACTTCACAATTATGGCCAGTTTGCGTCGGTCTATCACATAAAATCCCACCCACAGAGCTTCAGTCTCTCACCAGACATTGCTGTAGAGCACCGACCACCTCAGATTCAGGAAGGAGACTCACCCAATTGCATGCATTTTTGGTGCCATTTTCGACAAATTGCAGAATACAACCATTTTTTTTTTTTTTTTTTTTTAAGTAATTTTTATTGGAATTTTAAGTTAACAATTTCAACAATAACATTTATCAGAAGTAACAAATAATTGTGAATACAACCATTTTCAGCCAATATATTTTGGCGCATTTCTAGTTATTTTCACCAAAGAAATGTAAGAATACATTTTGGCCCTAAATGAATGAAGAAAGATTATTTATTTGCAAAATTTTATAATAGAAACAAAGAAAAACACTTTTTATTTTTCCGTATTTTCGTTCTTTTTTCGTTTTGTAGCACCAAAAAAAAAAAAAAAAAAAAACCTCCAGTCCAGTGGTGATTAAATACCACCAAAAGAAAACTCTAGTTGTGTAAACGAAAATGATAAGAATGTCATCTGGGTACAGTGCTGCATGACGGCGCAATTGTCATTCAAAGTGTGACAGCGCTGTAAGCTGAAAATTGGCCTGGGCAGGAAGGGGGTGAAAGTGCCCGGTATTGAAGGGGTAATTAAAATTTGTGATATTGTTTTTTTTTTTTTTTAAATAATAAAAATTAAAATAAAAATGAAAAATAACTTTTTTAAATAATAAAAAAAATAACACTAATAATATTATTAGTAAATGTTCTTATTGTTAATAATACATTCATAATTTATTGTAATTGAATATTACTATAATGATATAATAATAATAATATAAAAATTACTGTATATCAATGTTATTTTTATTAGTCTGGGTCACCTATGGAAGCAGTGTACCTATCCACACAGATAGCACCGAGACCTTCACCCAATCACCCAATGAAATGTGTCCAGGCAGATACTGATTGTCCCAAGACCAGGATGTGAGATGTGATCTACATACATCGTCCCGTCCTTGGTTGATCTTTCTAATCACATGGCTGAAGGTGTGACTTGTTGTCACATCTCGGGGTACAGATTTTAAAACAGCAGTAAAGATTGAAAACAGATGGTAGTTTCGGGACAGGTGTTCCAGTGTGACGTAGATTACCACTTTCACGTCTAATGGAATCCAGTTGTCCTCTATGTCCAAAGTGTGATCTCATAATTTCTACAAGATCAGGAAAGAACTCTGGACCATTGAAAGGAGAGAAGCGGAACACAAGGAGGATAAAGTCATCCCAAATGTTGCTGGAGTGTCGGAAGATTCTTCAACAAACATCTCATCCCCCTGTCTATCAAGACCAGAAATACACTGAGACAGAAGATGGACATTCAGAAGACCCAACACTAGTATGGAAGACATGGGATGTCTTTGACCTCCACTTCTGTTTAGGGATGGTTATTATAATTTGATGTAGATGGCCTCTTTCATGTTTCTTGTGATCCGGTTGTCCTCTTTGTCCAAAATGCGAACTCACGACACCCAGAAGGTCAGGAACAAACCCATTGAGCAGAGGGAGAAGCAGAAGACACAGAGTAATATAGTCATCCTGTATGTAGCTGGTGTGTTGTAAAAACTCAGAAGGATCTTTAACCAACATCTCATCACTGTGTCCTTCAAACCCAGCAATACACTGAGACTGAACCCCTGGGCATCTGCAGGTAGGGGCAAGGGGGGGGGGGCAAATGCTCCCCCCCCCCCCCCCCCGGAATCTCAACTTCCCCTTTCAAGTGGTCAACCCACTTTATACCATTCTGTCTGGTCTGTTTTATAATCCTGCATGCCCGTGTATGTGTTTTTAAAAAATTAAGCCGTTCTTTACCAGTTTTCAGAGGACCGAGCGCCGCTCATGTGACCCATCAGCTCTCTCCTTTCCCTGTCTGACAGCTGCCTGGTGGGGCAAAGGATTTCTCACTGATGTCACTCGGGAGGGGAGGAGGAGAGAGGTGGCGGGTCACGTGAGGGGCGAGTGGAGCTCTGAAAACTTGTAAAGAATGGCTTATTTTTATAAATCACAGACACCTGGGCACACAAGATTATTAAACAGACTGTAGACAGGATATGAAACTTTAAATAAAAATACAGAGAGAGGACAGAGGAGGACGGCTGCAGATGATGGAGACATGTAAACTGACCACAGTGTCAGGGCTCAGCGGCCATGATATACCGTGGTCAGTTTACAGAGGGAAGGACATAGCCAGGCAGGATCAGCCAGGTATTTTAGGTGATAGAAGGGGACAAATTACACAGCAAAGCACTGTGCTGTATCACATGCTTTAAGGGAACTGGATTAATTTTTTTTTTTTTTTTTTTTAGGTTAACAAATGCTTTAAAAATAAATGCTCCTGTTTGCTCTTTAAAAATAAATGCTCAAAATAAGTATAATGACTAAGTCCCTCCCCTTCATGACATTGTTGAAAAGGGACGTAGCATGGGTGATCTTAAAATAATGCCCCCCCCTTGAAAAAAGTTCTGCGGACGCTAGGGATGCACCGAAATGAAAATTCTGGGCCGAAACCGAAAATGCAGGATGCCCTTGGTTTGAAAACCGAAACCGAAAATGACTTTTTCCCCCCAAAAAAATGTAAAATAGATAGAAGAGGGGCATACACCAAAAACAGGCAGCGACGTACACCTGTCGCTGCCACCCTGTCACAGTATATGTACTGTGTTGGGTTGGTAAGAGGTTAATTTAATTACCAATGGTATTTGTATTAAGCAGCATGAGGGGGTTAATGTATTGTCACTGCTGGTCACTCATCTATTAGTGACCGACCAGTGGCAGGTAATTAACCCCTTTGTGCTGCATTAGTGCAACCAGTGTCAGTGTTAATTACGGGGTTAATTACCTGCCACTGGTCGGTCACTAATAGATGAGTGACCAGCAGTGACAATACATTAACCCCCTCATGCTGCTTAATACAAATACCATTGGTAAGCTGCCTCAGCCCCCCATTAAGACGCTGGTGGCTGCTGGCTCCAAAATTTTGCATCTGAATCGCATTTAAATCACAGCTGAACAGCTGCTTTAGAAATTTGCAGTGAATACTGAGGGGACATGTGTAAACCTTGCCTAAGTGCCTTGTGAAGATCCGGTTTTTAATTGACCCTGCACTATCTATGCGCGTAGAAGTTCTGCCTCCCACTATGGACCTGCCTGGCATTTTTTTAAAATAAAGTAGATTGACAAAGTTTATTGGCAGCTAAAGCAATAGTGGGGATAAACTTGTGGTACTTTTGAGCACACTACTTTGCAGCAATTCTTTACATACTTGTGCAGTAAACTTGTCAGCAACAAGTGCACACCGAGGCCCCAAAATAAAAAAGGCTCTAGCAAAAAAACATAAAAGGACACATACCTCCCCAAAAATACATGATATCTGATTTGGGGAAGGGAAGGCAGCCCTTTAGGTTTAGAATTTGACACTGATTTTTTCTTGTTGATTTTTTTTGTTGCTGCCTGACCCTCCCTCTTGCCGTGGTATTTCCACTTCATAAGACCAGTTCTTATTCACAGTCACACAGTCCCGCTGAGCTGACAGGGATGGATCACATAGTTATATCTACAGCGGCCGCTCGCCCCGCCCCCCCCCCGCCCCGTGTCAGGTCAGTTCCCCGTCAGCTCAGCGGGACTGTGTGTATGAGAACTGACCTGACACCGGGCGGGGGGGGGGGGTGGGGCGAGCGGCCGCTATAGATATAACTATGTGATCCTTCCCTGTCAGCTCAGCGGAACTGTGTGTGAATGAGAAGGATCACATAGTTCTATCTATTAGCGGCCGCTCGCCCCACCCTCCCGCCTGGTATGTACCTCCATTCATGCACAGATCGTAGTGGGGACGTCATTGAGAGGCGGGCGGTCGGTCAGAGGTGGGACTTTTAAAACCTGCGCTGCGCCCTCCTCCTTCCTCACGGCGGCCATATTTAATTTCGGCAATGTTAACCCATTATCGGCCGAAATGGGATAGGCTCATTTTCGGCCGATAATTTCGGTGCATCCCTAGCGGACGCCCATGACTGAACCTTGGATATCCAAAAGACTCAACACCCAAACAGAAGATAAGTATCTTGGTATATGGAGTACAGTATAGTAAGGAATGCATTGGCCTATACATTGGGGAAACAAAATAACCTCTCTACAAACCAATGACTAAACATAGAAGGGCAAATTCTACAGGTCAGCCTTCCTACATCTCAAGGAAAAAGGATATAGAGTACTTTTGAGGACAGTGAGTCACACTTTGGACAGAAAGGACAAATGTCTCACAAGAGGCATGGAAGAGGCCATCTATATTACACCGGAGCAACCATCCATGAGTAGAGGTGGGGGGTAAAAGAAAACCTGTGTCTTCCATACTTGTGTTGGGTCTTCTAGATCTCCAAGGTTCTATCTCAGTGTATTTCCGGTCTTGAAGGTTACAGGGATGAGATGTTTCCTAAAGATCCTTCTGAGTTTCTCTGACACTCCAGCTACATGATGTGTATATATTACTCCTTATGTTCTGCTTCTCCCCTTTTTTCAATGGATCCATGTTTTGCTTGACCTTGAGGATGTTATGAGCAGCACATTTTGGACAGAGAGAACAATGCCCCAACATAGAAGGTGAATTGTACAGGGGTCTTCCTTCACATTAAACTAAAAGGATATAGGCATTTACTTACTAAAGAAGCTGAGGGTAAAGGTGATGGACTGGCCAAGCATGTCTCCAGACCTAAACCCTATTGAGCATCTGTGGGGATCCTCAAACAGAAGGTGGAGGAGCGCAAGGTCTCTAACATCCACCAGCTCTGTGATGTCATCATGGAGGAGGGGAAGAGGACTCCAGTGACAGCCTGTGAAGCTCTGGTGAACTCCATGCCCAAGAGGGTTAAGGCAGTGCTGGAAAATAATGGTGGCCACACAAAATATTGACACTTTGGGCCCAATTCGGAGACACTTGGTGACTTTTGTCACTTAGGGGTGTACTCACTTTTGTTGCCAGCGGTTTAGACATTAATGGCTGTGTGTGGAGTTATTTTGAGGGGACAGTAAATTTACACTGTTATACAAGCTGTACACTCACTACTTTACATTGTAGCAAAGTGTCATTTCTTCAGTGTTGTCACATGAAAAGATAGAATAAAATATTTACAAAAATGTGAGGGGTGTACTCACTTTCATGAGATACTGTACATCAAACTGGAACAACCATCACTGAGCAGGGGCTGGGGCCTTCTACACCATTTGTCTCCCATATGTAATGCGGTATTACCATCTCTACCCCAGGGATTTGACAACCATATACACCTTCAGCCATGTGAATTGAAGGATTAACACCTATGCAGACATACTGACACCAAAGATGGGATGATGTAACTGGAACAGGGTGGTTCCACACCTCCCTTTTTGTTCTTGGGCTATTAATATCTACACACTCAATGATGATTCCATCATAATGGGATCATCTTTGGAATAAATAATAAGGGAACCATGACCAGGGTATAGATGCGGGTAATGGAGAAGCTTGGAGAAGCTACAAATGGTCTTCAGCATTCTAGAACAAGTCCAGGTGGTGGCATGCACTGTATACATACTGAATATTGTCTCTTTACATGACTCAGGGGTGGTAACACCTATTGTAATGTGTTAAATTCTTTCAGTTTAAGCCCGTCTTCCTGGGTACAGTGGACCCTCGCAGTGAGATGGCGCAGTACCGCAGGGTGGTGAACAGCCAGAAGTGTGTGCGGGCCGGAGGGAAGCACAACGACCTGGAGGACGTAGGCCGAGACGTCTACCATCACACCTTCTTCGAGATGCTGGGAAACTGGTCGTTTGGGGATTACTTCAAGGTATGAAGATAAGTTATGGTCACATTGGAGCCTTGTCCTCCATGTTTCTGCTATGGGGGGGTCCCAACTTTCCAACAGCACCCAACCACCCCAGATTCAGAAAGAAGACCCACCGACCCAAAGAGCTTCAGTCTTTCACCCAGACATTGCTGTAGAGCACCGACCCCCCCCCAGATTCAGGAAGGAGACCCACCCACAGAGCTTCAGTCTCTGACCAGACATTGCTGTAGAGTTCTAACCAAGCCAGATTCAGGAAAGAGACCCACCCACAGAGCTTCAGGCTGTCACCAGACATTGCTGTAGAGCACCGACCACCCCAGATTCAGGAAGGAGGCCCACCCAGAGAGCTTCAGTCTTTCAACAGACATTGCTGTAGAGCACCGAATACCCTGGATTCAGGAAGGAGACCAACCCACAGAGCTTCAGTCTCTCACCAGACATTGCTGTAGAGCACTAACCAAGCCAGATTCAGGAAGGAGACTGTAACGGATCAACCGGCAGCCCGACCGGGCACCTCCGTTGACAGATGCTCCTAGTGCTTCCCGAGGGCTCCAAGCACTCCACCAGACACCGTAACCACTTCAGACCCCACAAACCGCTGCAGCTTGGTTAGGGTCTCGACGTCTCCTACCCACCCTGGACCTACGACAAGGCCCCAGGTTCCCGTGGGTGAACCTCTCTTTCCCCAGAGAGTGCAGCAGAACAAGCTCTTACACAAGCTCTTACAAGAGCTTAGTGATTATCCAAGGGAGTATGGAAGACCATAGCAATCCCTTGTAGCATATTCCCCCAATAAGAGACAGAACTCTAGATTGAGGGTGAACTATGTCTCAAATTTATTGAACAAGAAACAGACTTTTATACAGTTTTCCCCCCACAAGGTTACCGCCCAGGTGGACCTTATTGAGAACAGGCCCTGACATTAGAGGTCATTAACATTTAATTAAAGGTCATTTAACAATGAGACAAACCTTAACACAATACACATTCCATTTCAATACACAATATGGAAGCCTGTCTGGCATGCAGGGACATGGAATACACACATTATCTAGGAGTCAGTCTTCATGGCAATTGTCTATAACAGTCTAAGTCTCCCAGTGTAAAAAAGGATTAAATCTTCATATTTCTATATGAAGATATTGCTGACATTGAAGTACAATACACATTAGCATCACTTGTAAATACAGACCCCATTTGAGGCAATCCAAACCATAAAGTATCTGTTTTTTACTCATAGTGACGGTTAGTACAATCACAGAGACCCACCACCCAAAGAGCCTCAGTCTCTCACCCAGATATTGCTGTAGAGCTCCGACCACCCCAGATTTAAGAAGGAGGCCTGCCCACTCAAAGAGCTTCAGTGTCTCACCAGACATTGCTGTAGAGCGATAAATACACAGCCCACACCAAAGTGGCCCTGACACAGAGCGGGCAGCCAATCCTCTATTTCTGTGATCAGGGGGCCCCTCTGGCCTCATGTTGTGGATGAACCTCTTGCTCCGGGTCTCCTGCTGTAGTCATTCAAGGTTTCTCTAGGTGGTCCGGGATGGCTTTGTGCACAGCAATGCTGTAAAGAGCCATTATCAGGCCTCTGCCTTGAGACGTCTGGCCCGTTCCCTCTGACTCCTCCCAATAACAAGGTGACTACACCCTCAGATCCGCCATTGCTTGGAGGTGGAATCTCCAGAGAATGTGAGAATCCCGGAAGACAACAAATGAGCCTCCCTACCATGTCTGTGGGTTTTATTGAGTCATGTGATCTGATGTCTGGTTATTTATCAGGCAGCCCATACCTAATATATCATTATCTATTGTGTGTTTGCATTCTCCATATGAGAGTACCGTTATTGTCCCATCACCCCTCTCTCCATCCTCAGGAGGAAGCGTGCCACATGGCGTGGGAGCTGCTGACTCAAGGGTACCAGATCCCAGCTGATCGCCTCTATGTGACGTATTTTGGTGGAGATCCGAGGTTAGGCCTCTCCGCTGACGAGGAGACCAGAGAGATCTGGCTCAGCCTGGGGTAAGTACAGAAAATGTGGGCGCTCAGTGTGCAGTACAGGCCACATACAGGGACACTGTCTACACTGGGTCTTCCTGCAGCAGAGAAAGGAGCGGGGGGCAAAGCTGTAAGATTAGGCAACCCCAGCATGCTTCTAGCTGTGCGGTCAGGGACATGGACTGGGGCAGTGAGCTGTGAGATTAGGCATCCCCGGTACTCCTACATGTGCACTGAGGACTGGAGGTGTGGTGTGATTGACAGAATTATCGCTTCCCTCTCCTTGATGGTGTATGTATATATTTGAGTGTACCTGGGACTGCATAGAGACACGTGTCATGAAGGCATCCTGGGGTAATAGGGTGACATACAATGCTTTGGGGTTGCATGGTGCTCTGGGGGGTCACTGAATGACACAGGGTGCTCTAGGATCAGTGGGGTAATAGGGTGATACAGGATACTCAGGGTGCTCTGCAGTCACAGAGGGTCACTAGATGATGCAGGGTGCTCTGGGGTAATAGGGTATTACAGGATACTCGGGGTACTCTGGGGTTAGTGAGGTAATAAGGTAATACAGGGTGCACTGGAGTCTCGGGGTCACTAGATGATGCAGAGTGCTCTGGGGTAATAGGGTGATACAGGATACTCGGGGTGCTCTAGAGTCTCGGGGGTCACTAGATGATGCAGGGTGCTCTGGGGTAATAGGGTGATACAGGATACTCCTGGGTGCTCTGGAGTCTGGGGGTCACTAGATGATGCAAGGTGCTCTGGGATAATAGGTTTAATACAGGATACTCTGGGTTTAGTGTGGTAATAAGGTGATACAGGGTGCTCTGGAGTCTGGGGGTCACTAGATGTAGGGTGCTCTGGGTTAATAGGGTGATACAGGATACTTGGGGTGCTGTGGAGTCTCGGGTCACTAGATGATGTAGGGTCCTCTGGGGTAATAGGGTGATACAGGATACTTGGGGCGCTCTGGAGTCAGGGGGTCACTAGATGATGCAGGGTGTTCTGGGGTATTAGGGTGATACAGGATGCTTGGGGTACTCTGGAGTCTCGGGGTCACTAGATGATATAGGGTGTTCTGGGGTAATAGGGTGATACAGGATGCTGGGGTGCTCTGGAGTCATGATCTCACTAGATGATGTAGGATGCTCTGGGGTAATAGGGTGATACAGGATACTTGGGGTACTCTGGAGTCTCAGGGTCACTAGATGATATAGGGTGTTCTGGGGTAATAGGGTGATACAGGATACTTGGGGTACTCTGGAGTCTGGGGGTCACTAGATGTAGGGTGCTCTGGGGTAATAGGGTGATACAGGATACTTGGGGTGCTCTGGAATCTCGGGGTCACTAGATGATGCAGGGTGCTCTGGGGTAATAGGGTGATACAGGATACTCGGGGTGCTCTGGAATCTCGGGGTCACTAGATGATGCAGGGTGCTCTGGGGTAATAGGGTGATACAGGATACTCGGGGTACTCTAGAGTCACAGGGGTAACAATGGATGCTCTGGGGTCACATTGGATGACACGGGGGTGCTCTGGGGTTATGGGGTGACACAATGGGGACTGGGGCACAGATTAATCATAGAGGTGTGGTAATTGCACTCCAAGCCATGAGCCACAATTTAAAGTCACCAGCAATTAGGGGAACTTTCTCCTGATTGGCTGCAATGCTGGCCCTGTGGGTGGAGCCCAGACAGGATAAGAGAATAGGTTGGTTTATTCTGTGTGTGTGTTCTTACATCCGTCTCTGTCCACACAACCTGTTATCTGTTCTCTGTCACTCGCAGTATTCCACCGTCACGCCTGCTGCCCTTCGGTCTGAAGGATAACTTCTGGGAAATGGGGGAGACGGGCCCCTGTGGCCCCTGTACAGAGATTCACTATGATCACGTGGGTGGCCGGAACGCCTCGGCTCTGGTGAACCAGGACAGTCCAGATGTTGTGGAGATCTGGAATCTGGTCTTCATGCAGTATAACAGGTCAGTAGTGACAGCCGGATGTCAGTGCAGGAGGTCAGCACTGGGTGATCAAAGACTGATCTTACTGGGGACCAGTACTGAGGATGTCACCGATAACTAGATAGCCCCAAAGTATGTGGTTACCTCACCATAACAACCACTATATGGTCCAAAGCATGCGGTCATCTGACCATCACACATATTATATGGCCTAAAGTATAGGGTCATCTGACCATCATACCTATTATATGGTTCAAAGTATGGGGTCATCTGACTATCATACCAATTATATATGGCTCAAGGTATGGGGTCATCTGAGTATCATATCTATTTTATGGCCCAAAGTATATGGTCACCTGACCATCACACCCATTATATGGCCGAAAGTAAGGGGTCATCTGACCATCACACCCATTATATGGCTTCAATTATGTGGTCACCTGACTATCACACCAATGATACGACTCAAAGTATGGGGTCATCTTACCATTATATCCGTTATATGGCCCAAAGTATGCAGTCATCTGACCATCATACCCATTATATGGCCTAAAGTATGGGGTCATCTGACCATCACACCCTTTATATGTAAAGTATGGGGTCATCTGACCATCATACCCATTCAATGGCCCAAAGTATGGGGTCATCTGACCATCATTCCCATTATATGGCCTTAAGTATAGAGTCATCTGACCATCATACCTATTATATGGCCTAAAGTATGGGGTCATCTGACCATCAGACCCATTATATGACCTAAAGTATGGGGTCCGCTGACCATCACACCCTTTATATGTAAAGTATGGGGTCATCTGACCATCATACCCATTAAATGGCCCAAAGTATGGGGTCATCTGACCATCATTCCCATTATATGGCCTAAAAAATGGGGTCATCTGACCATCATTCCCATTATATGCCTGAAAGTATGGGGGTCTATTATATGGCCTAAAGTATACGGTCATCTGACCATCACACCCATTATAGGGCTGAAAGCATGCCGTCATCTTACCATCATACCCATTATATGGCTTTAAGTATGCGGTCACCTGAACCTCACACCCATTATATGGCTCAAAGTATGGGGTCATCTGACCATTATACCCATTATATGGGCCAACTATATTGTGCTCTTCCGACCTTGTGGTAACAGTGTGGTGAAGACCCTTTTTTGTTCCACCATGACTGTGCCCCCCCCCCCCCCCCCCCCCCGTGTACAAAGCCAACTCTATAAAGACACTGGTGGTGACCAGTTTGGTGTGAAGGAACTCTAATGTCCTGTATCGAGCCCTGACCTCCTTCCCACTGAGTACCTTTTTTTGGTCCGATGTGTAAGGCCCGATGTGTGAGCCAGGTCTTCTGGTCCAACATCAGTACCTGACCTCACAAATGGCTACAGATTTCCACAGACATCCTCCAAAATATTGTGTAAAGCCTTTCCAGAGGAATGGAGAATGTGTGTCATCCATTTCTATCACAAGACAGCCAATGATGCTCTTATAAACACCCCCTTATGCTCAGAACTCCCATGCCCATGATTTAGCTCCAAGGAGGTGAAGTGAAACGCGTTGTGGACCTGGTCTGGCTGGAGTCCGGGCTGAGGCTGCAATTTATCTCACTTCATGCACATGGATCTGCTTCATGATGTGCGGCTTATGGATTTTTTCCTTTGACAGGAATGGAGGAGGTCATACTCACAAAGGGGGGCAACTCCATATTAATTGCCATGAGGGGAGGGGTCAACTCTATATGAATAGCCATGAAGGGAAGGGTCAAGGCCATATTAATGGCCATGAGGGGAGGGGTCAATGCCATATTAATGGCCATGAAGAGAGGGGTCAATGCCATATTAATGGCCATGAGGAGAGGGGTCAACTCCATATTAATGGCCATGAGGTGAGGGGTCAACTCCAATTTAATGGCCATGAGGGGAGGGGTCAACTCCATATGAACGGCCATGAGGGGAAGGGTCAAGGCCATATTAATGGCCATGAGGGGAGGGGTCAATGCCATATTAATAGCCATGAGGAGAGGGGGCAACTCCATATTAATTTCCATGAGGGGAGGGGTCAACTCCATATTAATGGCCATGAGGGAAATGGTCAACGCCATATTAATGACCATGAGGAGAGGGGTCAACTCCAATTTAATGGCCATGAGGAGAGGGGTCAACTCTATATGAACGGCCATGAGGGGAGGGGTCAAGGCCATATTAATGGCCATGAGGGGAGGGGGCAACTCCATATTAATTTCCATGATGGAAGGGGTCAACTCCATATTAATGGCCATGAGGGAAATGGTCAACGCCATATTAATTTCCATGAGGGGAGGGGTCAACTCCATATTAATGGCCATGAGGGAAATGGTCAACGCCATATTAATGGCCATGAGGAGAGGGGTCAACTCCATATTAATGGCCATGGGGGGCAAGGGGCAACTCCACATTAATAGCCATGAGGGGAGGGGATCAACTCTATTTTAATGGCCATAGGGGAGGGGTCAACTCCATATTATTAGCCATGAGGGGAGGGGTCAACTCCATATTATTAGCCATGAGGGGAGGGGTCAACTCCATATTAATAGCCATGAGGGGAGGTGTCAACTCCATATTAATGCCCATGTGAAAGGGGCAACTCCACATTAATAGCCATGGTTCTGGAGTGGAATGTCCAACCAGCTGATATAGGTGTGATGGTCAGAGGTCCACAAAACCTTCGGCTATATAGAGTATCTGTTGGTGTTGGGTGACTCTATCAGTAAAGATTTCACTAGAAAGAAAAGGGCGGGAGCCGCCCAGATTCCTCCACCTACACACATTCTAGCCCTCATAGTGGAGAACATTGGGACATGGTGTATTACATATGGAGGATGAGGAGCTCATAGAGAACGTTTATGATTTAGGGGGACATTCTTCCGGGGCCGGTGTATTTCCTGTCTGATGTCAGTAATGGTGGGTGTGGTCACACTGACTCTTTCTTTCCCTCGGTCAGAGAGGCGGACCGGAGTCTGAGACGGCTCCCCCAGCACCATGTGGACACGGGGATGGGTCTGGAGAGGTTAGTGACCATCCTTCAAGGGAAACGCTCCAACTACGCCACCGACCTGTTCACCCCCATTCTGGAGGAGATCGAGAGGGTGAGCATTGTGTGTGTTCCCTGTGACTATACCCCTAGTGATGGTGTGACCATTGTGTGTTCCCGGTGACTATACCCCTAGTGATGGTGTGACCATTGTGTGTTCCCTGTGACTATACCCCTAGTGATGGTGTGACCATTGTGTGTTCCCGGTGACTATACCCCTAGTGACGGTGTGACCATTGTGTGTTCCCTGTGACTATACCCCTAGTGATGGTGTGACCATTGTGTGTTCCCGGTGACTATACCCCTAGTGATGGTGTGACCATTGTGTGTTCCCTGTGACTATACCCCTAGTGACGGTGTGACCATTGTGTGTTCCCTGTGACTATACCCCTAGTGATGGTGTGACCATTGTGTGTTCCCTGTGACTATACCCCTAGTGATGGTGTGACCATTGTGTGTTCCCGGTGACTATACCCCTAGTGATGGTGGGACCATTGTGTGTGTTCCCGGTCACTATACCCCTAGTGATGGTGTGACCATTGTGTGTTCCCGGTGACTATACCCCTAGTGATGGTGTGACCATTGTGTGTTCCCTGTGACTATACCCCTAGTGACGGTGTGACCATTGTGTGTTCCCTGTGACTATACCCCTAGTGATGGTGTGACCATTGTGTGTTCCCGGTGACTATACCCCTAGTGATGGTGTGACCATTGTGTGTTCCCGGTGACTATACCCCTAGTGATGGTGTGACGGTGACCATTGTGTGTTCCCGGTGACTATACCCCTAGTGATGGTGTGACGATATGGGGTCACTGTGTGAGATGGGATGATCTGGGGTCACTGTGTGAGATGGGATGATCTGGGGGTCACTGTGTGGGATAGGATGATCTGGGGGTCACTGTGTGAGATGGGATGATCTGGGGTCACTGTGTGGGATGGGATGATCTGGGGTCACTGTGTGAGATGGGATGATCTGGGGGTCACTGTGTGAGATGGGATGATCTGGAGGTCACTGTGTGAGATAGGATGATCTGGGGTCACTGTGTGAGATAGGATGATCTGGGGTCACTGTGTGAGATGGGATGATCTGGGGTCACTGTGTGAGATGGGATGATCTGGGGTCACTGTGTGAGATGGGATGATCTGGGGTCACTGTGTGAGATGGGATGATCTGGGGTCACTGTGTGAGATGGGATGATCTGGGGTCACTGTGTGAGATGGGATGATCTGGGGTCACTGTGTGAGATGGGATGCTCCTATGTCCCCAGTGTCTTTAGTGACCCCCAGAGCATTTTGTGACTCCAATGCACCCTGAGCACCTCCAGTGACCCCAGTGTCGGGTTTGCCCCTGTAACCCTTATACGGTCTCTATCAGTGGATTGGAGGCCTGGAGGTGACCCTTGCATTGAGTTCTATGAGAGGACGGGGGTTTGGTGGTATTTTTCCAATGCTGTACACTTCCAGTGACTCCGCCCACCTCCATCAATGACCTCAAAAAATGATTTTATTGTATAAACATTCTATTCTTTATAATGTCAGACATGTGATGTAGTAGAGGGTGCTGGTGACATTGATGTCTGTGATTCCTGGGCAGGGCTCGCAGGCTCCTCCCTATGGGGGCCGGCTGGGCAGAGAGGACACCAATCACGTGGACATGGCTTACCGGGTGGTGGCGGATCACATCAGGACCCTCTCTGTGTGTATCGCTGATGGGGTGTACCCGGGTATGGCCGGAGCAGAGTGAGTACCCCGAATGATTGTTACTTTGTATCTCTGTGATTGGACGGGATATAGTAATGGATACTTTTATTTGTAACATTTATGTATTACATCAATTCGTTTGTAGCTCTGTGATTGGATCAGGATATGATAATGGATAATTGTAACACAATAATGTGAATAAGATGCTATGATGAGTAGTGTCTGTGATGGAATGATCCTGTGCTGTAATGATCCTGTGATGTAATGATCCTGTGATGGAATGATCTGGTGATGTAATGATCCTGTGATTTAATGATCCTGTGCTGGAATGATCCTGTGATGTAATGATCCTGTGATGGAATGATCCTGTGCTGGAATGATCCTGTGCTGGAATGATCCTGTGATGAAATGATCCTTTGATGTAATGATCCTTTGATGGAATGATCCTGTGCTGGAATGATCCTGTGCTGGAATGATCCTGTGCTGGAATGATCCTGTGCTGGAATGATCTTGTGAAGTAATGATTCTGTGATGGAATGATCCTGTGATGTAATGATCTGGTGATGTAATGATTCTGTGATGGAATGATCCTTTGATGTAATGATCCTGTGATGTAATGATTCTGTGATGGAATGATCCTTTGATGTAATGATCCTGTGATGTAATGATTCTGTGATGTAATGATCTGGTGATGTAATGATCCTTTGATGTAATGATCCTGTGATGGAATGATCCTGTGATGTAATGATCCTGTGCTGGAATGATCCTGTGATGTAATGATCCTGTGATGTAATGATCCTGTGATGGAATGATCCTGTGCTGGAATGATCCTGTGATGTAATGATCCTTTGATGTAATGATCCTGTGATGTAATGATTCTGTGATGTAATGATTCTGTGATGTAATGATCCTTTGATGTAATGATCCTGTGATGGAATGATCCTGTGATGTAATGATCCTGTGCTGGAATGATCCTGTGATGTAATGATCCTGTGATGGAATGATCCTGTGCTGGAATGATCCTGTGATGTAATGATCCTTTGATGTAATGATCCTGTGATGGAATGATCCTGTGCTGGAATGATCCTGTGATGGAATGATCCTTTGATGGAATGATCCTGTGCTGGAATGATCCTGTGCTGGAATGATCCTGTGATGTAATGATCCTGTGCTGGAATGATCCTGTGCTGGAATGATCCTGTGATGTAATGATCCTGTGATGTAATGATCCTGTGATGGGTGATGGAATGATCCTGTGATGGAATGATCCTTTGATGTAATGATCCTGTGATGGAATGATCTTGTGATGTAATGATCCTTTGATGTAATGATCCTTTGATGTAATGATCCTGTGATGGAATGATCCTGTGATGGAATGATCCTGTGATGGAATGATTCTGTGATGGAATGATCCTGTGATGGAATGATCTTGTGATGTAATGATCCTGTGATGTAATGATCCTGTGATGGAATGATCCTGTGATGGAATGATCCTGTGATGTAATGATTCTGTGATGTAATGATTCTGTGATGTAATGATTCTGTGATGGAATGATTCTGTGATGGAATGATCCTGTGATGTAATGATCTTGTGATGTAATCATCCTGTGATGTAATGATCCTGTGATGGAATGATCCGGTGATGGAATGATCCTGTGATGTAATGATCCTGTGATGTAATGATCCTGTGATGGAATGATCCTGTGATGGAATGATCCGGTGATGGAATGATCCTGTGATGGAATGATCCTGTGATGGAATGATCCTGTGATGGAATGATCCTGTGATTTGATGATCCTGTGATGTAATGATCCTGTGATGATAAGTAGGATGACATTCCGTCTCCCCGTCCAGGCTGGTACTGCGTCACATCCTGCGCAGAGCCGTCCGCTTCTCCTCTGAGATCCTCCGAGCCCCCCCTGGCTTCCTGTCCTCCCTGGTGCCCAGCGTGGTGGAGATCCTGGTGAGTGTGGTGTCATTGATTCCTCATATATGGGATTCCTTTACTAGTAATAGTGTTGTCTATAGTGTGGAGACTCAGCAGCTTGCACAGACAGAAAGGGCTACAAGGGCTGGGACAGTGATAATAATGGGGGATGGTAACTACCCAGATATTGGCTGGTGTAATGGCACTGCTGGGACAGTTAAAAGGCAAAAATGTATAAACCTATTACAGGACAATTTTATGGTGCAGTTTATTGAGGCCCCCACTAGGAATGATGCTCTGCTGGACCTGGTAATCTCAAACCATGCAGAGCTTGTAACGGATCCCCAATACTCCGGCTGGGTATATCTGTTGTCAATCTCCCGGTAACGCTGGCTGCTGCTGGGGAGAGAGACCGATTGTCTCTTCTCCCTTTAGGTCCTGCTGCCGCTGGGGAGTCGGATCAACTGTCTCGACTCCCGGTAACGCTTCCTGGGGCTGGGTGGTGGGACCGACCGTCTCCACTCCCAGTACGGTTGGCTGCTGCTGGGACGAGGGACCTACAATCTTCTCTCCCGGTAACACTAGCTTCCGCTGGGGAGAGAGACCGGTTGTCTCTTCTCCCTTTAGATCCTGCTGCCGCTGGGGAGACGGACCGACTGTCTTGACTTCTGGTAACACTTCCTGGGGCTGGGTAGAGGGACCGACTGTCTCCATTCCCAGTATGGTTGGCTGCTGCTGGGATGAGAGACCTACTACAATCTCCTCTCCCGGTAACGATGGCTGCCACTGGGGAGTTGGACCGACTGTCTCGACTCCCGGTAATGCTTCCTGGGGCTGGGTAGTGGGACCGACAGTCTCCACTCCCAATACTGTTGGCTGCTGCTGGGACGAAGGACCTACAATCTCCTCTCCCGGTAACGCTGGCTGCCGCTGGGGAGAGAGAGACCGGTTGTCTCTTCTCCCTTTAGATCCTGCTTCCTCTGGGGAGTCGGACCAACTGTCTCGACTCCTGGCAATGCCAGCTGGTGCTGGGTAGTGGGACCGGCCATCTCCTCTCCCAGGGATGCTTGCTGCTGTTGGGATGAGGGACCTACAATCTCCTCTCCCGGTAATGCTGGCTGCCGCTGGGGAGAGAGACAGGTTTTCTCTTCTCCCTTTAGATCCTGCTGCCGATGGGGAGTCGGATCAACTGTCTCGACTCCCGGCAACGCTTCCTGGGGCTGGGTAGTGGGACCGACTGTCTCCACTCCCAGTACTGTTGGCTGCTGCTTGAACGAGGGACCTACAATCTCCTCTCCCAGTAACGCTGGCTGCTGCTGGGGAGAGAGAGACTGGTTGTCTCTTCTCCCTTTAGATCCTTCTGCCGCTGGGGAGTCGGACTGACTGTCTCGACTCCTGGTAACGCTTCCTGGGGCTGGGTGGTGGGACCGACCGTCTCCACTCCCAGTACTGTTGGCTGCTTCTGGGATGAGGGACCTACAATCTCCTCTCCCAGTAACGCTGGCTGCTGCTGGGGAGAGAGAGACTGGTTGTCTCTTCTCCCTTTAGATCCTTCTGCCGCTGGGGAGTCGGACTGACTGTCTCGACTCCTGGTAACGCTTCCTGGGGCTGGGTGGTGGGACCGACCGTCTCCACTCCCAGTACTGTTGGCTGCTGCTGGGACGAGGGACCTACAATCTCCTCTCCCAGTAACGCTGGCTGCTGCTGGGGAGAGAGAGACTGGTTGTCTCTTCTCCCTTTAGATCCTTCTGCCGCTGGGGAGTCGGACCGACTGTCTCGACTTCTGGTAACGCTTCCTGGGGCAGGGTAGTGGGACCGATCATCTCCACTCCCAGTACTGTTGGCTGCTGCTGGAACGAGGGACCTATAATCTCCTCTCCCTAGAACGCTGGCTGCCGCTGGGGAGTCAGACCGACTGTTAAGACTCCCAGGAATGCTTCCTGGGGCTGGCTGGGTAGTGGGACCGACCGTCTCCACTCCCATTACTGTTGGCTGCTGCTGGGGTGAGGGACCTACAATCTCCTCTCCCAGTAACACTGGCTGCTGCTGGGAAGAGAGAGACTGGTTGTCTCTTCTCCCTTTAGATCCTGCTGCCGCTGGGGAGTCAGACTGACTGTCTCGACTCCTGGTAACGCCAGCTGGTGCTGGGTAGTGGGACCGGCCATCTCCTCTCCCAGGGATGCTTGCTGCTGCTGGGATGAGGGACCTAAAATCTCCCCAAGAGTTACCCAGCTAATAACTTGCTCTGCATCAAGGGCCTGCTGCCAGACCAAGTCTTATAGGTGTTTGTAGTCCTGTTCCAACTCCCACTCTAGGGCAACTAGGTGGGTGCGGTCTGGTCCCAGCTCAATAGCTCCTGGGAACAGCAGTATCCTTTGCCTGTAGTAATATTTAGCCCAGAACTGCGACTCCACAGGACTGCCAAAATCATCATCCTCCTCCATGGCCTTCAACAACAAGCCAGGGCCATCATAGCTGTCCCCCTCTGGCTGAATGCCATCTGCCAACCAAGTGTCTCGCTGAACTGCGTACCACCATTGTGCCCGGTATGAGTCGTCCAGCATCATCTCTCTCTGGACCAGGAACTCAAGGTGCCTTACCCACTCCCAAGTGAAGTAAGCTGTTCCTGATATCCTCGTTGCTGTACATTCATCCTATGTTTTTTATACTTCAATTAAAGTGATTATTTCGGAGTGCTGCTATCCAATCTACTTTTTCCATATGCCTTACCCACTCCGTCAAGGGTTGCTCTCCCAGGATCAACATCTGTTGGCTCACTTGTTCCTGCCAGCGATGCGCTGTACTTTGAATCTTCTCTTTCCGTCGAAGCTGTGCTACCTCCATGGACTCCTGCCAGAGTTCTCACATTACATACTCCCTCCAGGACACCTCATCCTCGGCTGACCTAAGGCTCTATTCCTGTGCCAGTATGTCTTGTAGTCTCCACTGGAACTCCACCTCATATGGGGACACTGCCCGGGGGGCTAGCTTGCTCCAGCTCCTGAGTTCCCCTTTAGACCGAGACACTGCTGGGCTCCTCACTGCATTCCTGGTTCGGGATCTATTCGGGAGAAGAATCCCACGGCTTGCCACCAATGTAACGGATCCCCAATACTCCGGCTGAGTATATCCGTTATCAGTCTCCCAAATCCCAAGTGAGGTAGTGATTATAGCTCCCGGTTCCCCAAACATCAGCCTAGACTTGATGAAGGGTAAAATTAATCTCTTTCCAATTAAGCCCCGGAGGATTTGGCTGCTCAAAGACCAGGTCCTATTTTGTGATTCGGCGCTGCGTGAATTTAGCAGACAATTGCGCGGTCGTGCGACGCTGTACCCAAATAAAATTGATGTCATTTTTTTCCCACAAACAGAGCTTTCTTTTGGTGGTATTTGATCACCTCTGCGATTTTTATTTTTTACGCTATAAACAAAAAAAAAACGACAATTTTGAAAAAATTATATTTTTCACATTTTTTTATATGAAATTCTCAAAAAAAAAGTAAAAATCTAAATTTTTTAACATTTTAGGCCAATTTGTTTTTTGCTACATATTTTTGGTAAAAAAAATCCCAATAAGTGTTTTTAGATTGGTTTGCGCAAAAGTTATTGCGTTTACTAACTACAGGAAAGATTGATGTCATTTTTATTGTTTTTTTTTTTAACTAGTAATGGCGGCGATCTGCGTTTTTTTTTGCGGGACTGCGACATTGCAGCGGTCAGATCGGACCCCTAACTGACATTTTTTACACTTTTGGGGGTACCAGTGACATTACTACAGTAATCAGTGCTATAAATATGCACTGTTACTGTAATAGTGACACTGGCAGGGAAGGGGTTAACTTTTGGTGATCAGTGGGTTTAATGTATCCCTAGGGGCGTGATTCTAACTGTGGGGGGGGGGGGGGCGTGGCTTGTGATGTAACCACAGAGACATACGATCCTACATAGCAGGATCGTATGATCTCTGCAGTTACATCAGGGAGAATGACAGGCGGCTTTGTTTATATCATCCGCCTGCCTTTCTCCCTCTCCAGCGGGAGATCGCGAGTGACCGGCGGACATCGGAGCCACCGGTCACACGTGCGGGGATCACTGCGAACGAGCGGGGGCGGGAGCGCGCCTCCGGCGGTGCGCACTCGCCCCATGCAGGCTCCTGGGCGAGCGACGTAGTACTACGCCGGTTTGCCCAGGAGCGGCTGACTGCTGCAGTAAATAGTCGTACGGTGGTCGGCAAGTGGTTAATCCAGGCTTAATGGCCCACTTTTATACAATACAGAGACACAGTAAATGGCTTTCTCTGACAGGACTTACTCCCAGCCCCCAGTTACGCCCAGGCGCTCCGGTTCCTTCAGTCCCTGCCGATACTAACATTCCAGGTCCATACAACCCAACGGTCCATACCAACTGATAAGAAAAGATACTACACTTAGCCAAAAGCCTGAGAAGCCTCCAGAGGTGGTTCTGACCAGCTCAGTAGAAAGTCCTGGATTGTTTCCTGGGTGTACAGAATATAAATGGGTAATAATATTTATAGGTAAAGGTGATCCAGGGAATATCCGATTGCCTCTCGGGGGATCAGGAAGGAATATTTTCCCCTGCTGTAATAAATTGGATTATGCTTTGTTGGTGTTTTCCCCTTCCTCTGGATCAACTGCGGGTATAGGATTGTGTATAGGGGATTGTATGGTTGGGGCGGGTATAGGATTGTGTATAGGGGATTGTATGGTTGAGGTGGGTATAAGATTGTGTATATAGGATTGTATGGTTGGGGCAAGTATAGGATTGTGTATATGGGATTGTATGGTTGGGGCGGGTATAGGATTGTGTATAGGGGATTGTATGGTTGGGGCGGGTATAGGATTGTGTATAGGGGATTGTATGGTTGGGGCGTGTATAGGATTGTGTATAGGGGATTGTATGGTTGGGGTGGGTATAGGATTGTGTATAGGGGAATGTATGGTTGGGGCGGGTATAGGATTGTGTATAGGGGATTGTATGGTTGGGGTGGGTATAGGATTGTGTATAGGGGATTGTATGGTTGGGGTGGGTATAGGATTGTGTATAGGGGATTGTATGGTTGGGGTTTTTTTTTTTTGGTTGAACTAGATGGACTTGTGTCTTTTTTCAACCTGACTAACTACATACAGTATCTCACAGAAGTAAGTACACCCCTCGCATTTTTGTAAATATTTTATTCTATCTTTTCATGTGACAACACTGAAGAAATGACACTTTGCTACAATGTAAAGTAGTGAGTGTACAGCTTGTATAACAGTGTAAATTTACTGTCCCCTCAAAATAACTCAACACACAGCCATTAATGTCTAAACCGCTGGCAACAAAAGTGAGTACACCCCTAAGTGACAATGTCCAAATTGGGCCCAATTAGCCATTTTCCCTCCCCGGTGTCATGTGACTCGTTAGTGTTACAAGGTCTCAGGTGTGAATGGGGGGCAGGTGTGTTACATTTGGTGTTATCGCTCTCACTCTCTCATACTGGTCACTGGAAGTTCAACATGGCACCTCATGGCAAAGAACTCTCTGAGGATCTGAAAAAAAGAATTGTTGCTCTACATAAAGATGGCCTAGGCTATAAGAAGATTGCCAAGACTTCGAAACTGAGCTGCAGCACGGTGGCCAAGACCATACACTAGCCGAAAAATCCTTCGGATATCTGTCATTTGGTCGGTTCGTTGGTTTTTCGTCCAGTTAATGGGCACCAATAGAAAATCAGTTTTATCTTTTCAGAGCTGAAAAATTTAAGGAACAGTTTGGAGAATTCTGCCGAACAAACGATAAATTAAAAGGTGAATGTGTTTCTTGCCCGAACTGTTTGCACCGCGTATATGTGACAAAATGAACGAAAAACTGATTCATTTATATCTGTGAGATACTGTATGTCTGATATTGTAACGTGGGTCTCTTATATTGTAATGTGGGGCGTGTTCTGTAGTAATGTGGGGCGTGTTCTGTAGTAATGTGGGTGTGTTCTGTAGTAATGTGGGCGTGTTCTGTAGTAATGTGGGTGTGTTCTGTAGTAATGTGGGTGTGTTGTGTGTTTTGCAGGGTGATGCTTATCCTGAACTGCACAGAGAGAAGTCACAGGTCAGTCACTGGAATGAGATATCAATTAATAGGTATTGGCCATCTTCCCAGCATGCTCTGCACACCATGGCTCAGTGTTCTTATTGTAAATGTTTATGTTCAGCCTGTCAGTCCCCCCCCCCCAGTATAAATAGGAGAGGTATACAGGTTATCAACTCTACTCTGCCCCACAGAACACAGCCCATCAGTACCCAACCTTTTAATATACAGCCCCCCTGTGCCCATTCCCTCTCTACCTAGCCCCGCAGTGCCCAGCATCTCAGCACCCAGCCCCTAAATATCCATCCTTCAGTACCCAGCCAATCAGTGCCTAACTAATTAGTATCCAGACCATCAGTGCCCAGCCCTTACATACCCAGACCATCAGTACCCAATTCCTCAGTAAAAAGGCCTTCAGTACCTAGCTCATAACTGCCCATTCCTTCAGTACCCAGTCTTCTGGTACCCAGCCTTTCCGTACCCAGCCTCCTGGTACCCAGCCCCTCAGTACCCAGTCTCCTGGTACCCAGCCCCTCAGTACCCAGTCTCCTGGTACCCAGCCCCTCAGTACCCAGCCTCCTAGTACCCAGCCCCTCTGCAGCCATCCTCCTGGTACCCAGCCCTTCAGTACCCAGCCCCTTAGTACTCAGTCTCCTGGTACCCAGCCCCTCTGTCCTCAGCCTCCTAGTACCCAGCCCCTCAGTACCCAGTCTCCTGGTACACAGCCCCTCTGTACCCATTCTCCTGGTACCCAGCCCCTCTGTCCTCAGCCTCCTAGTACCCAGCCCCTCAGTACCCAGTCTCCTGGTACCCAGCCTCCTGGTACCCAGCCCCTCAGTACCCAGTCTCCTGGTACCCAGCCTCCTAGTACCCAGCCCATCAGTACCCAGCCCCTCTGCAGCCATCCTCCTGGTACCCAACCCTTCAGTACCCAGCCCCTTAGTACTCAGTCTCCTGGTACCCAGCCCTTCTGTCCTCAGCCTCCTAGTACCCAGCCCCTCAGTACCCAGTGTCCTGGTACCCAGCCCCTCTGCACCCAGCCTCCTGGTACTCAGCCCCTCAGTACCCAGTCTCCTGGTACCCAGCCCCTCTGCACCCAGCCTCCTAGTACCCAGCCCCTCAGCACCCAGCCTCCTAGTACCCAGCCCCTCAGTACCCAGTCTCCTGGTACCCAGCCCCTCTGCACCCAGCCTCCTGGTACCCAGCCCCTCAGTACCCAGTCTCCTGGTACCCAGCCCCTCAGTACCCAGCCTCCTAGTACCCAGCCCCTCTGCAGCCATCCTCCTGGTACCCAGCCCTTCAGTACCCAGCCCCTTAGTACTCAGTCTCCTGGTACCCAGCCCCTCTGTCCTCAGCCTCCTAGTACCCAGCCCCTCAGTACCCAGTCTCCTGGTACACAGCCCCTCTGTACCCAGTCTCCTGGTACCCAGCCCCTCAGTACCCAGCCTCCTGGTACCCAGACCCTCAGTACCCAGCCCCTCTGCAGCCATCCTCCTGGTACCCAGCCCTTCAGTACCCAGCCCCTTAGTACTCAGTTTCCTAGTACCCAGCCCCTCAGTACCCAGTCTCCTGGTACCCAGCCCCTCTGTACTCAGTCTCCTGGTACCCAGCCTCTCAGTACCCAGCCACCTGGTACCCAGCCTCTCTGTACCCAGCCCCTCAGTACCCAGCCCCACAGCCTCTGCATGCGTTAAATGAAATATGGAGAATTGTATGTGTTACAGTACAGTAATCCAATTCCTTGGATTACTTTGCTTTTATTTATATTTTTCATCACTTGGGGCTCTTGGCTATATACTCACCCCATTCTCCACAGGACAGAAACTAGAGAAAGCTCCCCTTCCCTCTTAGGTTCTGTTTTCTCCTAAACAGGGAGAGGGAACCTCAGAGACTGAACATGGTAGATCTATTTGTCTACATCCTGCTTTGCAGTTAATGCCTGCTGAACGTTAGCACAACAATTATATCCAATCAGAGGAGGCCGTAGCTGCTCTTCCTGGGTGGACTGACAACTGCTCGTTATATGAAAGAGCACATCCCCAGTATGCCTTTAAATGTGCATGTTCCCCCCTGCTAGCTACTGGGTGCTACATGTTTTAGCTGTGCATTCAGTTCCCTGATTACACAGAGTGTAACAGAGTAATCAGCAGATTGCACAGGTAACTTCAGCACCCAGTGGCCAGCATGCACTTCTAAAGGGATGTTTTGGATGTGTTCTTTCATGGGAACACAAGTACAGTGCCTGACACCATCCCTAAAGGTCACAACCACACATGACAAAGAGAAGAAAAATTATTGATGGCAGGGAAATCTAATAACTGTAAAAGGTGGGTCAACATCAGTATGGATCAGGAGGAGAGGGAATAGATGAGGGGCTTTGTGCTGGAGTACCTGAGCTTCCTGATCCTTGTGAGTGGGTCATAGAGCTGCTCCTCTCTCTGCAGTGACACCCAGAGGCTGTGTGCTGAACTACTTGAGATAGCTGCTAAGTAATGGGGTGATTTGTTTTATTTCAGATTATGAGAATCCTGGATGAAAACGAGGAGGCATTTTTAACTTCCCTCCAGCGGGGGCGCCGCATCATAGAGCGCACTCTGCAGCAGGAAGGTGCCGGTACAATATTCCCTGGTAAGTGTCAGCAGCCACCCTGTGATGTCATGATACAAGGCGGATTTGAAATATATATCAGGAAATCTATATCCATGGAGCGAAGGATAGTCCTGATGGGTGCAGGAGAGTACCTGAGAGTAGAGAGGCAGCACAGGGTACCAATGGGGTAGAGAAGCAGCAGAGGGCACCAATGGGGTAGAGAGGCAGCAGAGGGCACCTACAGGGTAGAGAGGCAGCAGAGGGCACCTACAGGGTAGAGAGGCAGCAGAGGGCACCTACAGGGTAGAGAGGCAGCAGAGGGCACCATGGGGCAGAGAGGCAGCAGAGGGCACCAACGGGGTAGAGAGGCAGCAGAGGGCACGGACGGGGTAAAGAGGCAGCAGAGGGCATGGACGGGGTAAAGAGGCAGCAGAGGGCACGGACAGGGTAGAGAGGCAGCAGAGGGCACCGACGGGGTTAGAGAGGCAGCAGAGGGCACCGACGGGGTGGAGAGGCAGCAGAGGATACCGAAGGGGTAGAGAGGCAGCAGAGGGCACCGATGGGGGGGAGAGGCAGCAGAGGATAACGAAGAGGTATTTGAGAGGCAGCAGAGGGCACCGACTGGGTATAGAGGCAGCAGAGAGCACCGATGGGGTAGAGAGGCAGCAGAGGGTACCGAAGGGGTAGAGAGGCAGCAGAGGGCACCGACGCGGTAGAGAGGCTGCAGAGGGCAGCGACAGGGTAGAGAGGCAGCAGATGGCACCGATGGGGTAGAGAGGCAGCAGAGGGCACTGATGGGGGAGAGAGGCAGCAGAGGGCAGCGACAGGGTAGAGAGGCAGCAGAGGGCACCGATGGGGGAGAGAGGCAGCAGAGGGCACCGATGGGGGAGAGAGGCAGCAGAGGGCACCTACAGAGTAGAGAGGCAGCAGAGGGCACCAATGGGGAAGAGAGGCAGCAGAGGGCACAGATGGAGTGGGGAGGCAGCAGAGGGCACCGATGGGGAAGGGAGGCAGCAGAGGGCACCGACGGGGTAGGGAGGCAGCAGAGTGCACCGATAAGGGAGAGAGGCAGCAGAGGGCACCGATAAGGGAGAGAGGCAGCAGAGGGCACCGATGGGGGAGAGAGGCAGCAGAGGGCACCGACAGGGTAGAGAGGCAGCAGAGGGCACCGATGGGATAGAGAGGCAGCAGAGGGTACCGATGGGGGAGTGCAGCAGGCCAGACAACAGCAGAGCATACCAGAGGCTTCATGGAGACATAGGCTCAGCTTAGGTGTAGTGAATAAACCTGAAAGAAGAACCTGGATCCTGGGAAAGGTTTTCATTATAGGGAGTATAGCCAGGTCTACAGATACCACAAGAGGAGTAAACTTATGTAACATCACCCACATCCAGCAGAGGATTCTCTCTGATTCACGCGTTTCGTCTCTGTTTGCAGCGGATGTGGCGTGGTCACTGTTCCGTAATCTGGGCTTTCCTCTGGACCTCATTGGCTTGATACTGGAGGAGCGGGGCTCTTCCCTGGACAAGGCTGCCCTGGAGGAGCTCGCTGAGGAGGAGGAAAAGGTCAGAGGTCGTATAGGGTCTGTCATTCTATATACAATGTATATATCGTTCTATGCTTCTTTTATAATAGAAGATACATGATAAAGTTCTGTGTGCTGCTCATAGATCTATAGTGTTCTGTCTATGTTGTCTTAATTATGCTCTGGGCTAAAGATTACATGTTATGTCTTTTTAGTCGGGGAAATATTAAACTTTTCTGAACGTGTCACGTTTACTACATACAGCCAGCAGGGGATGCAGTTGAGTCAGCTTACCACCATTTTACTGTTATGTTGTGTATAGCCTGTAATCTGATCTGGTGTGCAAAAAACAGCACAATGAAAGAATGATAAAACCCCCCCTTCCTTCTCTTCAACTTATTCATGTGCAGATTGGATCATAGATATCACATGATTTGTGAAATATACGGGGACAGGCCAAAATTCAGACCAGGATGTACTTGGTGTGACCAGGTGGTACTTGGTATTTTCTACCAGCACATACTTGGTGTGGCAAGGATGTACTTGGTGTTTCCTACCAGCACATACTTGGTGTGACCAGAAGGTGCCTGGTATATTCTACCAGGATGTGCTTGGTGTGACCAGGAGGTACTTGGTATGTTCTATCAGGATGTGCTTGGTGTGACCAGGAGGTACTTGGTATGTTCTATCAGGATGTGCTTGGTGTGACCAGGAGGTACTTGGTATGATCTACCAGGATGTGCTTGGTGTGAACAGAAGCAGGATGACAAGGACGTACTAGGTGTGAGGGGTAGGTGGTATGGTAAAATAAGGCCTTGTAACCCTCTTTGTATTTTTATCCTAATTGAGATTTGTGTTCTCAGAGGAAGTTGAGGAATCAGCAGGTGGAGGGGGCTGTAGGGGGTCTGCGGCTGGATGTCCACTCACTGGCAGAACTACAGCGCAGGGGGGTCCCGGCCACTGATGACTCTCTGAAATATGCCTATACCCTGGGGGATGATGGGAAATACGGTAAGTTCAGTCTTACATCTCCAGCCTGGTCAGTGTAGTGTTGTAGGGGGAGGGTTGTGGTCAGGATGCTGGCTCTTGGGATGGGCAGAGTGTATCTAAGTAACAATGGTACCGATATTAGGTTATTGATACTGGGGTACTGATATTGGGTTATTGATACGGAGGTACTGATATTGGGTTATTGATACTGGGGTACTGATATTGGGGTATGGATACCGAGGTACTGATATTGGGTTATTAATACTGAGGTACTGATATTGCAGTATTGATACTGAGGTACTGATATTACAGTATTGATACTGAGGTACTGATATTGGGTTATTGATACTGATGTACTGATATTGGGGTATTGATACTAGGTACTGATATTGGGGTATTGATACTAGGTACTGATATTGGGGTATTGATACTAGGTACTGATATTACAGTATTGATACTGAGGTACTGATATTACAGTATTGATACTGAGGTACTGATATTGGGGTATTGATAGAGGTATTGATATGTTCTGTGACTTGATACATTTAGAAAGTGACCAGTGCTCTCTATCTGCAGTGTTCAGTCCCTGCCCGGCCACCATCCTAATGCTGTACAAGGACCAGTCATTACACAGTGCGGTCAGCAAAGGTCAGCGCTGTGGGGTCATCTTGGACCGGACCTGTTATTATGCTGAGCAGGGGGGACAGAGCTCAGATCTGGGATACTTTGTGTGTGAGGGTGAACAGGTAAGGGCTTCCCTACAACAGGTAACATGGATCAGTCCTGTCTATATTACATGGAGAACTAATGCAAAGGGATAGCAGAGGGCCACCAACAGCCCCTCCCTAGCAACAGCCCCTTCCTCAAGGGCGAACAACCCCTCCCCCAGAGCAGCTGCAGGTTACAGCTAAGTAGCCCTCCCTGTATTAATCACCTCTTCTCTATATATAGCTCTTATAGTAAAGAAGCTCTCCCTTTACTGATCGCCACTCCCCCAAGCACATCTTTTACCGTAAAGATGTCCTCCTTGTACTGATCGCCTCTCCTCCATATATATATATATAAAACACTTTCAGAAAATAAGTCTTCCCTTTACTAATCACTGCTCCTCTATACACAGCCCTTACAGTAAAGAATCCCTCCTTGTACTGATCACCTCTCCTCTATACATAGCTCTTACAGTAAAGAATCCCTCATGGTACTGATTGCCTCTCCTCCTTTAGATAGCTGTGTTAAGTCCTTAAAAATCCTTCTACTGACCATGCACCTTCTCTGTGCTCCACACAGGACGTCCTGTTTCCAGTGGAGTCCCTGCACCTGGCTGGAGGGTATGTCCTACACGAAGTCATGGCCACGGAACCCCTGAAGGTTGGAGATCGTGTGGTGCTGTTCCTGGATGAGGTATCTGTGGGAAGTCCTGGGGTTGTCCTCAGCTGCTGGGCTGTGATCTCACCATCCTCCCGTCTCCTCACAGGCCCAGCGCACCGCGTGTATGGAGAAGCACACTGCCACTCATCTGCTAAACTTTGCCCTGCGCCAGGTTCTGGGGGAGAGTGCGGCACAGCGCGGGTCACATGTCACTGCCGAGCGACTGCGGTTTGATGTCAACGTCACGGTAAGGAGCAGGATATCACGGGGGGGGGGGGGGTAGAAAAACTGCAAATATGTTAATTGAAGAGAGCAGATCTCTGGGGTATATTGCATGGCTCTGAGTAGGATGGACACTAAAGGAATAGTTGTTCCTCCCCCCAATTCACACCCCCGAGCAGCAAGAGAAGGCCAACTTCTCATTCTAGAGAGATCCTCCTCTACTAAGTGTTTCTCCCACTACTTCCCAGTTAGAGTGGACTCTTTCCTGGTTAGTGGTAGAATTGGTGGACTCCATCTCCCCCCTGGTTAGTGGTAGGATTGGTGGACTCCATCTCCCCCCTGGTTAGTGGTAGGATTGGTGGACTCCATCTCCTCCCTGGTTAGTAGTAGGATTGGTTGACTACTCCCTGGGTAGTTGTAGGATTGGTGGACTCTCTACTCCCTAGTTAGTGATAGGATTGGTGGACTCTATCTACTCCCTGGTTAGTGGTAGGATTGGTGGACTCTATCTACTCCCTAGTTAGTGATAGGATTGGTGGACTCTATCTACTCCCTGGTTAGTGGTAGGATTGGTGGACTCCATCTACTCCCTGGTTAGTGGTAGGATTGGTGGACTACTCCCTGGGTAGTTGTAGGATTGGTGGACTACTCCCTGGGTAGTTGTAGGATTGGTGGACTCTCTACTCCCTGGTTAGTGGTAGGATTGGTGGAATCTATCTACTCCCTGGTTAGTGGTAGGATTGGTGGACTACTCCCTGGGTAGTTGTAGGATTGGTGGACTCTCTACTCCCTGGTTAGTGGTAGGATTGGTGGACTCTCTACTCCCTGGTTAGTGGTAGGATTGGTGGACTCTCTACTCCCTAGTTAGTGATAGGATTGGTGGACTCTATCTACTCCCTGGTTAGTGGTAGGCTTGGTGGACTACTCCCTAGGTAGTTGTAGGATTGGTGGACTCTATCAACTCCCTGGTTAGTGGTAGGATTGGTGGACTCTATCTACTCCCTGGTTAGTGGTAGGATTGGTGGACTCTATCTACTCCCTGGTTAGTGGTAGGATTGGTGGACTCCCTCTCCTCCCTGGTTAGTGGTAGGATTGATGGACTCTATCCCCTCCCTGGTAGTGGTAGGATTGGTGGACTACTCCCTGGGTAGTTGTAGGATTGGTGGACTCTCTACTCCCTAGTTAGTGATAGGATTGGTGGACTCTCTACTCCCTAGTTAGTGATAGGATTGGTGGACTCTATCTACTCCCTGGTTAGTGGTAGGATTGGTGGACTCCATCTACTCCCTGGTTAGTGGTAGGATTGGTGGAATCTATCTACTCCCTGGTTAGTGGTAGGATTGGTGGACTCCATCTACTCCCTGGTTAGTGGTAGGATTGGTGGAATCTATCTACTCCCTGGTTAGTGGTAGGATTGGTGGACTCTCTACTCCCTAGTTAGTGATAGGATTGGTGGACTCTATCTACTCCCTGGTTAGTGGTAGGCTTGGTGGACTACTCCCTAGGTAGTTGTAGGATTAGTGGACTCTCTACTCTCTGGTTAGTGGTAGGATTGGTGGACTCTATCTACTCCCTGGTTAGTGGTAGGATTGGTGGACTCTATCTACTCCCTGGTTAGTGGTAGGATTGGTGGACTCCATCTCCTCCCTGGTTAGTGGTAGGATTGGTGGACTCTATCCCCTCCCTGGTTAGTGGTAGGATTGGTGGACTCCATATCCTCCCTGGTTAGTGGTAGGATTGGTGGACTCCATCTCCTCCCTGGTTAGTGGTAGGATTGGTGGACTCTATCTACTCCCTGGTTAGTGGTAGGATTGGTGGACTCTATCCCCTCCCTGGTTAGTGGTAGGATTGGTGGAATCCATCTTCCCCCTATTTAGTGGTAGGATTGGTGGACTCCATCTCCCCCCTGGTTAGTGGCAGGATTGTTGGACTCCATATCCTCCTTGGTTAGTGGTAGGATTGGTGGACTACTCCCTGGGTAGTTGTAGGATTGGTGGACTCTATCCCCTCCCTGATTAGTGGTAGGCTCAGAGAGCCACTACCAGGAGGTCTCTGGGAATAACGCCTCTCTGTTGGTATTTTCAGAAAGCCCCTCCCAGGAGGTCTCGAATGACCCCTCTCTGTTGGTATTCTGAGATAGACCCTCCCAGGAAGTCTCTGGAAATAGCGCCTCTCTGTTGGTATTTTTTTCAGAAAGCCCCTCCTAGGAGGTCTCGGGGAATGTCACCCTTCTGAGGAATTTTATGCTGACCGATTTTTTGTCTCTCCTATATTATCTCATGCAGTCTGTATATTTTAGGGGCCGGTGAGGAGTCAGCAGCTGCAGGACGTTGAGAAGAAGCTCCAAGACTTGATTGGGCAGAATCAGAAAGTTTATACTGCAGAGATCCCACTCACAGACGCCAAAAATATCCCGGGTCTTCGCAGTGTGGACGAGGTATGTAACTTATATTACAACACCCTGAACGCATGTAATCCACCCAAGGAGGGAACTCACCAGTTCCTTCACTACTGAGAGTCAGAGCAGTAACTCCTCCCACTTCTCCAGAGCAGCAACTCCTCCCCTTCAGAGCATTAACCCCCGCTTCCAGAGCAGTGACTCCTCCCCTCTCTAGAGCAATAACTCCTTGCCCTTGAGAACAACGACTCCTCCCTTAATAGCAGTGTCTCCTACCCCTTCAGAGAAATGCCTTCTCCCTTTCCAGAGCAATGACTCCCTCCACCCAGGATAACATTGGCATGGCCTGGTATTGCTCCTTCCCTGGTCTCCTCATTTCTCTCCTCCCCCAGGTGTACCCGGATCCGGTACGTGTGGTCTCAGTGGGCGTTCCGGTTCCAGAGATGTTGAGTCCGACCTCCGGAGCCGCTCAACTGACGTCGGTGGAACTTTGCTGCGGCACGTAAGAGAAGAGTTTGTCCTTGCTTGATTTATCTCTTAGGTTCCTCCTGAGGTTCTCCTGGATCCCACTTTAATTCCTTCTGAGATTCTCCTGGACCCTCTTCCCCTACCCAGTTCCTCCTGAGGTTCTTCTGAATACCCCTGCCCCTGGCTCCTCCTGAGACTTTCTGGATTCTCTACCTCCCAGATTTCCCCTGAGATTCTCCTGGATGACCTTTTAAGTCCTTCTAAGATTCTGCTAGATTCCCCAACATGCTCCACCCCCCCTTTTTTTCTGATTCCTCCTAAGGTGTCCTGGCCCCCTTCCCACCCAATTCCTCCTGAGATTTTCTGGATTCTCTCTTTATATCCTGATTCTTCCTGAGATTTTTATATGTCCCCCTCTCAGTTCCTTAATATCCTCTTGGATTCTTCAGCCCCTCCCTCCCAAACTCTCCCTCCTGGAACCCCTCTATTCCCCCCCCCCTAGATTATCCTGGATCCTCCCTTGATTTCTTCTGAGATTCTCTGGGATCCCTTTCCTGGTTCCTCCTGAGCTGCACTGGATTCCCCCAATCTCCTGAGACTCTTCTGTCCCCCCCATCCCACCGATTCTTCCGGAGGTTTCCTGCCCCCCCCCCCCCCCCCAATCCCTCCAATTCTCATGACCACCCATGATTCCTCTTGAGATTTTGTGGATATTCCCCTGTAATCCCTTGAACCTCCTGATTCCTCATGAGAATTCCCGGATTCCCCCCCCCCCCCCCCACTCACACAGCTCTCAGTTACTACTGTGGTTCTCCCCAATTCCTTCTGAAGTTTTCTCGATTCCCTACGTAAACCCCTTAAACCTCCTAGTTCCTTCTGAGAATTCCTGGTCCCCCCCCCCCCCCTTGTAATTCCTACAGAGATTTCCCTGGATCCCCCTCTGATTCTTCCTGAATTGTTCTGGATTCCCTCTGATTTCTCCTAATATTCCTCTGTAAACCCCTTTGAACCTCCTGAGAACTCCTGGTTTCCCCCTCCATCTCGAAGTTCCTCCTGACATTTTCTGTTTATATACAGACACCTTCAGAAGACGGGAGCCATTGAGGACTTGGTGGTCATCTCCGAAAAACCTCTGGTGAAAGGGATTGTCCGCCTTATTGCTGTTACCGGAGAAGAAGCCAGAGAGGTCAGATATCTGAGGCCACCCCAGCACACATTCATCCAATCTTCTGCATGATACAATTTATTTATAATTCATTTAATTATTGATGATGAAATGTACCATCACTTCCATCCTGTATAATAAAAATAAGACCTCCCACGGTCCTCTTCATCCTTTGGTATGGTCTTCTCTCCAGGCCCGGGAGACGGGAAAGGCTCTGCACAGGGAAGTGGAATCCATCGCCGAGCGGATAAAGATGACCACCCATTCTCTGAACGATGCTCAGAGGTTGTCCAAGGAGGTCGGACTTTTGACAGATGTGAGTGGATATCGGGGTGTCAGGATTCACACGGGGGCATTAGGAAACGAGTGATGCTCTCCTACAGAAGGAGAGAGGTGCGAAGTGGACCAGATAAAAGGGCTACTGATAGAAAAAAAAACGATGGACACCAAAATAAATATAAGGAATTTTACATCAGTGGGGGGGGGGGGGAGCTCCAACAAAGCCGGCATAACCGTGTCATTGTTCATTTTACATTGCAGAGTGTGGACAGCGCCCCCATGCCTCAGTGGCAGAGGAAGGAACTACAGGCGTCTCTCAAGGGTTTGCAACGATCAGCCAACACAGCTGTTCGGAAGGCTATAGGTAGAAAGGTAAAGCAGGGGCGGGGCTATTCTACACATGGGGTGTAGAAAGACAGGTAAAGGAGAGGCGGGGCTAACTTACACTTTGGGGATTGGGAGCCAAGTAAAGGCGGGCGGGGCTATCTTACAAATGGGGGATAGGGACACAGGTAAAGGAGGGGCGGGGCTATCTTACACATGGAAAATAGGGAGCCAAGTAAAGGAGTGGTGGGGCTATCTTACACATGGGGGATAGGGAGACAGGTAATAAAGGAGGGGTGGGGCTATCTTACACATGGGGGATAGGGAGACAGGTAAAGGTGAGGCGGGGCTAACTTACACTTTGGGGATTGGGAGGCAAGTAAAGGCGGGGCGGGGCTATCTTACACATAGGGGATAGGGACACAGGTAAAGGAGGGGTGGGGCTATCTTACACATGGAAAATAGGGAGCCAAGTGAAGGAGGGGTGGGGCTATCTTACACATGGGGGATAGGGAGACAGGTAACAAAGAGGTGGGGCTATCTGTTATACCTGAAGGGTTTCACATGTACTGTCACTTTAAGGCTGGCTCCACCCAGGAGTGATGACAAGGGTCAAGGGGCAGAGTGGCCATCTTTAGACACATGTAGAGATGTATTGATATGCAGAGCTGTCCTGTAATGCTGTACAGTGAGTCCTGAATAAACAACCGTTGTTCCAGACCAGAGTCCTGTGTCTCTCACAACACGGAGAATATAACAGTGGCGACGAGGATGGGATTTACAAGGTTACTATCCGTGTGAGAAAGGAAAGGAAGAAAAAAAAACTCTGGATTGTCAGGAATACAAACACCCACAGAGCCCAGCAGGAAAATGTCATTGATCGGGACATTAAGTGAATTTGATGGCGAACAGACAACGTGGATTTCTTGGATTGAAAGATTAGAACAATATTTCTGTGCAAATGCCATCCCAGGCGACAGGCAAGTAGCAGTGTTTCTGACAGTGGTTGGTGCTAGGACATATGACACTCTTAGGGATCTCCTTTTCCCTGAAAAACCAGCAACTAAGACTTTGGCAGAGCTCCTGACACTGTTAGGGAATCACTTCCAGCCTAAACCACTAGAGATTGCAGAGAGATTCCGGTTCTATCAGCGGCAGCAGCAGCCGGGTGAAGATATTAAGGCTTATGTGCTCGCCCTTCGCAGACTAGCCTCAACCTGTTCTTTTGGGGAGTATTTACCAACTGCACTGAGGGATAAGTTTGTCATGGGACTGAATAGTGAGTCTAGCCAAAAGAGACTGTTAACAGAGAAAGACCTTACCCTTACAAAGGCAATTGAGATAGCTTCAGTGATGGAAATGGCTGTGAAAGATACAGAAGCTTTGAACCCCCAGAGCAGAAGGGAAGAGGTTAAAGAGGAAGTTTTCAGAACAGCAGTCAAGCAAACTGCAGCTAACTGTAAATATAGAACCTCACCAACCAGGACGTCAGCTTGCTACCGTTGTGGGAATACAGACCATGATCACAAAGTCTGCCGGTTTAAGGATCAGCTCTGTCATAATTGTGGAAAGGCAGGCCATCTGAAACGAGTCTGCCGTAGTAAGAAGGTGCGAAATAAACAACCTCTGAACCCCAGGACAAAGGCATATATGGTGGGAAGATATACATCGTCATCTGAATCAGAGGATGAGGAAGTGCTCCACAGATTGGACATACATCATATGCATTCAGCACCCTCAGCAATGACTGTAGAGGTAACCGTGGAAGGAAAGAAACTCAAGATGGATGTAGACACAGGAGCAGCAGTTTCAGTTATCACCCAGAAACAATGGAGAAAACTTCTGATCCGAACAACTGTCCGTCCAACACCAATCAAACTGCAGACATATTCAAAGCAGATACTCCACCCACTGGGGTACGTGAAAGTACAGGTATCCTACAAGGGTCAGACAAAGAGAATGCCATTATATATCCTAGAACATGGGGGACCCCCTCTTTTTGGGAGAGACTGGATTGCTCACTTTGGCATGCCAGACATCGCCATTAACCCCTGCAACACCGTGACCATCCCATCAGGGGATGAAGAGGGATGGGTGAAGTCCCTGAAACAGCGATTCCCGCAAGTCTTTGATAACCATTTGGGAAAAATAAAGCATGACTGTGTGAGACTCAGGCTGAAACCCAATGCCCAGCCTAGGTTCTTCAAAGCTCGGACGGTACCTTTCGCACTCCGAGCAGGTGTGGAAGCTGAACTAAGCCGGCTGGAGGAACAAGGTGTCATCTCAAAGGTAGAGCACAGCGAGTGGGCATCACCAGTTGTACCAGTAAAGAAAGCGAATGGGGACTTACGCATTTGTGGCGATTTCCGCATGGCACTAAATTCTCAACTGGAGATAGACCAGTATCCCCTACCCAGAGTAGATGACATTTTTGCCTCTCTTGCAGGAGGTCAAAAGTTCACCAAGCTTGATCTCAGGCAAGCTTATTTACAGTTTGAGGTCCACCCTTCGTCCCGCAAGTTTCTAACAATCAACACTCACAAGGGACTGTATGAATACAATCGGATGGTGTTTGGGGTAGCCTCCGCCCCAGCCATTTGGCAACGCAAAATGGATGAGATTTTGGCGGACATTCCTTTCACACAGTGCCTGTTAGATGACATGCTCATCACGGGCCTGACGGACCAGGAACACAAGCGTAACGTGGAGCTTGTGTTGGCCAGACTCCAAGAGCAGGGTCTAAAAGTGAACTTAGCGAAATGCCAATTCATGGTACCTAAATTGGAGTTTTGTGGCCACCTTGTGGATGCAGAGGGTATACACACCACGGAAGCCAAAGTTGATGCTTTAGTAAAAGCTCCAGCCCCGACCAACGTCCAGCAGCTGCGATCATACCTGGGCTTGCTGAACTATTACCACAAATTCCTGCCGGATCTAGCACACACTTTGTTTCCATTAAACAAGCTTTTGGAGAAACACTCCAGATGGAACTGGTCGGCTGCATGCCAACGTGCTTTTGAAGTTTCTAAGCGAAAGCTGTTGGCGTCACGCATGCTCGTGCACTATGACCTCCAAAGGCCTCTCACCTTGGCTTGTGATGCCTCACCCTATGGTCTAGGGGCTGTACTATCTCACGTTTTACCAGATGGGTCAGAGAAACCTGTGGCATTCGCCTCCAGGTCCTTGACAAAAGCAGAAAGCAATTACTCTCACATTGACAAAGAGGCTCTGGCGCTCATATGGGCAATTAAGAAGTTTCATCTTTACCTGTATGGTAGGGAATTCACCATACTGACTGATCATAAACCACTCCTTCAGATCTTTAGCCCTGACAAAGGCATCTCCCAGACGACTGCAGCCCGTCTTCAACGCTATGCCCTATTCTTGGGAGCATATAGCTACAAAATCCAGTATCGCAGCCATGATGCCAACGCTAATGCAGACGCCATGTCCCGTCTGACAAGGACATTAACAGACTCTTCTCCACCTGTCAAGAGTTGTCGTTACACTAGCCTGTCCTTTCTGTCTTCCGGGGAAGTAGCAGCCCATACAGCCAAGGATACCTTCCTTAAGACAATACTCTCCTGGGTACGGTACGGTTGGCCTGCAACTGTCACACAGGATTATGAGCCTTACTTCCGTAGGCGTCTGGAATTAACTGTGTCTGGCAACTGTGTTTTATGGGGAGACCGAGTGATCGTTCCACAGACCCTCCGGAGACACATTCTGGAATTGCTACATACTGGTCATCCCGGGGGCACACGTATGAAACAAAAGGCCCGAGGCTATGTGTGGTGGCCAAACCTCGACTCCGATATCACGACATATGTGAATGCGTGTGCTGGATGTGCACAAACTGCGAGAGACCCTCCTCGAGGGTGCGTCCAGCCCTGGACTTGGCCCACGGTTCCCTGGTTTCGCCTACACTTGGACTTTGCAGGCCCGATCAGAGGACACACCTTTTTGATCATTATTGATGCCCATTCAAAGTGGCCTGAGGTCGTTCCTGTTACTCAGCCAACGACTAAGGCGACGATTTCCATACTGTTACATCTCGCTGCTACGTTTGGATACCCCAGAGAAATTGTCACAGACAACGGTGCACAATTCACAAGCCAGGAGTTTCAGGGTTTCCTGACTGCCCACAACATCAAACACAAGTTGACCGCACCTTACCACCCGGCTACAAATGGTCAAGCAGAAAGGTTTGTACAGACCTTCAAACGCTATTTCAAAGCTACTGTGGCTACAAGTAAACAACAGTCCCTGTCACCCCAGCAGCTGGACTCCTTCCTTTCTGCTTACAGAACCACACCACATGCAACCACTGGGAAAACTCCAGCTGAACTTCTTTTGGGTCGGCAGCCATGGACTGTTTTGGATATGCTCCGCCCTCAAACGGTCCAGGAACATGTACGGCAGTCCCAAGACAAGAGGGTCGAACACGACGAGATTCCCCGGTTTACAGCCCAGCAAAAGGTATGGGCCCGATCTTATGGCGCTTCCAACACTCGTTGGCTTCCTGCTATCGTCGCAGAGACTTTGGGACCCAAAATGTATCGGGTCTGCCTGGAAGATGGTTCCATTTGCAGAAGGCATGCGGACCAATTGCGTTCTCGTTCTCAGCTGCCCGAATCCCTGACATCGGCTGCACCTCCAGTGTCTCAAGGATCTGCTCCTACCGGATCAGGAGGCATTGAGACTGATGCTTGGGGAGACTCTGAACTTTTGAACTCAGCTCCAACAGAGCCCTCCAGCCCTGGTCCAGAGGTCTGCTCACCCTCTGAGCTAGGGAATCCCCTCTTGGCCCCGCCGGTGTCCATTCCGGCCAGCCCTGCTTCCTCCAGCCCCGAGTCGCTGGGTGCCCGTCCTCAACGACACTGTCGCCCTCCTGACCGGTTTCAAATGCAAGACCGGTTACGAGACTTTCGACGGGCCCGCCGAAAGTGATCCGCTGCCATTTTCCCCCCGGAGCTTCCCTGGAAGTTGTTCTCACATCCGGACGTGGAAGAAACCATGTAAATCTCCTGAGTTGGAGGACTGTATTGGACAATTATGAGTTACTGTTTTATGCCTGTTCTCGTTTTGTTGTTTTTTTTTTTGTTTTTTGTTTTTTTTTTTAGGTATGGATGGAAGGTGTTATACCTGAAGGGTTTCACATGTACTGTCACTTTAAGGCTGGCTCCACCCAGGAGTGATGACAAGGGTCAAGGGGCAGAGTGGCCATCTTTAGACACATGTAGAGATGTATTGATATGCAGAGCTGTCCTGTAATGCTGTACAGTGAGTCCTGAATAAACAACCGTTGTTCCAGACCAGAGTCCTGTGTCTCTCACAACACGGAGAATATAACACTATCTTACACCTGCGGGAATAGGGAGACAGGTTAAGGAGGGATGGGGCTATCTTACACATGCGGGAATAGGGAGACAGGTAAAGGAGGGGTGGGGCTATCTTACACATGGGGGATAGGTTGGGGCTATCTTACACATGCGGGATAGGGAGACAGGTTAAGGAGGGGTGGGGCTATCTTACACATGGGGGATAGGGATACAGGTAAAGGAGGGGTGGGGCTATCTTACACATGGGGGATAGGGATACAGGTAAAGGAGGGGTGGGGCTATCTTACACATGTGGGATAGGTTGGGGCTATCTTACACATGGGGGATAGGGAGACAGGTGAAGAGGGGTGGGACTATTTTACACATGGGGATAGGGAGACAGGTGAAGAGGGGCGGGGCTATTTTACACATTGGGGATAGGCACAGGGGGAAATATATTTTTTACTGTGTGGCTGGATGACTTCACAGCTCTTCATTGGGGGGAATAGACTTCAGTCCTGGGAGATCTCCTGCCACCAATCAGATTCTAATGCTCCTTTTCCCCTCCCCCAGGCTGCAGAGAGAGTCCCGAGTCTGCTAGAAAGGCACGGCCAGTGTCCCGTCATCGTGGACTCTGTGGAGGAGGAATCTCTTCCGGTGAGATATCACAATTTCCTCTCCTGGTATAGAGGATCTCCTCCTTCAGATCACTTCACTCCTTCCTCTGCCTCCCTGGAACTCTCCTCCCTCTGCCTCCCTGGAACTCTCCTCCCTCTGCCTCCCTGGAACTCCTCCTCCCTCCGCTTCCCTGGAACTCCTCCTCCCTCTGCCTCCCTGGAACTCCTCCCTCCTCTTCTCTGGAACTCCCCCTCCCTCCTCTTCTCTGGAACTCCTCCTCCCTCTGCCTCCCTGGAACTCCTCCTCCCTCCTCTTCCCTGGAACCCCTCCTCTGTGCTCCTCAGGCACGCTTCCATCCAGTCTCAGGAGAGCCGTCTGATGATAGTGAGGTGAAAGAGCACGGAAAGGACAATAGAGTGTCAGTGAATGGTCTGGGAGTGAAGTCATCAGAGGCTGGAGAACCTCCTGTAAGGTCTATTCCCATTATTAATGGTGGTGTGTGGTGCCCCCTGCAGGTTCTGATGAAGACGGTCTTCCTGCTGTGTGAGCGGTGCCCGGGCTCGGCGGTGATGCTGTTCAGCAGGCAGAGCTCCGGGAAGGTGCTGTGTGCATGTCAGGTGCCCAAGGTGAGGGGAGGGTTTTTTTTTTTATTTTTTATGTCTGATTCATGTGTATTTCAGAATTCCACTCATGCGACTTCTCTCCTCCTCCTTCTCAGGGCCCCTCCCCTGTTCTGTCTGCCCTGGATTGGGCGGTGGCGGTCTCCTCTGCAATGGGCGGTAAGGCTGGTGGTTCGGAGGGTTCTGCCAATGGAAATGGAAGCTGTGAGAACCTGGATGGTGTTCTGGAGGCGGCAGTGAAATTCGCACAGACAAAACTCAGCAACACCGGACATGACACCCGGTGGGCGGGAGAGCACTGACCCCCCCTGGTGTTCAACTGGTGAAACTATGTGGAATCCAAGAGGCTCATGTGACAGATGTGGACATCACATGGGGAGATCATACATGTTTCTGGATGTTGCACATGGGGTTATAGGGAGGAGTCATGTCCCTGAACACCTCAACCGGGTATAGTGCCGCCATATTGGGGGCCCAATTTATATCCAGCCAATCAGTACACGAGGAGCCTTACACGGGGTGATCACAGTGCATTGTGGGTGGACAAAGACAGAGGCTGGCCTTCCACTCTGGGCCCTCCATTGGATTTCAGATTTACATTATGGCTGTTGGGTGTGACTTTCACATTGATAATGTGCTTTGCTGTTCCATATTTCACATGGCTGTATTTCCTATCCAGATATATATTTTCTGTATATATAACAAGGACAGCCGACCGCACTGCTGAGGATTAGTGAAGCTAAGAGAACCTGTCCATGGGTGAAGTGTAAGAGGAGGGCCCTGATCTGCACTAGGGGCCCCTCTCCTGTCCACCAGTGACTAGATCCCAGTGATTTGATAGGATGCCATCTGGGTAATATTGATTGAGCTGACACCATAGCTGCCCCTTTGTGACTTTGTGTCTTCTTTCAGTGTCCCGTTAGCAGCAGGTGGAATCATTGGCTGTAGATGGTTCCCCCCCGGCTGGTACGCTGTATCTCTCTGGGGGCCCCAACTGTTCTGATGACGCTGCCGTGGGTTACCATCAGATTCTCTCTGTCTAGGAAAACTAAATCTGTATTTATTTCTTCTTCTTTGAGGGACACAATAATTCATAGACTGGCAGGTTATACTGCCGCCTACAGGAAGAATGGGACACTGGCAAACAAAAACTGTGGGCCCCGTATAGCCCCTCCTACTCCCAGTATGCCTTAGTTTTGTGGTAGTGTCCTGGGTGAGGGACGCCTTTTCTCTGTGTATTTTTATAATAAAAGATGAATTTCGGGATAAAGTTTGACCGTGTTCTGACATTCTGTACAGGTGGAAATCTCTGGAGGACTGTCATGGGGGAACAGAAAAGGGTCCTTACCGAACCATAAGGTGCAAGGAGCACAATTGTCTACAATGTCTGTGTATTACCAGTTTTAACAGTGGGAGACTCTGCCTCTCCTGGTGCCATCCCCTGCTCTTGAGCAAGCCTCACCTCACTCAGGAATGTCCCCTCTACCTGAGAAGATCGCCAGCACAATCAATACCTTCCCCTCCTCCTGAGGAGGCTCCACCATACCCGACACCGTCCCCTCTGCCTGCGGAGGCTCCATCTCACCCGATACCTTTCCCTCCACCTGAGGAGGCTCCATCTCACCCGATACTGTCCCCTCCACCTGAGGAGACCACGCCTCACCTGATACTGTCCCCCCTGCCTGAGGAGGCCCCATCTCACCCGATACCATCCCCTCTGCCTGAGGAGGCCCCATCTCACCTGATACCGTCCCCTCTGCCTGCGGAGGCTCCATCTCACCCGATACCATCCCCTCTGCCTGAGGAGGCCCCATCTCACCCGATTACCGTCCCCTCTGCCTGAGGAGGCCCCATCTTACCCGATACTGTCCCCCCTGCCTGAGGAGGCCCCATCTTACCCGATACCATCCCCTCTGCCTGAGGAGGCCCCATCTCACCCGATACCGTCCCCTCTGCCTGAGGAGGCCCAATCTCACCCAATACTGTCCCCCCTGCCTGAGGAGGCCCCATCTTACCCGATACCATCCCCTCTGCCTGAGGAGGCCCCATCTCACCTGATACCGTCCCCTCTGCCTGAGGAGGCCCCATCTCACCTGATACCGTCCCCTCTGCCTGCGGAGGCTCCATCTCACCCGATACCATCCCCTCTGCCTGAGGAGGCCCCATCTCACCCGATTACCGTCCCCTCTGCCTGAGGAGGCCCCATCTTACCCGATACTGTCCCCCCTGCCAGAGGAGGCCCCATCTCACCCGATACCATCACCTCTGCCTGAGGAGACCCCATCTCACCCGATACCGTCCCCTCTGCCTGAGGAGGCCCAATCTCACCCAATACTGTCCCCCCTGCCTGAGGAGGCCTCATCTCACCCAATACTGTCCCCCCTGCCTGAGGAGGCCCCATCTCACCCGATACCGTCCCCTCCACCTGAGGAGACCACACCTCACCCGATGCCTTCCCCCTCTGCTTAAGGGAAACTTCACCTCACCCGATAATGTCCCCTCTGCCTTAGCAGACCCTACTTCACCAAACACCGTCCCCTCTGCCTGAGCAGACCCTACCTCACCCTATACCGTCCCCTGAGGAGACCTTAGTTTACCAAACACTGTCCCCTCCGCCTGAGACCTCACCCAACACCTTCCCCTCCCCCCGAGGAGACCCCACTTCACCCAATACTGCCCCCTTCACCTGAGGAGACCCCACCTCACCCAACACCATTCTCTCTGCCTGAGGATAAAACACCTCACCCAATGCCATGCCCTCTGCCTGAGGAGACCCCACCACATCCTATGCTGTCCGTTCTGCCTGAGGAGACCCCACCTCCCCCGATATTGTCCCTTCCACCTGAGGATTCCCCACCTTCCCCGATGTTTTCCCTTACGCCTGAGACCCCATCTCCCCCAATGCTGTCCCCTCCACCTGAGACCACACCTCACCCAATACCATCTCCTTCACCCAATACCCCCCCCCTGCCTGAGGAGACCCCCACCTCACCCAATACTGTCCCCCCTGCCTGAGGAGACCCCACCTCACCTGATGCAATCCCCCCAGCCTGAGGAGATCCCACCTCACCCAATGCCGTCCCCTCCACCTGAGAAGACCCCATCTCACCCAATATCACCTGAGGAGACCCTACCTCATCTGACACCGTCCTCCCTGCCTGAGCAGACCTCACCTCACCTGATGCCGTCCCCTCAACCTGAGGATACTCCACCTCACCTGATACTGTCCCCTTCACCTGAGGAGACTACACCTCACCCAATACCGCCCCCTCAGCCTGAGGAGACCCCACCTCGCCCGACACGGTCCCCTCTGCCTGAGGAGACCCCCCACCTCGCTCAACGCTGTCCCCTCCACCCGAGGAGACCCCCACCCAATACCGTCCCCTCCACCTGCGGGGACCCCACCTCAATCAATACCATCACCTCCACCTTGTTTATGATATCTGGCAGACTTGGTGTTGTGAGAACTCCTATTCCAACAGTCCACAGCACAGACATCTCTTCCCTGTTCCTAACTACAGCAGACGTAGTTGTGGCTGCAACTCTGACAGACTCCTAATTCCATAGAAGGGGAAGGTACTTCACCAGAGACCTCAGGAGATTCCTGATACTCCTGCCTGCACCTACCTTCTTACTACCCATTGCAGGGTGTGATTGGATTAGGCTGTAATTTCTTCACTCACCACTAAGTGTCCTCAATTCTCCACCAGCAACCTCTGCATTCTGTGCATCTAACTTTATCTAACTAATATATAGGAAGCATGCATACATTTTATGTCATATATACATACAGTATTTAGTAAGAACATATTCTGTGGGAAATATAGGAGAGAGCAGGGAGAAGAAAGAGAGCGATATGAGAAGAGAGTGCAGAGAGAACGGAGAGAGTGCAAGGAAAGGACAGAATGCAGGGAGAGGAGAAGGAGTGCAGAGAGAGTGCAGAGAAAGGACCGAATGCAGGAAGAAAATAGTGCAGGGAGAGAAGAGAGTGCAAGGAAAGGACGGAATGCAGAGAGAAGAGAGAGTGCAAGGAAAGGACAGAATGCAGGGAGAGGACAGAATGTAGAGAGAGGAGAGAGTGCAGGGAAAGGACAGAATGTAGAGAGAGGAGAGAGTGCAAGGAAAGGACAGAATGCAGGGAGAGGAGAGAGTGCAAGGAAAGGACAGAATGCAGGGAGAGGAGAGAGTGCAAGGAAAGGACAGAATGCAGAGAGAGGAGAGAGTGCAAGGAAAGGACAGAATGTAGAGAGAGGAGAGAGTGCGAGGAAAGGACAGAATGCAGAGAGAGGAGAGAGTGCAAGGAAAGGACAGAATGCAGGGAGAGGAGAGAGTGCAAGGAAAGGACAGAATGTAGAGAGAGGAGAGAGTGCGAGGAAAGGACAGAATGCAGAGAGAGGAGAGAGTGCAAGGAAAGGACAGAATGCAGAGAGAGGAGAGAGTGCGAGGAAAGGACAGAATGCAGAGAGAGGAGAGAGTGCAAGGAAAGGACAGAATGCAGAGAGAGGAGAAAGTGGAAGGAAAGGACAGAATGTAGAGAGAGTGCAGGGAGTGAAGAGAGAGTGCAAGGAAAGGACAGAATGCAGGGAGAGAAGAGAGTGCAAGAAAAGGACAGAATGCAGGGAGAGGAGAAGGAGTGCTGAGAGAGTGCAGGGAAAGGACAGATTGCAGGAAGAAAAGAGTGCAGGGAGAGGAGAGAGCGCAAGGAAAGGACCGAATGCAGGGAGAAGAAAGAAAGCAATATGAGAAGAGAGTGCAGAAAGGGGAGAGAGTGCAAGGAAAGGACAGAATGTAGAGTGAGGAGAGGAAATGCAAGAAAAGGACAGAATGCAGGGCGAAAAGAGAGTGCGGGGAGAGGAAAGTGCAAAGACAGGACAGAATACAGGGAGAGAAGAGAGAGGAGTGAGAGTGCAAGGAAATGACAGCATGCAGGGAGAGAAGAGAGTGCAAGAAAAGGACAGAATGTAGGGAGAGGAGAGAGTGCAAGGAAAGGACAGAATGCAGAGAGAGGATGGAGTGTAAGGAAAGGACAGAATGCAGAGAGAGTGCAAGGAAAGGACAGAATGCAGAGAGAGTGCAAGGAAAGGACAGAATGCAGAGAGAGAGGAGAGAGTGCAAGGAAAGGACAGAATGCAGGGAGAGGAGAGAGAGTGCAAGGAAAGGACAGAATGCAGGGAGAGGAGAAGGAGTGCAGAGAAAGGACAGAATGCAGGGAGAGAAGAGAGTGCAAGGAAAGGGCAGAATGCAGGGAGAAGAAAGAGAGCAATATGAGAAGAGAGTGCAGAAAGGGGAGAGAGTGCAAGGCAAGGACAGAATGCAGGTAGAGAAGAGAGTGCAAGGAAAGGACAGAATGTAGGCAGTGGTGTATTTAGATTTTGTGCTGCCCTAGGCCTGACTAAACTTGTGCACCCCCTAATTTAAATATGAACCACCTCTTCCTATAAAGACCACACCCCTTCCTGTTTATGACCCGCCCTGTCATCTGTAAACCACAGACCACAACCAGTCTATCAGTGCCCATCAGTCCAGCCTCATCAGTTCCAATAAGTTCAGCCTCATCAGTGCAACCTCATTACTGCCCATCAGTGCAGCCTCAGCAGTACAGCCCGATTAGTAGCCATCAGTGCATCATATCAATGCCCATCAGTGAAGCCTATTAGTGCCCATCAGTACCGGCAGGTAGCAGTGTGACCGCTTTATGGGGGTGCCAGACTGATTTGCCCCATAGGACTGTGTAAGATTCTGGTACCTCTGGTACCCTTAACCGCCTTAGCGGTAAACCCGAGCGTGACTCGGGGTAGGAATTTTCTGCTATTAGCGGTATCCCCGAGTCACGCTCGGGGTCAATGGGCAGAGCGTGCAGACAGCGCAGCGGAGCTTCTCTTACCTTATCCTGGCGATCCAGCGATGAGCTCTCATTGCTGTGACCGCCAGCGAGATCTCCGCCGCTCGTCTGTCGGTAGGAGGACTTCCTAGTTCCGTTCCCTGCAGCAGCAATGCTGCATGGGAGCGGAACTAGGGAGGGAAATTCAAAAAAAAAAAAAAAAAAAAAACGTTGCACATAACACATTTTATATTATATATATATATATATATATATATATATATATGCATACATATA